>NC_137900.1:45429792-46029792 GCF_963455335.1 Martes martes | reverse complement strand
CTATACTGGTTTTACTTTAACTCCGTATTCCCAAGCCCTACAATGCTATTTTTACTTCTCTCGTAGGCTTGCATTCCCTTTAGTCTCCTATATAACTGTTTGATACCTTCTATCTCAGTTCAAATCTTCTACCTCTATCTCTTCCCACCACTTTGCCTTTAGATGAATACATCCTACACTTCATTTGGAGCCAGAAGTTCCAAGGTGATGCCCAAACTTCTCACCCATGAGATGGTCTAAATTGGCCCCATCCTCTCTGGCTACATCCCAAGAAGACTCTTTTCAAAGAAACTGATCCCTCTCCATCCCTTCCCACCTCCTGGGATTATGCCCTTTTTCCCTCAGCCCCCTCTCCCTCCTACTATCAGCATACACACATTTTTAAGGCTCTTTTTAAGAGCAGTTTCAGGTTAACAATAAAATTGAGTGAAAGGTAGTTTTCCAAATGCCTCCTGCCATAGCTCATGTGTACTACTTCACCAAAATGGTATATTTTTAGCCAGGATGAACCAACACTGATACATCATAATCATACAAAATCCATGATTTACTTTAGGGTTCATTCTTGGTGTTGTACATCCTATGAGTTTAGACAAAGGCACCCTGACATATATTGATCATTATTATGGTAAAATATGAAGTATTTTCACTGCCCAAACATCCTTTGTGCTCTACTTAATCATCTCCTTTCCCCAGCCCCAGCCTTCCTACCCAACCACTGACGTTTTTATTGTCTTTATAGTTTTGTCTTTTCTAGAACATCATAGAGTTGGAACCATACAGTATTAGTAGCTTTCTCTGCTTGGCTTCTCTCACCCAGTGACGCACATTTACAGTTCCTCCATATCTTTTCAAGTCTCAACAGTTCATTTCTTTTTATGGCTGAATAATAGTCCATTGTCTGGATGGACCATAGTTTGCTTACTCATCCACCTACTGAAGGCAAGCACACATTTAAAAAATCTTCCCTGGGTTGCACAGTACTTCTGAGCTATTCTTCCATGTCTTGGCTTTTCTTCACAGTTCATTTTCATTTGCATAGTGTTTACTTGATGCCTACACTTCTCCACCTCCCCTTTATTCCTCAGCCATTCTACTGTGGCTTGTGACCACCATTCCCTTCTTGAAACTGTTCAACAAGGTCACTAGTAACTTAACATTGTTAACTCTAAGGGATTCATTTTCAGGCATGGAACTCATTACCACATTATCCCACTGACTTCCATACCATCACCCACCTCTCCTTTCTCTTACTCTCTGACAGCTGCCTCTATCTCCTCCTCTACTACCTGACCTCATAATATGCTTCTGGGCCTTCATATCTTTGTCCTTTGGCCACCTTTTTTCTCTCTGTGGCTTAAATGTCATCTGTATGTGGCTAACTACCACATTTATATTTCCAGCCCAACATTCTCCTGTAAAATTCAGATTAATTTATATCCAACTCCTCATTTCCACTTGAACATGTCACAGGCACGTGGAATTCTACTTGTCCAAAATAGACCACTCAATCTCCATCCTCCTTCTCCACCCAGACCCTTTTGCTTTCACACTTTACATCTCAGTAAATGTCAACATCATGGTATGTCATTCTGTATCATTCCCTATGCCTTTTCTCCCACAGCCTATCTCCTAAATGGTAATTCCAAGTATATCTGCAACCACTCATCTCCATCACTACTGCCATCAAAGGGCTCACTTAGATCAGTGCAAAAAACTCCTCACTAGCCCATTTCTTTCCTACTCTCTGCCAACCCACATTCCACATATTATGAAAAATGATATTCTAACAATGTACGTATCATCCCCAACTCCTGTCCACAGACATAAAGACTCTCAAATCACTCAACAGAATTCTGTCCCTCAGCCACTAAGTCCAAATCCTTGTAGTTAGGCACACGAGGCTGCCACACTGGCCAACTTAGTTGCCTGTACAACCCTCTAAGAGGTCTTGAAATGCTCTGTTCTTTCTGATTGGAATACTCTTCAAAGCACGGCTGCCAAACACAGGGTGCTTCTAGTTCTTTCTGAAGACTCACTTTAATGCTGAGCTCCTCAGACAGTTCTTTCCTGATCACCTCAGCAAGCCATCTTTTTTATCACTGTGTACTCATCGCTTCTGCCATAGACCTTCCAACCACTTATAACCATGCATGTGTTTGCTTACGAGACTTTTTCTACAAGTATTAAGTTCTTTAAAGCTATGAACCATGTCGGTCTTGTTTACATGTGTCCACCCAAGAAGGAAGACAATTTCTGGCCTACAGAATAATATGTGCAGAATAATATATTAATCTGGTGGCATGTCAACATGGCCTTGACCTAAATTTCATAAAATATTCCAGGTATTTCCTGGACTGAGCAATGCTTTTATTAGGGCTCGGCTATCCACACAGAGAAAGTGAACAAACCACAGGAACAGACCTATGTTTCAAAGGATTTGAGGAAGTCACAGTAATTAAACACCACATTGTATAGGACAATCAAAAAGAAACTAATAAAAGAGAAAACCCAATTACCACCCCCACCACCTGGAACTGGGCATTCAATGTGAGGAGATGTTTAAATTGTGCAATATTTTTAGTTGCTCATGACTTTGGTGAGTTTATTTATATAACAAACATTATACTACTTCCTTTGGAATTCAGATGGATTGAATGCCAGTTTGGCGTTCTTGGATTTAATTAATAGCTTTTCGATAAATATTCAATCCACACCTTTTACATGCATAGACTGCCTTCAGCAGGAACTTCCCAAGATTAGCTCA
This sequence comes from Martes martes, assembly GCF_963455335.1. Classification (NCBI taxonomy): domain Eukaryota; kingdom Metazoa; phylum Chordata; class Mammalia; order Carnivora; family Mustelidae; genus Martes; species Martes martes. The sequence goes on along the minus strand of NC_137900.1, from coordinate 46,027,025 downwards.
GCTCTCAGCCAAGAAATAGTCGAAAGGCTGGGCCAGCTCTAAGTTGCTGAGGCCTCCTGCTGGGGTCACACGGCCTTCCCAGGGTGGGCTCAGGCCAAGGATGTTACTCTCCCTACCTAATTCGTTTTCTGATACTGGCTGTGATTTTGTTGCCCCTTCTTCCTTTAGAAATGAAACGGTTTTCCTTCTTGGATAAATCAATGCAGTCAGTGCAGGTATATGCCAAAACTAAATGATTCTGGCATGCTGTATGTACAGCACTGTAGTTGACACTTACAAGACCTTTATATTGAGACTGGCTTCATCAAAATATATATATTAAACCCATTTAATTTACATAGTAATCAAAGGCCTGCTTCTAAAGAGTGTGGTAGGGTGGAATGAGCCCTGAGAATCCTTAGTGGCTCCTCTATGGTTAAACTACCATGGCTTTTTTGCTTCATATAAAACTTTGAGACATTGACTGTGACCTCAGATGAGGTACTGAGTTTTTAAAAATGCATATGAGTAAACCTTACCTATGCCACGTTATTGGAGGTTTAATAACCTGAGTAATAGCTATTGCAGTATCTTCATTCGAATAAGAAATGATATACATGTCAATTACCATTATAACATCATAGTAAAGAAATCTGCATCAGGGCTCAGAGGGAAGTAATTTATTTTCCTCCTCACAGAACTTGTATAAAAGAAGAAAGAAAGGGAGAACAGAGGGAAAGAAAGGAGGAGAGGGAAGGGATGGGAAGAGGAAGAAAGGAAAAGAAGAGGGAAGGAGGAGAAGAGAGAGGGAAATAAGGAATGTACATTCATTTCAAATAAATTTGTTCTGAGTGGCTGAACAGCATCCCTTTCTGAATATGAAGAACTCAAAGTTCAGAAATAAATTTGCCGAAGAAAGAATGGCCAAAGTGAGAAGCAAAAGAAGCCCTGGAGAAGAAGGAAGCTACTGCGAACCTTGACTATTCTTGTGCAAACACAGCAGACCCACGGAGACCCCTGGGGGTTTCTAAGCTTTGTGCAATGCAAACAGCAGAGCAGGAATGTCCAGAGTTCACCTCCCTGAAACATTTCAGGGATGAACTCCAGAGAATACAAGGTCAAGGGCAGTGCATGAGACAAGGCCTCTGAAAAGCCAATAGCCCCCTTTCCCCACTTCTATAACTCTCTTCTGTGGCCACTGAGAATAGACAACCTCCCCTTTTATCTCTGCTATGTCACATCTATTTGCAGGCATCTCCATCCCAAGCATCACATTCTTTGGCAGTGTCTGGACATCCTGGATGGAGCTTCCTGCGTTGTGTTTACAGTTTTATAAAAGGAAATGACCCTAGACGCTTAAATGATGTTTGTTAAGCCAAAGAGAGGCCTGAGTTGTCTGCCATTAGAACAGATGGGGGATGGGTCAGCTGGTGGGTGCTTTGGGCCAGTACCAAGGCAGAGGGATAGGATTTTTAATCTCCTGTCCCTTGCTCAAGATATAGGGAATTTTGAGGTGCTCTAAAAAATGAGAAATGAGTCTTACATCTTATACCTTTCATCAAAAAATAAAGTTGTTTCCTCTTGCACCTTCACCCCCTTTAATGTAAGAAATTCAGAGTTTTGTGAGCCAAGGGTAAAACAGGCCAGTGACCTTCTGTGCAAAGTCATCTCTTAGAGCTTTAACCTCAAACAGGGCTTGAGGATGCTGATGTAGAATTCCTAGTCCCCAAGTATATTCTGAAGTTGTACCTAGTACCACCTTATTTAGCAAATGATGACACCCTGGCCCCAGTTGCTAGGTGATTTTCTCAAGGTCACTCACTCAGTGGGAGTCAGAACCCATTATTTTTAAGTCCTTGCCAGGGATACTGCAAGATGTCTCTCATCTCCATACAGTTCCACAGGTATCAAAAATGCACGTATGTTTTTAAAATCTAACAGTGTGATTTAATTATGGGTGAAAGTATTCCTATTTTCATTCAGGAAAGAGGCCATTCTGTGCTGCTTCTAGACATGCAGGATGGCCCTTTCAACAGGCTTTCACCAATGCCCAGTAGCAAATACCACTCTGGCATGTGATCTCCTCTACAAAAGTGTAAATACAAATGAAAACTAGACATACCCCTTTCAATCTGAATGATTCTATAAATATCACCTAGATTGATTTCTAGAACAGCCATTCACAAGAGTTCAAGTGATCAAGTAGAAGGCATCAAAACTAGCTGAGATGGGATGGTCATTGGGCTGGGCGCCCATCTGCACTCAATCACTCATCTCTAGGCAGACTTCTCCTCCCAGTGCCCACAATTCAACTTCTGAATTGCTGTGCATCACAGACTTTGGGGGTTACCCTGAAGAGTTGACAGTGGGTATATTTGATCCATGAATCCCAAGGAATCCTAGAATTTGGGGAAGGGAAAACATGTGGTAATGAGCATGGTGTACCTATTCAGTGCCTCTTGTAATGTCCTGGACTTAAGTGTGATTCACTGATGAAGATAACAGTGACCATGAAGACAATTGTAGGAACATACCCAAAGGGAAACTAAATACATATCACCTTCATTATCTCAGTTCCTAAGAGGGAACCAACCTTGAACTGAACACCACACAAATTACCCACACTATTGCTCCTAAGCTGCAAATGCATAAAATCCCTACTAGCAAGGAACCGTATCATTTTGTCTTTGGGAAAGAGAAGAGATGTCATCTAAGACAGTGGGTGGTTTTCTATGTCGGTTCCTGGTAGAGTGAACTGGGGGACTGAGACCTCCATCGCCCCTCTTGGTGCTCAGTAGGTACAGAAAATTGTCAGCCTCATAGCTACTAACCCTTTGAAGAGAAGTGGACCTTACAGAAACATGTTGATAAAAATTACAGGTGGTCTATGTTGTCTGTTTGCTTCTTTTTTCCTGTCTGAGCAATGCCAACTCTGAGATATCTGCTGTTGACCTATCTTTGGCAATACCAATGTTTACGGCACATTATTTGCAAGGTAGAAAAATAACGTTCTCTACTTTAAAAACATTAACACACTTAGAGTTGAGTTCTTATACACAGTTCAATTAGTGTACTAGCAAAATAGGTTCGTTCTGAAGGATGGTCAAGATCTGCAGGACTTAACTTCTCAAAACTTTCCAAGCCATGGACACACTCCAGCCTTGGGTTGTTCTATCTTGACTCACATTTGAGGGTCACATTTACTTTCTTCCTATTGTTGCACATCCAGCAACATGACCATCACATGAAATCGGTCTTTTTTACGACAGTAGTAAGAAACACAAAAGCCAACAGTTGCCACTGACAGTAATGAAAAATACTCAGAGGCCTTCAATCTGTCCATTTTGTGCTTTTGTAACTATCATTTCCCTGAAAACAAGGAAAAAAATGACAAATACCGTCCAAAAGGAGGATCCCCAAGGCCTGTGATTTTTGGACCTCCCAGAAAACACAAGTTTGGCCACAAAGAGGGCAATGTCCTTGTTCTAACAGTTGCCAGTAGCTAAGAGCCTTAGGAAGTTTCTGGCGCTGTCAAGGGCTTGGAAAGTTTAGACTTTGTCTATATTAAAACAGAACTCTGAGTCCTTTTTCTCAAATGGCGATGGAGTTGAAGATCGTGTTCTAGCAAGGGGCACATGGAAAGTGAGGCTGGCCAGCCTCATTATTTAGCACCCTTCCTTGGGTCTCTCTAGCACTGACATCCAAGCTCCCCAAATTGAGTCATTCTGGAATACACAGTGTGTCAAATAACACACTGGCTGCACTCTGAGCTATTGGCCCCTGTCTACAACAGTTATTTCCCTCTTTAAGGGAAACACCCTGATACGGGAAACTGCACGACCAGACATATTCCCTTCATGTATTCGCTTGTGCTCAGCAAGGTGTATTCAGAAAAGTGGAATGCCATTGACAAATAACACCTCCCATGCCTGAAATCAGCTTTCACTTTACTGTTCCCTGAATTATATTAGCATTCTTTACATTTTTATCATATCCTAATAATTTACAGAGCATGTGTCACAACTGAGTGTACTAATCTTTTAACTGAATCCTGAACTACACTAAACTATTTCTTCACCATGAAGATCCTTTTGTATAAGGCAAGAATCCCCAGCATCCCAAGTATCTGGACAGACTGGGGAACACACAAACGCATACCCAAATTTCTCCTTGTTATCCAAATCAATTCTAAAGTACTTCCATGGATATTCTCTGGAAGGACCAAATTTTTAACTATTTTAGACCTGAAAATGCCCAATAACAAACAAACAAAAAATAATTTTGTGACTTGAATTACAGTTCCCCATCCTGCGCACTTGTTTTCAGGGGATTATGACCACAACTGGAGAACATGCCGTTTAGCACAAAGCCTCTATCTCAGAGAACTGACCTTAGAAGTTTAAATCCTGACTACAATCTCCTCTCCTTTCTTCTTTCTCTTTTTTTCCAAATCCACTTGATCTTTGACCTCATTAAGTTCCTTACTCCCTTGGCCCCTCCCTGCTTCTTGCTTTGCTTTGCTTCTTGCCCTGTTTAGCTTTGGTTCTAAAGCTCTGGCATGACTCTTATCCTGATCTACCCACCACCTTTCTTCCTCACACCTTGGACCCAGGCTGATGACTGCTGCTGCTGGAGGGCGAATCTCGTGCCACCACCTGTACAGAGTGCCCAATTCCCGGGGACGTGGGGTGGGGAAGGGGTCTTTCTCTTCTGCTCAGCAACTCATTGCACGTCCCCACCACCTTCATGCTCCCCCTTTCTCCCCATTTCGTCCTGTCCCTCACTCTTCATTCCACAGCCTCTGGCTCAGCTATAACATCTCTTTATCTCCTGATGGGCTTTTTTCATGAAATTCTTCCACGATTTTGTCTTCATATTCTCCCTCTCCATTGGCTCACTTAGCTTAGCTTATAAGGATACTCAAGTCTTTTCCTTCTTAAAAATTAAAAAAAAATAATAAAACAAAACAAACAAAAAAATCCAATAGTCGAAACACTTGCACAAGGTTGTGCCCTCCATTTTCCACGCTTCATTCATCTACTCATGAATTCTTATTCCAAGATCTCTTTCTCACCTTTCCTTAATCTCACATTCCCTCCCCAGACAAAATTCTTGAAAAAACTGTCTACAGTGTATCATCTCTGTTCTTTTTCGGGTAGTTTTTCACCCAACTGCAATATTCTAAGCCTCTATGGAACCATCTTTTATGAACAGCTTCCTAGACCAAACCAGACCGGCTTTTCCCAGCATTCGGCTCTCTGTAGAATGACCAGCTGCCCACTCCTCCTTGAACCTCTCTCCCTCCCTGGCTTCACTAGATCACATTCTCCTACCTTACCCTTTTTTGTGGCTCTTCTGGCTTTCCACATGTTATTTCTCAGAATTCAGTCCTCTTCTCTACTCTCTTTTCATGCCACACACTGTCCTTGGGTTTTCCCATTCATACCTGCACTCTCATATCTAAGCTAAACACTGAGGACTTTGCCCAGTGGTTCACTCTACATGTCATGCAGGTATCTCCGGTCAGTATGTCTAGACTGGAACTCCTGACCTTCCCCAAACTGGCTCTGTGTGAACTTCTTACCACTGCAGACGGCACCACCTCCATCTTGTCACTCAACCCAGAAACCAAAGACTATACAGACTCTTACACTCTCTCCTCTCACCTCCAGTCACGTACCAAATCCCATTCAAATACCTTATAACCAGCTTTTCTCTTCATTTTCACAACCTTTTTATTGATTCTCTACTCTTCACTGCTAATGCCATGACAATAGTTTAGAGGCTCCTGATCTTTCCCATTGACTGTTTAAGTGATTTCAACTCTGTGTCTACATTTGGGTCATTTCCTCACTTCTACCCAATCCACCTTAAACATGTGAATAGAATCTAAAGATAAACCCAATACTGTTGACAGTCCTGAAATAAAGCACTTCAGCAACTAAAGGACAAAGCCAGATTCGTTGATAAGCTTGTATTTCAGCATTTTTAAGTTAAGTTGTGACCCATTAGCGGAATAGTGGATTTGGGAATCAATTTAATGGGTTTCAACCAGCAATGAAAGAATATGAAATAGAATAGGATAGAGAACATCAGAATGTACTGCAAAGTAGGGGAGTAAACTTGGTAAACTTTTTGTTTCAGTTTCTATGCATGTTTCTATTATGTGAATGTTTATATGTGTTTATATGTATGTGTATATACATGTATGTATGTAATAAGTGGTGGTATATTATATACTTTATACTGTGATTTGCAGATAAAATTTCTAAATGTCCTGCTCTATAGTAATCTAATCCATGAATACGTCTCCACCTTCGCCTCCCACCCTTTGCCTCACTTCCAGCAGAACTTTATATTCTAGACCAGAGCATTCCAACAGAAATGTAATGTAAACCACTAAGGTGAGCCATATAGGTAATGTAAATTTTTTTAGTAACCACATAAAAAAAAGTAATACAAAATAGGTGAAATTAGCTTTAACGACATTTTAACTCAATATACCTATAATATCATTTCAACATGTAACACATAAAACGTTATAGTGAAATATATTCTTTTTTGTACTCTGTCTTTGAAATCTTTGTATGCTACCCTCAAAGCATATTTTAATTCAGATACTGCATTTCAAGTATATCTTACTAGCCACGTGTGGTTAACAACTACTGTACTGGTAGAGCAGTTCCAGACAGTTAATCACCTAAATAATCCATTCTTCCTTATACCTTCCTGCATTTGCACATCCTGTTCCCCATGCCTGGAATCTCCTTCAGTTTGGTCCTCTTGTTTTGAAATTCATCTGGTAAATCCTGTTCATCTTTTTATATTTATATCAAGGGCCATCTCCACTGGAAACTTCCTTGACCCAAAAGGCCAATTTAGGCACTCTCCTCCAGGGTCTCAGAGCAAAACACTCCTAAGGCAACATTATATGGCCCTGTGATCGTTTTTTTACACCCTGCCTCCCCTAGTTAGAGTGTGAACTTCTTGAAGGCAAAGAAGACATCTTAATTATGTTTACATCCTTAGAACTTAGCACAGTTACTACCGCACAGAGTGTGTTCAGTGAGAACACGCTAAATATATTGAAATTTCTAGACTGACAACTCAGAAAACTTACAGAAGGATCCAGAAGGACACACAGTTAGTCAAGGCTCAAGCTGAGAGCCTTAGTCGCCAAGACTAAAATGTTCATGTTTCTTCTTAATAAACCTACACTGTAGTCCTTCCTGTTAGGCTTTCCTACTGGGGCTACTCACATTTATGCTGATAGGAAGAGCTGTTATCTTAATAAAGTCGCTATTGCTGAGAGTCAGGCGGGCCAGTCCTTTACTGATTTGTAGAAGGGGAACCTTCTAGGGCAAAATACCCAATCCTATGCCTCAACACAGGACCAGATCAAGCCACTTCAAATGATTATTACTAAGACCTCTAGAAAAAACACATAGTCTTTCTTTCAAATTATTAAAAAATGCCCCCTTTGAAAAGTTTTTCTTACCTCCCCGAAATCCTTTGCGCTGCACTGTCAGCCCACCTCCTCCTGTTTGGATCTGGGGAGAACTACAGAAGAGCTTTCCATGAGACTCTAAAAAAGAACCCTCTTAGGCTTCAATAACAGCACTAAATCACCCGAAGTCTTCTCTTCTCCAGGGTAAACAATCCAAATTTCTTTAGCCTTCCTCCATAGATCTTATTTTACAAGCTTTTAATCACTGCCGTGGCACGCCTCCAAGCTAGATTCTCCAAGCTCCTCGGTCCTACTGCTGTTGTAAAGCTTAGCACCGTCCACGGCTCTACGTGCTGAGCATTAGGCCAGCCTCCCTATGAATAATAGTCCCTTCCTGTTGTGCCATGGCCTCAGGAAGACTTGAAGGAGCATGATAGTAATTCTCAAACTCTGGACCTTTTTATGTTTCAGTGAAGTTGCCCACTACCTCTACTCAACCACAATATAAAATGGGAGGACAATGATTATGGTTTCAAGGTAGTTGGGTGGCATTTGATGCTTCCTTATTTATCTAGTATTAGGGCAAAAGGTTATCTAGGGTCATCAGCGTGGCAGCAATGTCAGCTAATGTTTTTCAATTTTTACTGTGTGTGAGGTATTATACACGTTATACACCTATATTAACTTTTTAAGGAAAACAAATGATGCTCTCGATTTTTAAAAAAATATCCCCAGAAATTGCTGTTGGAGTTAAAAGAATAAACATCAACAAAATATTTCAAGAAGGATAGTAGTCATTCATTACCTAAAAATATAGGAACAGCATTTCAGTAAAGAGCTAGTCTCATCATAATCATATATGTTTTGTACATCTAGGTACATATTATATCAAGGGACCATATATTATTTTCAAGAGGGTTAGAGTAGAGATACATAAAAAAATAAGAATAAAACCATTATTTTAGGTGTTTTAAAGCCACCATAAAGTTAACGAGGCTTAAATAAGCTTACCTTCTGAATCTTAAGTTTATGAACATTTGTAACTACCTTTCTTTGTGTAACTCAAAACTCGCTAGTTAACTGATGGGGCTAGCCTCTCAATAATATGAGAAATAGAAACTCAGTAACTTTCTTATTTCTGCTTCAGTTTATGTGCAGAAAGCCTTACTTTAGTAGATGGTAGTGTTCCCTGAGATGTGGGATGCCTCACTACTGATGGTACCCAGGATTTTAGGTATATTGGAAGTGTTTTCTAGAATATGAAAGATAAGCTAAAAGAACATAGTTACACCATATCCAAATAACATCATAAGGTCAACAAGTTTATTTCCTGTTGCATCTCTTTCAATCATGCTGATTAAGTGAAGGAGCCTGGATCATTGTGGTGGTCCTATTATTTAACTTCTTTCAAAGACTTGATAATCTCCCATTTAACAAGGAGTAAACAGATCTCAAGCACAGACACCTAGACAGCAGTGTAGAGAGTCTAACAACACTGTTTCATTTTCTTTGTGTGTATGTTTAATTACCTTTGGCCCATGGCCTATGTCATTGACTTTACATTTATGGTTGTGATAGCAAGTTTACTTCTCAAGTACTTGAACTTCAAAGTGAGCCAATTTAATGAAATACATGAAGATGACAATGGTACATAAAAATGGCACCAATTATAAAGTGGACATACAAATGAGTGAACTTGGTGAAAGGAATGATGAGGCCCCATGGGTTAACCCACTGTAATTAAAGATGAAAACCTAAATCCTTAAAGACATGCGGTCTCCTCACTCTATGATTACAAATTGCCAGCAAAGGCAAGAGCGGTCCCTTCTCTGTGTACAGGAAATCCTTGTAGACACATCTCAACAGAGTTGGGAATCTGTCCCTCTGGGTAAGACATGAGTCAGTACAGTGTACAAAACCAACCTTCATACTTTGGAGTTAACCATGAAAAAGTTTTCATAGGAATTTACTTTCCCAGCGGCAGAGAAGCTCTTGGAAGTTTGAAATTGTTTTTCTCCATGGTACGGAACACTTCAAAGATATTTACTAAAACTCCGTATCTTTATCAACCCTCTCCATGTTCCCAGATGTATTCTGAGATGACCAAACAAAATCTACAGCAAATATCACTTTATGAATCTATCTTTGAATACCAGCATAATTCTAATGGGGGTGAGCAACAATTCTACTCGTTATTTTTCAACTTCATGACTCGAAGATATCTCCAGAAAATATAAGCCTACCTATGGTCTACAGAGTTTTCAAAAATACATATAAAATTTGAAATTTAGCATTTACAAACCCCCAAAATGAGTATACATCTATAAATTAAAAGAAGCAAAGAAGCCAATGAGATTTCACAGAAATCTAGTCATTGATCATTAATTTTAAGCTATGTGCAATAATCTTCTTATTGACATACCTCTCCATTCATGAATGTCCACAGTACAAGGTTTATGCCACAGAACATAAAAAAAATGGAAGAGAGTCCCTCCTCTTAAAGATGTTATATCTGTATTAATATACTAGATTCCAAAATGTGAATAGAAATTACACATGAAGGAGGTGATCATAGAACTTTGAATTTATGTTCCTACTGATAGCCTTTTGGAATTAGGTTGTTTTTTTTTTTTTAAGATTATTTATTTATTTATTTATTTGACAGAGAGATCACAAGTAGTCAGAGAGGCAGGCAGAGAGAGAGGAGGAAGCAGGCCCTCTGCCAAGCAGAGAGCCCAATGCGAGACTCAATCCCACGACCCTGAGATCATGACCTGAGCTGAAGGCAGAGGCTTAACCCACTGAGCCACCCAGGCACCCCAGCCTTTTGGAATTAGTTCTAATGAAATGGGACCCCTAAATTGTGAATGGCAAAAGAAACAGCCAGAAAGTTCATCTAATCCTGACTTCTCACATTCCAAGTGTCTTTAGGATGCTACTGTCAACTTAAAATTGTATAGGCTGAGAATCGTCTGGGATGGTGGAGATGAACATTTTACAGGTTTTTCCCTGGTGTCCCTATAGACTACATTGATCATTCCCTGGCATGTGCCCCACCCCCAACACACATATCCTTCTTCTTTGCTCTTTGAATTAAGAATCCCATCCAGCTGCACATTCCCAGAGGGATAAGTTCGAGACAGACAGCTCGGTGCTCTTCTTAGATCTACAACCAGCTCATTTAGAAAGTGGGTTTCCATATGGAGTTACAGCAGGAGCAACAGTGTTTTCCTATTTCTATTAACTTTGAAAAAGAGAAGGGATTCATAAAAATATAGATGATTCCATAAATGAAGGGAGAGAAAGGAGCCAAAGAAGGGATAAAATGAGAGTCCTGTGATGGCTGATTCTGAACCAGGATGGAAATTGGAGTCCTGAATCTGGTGTAAAACACCGGCTTATAAAGGAGGTACAGAGTCAAAGGTCCCTGCAGCAGCAAGAGGCAGAAGTTATGAAAAAAGAGGGCACTTTATGACAACGAAACCACTCAGCCCAAAAAGGTTATGCATAAGGAGATACTCAAAAAATGAGTCTGGTTTACTTCTTCCAATTATTTTTCTAAATGTTTACTTTTTCCAATTATTTTATGAAATGAATGAAATCAAAGCATGCCATCCACGAGCTCTTTCCTGAGGCACAGTGACAAGAGGATTCCTGCTCTGTCCCGAGTGATGGCCCTACCATTCTGATGTGTCCCATTTAAACCTGACCTTTCCCCTGCATTGGCTTCACTGACAGATAAAGGACCCTGGAATTATCCCTGTTTGAACACTTTGTATCCCTGTGGTCTTATCCAGAACCAAAACTGAATACTTCCCAAACATAATAGATAAAGAGGACATGTATTTAAGTTATTCATTTCATAGTAAAGTATTTTCCTCCTCGTTACTAGAGTGAGCCCTGGGTTAACTCTTCCAAAACAAAAGGGCAGACACCAACTTATTTTTAAAGACAGAGGAGAAGGGAGTTGAGGGAAATGGGAAGGGGAAGTGAACCATGAGAGACTATGGACTCTGAAAAACAACCTAAGGGTTTTGAAGGGGCGGGGGGTGGGAGGTTGGGGGAACCAGGTGGTGGGTATTAGGGAGGGCACAGATTGCATGGAGCACTGGGTGTGGTGAAAAAACAATGAATACTGTTACGCTGAAAATAAATAAAAAATTTAATTAAAAAATAATAAGAAGAAGTAAAAAATATATATATATAAAATCTTGTGTAATAGCAATACAGTATGTTACTTGAATTTATTTAATAAAGTGATCTCTTGGCATAATACAGTATGTAAAATAGTTTCTTTTCAACAGCCCAAGGAATAAAATGGTAGTAAATGTAAAGAAATTTAAGGAGGAAGTAATGTTAGCAAGTATTTGTTAATGGGAGGTTTCATCAAAGTATCTGGCCACAAATCAAAAGCAAAATAGAAAAATAATTTTTAACTTGTATTTTGAAAAGCATTAGAATTGTTTTTCATTGCCATCACTAAACCCCACAGATTGAATGGATAAAACAGAATTACTCAATTACGCATTATACATTTTTAGAATCTTGTTTAATTTCTTAATCCCAAATATTTATGCTGTGACTCTTCTCCTTACAGGCTGCTCAAAATGATATCTTATTCCTCATAAAAATTTCTGATTTTCTTCCTTAGCTCATTTACAATTAAGGATAGATGGTTTAAGACACATTAATTAGCTTATAGATGGTAATGTATAATAAATATTTACCAAATAAAAGGATAGTTGATTATTGTACAACTTCCCTCATTTATTATAAATTATATTATTTATTCAATAACATCAAAAACGTTCAATATATTCTGTGATATTTTGCAAGCTAGTTTAATGTTCAGTAACTTGATAATTCAATGTTAAGTTCTGATTTGCCTTTCTCTGAAAAAGACTAGCATAAAATGAGCATATTCCCTAACATTCACACCCAAGTCTATCATGACATTTTTCATTCAGAAAAAAAAATAGTATAAACCTGAAATGTTCCAGAAACAGAGTCATTAGACTAAAACAGTAGAAAATAAAGAGGAAATATTTTATGTTATCCTAAATTACTAGCTTTTCTCAAGGACTGTCTTAGCCACATCTCTTGAAGGAATGTAGGTGCTTCATAAAATGCCCATTCTTTTTTTTTTTTTTTTAATTAATCTGTCACTGTGTATTGAAGATGCCCCCACAGAGGTGATCTGGATTGTTGTGTGTCACTCATGCCTCGCTCTAACTCACTGAATGATAACTTGTACTTCTCAGTCTTGTCATTGGTCATTTTCCACTGAAGATGGAATAAGAATTACCTGTGGGTAATTCAAAGCATTTCTATTATCCGAGACTCTGAAACCATCAATGCATTTTATCCATTGCACAGACTCCACTAGACTGGCCACAAACTAATCTCCTTGAAATACAGGAAAAAAAAAAAAAAAAAGAATGACTTGTAAGAGATCGGTAACTGGAATTGGTTTTCAAATGATAGGACACCAACTTTGGACAAGTTCATTTCTTCTTCTTTTTTTTTTTTAAGATTTTATTTACTTATTTGTCAGAGAGAGCGAGAATAATCAAGGGGAGCTATAGGCAGAGAAAGAAACAGGATCCCCACTGAGCCAGGAGCCTGATGCAGGACTCAATGTTAGGGTCCTGGGATCATAACCTGAGCCAAAGGCAGATGCTTAACCAACTGAGCTACCCAGGTGTCCCTTTCACAAGTTCATTTCTTTGTTATCTATCTATCTATCTATCTATCTATCTATCTATCTATCTATCTATTTGACAGACAGAGATCACAAGTAGGCAGAGAGGCAGGCAGAGAGAGAGGAAGCAGGCTCCCCACCAAGCAGAGAGCCTGATGTCGGGCTCGATCCCAGGACCTGAGCCGAAGGTAGAGGCTTTTTTTTTTTTTTTTTTTTTCCTGAAGGCAGAGGCTTTAACCAACTGAGCCACCCAGGCGCCCCACACAAGTTCATTTCAAAGGGGAGTGGATGCAGTCGGTTCCATGCCTGTAGCGTGGTTCCATCCAGCCATTCCAGAGCTCACTGATCTGAGCCTCGTGGAGGAGACAGGAGTCACGTGAAGAAATCAGAGCACTGATCCAGTGCACATGTAAGGAAACAGTAGACTCACTCTTTTATATCTGCAGATACTACGTAGTATCTCTCATATAGGATCCTTGTTTGATCTCCACAGCAGTGCTGTGGGAGAGTCAGAGAAAGGGTGAGGAGTAAGGCTTTACAGCTTTACACAGGAGCCAAAACCAAGTCTCCCATGATCTGTGGCGCAAATAAATGTAACAAGACATCAGAAGAAGGAGAAATCGATGGGAAACAAATGAAACCGACATAGAAGGAAACATGCCCTCTCACGCTCAGAGCAGTTGATGATGCCATCTTAGAGATGCTGAGTGGCTTGTCTCGTGTCACATAACTAGTTAAGTGCAACTATTTGGATTGGAACAAGACTTTCTGATAATAAGTCACGGTGCTTTCTTCCATTACTCCCACTCCCTGCCTTAGAAGTACAGAATTTGGATTGTCTGAACTGAAAAAGAAAAAAAAAAAAAAAGACCGAAGTCTACTCTTAAAATTCATGATACCATGCATCTCACTGCAAAGGAGTTTGAGTCACAGAATTATTATTATCACCATTAACAGGAAGAATTCTGCTCTATTCCAGTTTGAGTCCTCAGGTGACACAGCTCCTTTTTAACTTCTGAAGTAAAGGAAGAAATGACAAAGAGGAAAGGAAAATATGTTTTCTCATCACTGACATTTTCTGGTCCAGCAAGGACAAGCCAAAAAGTTATTAGGTGTGTGGGAGGACAGCATTGGGATTCTAAGCAAGTAAACACAGGACCTGAGAATTTGTGTAAGTTGGGGTGGGGGTGGTGAGAAGAATTAGTGACTGCAATCAGTAGGGTAGACATGTTAGAGCAAAAATAAGAGATATTTTTTAAGGAGGCAGAATATAATAAGAAATAAATGATAGGCATTTCTTGTTTCTTTGCCAAATTTCTATAGGCAGCTTACTAAAGCAGTTTTGTGTTTCATCTTGCCCAACATGTCAGAAACTGAATCTGGTAATAAGGATAATCACAGAGACTGTGACCCTCAATGGACAGAAGCCAGAGTCTTATCCATTTCTGAAATAAAAGAAAGCAAAATATCACAGGTGGCTTGGTCCATAGGGTCATTTTACAGATTATCTGAATTACAGACAACAGTAACTGAACAGACTTGCAACAGACATTCACATGAACCCACAAATGGAAAGTCACTGTAATACAAATATTTGACCCAGGTTAAAGAAAGGATTGAACATATACTCTAAAGTGAAAACAGGTGCAAAGGAAGGTATACGGTATACCACCACTTACATTTAAACACACACACACACACACAAACAATACACATGTGTATGTGTAAGCATATATAAGTATAAATAACTCTGAAAAGAGATGTAAGTCGCAGTCGATAGTGATTAATTCCAAGGAGCTAAACTGGGTGGCTGGGGGTCAGAGGAAAAGAGACTTATTTTGTAGTGTTTTGTGCCATGTGACTGTATTATTCATTCAATAAATAAAATTAAACTTTTTTTTTAAGGAAGGCTTATTAAGGACTTTTGAGATAGGAGGAAAAAACACACATAAAGAGAACTTAAAATGGTACCAAAGTAAGATTTATAATACAGGCTGAAAAATCAAGCCAAATTCTGTATTTTTATTTAATTCCAAACTGTAATATTTCAACCTTTAATGAGGTGAGGTAGAAGCCCACTTTTATAGCTTAGAAAGTATAAAAATGGGATACACAAACATCCCTCAGTAAGATTTTACAAGGTCAGGAGCAATCATTCAAGAGTAGACCTTGTATTTGCTTTTTTACAGAGTCTTTGAACTTAATGTCATGTTCATGTGTGTCCGTGCATAAAACTATCCACTTCTTTATCAGTGTCTATGAGAAAAAAATTCTATGTTCCACTACAGCTTACTAAAGTCCTACCATACATTGGATTAGAATATAGCCATATACACCATAATGTTACTAGGTTTGAATACACTTGCTTCCACATCACCATCCAACTATATTAAGAGGTGGCCATTTTGTATACATTTCAAAATGTATGCAAAATAGGGGGCATAAAGTTAGTCCCATAAATAACAGCAACAACCAGAGACACTCAATTTAGCTTAATTCTACAAACACTAACCATGCATCCTCAAGACACCAGTCACCATACAGCGTTGAGAGGTACGAAACTCACATGCGTCCTCTCTGTGCAAGGACCTAACAGTCCGGTAGGAGAATTAACTTACTCAGGCGAGACTATGTGATGAGTATGACTTTGGACACCAAGAGTTTGTGTTTGTGATACCCGTCATGCCAACGATGTGCTGAATTTAATGGAAAACTAGGGACCTTTGTGAAAAAAGGAAGCAAAGGGGGGCAAGGTACTAGACAGGGACAAAGTAGCAGAGGTTAGTTTTAAGTAAACATTAAACGCCATGATTCCTTAGGTTTAAATAAGAACGTGATTTTATCACTGGCAAAGTTTATCCCAAAGCTGAAATGCAGAAATCTCCATAAAATTTCTAAGTATTGCAAGCTTTCAACTTGGAAGCTCACGTGGGGCTGGCAGAGTAATTTGTTAGAAATTTAAAACTGGCAGTTACGTCTGCGGTTTCTTTTGCTGGAATTGTTCTTGTAAAAGATTTATGAGAGGCAAAAAGTCCCTCCTTGGCTTATTCATAAAATAAAACAGTGTAGAAATACAATAGATGTACAGACAAAAATGTATTAATATAGCTTCTCTGGGCATGCACAACATAAGGACCAAGCTAGTTCTCTGCTTTGGAAAGAATCAATGAGACCCATTGCGTGGGTCAAAGGTGTGGGATTTTACATAGTTTTCCTTAAGTAACTGATGCTAGTATTTCATTTGTACCAGTAAAAGCCCATTCATCTTAAAATCCTCACTTATAGTCATATTCATTGAAAGAGGAGCAGTTCACAATATTCATAATATTGGAGGACTGCTTTTGGAAATACAACAAAAGGCACACATACTGATGAAACAGTGTAATTTCTCTCCAATGGTTAATCTTATGATTGGACAGTGACTGAAGTTAATAGGCCTGTTAAATATTAAACAAAGACTCCCAGGAAGGCAATGCCCATTTGGTCTCTTCTTTTCGTAGAAAGGCTTTTTTCAGCCTCCCAGAGGAGAGATGATCCTTCTGGCATTTAGGGATGAGAGGGCTTATCTCCTGATTTTTAATTAAGGTGACTGAAGTCAGATTACTGATTAGGTAAAAACAACAACAACAACAACAACAAAATTCTATTTTAAGCATCCCTGCATTCTTTCAAACATTCTTCCATTTATCTATTCTTCCAACCACCCATTTTCTACTTACCCATTTTTCTACCCATCCATGGAGCAAATATTTATTTGGATGCTTCAAGGTACCATGTTCTGTGCTGAGTGAAGACACAGTGATGACCCCGGATGCAGAGGAGTTTTCCTTGCTCCTATAACTTATAGTCTAGACAAGCCACGGAGACAATGAAAAACAACCACCCACTTGGCTGTGTATTCATAGTTGATATAAATGCTCTAAAAAAGAAATACTGTAGGCAATTAAGTTGGATAATGGGAGGGAGGTAAACAAGACTCGGGGTTCAAAGATGGCCAGCCAGAAGAAAATGACATTAAAACTCGGTGCTCAGAAGTGAGGAAAAATTCGGTAGATCAAGAGTGCCTGGAAAGAACTTCAGGGCCAGAGGGAAGAGCATGTGTAAAGGTTCTCAGGTAGAGAGGAACCGGTGAGTTCCGCAGGCAGGACTGGAACCCAGAGAACACGGATGTGGTCGCCAGGCATGATTACAGACAGGGTCTGGGTGACCCAGGATCTACAGACCATTTTAAAAAAGATCACTCTCTTGTCCAATAGAAAAAAGACAGCCTCTTCAATAAATGGTGCTGGGAAAATTGGACAGCCACATGCAAAAATGAAATTGGACCATTTCCTTACACCACACATGAAAATAGACTCAAAATGGATGAAGGACCTCAAAGTGAGAAAGGAGTCCATCAAAATCCTTGATGAGAACACAGGCAGCAACCTCTTCTACCTCAGCTGCAGCAACTTCTTCCTAGGAACATCACCAAAGGCAAGGGAAGCAAGGGCAAAGATGAACTGTTGGGATTTCATCAAGATCAAAGCTTTTTGCACAGCAAAGGAAACAATTAACAAAACCAAAAGACAAATGAGAGAATGGGAGAAGATATTTGCAAATGACATATCAGATAAAGGGCTAGTGTCCAAAATCTATAAAGAGCTTAGCAAACTCAACACCCAAAGAACAAATAATCCAATCAAGAAATGGGCAGAGGACATGAACAGACATTTCTGCAAAGAAGACATCCAGATGGCCAATAGACACATGAAAAAATGCTCCACATCACTCGGCATCAGGGAAATACAAATCAAAACCACAATGAGATACCACCTCACACCAGTCAGAATGGCTAAAATTAACAAGTCAGGAAATGACAGATGCTGGCGAGGATGTGGAGAGAGGGGAACCCTCCTACACTGTTGGTGGGAATGCAAGCTGGTGCAACCACTCTGGAAAACAGCATGGAGGTTCCTCAAAATGTTGAAAATAGAGCTACCCTATGACCCAGCAATTGCACTACTGGGTATTTACCCTAAAGATACAAACATAGTGATCCGAAGGGGCACGTGCACCCGAATGTTTATAGCAGCAATGTCCACAATAGCCAAACTATGGAAAGAACCTAGATGTCCATCAACAGATGAATGGATAAAGAAGATGTGGTATATATACACAATGGAATACTATGCAGCCATCAAAAGAAATGAAATCTTGCCATTTGCGACAACGTGGATGGAACTAGAGGGTATTATGCTTAGCGAAATAAGTCAATCGGAGAAAGACAACTATCATATGATCTCCCTGATATGAGAAAGTGGAGATGCAACATGGGGGGTTTGGGGGGTAGGAAAAGAATAAATGAAGCAAGATGGGATCGGGAGGAAGACAAACCATAAGTGACTCTTAATCTCACAGAACAAAATGAGGGTTGCTGGGGGGAGGGGGGTCGGGAGAGGGGAGTGGGGTTATGGACATTGGGGAGGCTATGTGCTATCGTGAGTGCTGTGAAATGTGTAAACCTGGTGATTCACAGACCTGTACCCCTGGGGATAAAAATACATTATATGTTTATAAAAAAATTTTAAAAATTTAAAAAAAAAGATCATTCTCAATGCTCTGTCCAGACACTAGGTACTGAATTCGCTTATATGATTTCTTCCTCGTTTTTAACACTTGAATCACAAAGGCCTGCGAGCTGGGGGGGATTAGCTCCTTCTATTTGATTAGCACCTTCTATCTGACAACTCATGATAAATGCATCTGTAGCCAGCTCTGCCTGGGTCTTCAGAGGCACTTTAGAAACAGGCCTCCAGCCCTCATGTTGGGTGAAGAGAATGATCTTTTCACTTTTTAAAAAAAATCTATTTATTTCGTCATCCATGATGTCTGTAAAACCATTCCTTAGACCAGCACCACATAACCTGTTTCCCCAAAAATGACTTAGGGAAATAGTCAAGTCTCCTATTCTGGTATTTCTAAAAGATTTCCCACGACGGGGGCAGGGAAGGGGGAAAGAATCTGATCCAATATTGTACATCAGTTCTACACACAGGAAAAGTAAGTGCAGACTCATTCTTTATGTGGAAAATGCAAAGTCTGTGGTCTCTGTAGCTCTCA
Source organism: Martes martes (assembly GCF_963455335.1). Lineage (NCBI taxonomy): Eukaryota > Metazoa > Chordata > Mammalia > Carnivora > Mustelidae > Martes > Martes martes. The sequence goes on along the minus strand of NC_137900.1, from coordinate 46,007,796 downwards.
GAAAGACTGCCTTCTAGAGGCCACTACCTGCCTACTGGGGGGTGAGGGGTAGGGGGTAAGGGTCTCTCCTTTCCTGGATGTAAAGGTTCTCCTCCACAAGGACAACCCGAGGCCTAGCTGGATATTTCCAGATGCCACTTACGCGGTTATGAGAGACTCCTGGTTGATGAAAGGGGCAAACGTGCACATCAAAAAGAAATGTTATATTTAGGTTAGCCTCTGCTCTTCCAAGAAGCATGTACAGGGAGACAAATGAAAAGAGGAGAAGAGACACTGGAAAAAGAGCCAGGAGTGACAGCACGGGGAGAAAGGCAAGGAAGAAACCCAGAGGGGTTCCTCTGTGGGGTCTAGAGAACGTGCTAGGTGAAAAGCAACAGGACATTTTCCCCACTGTAGATCCACCTGGAGGGTCTCAGAGATGAGACATGTGTTTGTGCATTTAAGATTCCTCCTCTTGGCCAGCTACCACACTCTAAACTGCTTGCCATGTTGAGATTTGTAGTTTTCAACTATCTAAGTCTCTTTTTATTGCCTCTGCTTTTGCTCCCTACCTCCCACAGAAACATACCTTGCCAACGAACCTCACTGCCTGCGTGTTGTTTATGCTGAGAATGTGTGAGGAAGTGTCACCCTCCGAAGGGGGGATTACTCCTCTGCTTTCCACAGCAGGGCCCCGGCTGACATTAACCTCTATGCTGCCGCAGTTGGCAAACTCTGCCAGAGCCAACGCCAGAGTCAAGGCCAGAAATAAGCCCCTGACCGGGCAGTCACGCACTCATGGGACCCAAGCCTGCCTTCACGTTCATGACGGCAGACCTTCAGAGTCCTTCTGGAAAAATTCTCCTTCCGTATTCACATTTCATAACTTCAAAAAAAAAAAAAAAAGAACTTTTTAAGTGTATGAGATGGTTTTATGATGTTGGTATTTTAGGAACAGGGCAAAAGATGAGAAAGGGTTTTGCTTTTGCTGACAGGGAGATAATGTCACCACTCTAAATATCCATCAGTTCCTCAAGTCCCTTCCCTCTTCAGGGGAAAGGGTGCAGCAGAGGCCCACAGTCTGTACAGCCGACACTGGGAAAGTGCTTTTGCCATCGCTGTCTGGTGAGTAGTTCAGACAGTAACATTTTCAAAAACTAGATGTTGCAAGAGTAGCAATGCCAATTAACGAGAACATTTTTAAACTCCGCGAGAAGGAAACTTGAAAGCTCCATTGATAGCTGATTCCCCTCACAAGGGCTTTAGGCTCCTATCTTGAGCCTTAAACCTCGTCAGGATGGCCAAAGAATGCTCGGACTTGTAAAATCTAGGAAATTTAAAACCAAAGCCAGAGCTCCATCTTAATTTCTCTGGTTATTGTTCTCGATCATAAATATTCTAAACGGCCAGAGGCACGTGTAGGTTCAGTGATATTAGGCCCAGCAGGCTCTAAGACACACCACCACAATGATTAGGGGACATCCAGCTGAAGCATGCATCTAGAATTCCTAGTGGTTGTAACTTTGAAAGACTTTGTGGAATTTCAGAAGGAAACCCTAGAAAAGCAAAAATCACTCTGGTCTCTGCACCTACATTAAGCATTTAATGGACAGTCATTCAAGTAGGTCTTAGGGGCTTATTTTATAGTTTATGGAAGGTTTTTTAGATGAGCTTTTACAGTTTCCATAAGAAAACTTTAATCCACCAAAGCACAATGAGATTGACCCTACTTTTCCACACTTCCTTTGGCTGAGGTGTGGTAGCACTCACCACAGTGGGACAGGTAATACAAGGAGGATGGTTATAAGCAATTGCTTTGAAAACAGAACCAATAAAACTGGGCTGTGACTGTGAGGCCCCAAGTCTTCTGCGTGACAATTCAAGTTTGTAAGAATGCCTACACAACTGTTTTTACTAAACTGACGATGCACACGCACCGAAATGGACCCTGTTCCTACTGTAGCATCCTGGTTGAGATACCAAGTCCTGTCATTTTACTCGGCTTCTTAGGAAAACTCTCCAGTGGAGACTGTGTGAGCACTGCAGTCCATTCAGGGGATGCACGATACGGAGTCTGAGGTCTCAGGGATTGACAGGCCGTCCCACGCGGTGCCTTATGTGCTGGAAATCCATTCTCTTCTCTCCAGCAGGGCCAGATGGGCCCAGGCACGTTCACTGGCATCAAAATATATGTCCTTCAGAACTTTCTAAGAAGTGACAAATAAATAGTTGGGCCAGTTCATTTATGTTACAGAAGGATTTGGGTTTTTAAAAAAAATGCTTCATTAAATAAAAGGAATCAAAGAAAAAACTTCACATCTTAGGAAGCAGAGCGCCCGCACCACCCCCAACCAGGATAATGCCAGTTTCTTTTTTGAGAGAGAGACTGAGCTCATGCGTGGGGGGTGGGGGAGAGGGAGAGGATCTTAAGCAGGCTCCACGCTCCATCTCACAACCCTTGACATCATGACCTTGAGATCAGGACTTGAGCCAATATCAAAAGTTGGATGCTTAACTGAGTGCACCCTCCAGGCATCCCAACAATGTCAATTTCTAATTTTTCCTTATCCTGACAAGTATCTAAATACATAAGAAACTATCTGGATAATAAACAGTCAGCTCTGATAGAGTTTTTAAAACAGATAATCATGTCAAAAAATGGACAGAAGACATGAACAGACACTTCTCCAATGAAGACATAGAAATGGCTAGCAAACACATGAAAAAATGTACATCATCATTAGCCACCAGGGAAATTCAAATCAAAACCACACTGAGATACCACCTTACACCAGTTAGAATGGCAAAGATTAACAAGGCAGGAAAGAACAAATGTTGTAGAGGATGTGGAGAAAGGGGAACCCTCTGACACTGTTGGTGGGAATGCAACCTGGTGCGGCAACTTTGGAAAACACTGTGGAGATTCCTCAAAAAATAAAAAATAGAGCTACCCTACGACCCAGCAATTGCACTACTGTGTATTTACCCCAAAGATACAGATGTAGTGAAAAGAAGGGCCGTATGTACCCCAATGTTCATAAGAGCAATGTCCACAATAACCAAACAGTGGAAAGAGCCAAGATGCCATTCAACAGACAAATGGATTAAGAAGATATGGTCCATATATACAATGGAATATTGCTCAGCCATCAGAAAGGGTGAAGACCCAACTTTCGCAACAACATGGATGGGACTGGAGGAGATTATGCTAAGTGAAATAAGTCAAGCAGAAAAAGTCAGTTATTATATGGTTTCACTTGCTTGTGGAACATAAGGAATAGCATGGAGGACATTAGAAGTAAGGGAAAAGTGAAGGGGGAAAATCGGAGGGGGAGATGAACCATGAGAGACTGTGGACTCTGAGAAACAAACTGAGGATTAGAGGGGAGGGGGTAGGGGGATGGGTGAGCCTGGTGGTAGATATCAAGGAGGGCACACATTGCATGGAGCACTGGGGGTTATACGTAAACAATGAATCTTAGAACACTGCATCAAAAACTAATGACGTATTTTATGGTGACTAACATAACACAATAAAAATTTTAAAAAGAAAAGAAAGGGTTTTTTAAAAATATTCTTTGTATGTATGCAACCGCTAATAGCCGAGAGACCACAGGTAAGTCACAGCCTCCTGATCAATAAATTGGACATAACACTGTTTCCCCACCTCCAAGAAAACATGCATACCTAGCATAATAGCACCTAATATGAGACTCAAAAAAATATTAACTTCCACCTCCCCCAATACCCACATTCACATATATATAGAATAAAACATGTTTATCCAAAATATTAACAAAGGTTATCTGTTGGATATAGGCTTGGGTTTTTCCAATTTTTTTCTCCATTTTCAACAATGTGTACAGTGTGTGTGTGTGTATGTATACAGTGTATACACACATACATTTATAGGTAAGATGTATCTTATATAATTAGAAAAATACTCTGTAAAAGATATGGACAAATACTTTCCATTATACCTAAACATCTCTGTCCTTTCATGTCTGGAGCTGTACAGGCTACTGAAACACCATGAAAAAAAGATAGTGGCATGCCCTCATTCCACGCTTTTAACACCATTAGAATGTTAGCCAATATGTCATAAATAGTGCAAGCTGAACACCAACAGTTAAAGAAAAAATAAAGGACACCTGTGCTTCAAAACACCCTGTCTAACTGTTACGGCTTGCAAGACACAGACCAGAATAACCAGAGTCTCGCCCGTGTTTTATCCTTGAAGCTTGCTTGAGCCTGGTGCGTTGGTAAGTGCTCAGTAAATATTTGTTCAAAGAACTAATAAATGAACGTAGCAGGGAAGTGATGGATAATCATAATGGCTTTCATGGTTTCTATTTTGTTTTGTTCTTCCTTGGCAACAAAAAGACTTGGACAAGCAATGTTCAAAGAAATATATCCGGAATGAGACAAGAATCGTTGACAATTAAGAAGGTGAAGCACATTGTATGATTATTACATATATGACATTTCCTGAAACCAGAAAGTAGTCCCATGTTTTTAAAAATTGTGACAGTGTCACACACGAAACATGCTGAACCAATTTTCTTATACTTTCTGGAAACACATTCATCTCTTCACTAAAAGAGCATGAAAAATTCTAATTCCCAAGAGGACTTCTGAGGAAAAAAAGGGCAACATCAGGAGCAATGAAATGGCTGTCTCCTCCCTCTCCTGCTCTCTTCATGTCATTGTAAGTTCTAGCACAAAATCCCAAGCGGATGCAGTAAGTTCTAGAACAAAATCCCAGCCGGAGAGCAGTGCTTACCCTGGGCACCACTGTACCACCTGAAGGCTCTTCTCCATGAAGGTGAGCCTTCCCACCCAGGCAACCAGCCCTTGCTCTCTGAGGTGACATTTCCACACAGAAGTATAAGAACAGCATTGCATACTTGGTGTTGCCTCAGCTTTATGGATTTTGGTTTTGAGCGAGTACTACCAAAGCAAGAATCAATGAAATAAAAAGATTCCCTAAAATTTACATGAAAGATTGAAGAAACAGAAGGGACAGAACTTGAAGAAATGTAACCCCATCTTTCCGTTAGATGCCCACATTCAAACCTCTAAGTCCTGAAAAGATGGGAGCATGACAGGATGGTGAAGAGGATCTTACTTTGGTTTGTGCTAATAGTTTTCTAAATGTTTAGAGGATTTCCTGTTCTGACTCCCAAAATATGACCCCAACCACCCAACAATCCCTTAGTACAAAACATGGCTGGATTAACTATAAAACAACATAAAAAGACTGCCCAAAAGGTAAACTAATAAAACTGATGACAAGGGTGATGCTAATACAGCTTCTACCGAGCACAACTGCTTTTGGCAGTCATCTTCATTCCCCAGGACAAGCCTGCAAGGAGGTACTGCTGACCCCTCACATTCCTGCTGAAGCAACCGAGACCCAGAGAAAGCAGATAACCCAATGGCATTTCCAGATAACACAGACTCAAACCAAAAGTCTAGTCCAGGCTCCCCTGACCCCAAATCTCTTAAAACCACCAAATTTGTATCCCTCAGGCACTTTGTACTCACTGGGTCCTCTGGGTGGAACATTCTTCCCCCTGCCCCCATCCCCATCTTTCCATAACTCTTACTCGACCTTTGATGTTCAGCTTAAATGTCACTGCCTCAGAAAAGCCTTACCTGTCCGTTCAACTCAAAGTAAGCACCTGCTGGTGTCTTGCTTGACATCCTGTCCTTTTCCTTTAGGGCATTAACCTCAGGGTGACATATGTGTTCGGTTGTGTGCTTATGTATTTAGTGCTGCTTTCAGATCTAAACTGCAACAGACAGGCAAGGGCCATGTCTACAAATGGAATTATTAAATATTTGTTGGCTGACTGATCCATTGGCTGAAAGGAGCAAGTATGACAATGATTTTCAAAAGATGGTGGTGAAGGCATTTGCACCCTGCCTGTTCTGAACACAGGAGCTTCATGTTCATTTGTTTATATCTTCAACTACCTCATAAGATATTTATACAAAGCATTGTTAAGAGAAAAAATTGGAAATGACTGTACTCTTCCATGATGCTTCCCTATCAACAGACACAGATAACCAAAGAGGCTTGAGAAAAATCTGCTGAGTCCACCAAGCATCTGGCGAAGCAGACAAGGTATCTTTTTTCATCTATTTTATTTATGTCATTTGTGCCATACTATATAGGTACTGACTTGATAGGGATATACCATTTAAATACAAAATATAATGAAAACCTAATTGTAACTGGAGAATGATAACCTGATCCAGTTCCCTATGGATAAGAGACACTCCAAAAGTTGTCTGTATCTTTCCATCTTTCTCATTGTCCAGAGAGAACCCAATTCTGGGGCAGAATCCAGGGACCCCAAGAGAACACACACCACTGAAATGGTTAGTTGGGATGTACCACTGGCCAGATGTTCTAAGAATTCCTACCTTTCCCTTCACTGATGCCTCCCTCCCATGTGCTCCTTCAGCTTCCAACCTAGAGTAAAGGACAACCAGCCTTTACAGTCTGGATATTTAAGGGATTCAGTAAAGTGATATCACTGATTAAAATGATTTTTAAAAAAGATCTAATTAATTATTTATTTATTAGAGAGAAAGAGAGAGAGAGAGTGTGTGAGAGCAGGAAGGAACAGAGGGAGAGGGAGAAAGAATCTGAAGCAGACTCCACACTGAGCATAGAGCCTGATGCAGGGCTCGATCCCATAGCCTGGAGAACATGGCCTGAGCTGAAACCAAGAGTTGGACACTTAGCCAATCTGAACCACCCAGGTGCCCCTAGAAGGACTTTTAAAAGCAGGAAAGTCTCAATGTATACAAAGTAATGACACATCATATTGGCAATGATCATGTTACCAGCACCAAGAATATAAAACGATTTACTTGTTTTACTGAAACAAGCTCTTTGACACAGAAACATGGTACCCCAATCATGTTGCTATGGTAACACAGTCCTCAGCCCCCACTTTCCCCTTCCTTTGGAGGTGAGTCAGGCTCCAGACCCAAGTCACTTGTCACAATGCCCCTTTGGATCTTCCTCTGGGCCTCAATAGGAGTGACACATCACAAAAAGTTTATAGCAATAAAATCAGTAATAAAATCAAATCAGCAGGCACCTGGGTGGCTCAGTTGGTTAAGCAACTGCCTTCGGCTCAGGCCATGATCCCGGAGTCCTGGGATCGAGTCCCACATCGGGCTCCCAGCTTCATGGGGAGTCTGCTTCTCCCTCTGACCTTCTCCCCTCTCATGCTCTCTCTCTCACTCTCTATCACTCTCAAATAAATAAATAAAATCTTTAAAAAAAAATCAAATCAGCAAATAATATCAATAAAATCAGTAATAGAAAACAATCAGCCTAAACATCAAAATAACTAGGTAAAATCAGCCTGAAAATCAGCACTTAGGTATATGAAAGTCTAGATTTCCCAGAGCAATTTTTGCAACAATCTGACTTAAAATATATTTAAAGATCCAATATTATTTCACAGAGGCCTTATTTTTTTTGTTTTTAAAGATTTTTATTTTAAATTAATTTATTTTAATAAACATATAATGTATTTTTATCCCCAGAGGTACAGGTCTGTGAATCACCAGGTTTACACATTTCACAGCACTCATCATAGCACATACCCTCCCCAATGTCCATATCCCCACCACCCTCTCACGTCCCCCCTCCCCCCAGCAACCCTCAGTCTGTTTTTTGAGATTGAGTCTTTTATGGTTTGTCTCCCTCCCAATCCCATTTCCTTTCATTTTTTCTTTTCCTACCCACCCAACCCCCCCACATCGCATCTCCACTTCCTCATATCAGGGAGATCATATGATAGTTGTCTTTCTCCAATTGATTTATTTTGCTAAGCATAATACCCTCTAGTTCCATCCATGTCGTCGCAAATGGCAAGATTTCATTTCTTTTGATGGCTGCATAGTATTCCATTGTGTATATATACCACCTCTTCTTTATCCATTCATCTGTTGATGGACATCTAGGCTCTTTCCACAGTTTGGCTATTGTGGACATTGCTGCTATAAACATTCGGGTGCACGTGCTCCTTCGGAGCACCACGTTTGTATCTTTAGGATATATACCCAGTAGTGCAATCACTGGGTCATAGGGTAGCTCTATTTTCAGTTTTTTGAGGAACCTCCACCTCACACCAGTCAGAATGGCTAAAATTAACAAGTCAAGAAATGACAGATGCTAGCGAGGATGCGGAGAGAGGGGAACCCTCCTACACTGTTGGTGGGAATGCAAGCTGGTACAGAGGCCTTATTTTGATGAAATAAGAAGATTCTCTAATGTGGAAGAAACTATGTCCATTGAAAATTTGTCACCTGAATTAATGCTAGAATTTTTAGATAATAAATTTTTTTAAAATTCTCCTTGTATGGAATTCTTATTACAAAGTTACTTTTGGATCATGGCAGATTATTGACTCCCAACCCAAGTATTGAATAATTTGATACAGATACATGAAACTCAAGGAGTTTACTAAACTCTATGCTTGCTTTTAGAAAGGATTACCCACTTATCAGAAAACTGAAAAGTAAACAAAGTATTTGTTATATTAAAATCCACTAGTTAATGCATAAGAGACCATACTCTAATTTTAATAATTTAAGGATATTTTCTATCTTCTACATGAGATTTTAACTCCTTACAATTTAACTTTTATTCGATGTCATGTCATATTAGGCTATGAGAAAACCTGTACACAATCTGAAATTTTCCACTGGACGACTGAGACCATTACATTTTCTTTCGAGAAATATGTAAACATAGACAATGTATCTATTGCACTTCCTTTGCCTGCAAGGGACAGAGGCTCCCAAGTCAAATGCCTTATAAAATAAAGACATTTTGGGGGTGCCTGGGTGGCCCCATCAGTCATGATCTCTGTGTCTTGAGATGGAGCCCAGGATCAGCTCCATGCCCAGCGTGAAGTTGACTGGGGATTCTCTCTCTCCCTCTGCCCATCTCCCTGCTCATTCACTCTAAATAAGAAGTAAGTAAGTAAACAAACAAACAAACAAATAAATAAATAAAATCATTTTTTAACAAAATAAAAATAAAAGCAGTTTTCTCCGGAAGTAAGAAGTTGGAAAATAGGAAGCTTCAGGTATACATAGTTTCCTGAGGCTTTAACTTTCTTTCTCTCTGACTCTCGGCTCTGCCCTTCTCTAAACAGTAGCTTTATCATTAGCAAAATCCCCCCCACACATAAAATAACTGTGTCATTCCTGCTATTATATCTAGATAGACCAAATGTCCTCCTACTGCCTCCTGCATGATTCCACAGGGAGATCAACAATCTAAAAACTGAATTCCTATTTTTTTCCCAAATCAAGTGGTTAGGGAAGTACTTCTCTCAGTATGAGTAACATTGAGCATTAGACCACAGATCCCTGTTTCTTCCCTCTTTTCCTGCACCCCACATCTGATTTTAGACCAGTATGCCTATTTTGTCTCCGTTAGGCTGGATCCAATTTGCAGTTTCTCAAGCACTTAGACGTATCATTCCCCCACAACCCTGTGCCTTCAGGCCATGAGCACCAGCTGACCTGGACCCCCTCCTCAGAAGTCAATGTCAGGACCACAAGGCCCTTTCTCCTAAATGTCTCTAATGTCAGTCACTTCCCTTTACTTCTGAAGCCATAGGAATGGGGTGGGGGGAGCTGCTTCCTGTGGTCATTACCATTCCATACTTCACAGCAGGGTTTCTTGACCTCAGCAATACCGACATTTCAAGTTAGATACTTGTTATTGAGGTTTGTTCTGTACATTTTAAGATGTGCAGCAGCATTTCAGACCTCTACCCACTGGATGGCAGTGACTCCTCCCCATAAGTTCCCACCATCAAGAATATCTCCAGACATTGCCAAACACCTTGGGGGAAGGATAAAACCACCCAGGGTTGAGGACCACTATCTTAGACTTTGTTTTTTACTCTTTGGCTACCTAGTTAGTAGCTTCATACCTAGTTAACCCTTCTCCTAGGAAATTCTCTCATTCAGGTAGCCGGTGTAGTTTCTGTCTTCTGCCTGGACCCTTGAGTGTTGTCTAATAACATCTCCTGTATGGGTTCTACATTTTTATTTTCACCCTGGCTGGTTTGAGGTAAGGGCCCATGATCCTCCATAGTCAGCTGCTAAGCCTTCCACCCTCCACTCGGCCACCCATCTTGACCTCCAAACACATTTCTCATCAAGTTTTCTCCAAATGTTGGATAGCCTATAGAAGAGGATCCACACCTCTTTATCTTGGCCTTCTGAGATCTTCAGAAATCAGAGAATTGTCCTACAATTCCCAAGAGGATGACCCAGCTATGTATTTTGGGGCATGTTGATTATCTTTTCTGAGCCTCATTTTCCTCTCTGTAAGATAACGAACTGCTTAACTTGGAGAGTCGTTGGAAGATGAGAGATATATAAGTCATGAGGCAGTACAGTTCAGTAAATGGTAGATTTTATTGCTATTACTATTGTTTTTATCATTAGTATTTGGGTAAATAGCTAAGTGTGTAAAATAGGGCTTCCGTAAATTTTATCTCCTGTGACAGAGATTACAGATATTCTTTTCTAGCATACTAACAACTTTTCGCTGTGCACATGGCCACCAAACTGAAGACTACGTGTTGTAGCTTCTCTTCCAACGAGATGTGATCACATCACTAGATTTAGCCAACAGGATGAGAACAGAAGAACTAGTGCAACTTATGGGTCATGTCCTTAACAAAAAAGAACATGCCTACCTCTTTCTTTCTCTAGTTCCTGCTGACTGACGTATGTATGGGATGATTTGAGCAGGAACATCCATCGTGAACCACTGGATGAAAGGCATACATGACGGCAGATCAACAACAACAAAAAAAGCTTATCTTACACAACTATCGTTTTCAGGTCTCTTCATCATAGCAGCCAAAATTCATCGCAACAAATACATTTCCTTTGTGATATACACCTCCTATAATTTAGCCTCAACTTGCCATTTCTTTAAAAAATCCTTTGTGGTTTTGTGTTGGTGGATTTGAACACTGGGAAAAAAAAAGATCCAGGACCCCTCGTCCAGGAACACGGTGATTCTCTCCATAATGGCTACAATAGGTATTTTTCCCCTGAGGGGAAAATAGTACTCTACAGTACTAGTTTTAGTACTCTATATTTTAAGTACAAATGACTTCTCTGATATCTAGCTCCCTTTTTTTCTTGTTCTCTTCTCCTTAGAATAGGAGCTTTTTAGACTCCAAAAGTGTTGCGTGAGATGAGAACGTTAACATATTTGAACTAATTTATGTCGATATCACACTGAAAATTAAGATGCCAGGTGAGTGTCTAAAAAATAAAGGTGCCAGAAACACGTTAGAACCTAGGGTAGGAAAAGCCTAGGCAACCTGAAGAAAATAATCCAAGGCTTAAAAACCAACAACAGATAGCCTGATCCATGAAAAATGAGGATTACAACATATGAGGATAAAGTAGAGTTAAATTCACTGCAGAAAGCTGCGACCTATCACTATACGTGAGAATTTCTATGGAAGGGCAATGCTTTTGTATTTGGGCAATGAAATTCCCTCTGGGACCTCCCCATTCATCTAATTTAATAAGCATTCATTAATCATGAATGGGTATCTTTGTGGACAGAGTTAAAGCAAAATGCCAAGTTTTCGTCAAAACCATCTCTGCAGATTTTTTCTTCCTTGCTGAATTTGCCCAGAGTCAGCAAAAGAAGGCAAAATCACTTTCTTTGTGCTAAGACTCCAGAGCTACGGTCACTGGTGCCCATTCACTAATGCCAACTCCAACTGCTGATTTAAGAAAACTTGACAAGTAGAAAAACCCACCACATCAGTGTACACTGAGTGAGAGAATAAATCTTGCAATTCAAACTCTATCTACTTAGTCATGACACAACCCAACTTTCTGGCAAGTGACACTTCCGACATGAAAAGAAAAATGGAATTCAGAGCAAATAAAGACAGCAGTTTAGTGCCCTTCTAAAAGAATCTTCATTTGCAGGTGAGAACACGGGGCCCACAGAGGTCTCAGAACTTGTGTCGGGCAGCAGAAGAGCCTGCCGTGGACCCCAGAATTTGGCTCACAGCAGGGTCCCCATCTCTGTTCTCCCCTGCAGTACATTCAAGACCAAGAATGACATCTGAGGAGTAAAAGTGAGTTGGAATCTTTCAAATTAGTCTTTCAACTTAGTTTGACAGTTGAAAAAAAAAAAAAAAAGGAACATAACTTCCTCATATCACAGGGCTGAGGCAAGGCACACTCTTCAGAGGAAAGAATTTTGAAATGGGAGCCAGGCGATCCCTATTCCAGGCATGACTCTGCTAATAACTTTCAGAGATGACTTAGATGAATTCAGGTAATGTACAATGAGGGGATTGATTCATATTCTTAAAGGCCCCTTCCGCGCTCTGTTTCTAGGATCCTAGGACTGGGAGAAAGATCGCGGAACACCCTGACTTGCCTTGGCATTTTGAAATCAAATTTGTCCATCTTCCCTGTCTTCTAACCTTTTCATGATTTGGTAATAAGAAGTAAAGGAAGTACTGGAGAAAAACAGAAATACAAGCAGCTAAATAAATTATTAATATTGTCTTCCACCTTCAACTCCCTGAACCAAAACAGAGGTCAAAAGCTATAAAGCTCATTCCTAACATTCTAGCTCAGATGAACTAAAGAGAAACAACAAAGCCACTTGGTCCATTCATTGTTTCAGAGAGAACCATCAACTTCCCTGCTTCGTGGTCTTTGCTGACTAGCCTCCTCATTTCTAATGACTAAAGTCTTGATATTTCCTTTAAGACCCAACTTGAGCCCTAGTTCCTCCATGTAGCATTTGCCTAGTCCTTTGCAATGTCTTTTTTCTGACCATCGGTTTGATTCTAAACTGCTTGGCCCTTGGTCTCAGTGAATGAATGCCCTGTCCCAAAACTAGATCAAAGTCCCCTCTCTACAGGAAATGACTTGGACCTATTTTTATATCTCATGCACTAGCCTACACATAGCAGGTGCCTAATAAATATTTGCTGTTGGTCATGATGACAGCAATGGTTCCCAAGGGTGACAAAAGTCGGAAATGGTAGAAAGTAAGTTACTGGGTGGGGGCGTGAATTACACGAGACTAAGCATAACACAGTTGTAAAAGCTCACCACAGACTGGATGAAAGAGGATAAAGGAGGGTGAGGGAAGGGGATAGCCATTGGGTTACTCGGTACTGATGCCAGTAAAATTGTTCACCATCAATAAGTGATTCTACCATCCTACTTAGGAGAATTCACTACAATCTGGAATTATTCTTATTTATCAAAATTATCTTCACTTGCTCTAGCACAAGAGGTAAAAATAACTTGAATTGCCTAGTTAGTCCAGAAAGTCTCTCTGGTTGTCATTATCTCAAAAATCTATACACACAATTTTTTTTAAAGGAACTCAACTACTTCCCTGGGGTAATTTTTTCCCAGCTTCTATTGCTTGACTGTATTCTGATCTAGTAGTTCCTAATACTAGTTGACCAAAGAATCATCTTGGAAGCTCTTAATAACATGCATGGATCCCACTGCCAGAAATTGAGATACAGTCCTTCTCCATGGGGCATATGAACAGGTACTATTTTAAGAGTCCCAGGTAATTCTGATATATGACGGATTTTAAGAAGACTGGCCTATATCACACTGTTTCAGCCCATCAGGTTTTCTACACTGCATATGTTCTTGTCCGTGGCTTTCTTTGTCCCAAATTTTTGCCTTGCAGAAAAAAATCCTCATTTCATTATCCAGCTATAAATGTTGGCTTTAATCACTCCTTACCACAACACACTTCAAAACAATTGGGCAAATAGTTCCTTGTGGGTTTTTTCCTGTAGAAGTCTTGATCACCAAAGACTTGGAAGGCTATCCCCTCACAATCCCACCCTTCTGTATTACATATTAGCCAAGACTTAAACTGAGCTGCAATATTTTTAAGGATATCTCACTAGTTACTCCTTTAACAACTGAGTAGATATAACTCTAGGCTTTCACGAGTCTAATACTCCCAAAATACAACCTCCCATTTCATCTGGGTTGCAGAAAGAAACATAAACTAAATAAAAGCTCTAACAATGAGCATCTGAAATTGTAAGATCTTTCTTTGATATGATCCCTCAATACACAGAGGCAGTGGAAAGTAGCAGTGAAGGGTGGTGCTTTCTTATCAAGCATATCTGGTTTCAGACCCCACATATTAGTGATGACCTTGAACAAGTCACTTGACTAATTCACCCTGTAATGTCTTTAACCAGAAAAGAGATCATTTTAACCCATCTCAGAGAGTTGTCGTGAGGATTTAATGAGATTGTCCATGAAAAGTCTCTGGCATATAATGAACACTCAGTAAAGTTCTCTTTTAGTTTCCTGTGGTAGAAATTCATTGATTTTGCAATACTCAGGCCAAATTAGAATCCTAATGTTCATAGTATTTGCTATATTAAGCAGTTTTTCCTAAATCAAGCTCGGCAGACATCTGCATATGAACTGTAACTATTTCTGTGATCTATAATTTGCACATCATTTAAGATTTCATGGTTTAATTTGTTCAACACCTTCCATATTTATGGAGAAATAAATTTCAATTTCTTACTGTTTGCAAGCTTTTCCCCCAATAGTTGCAATTCACTAAAGGCTTCAGAGGTAAAAAAAAAAATTTAGCATTTTACTTCTCAAGTAATTTGGCCAAAGATTTTACCCAACTAATTTTAAACAACATGTAACCAAAATTTAGAATAGTCCATTACAAAAACATTTCAATGCGATTATAGGATACTAAAGGTGATCTGCTGAGATTCTTCAAAGTTTTAAACATTCCTAAAATCTGACTTGTGGAAAGTCAAGAGAAAAAGCACTTACTACCACACTAAATTGTTTTGTTCTATTCTTATATTCAACGTCAGTTGACTTTGCATATCAATCATCCTAACTCTGTATATGCAAAATATTTACAAATATTGACAATTGGGCAAATACCACAATTGGCAGAATATCAGCTGGTTTGGTCATAATCATGACTTGTATACACACCCAACTAATTCCAAGTAATTTTTGCTCTATAGGCTTAATTTAACAAGGCTATTTTGAAGATGATTCAGTCCTCCACCAACATGTATAATTGTATTATTATGACAAAAAAAACCCTCACATTATGCCTGAGTTTTTAACAGAATCTACCATAATACTTACTAATATTGCCAAGTGTTTCATCTTCAACAAAATTAACTTCCCAACGTTTACCATTATTCCATCAACTGAATGGAAATAATCAAGCCATTATTGGAATTAGCTTACTTGATTTTTCCATTTGAAGCAGCTGATGACATTGATATAAAATCTATACAATTTAATATTTACAAAACTCTTCTACTAGCAAAGTCAATACATTAACAGCTCTCTCCTTGCTTCATTTTTTTGCACATGATAATTTGAAATGGATGGGCTCAATAACTCAGGCAAACAGCCACTTACTCTAAAGAAAGGGGCAGAGTGGTGATAAAAACACTTTCTGGGGGTGCCTGGGTGGCTCAGTGGGTTAAAGCCTCTGCCTTTGGCTCAGGTCGTGATCCCAGGGTCCTGGGATCGAGCCTCGTATCGGGTTCTCTGCTCGGCCGGGAGCCTGCTTCTCCCTCTGCCTGCCTCTCTGCCTACTTGTGATCTCTGTCAAATAAAAAAAATAAAATCTTAAAAAAAAAAAAACACACTTTCTGCAGCATTATGTGCTCAGTCATCTTTTCCACATTCAATCTCTTCAACATAATCAGTAGTTCCTGAAATAGCTCCTGATGTTCCTTCAGATTTGTATCTTTGGTTTTCATGCAGTTACTAATATCACTCTCCTCTGCCCCACCCACTGGTGTATACTTAAAACTCTTTAGGGTCAAATGGGTTTAGTGAAATTTGTGTTAAAAAAAAACAATAGCACAAATGGTAGCTTGAACTGAAACTCAGACTTCTGGGGTATCTTATTGGGCACTAAATAGAAATGACATCTTCAGACTTTCATAAATCCAATCTCCCCCTAATTGATTTTCCTTTTTTTTGGGGGGGGGGTGGGAGAAGCTAAAATTTATTCCTTTAAGTTTTGAATATCTATCTAAAGTTACATTGTCATAAAGGGAACCTTGAAGATACTTTTTATTTATTTAGTTAGTTAGTTTTTTAAATTTTTTATTTCTTTTCAGCGTAACAGTATTCATTGTTTTTGCACCACACCCAGTGCTCCATGCAATCCGTGCCCTCCCTAATACCCACCACCTGGTTCCCCCAACCTCCCACCCCCCGCCCCTTCAAAACCCTCAGGTTGTTTTTCAGAGTCCACAGTCTCTCATGGTTCACCTCCCCTTCCAATTTCCCTCAACTCCCTTCTCTTCTCCATCTACCCTTGTCCTCCATATTATTTGTTATGCTCCACAAGTAAGTGAAACCATATGATACTTGACTCTCTCTGCTTGACTTATTTCACTCAGTATAATCTCCTCCAGTCCCGTCCATGTTGCTACAAAAGTTGGGGATTCGTCCTTTCTGATGGAGGCAAAATACTCCATAGTGTATATGGACCACATCTTCCTTATCCATTCATCCGTTGAAGGGCATCTTGGTTCTTTCCACAGTTTGGCGACTGTGGCCATTGCTGCTATAAACATTGGGGTACAGATGGCCCTTCTTTTCACTACATCTGTATTTTTGGGGTAAATACCCAGTAGTGCAATTGCAGGGTCATAGGGAAGCTCTATTTTTAATTTCTTGAGGAATCTCCACACTGTTCTCCAAAGTGGCTGCACCAATGGTGCTGGGAAAACTGGACAGCTATATGTAGAAGAATGAAACTCGACCATTCTCTTACACCATACACAAAGATAAACTCGAAATGGATAAAAGACCTCAACGTGAGACAGGAATCCATCAGAATCCTAGAAGAGAACACAGGCAGTAACCTCTTTGATATCAGCCACAGCAACTTCTTTCAAGATATGTCTCCAAAGGCGATGGAAACAAAAGCGAAAATGAACTTTTGGGACTTCATCAAGATCAAAAGCTTCTGCACAGCGAAGGAAACAGTCAACAAAACAAAGAGGCAACCCACAGAATGGGAGAAGATATTTGCAAATGACAGTACAGACAAAAGGTTGATATCCAGGATCTATAAAGAACTCCTCAAACTCAACACACACAAAAGAGACAATCATATTAAGAAATGGGCAGAAGATATGAACAGATACTTCTCCAATGAAGACATACAAATGGCTATCAGACACATGAAAAAATGTTCATCATCACCAGCCATCAGGGAGATTCAAATTAAAACCACATTGAGATACCACCTTACACCAGTTAGAATGGCCAAAATTAGCAAGACAGGAAACAACATGTGTTGGAGAGGATGTGGAGAAAGGGGAACCCTCTTACACTGTTGGTGGGAATGCAAGTTGGTCCCCCTAATTGCTTTTCTATTTCACCTGGCTTCCAGAAAGAAGCCAGTAAAATATGAAACAGTGGACGACTTGGCTTGTAAGAGTTCGCTCTGGTAACTCTGCAATAATTCTCACAACTGGGTAAAACAACACATAGGTATGGATTTATACCAGACAGTACTGGAAATCACCACAGTGATGGAAATCACCACAGCAGTGATGACAGGGATGAAATCACCACAGCAGAAGTACATAGATTTGTCTCTATGGGCATCATGACAGGACCGCTCGACCTCTATTTCCCCACACATATTTCACGTGCTCCTTATGTATAATTTACTATTTCCCACTAGCCCTGCTTCCTAGCGGCCTGAAAAGTCTGCGCACTTTGTAGCCAGTGCCACAGCCCAACTAGCTGGAAAACAAAATGGCCAGCAGGAAGGGCAGGATCAAGGACTTCTTCCATCACAACTTAAGACTGTAAGTAGTTAACTCTCCATCTGTACTGATGGCCAAGAGGGCTTACTTTTATCAGCCTGTATGCAGCCTAGGAAAGGGAGCTGTTAACTTACCTTGCTTCTGGAAAGGGCTGGGAAAAAGAAGCAGGTCATCATCAGCTGGCTTTCAGATTTAATCACAATTTAAAGGGGGAACTCTGTTCCTGCAAATGTATCTCATGCACAACTGAATGAGACTGTGGTAGAACAACGTGGTTTATTTTTAATATGACATTAATGATATCACTTGGTTAAAAAATAAAATACTAGATACATGCTAAACCAGACAGAACGTCAAGACATAAGACATAAATCATGTCTGCCCTGGGGAAACAAGGATATATGGTAACTCTACACTTTACATGTATATTTTGTCATAGCGATGTATAGTAGCATATGCCTAAAAAGGAAAATTGCCTATTTCCACATGCCAAGGAGGGAGACGAATCAGATTCAAACATCTGATTAGCTAGTTTAATATATAAACATCCACAGAATCAACCTGCCTTCCTTCCCTCATCTTTACTTGACTCAGGAACAAAGTTAATTTTTTTAAGTGGGTATCATAAAATCCTAATTTTAACAACATTATTTGATCTACAGTAGTCATTAGGAGAAATGGGATGAAACAAGCAAGTTTCAGGGAGAGGTGTTTATGTATGCACGTCTCTATAGGGTTAACTTGACAGTTTTCCCAGTCTAAATTTTTTTAATTCCCACCAGTAAAAACCTTGGAAACTAACTCACTTAGTTCACTCAATGCTTTGTGAGTATAAAAGCTCCTTGTGTGAAATATTTGTTCTACAGAAAGAAACTCCATTCCATAACAAGAAAAGTTCATAAAATAATAATATACTCATGTTAATTCTTGAGCCCACCAAAATTACTAGAAGACCCTCTTGACTTGTTATGATTCTTTGAGTAAGGGGTTATTTTTTAAAAAAAATAACTTATAGGAAAACATTATTCATCATTCAGAATAAACTAGAGTACTATCCCCTTAATCTGTTGATGTGATGTTCTACATGTGATTTTTCTAGATAAATAAAGATAACCATTTAAGTCTCCAAATCTTAATCACTTCATGATATTATATTATAAAAGATATTTGCCAAACATAATTCAGTCTTCGCTTAATGGCACAAGATAGCCTTTCTGTTGAGGTTAGCAACACAGTTTGTTCCTAAAAAAATGACCCAGACAACTTAGTGTCATATTTTTTTTCTGTGAAGTTCTGCCTTAACTGGTGTTAGTTTTTTCTTGTTGCTGGGATCTGTGAGGTCCTGGGATTCCATTTTCTTTTCATAAATAGCTGGTTAGTCTCTAGGGTTAGTGCTTTGTTATTCCTCTGAAGAGGACTATCTGACTTTAATATCCATTTTTTAACTTACTTATGTTATGAATTCACAGCATTGTCAGTTTTTTTAATTGATGTCAAATCTGACCATTAGCTGCAAGGGAAGTTATGGAATCAGTAAACTTTTGAGAACGGTCTCTCCTTAATGTTTTTATTCCTTTGCAAAAGTGGAACAAACACGTATTCTATAGAGTTAGGTGTTTTAGATTCGTTATCTAAATCAAAATCCATGTGCAAATTAGTGGTCACTTTTTAAAGTCAGACAGCTAGGAACCAGTGGAGCTGGGATTCAAACCCATGTCAAGAAGACCCCAAGCTAGTTCTGTCCTCTAGGTCATGCTACTTTGTCCAGCTGACTTCTCTATTCTCTGTCTTTTCTGTATTACTCTTTGAAATCCTATAGGCAAGATATCAAAATTACAGGTTGAGAGAAAACATTAAATTTCCATTAGTTGAAAGCTATTATGATTACCAATGTATTTAATACTTTTGAAATCAGACTTATTTTAAGAGGGAAAAAAAAGCCTTTCTTTCCACATTGATCTTTCAAGGAGATTAGGCCCTTCTTGATTTCGTAATTAATTGAAATGCTGGCAGGAATATTTTTGGTTTTGATTTGGGTTTTGGCTTTGGAGTATGGGGAGAATGGACTATTCTAAGATTCCCAGAGGCCCAGAAGGGCAACAGGCAAATATGCCACTTTGAAATGTCCCCAAGATGCCGTCCCATTAATAGCCACCCAGGAATGAACAACCAAGGCTCACATGGGCAAGTAGCATGAGCAGCTGGTCTACCTGATGACAGAGGTGTGCCTGTCATGTCCAGTGATGGATGGGCATAGTTAATGGCCGTGAAGGCGGCCGCCCAGCAGTGGGGTCAGGCCAGGTCACTGACATCCCTGGATACTGCCTCTTGTTGGGCCAGGTTTTGAATCACACTCTCCCGAGTGCCCTTTGATTTCACATATCATGATCACTAAAATAAAAAGATTGCATCACCCTAAAATACTTTAGATTCTTGGTATGTATGCCAGACTAGACAAATCCAAAAGTAGAGTCAGCGTTTTGAGGCCTGCTAGAGACGTTTTTTCCTGGAGAACATGCCTATTTTAATTGTGCACCATTTGTTTTCTTTCTGTAATAAATCTTCAGATGCTATTTCTGTACATTCTATTTGGAGAAGATATATTTCTCTTATATGGAACAATTTTACTTCAGTCAAGAAGAAGTTATAACTGTGAGTTCTAGTTAAACAAATAAAAATACAAGCCTTTAAAATTTTATGCATCAGTATTTGAGTTGAAATAAGCTGGAATTCTTCATGTTAACAGTTACCCTAAATCACATACAAATAAAATCTTTGGAACTCCAGAAGGAAGGCTTTAAATACCATCTCCTATTTGTGTATACTTTGTAGTTCTGAAATACTTTGATAATCATTTAATACTTAGCTGATATGTTGCAGAAAGTAGTACATTTTAGAAAAGGAGGAAAAATAAACAAGCCTCCAAGAAGCTAGGCAATTACGAGTTTCCATGATTATCAGGAACCAGAGATCCTCTACCTGTAACACCAATATGTTTGCTCTACACTACTAAGCAGTTTCTTCACCCCAAACAGGGCAGTCTGTCACAAACAAGACAGTAAAGCTCTTGTGATCTTTTATCATCTGGATAGATTCCACTGGACAGGAGTTCCATTGGAAAGGATAACACAGGAGTTTTATCATCCAGATAGATTCCACTGGAAACTGACAGGCTTTAGAAATAGGCCAAGTATCAGACACGTAAGGATCAAATTCAAGGGACTACAAGTCCCACCATGTATTCTTATTTTTTCTTGAGAGACAAGATTTCTCCAACTCAGCTGCACTGAAGCTCCTTTCATGAGTACAAACTGATTAAATGCCTCTTTTATCAATTATCATGCAAATACTCCCAAGAGATCTAATAGTCATAAAAGTAGCAGAATGAATGAGCATTATTAGACAGTAGGTAGCAAATCACCTAGGAAGACCTAAAGGGAATAGGAGAGAGAAGGGGTAAATTGTGAGGCTGTTGGTGGTAAAAAGCAGAGACTGGTTGGGTGAAAAGCCAATAATGTCATGTAATAACAGGGATAGAGTGTCCCTCCAGGTAACCAGAATGCTGCAGGACATTAATGTGTCCACAGAGAAGTCTACAAGAAGAGAGAGATAGGGGAACTAAAGGGAGGGTGTTAAGAGAAAGTTTAACATAAATCTCTACCCATGTTAATAACATGGTCTGGGCTTTGGCCTACATACTGAAAGCAGGATTTTAACACATCTTAATTAAAGGAGACCTATATCACAATAGGTTTTACTAAGAAAGATATCTAATACCTCCTAAAACTAGTTTCTTTCCCTACCCAATATGTGTCACTAATCTGATTACTCTGGAGAATAACATTAAACTGTGCTGTGCCGTTTTAAGCAAAATGTGAGTATTATTTAAACAACAAGCTGCTGGCTAATGCCAAACCAAATATTCCATGGTCAGAATTGTGACTGCTCTACAGCCACAAATACTAAAAATAAAAATGTGATATTATACCTATTATACTTTATCCAAATGCATGCTTCTTTACAAAGTATTTTTCCAATCCACTGAGGAGCAAAGTCAACTGGAAGACATTCATACTTGGAAATGCATTCTATTCCACGAGCTAATAGAGTGTATATGGAGGGACGACTGGCGCTTGGGAAAAGTGCAAGATCCTTAGAAGGACTTGAAAAGACCTCTGTGACCTCTTACCTGCTTCTCTTTCCAACACCAGCCTTCCACTTTCTGCAGGCTAGCCATTTAACTTCTTGCAATTCCATCAACCAGTAGTGTGTAAGTATGATGGGAGAAACCTCTTCTTTCTTCTCATTCTTTACTTGGTTAACTCATAATCATCCTGAGTTCTCAGCTTGGTCATCATTTGTTCAGGGAAGCTTTAATGAAGCTTTAATGAAGCCTGCAAAATGTCCCTTGTGTAGTTCAATGTTCCCAGATCGAAACACTCATCCATTTCATTGTAATGTTGGCATCGGTTTTCTGGACTAGACTATTAGGGAAATGAGGGCAAGGACCAACCAACTATTGTTTTGTTTTCCATTGTATGTCCCCATAATCAGTGCAGTTCTTAGCATGTACTCAGCATGACAAAAATTATTTGTTGAATAATTTCTTCCTCGATTCAACACATATTTACTGAGCACCTACTATGTGCCAGACATCATGCAAAGAGAATTACCACAATAAAGCAGTCAATGACAACCATCCTCATAAAGCTTAAATACTGGCAGACGATGAACATAATAAACAACTATAAGGAATGTCAGGAGGCGGGGAGCTCTGTGGGGTAAAAAAAAAATAGGCAGAGTAAAGGGGGGGAAAGAATACTTGAGGGAAACAGCTTATAATTTCAAACAAGATGACCAAGATGGGCCTCACTGAGAAGGTGGCCATTTAAAGAGACTTGACAACATGGTGAGGGAATCAATCCTACAAATAACAGGACATCTCGGACAAAATAAATGGACTTCCTTCCCTGGGATAACTTCTGCTCCTACATTTCCTCCCCATACCTCCTCCCCACCACTGCAATCTCTCCAGGACAGGAACGCAGTCTGGCCTTTCTGCTGCCCCACTTGGCTGCCAAAAGGAAAACATAGGCCCAGCTCAGTTGAAGCACACCATTTTTCCTCCCCCTGTCTAAGCTGAGAACCTGAGGACTCTAAGAACCGCTTCAGGAATTTTCAAGTCCTCTTCACTCACAGTTCTTTATTTATTAACATGCTAATTTTTAAAAGATTTCATTTATTTATTTATTTATTTGAGAGAGGAAGAGATAGCAACAGAGAGAGTGAGAGAGCACAAGCAGGGAGAAGAGGGAGAAACAGGCTCCCCACTGAGCAGAGAGCCCAGTCCTGGCCTGAATCCCAGGACACTGGAATCATGACCTGAGCCAAAGGAAGACACTTATCTGTCTGAGCCACCCAGGTGCCCCTATGAACATGCTAATTTAAATGTAATTTTTCCTTTGATAAAATGTTAATGGTCTTAATTATCAAAATAATTTTAATCACTGTAAATCCCTAAAAGAAACATCCTAGTCTAGGAAAACCAGCAGATCTCTGGGATCAAACCTGAAACAATAAGAGGGTAACATGGTTAGAATATAGACTATGGACTAGCTATCATGGGACAGGCAAGTTATGATTAGAACATTCTAATTATCAGACCAATGAGTTTAAAATTTACTTGCTATGGGGTGCCCGGCTGGCTCAATTGGCTAAGCATTTACTTTCAGCTCAGGTCATGATCCTGGAGTCCTGGGATAGAGCCCCACATCATGTTCCCTGCTCATCAGGGAGTCTGCTTCTCCCTGCCTCTTATCCTGCTCATGCACTCTGTCTCTCCCTCTCTCTCAAATAAATAAATAAAAATCCTTAAAAAAATAAATAAAATAAAATTTACTTGTTAGGACATGAGAAAAGACTGACATGTTCAGAACAGCAAAGAATACAACTTTT
This sequence comes from Martes martes, assembly GCF_963455335.1. Taxonomy (NCBI): domain Eukaryota; kingdom Metazoa; phylum Chordata; class Mammalia; order Carnivora; family Mustelidae; genus Martes; species Martes martes. The sequence continues at coordinate 45,983,971 of NC_137900.1, read as the reverse complement.
GTGTTGTTTTACTAAAGCAAAACTAAGTTTTCAGGATGGCTCAAATGGGTAGAAAATAGAGAAAACCAAAAAACAAAATGACCTGTGCAATCTTGGTAGTGATAGTTCAAGTAGGAGTTAAGGAGGGACTGAGCTAGGGTGAGGAGAGAACAAGCAAAAATGATGACATGAGTGACAGAAGAACTATCAGGACTTGATGATTTGGTTGAATAGGAGGAAATTACCAAAGATGGTACTTAAGTTTCGAGCTAAAGTTACTACAGGAAAGATGGCTTTCTTCACAGATGTATAGAAATCAAAAGAAAAACTGATTTGAGAGAAGGAAAAGAAACTGATGAGTTTATATGTAAATATACTTAAGTTAAAATCCAGGTGAGGGGCACCTGGGTGGCTCAGTCATTTAAGGGTTTAACTCTTAGTTTCAGCTCAGGTCATGATCTCAGGGTCATGAGATGGAACCCTGCATTGGGCTCCAAGCTGGGTGTGGAGCCTGTTTTAAGATCCTCTCTCTTCCTCTCCCTCTGCCCCTCCTTCCTCCCTCCCTTCCTCTCTCTCTCTTTCCCTCCCTAAAATAATAATAATAATAAAATAAAAACAAAATAAAATACAGGTGAGAAACCCAAATATATGTTTCTGGGGCTAGACAGAAACATGGATCAGGAGCTTCACAGAAAATGGTGGGACTGAGATAAAGATCTAAGAGTTACTCATATAAAAGTCAAAGTGGAATCATGTGAGCAGATGAAATGAATAGAAGAAAGAAAGTGGAAAACAAAGAACAGAAGTGGATAGGAAGAGAAGCTTGGAGCATATCCACATTTAAATAGCAGAAAGGAGAGGTGACAATGACTCAAAGAAGGAATGGTCTATGAGACAGGATAATGAAAAACAGGAATAGAGATGGCTCTGTGCCAGGGAAGACGATAGAGGAGAGCGTGAAGAAAGACAAGATGGATTAAGGTATTAAGGTATTGTCTGGGAATTAGAAAGTCAAGAGTGATGTTCACAAAGAGGGGTTTCAGTGGAGCTTCATGGCAGATGCTGAGGTTCAAGATGGTCAGGAAGTGAATGGAAGGTGCTAAGAAAGGGACAACTGTCTTTTCCAGAAGGTCAACAGTGAAAAGGCTAAAAATAAGAGTATTAGAGATTCAAAGAAAAGCTTCTGTGGTTGTTTCAAGAGGGGACAGAGAAAAGTATGTTTATGAGGGGAAAGAGGCAATAAGGAAGAAATAAAGAAGCAGGAAAGATAAAGTACTAGAAACAGATTATTCAAATAAGAACTGTTAACTTTGATTTCTATTCTCTAACTCAGAGAGGAAAGGAAGGAAGGAACATGCAAGGTGCAAGGAGTGAGAACATAGACAAAACATGAGTTAGAGAGGAAGAGTTTATGATTAGCTGTGTTGAAGTAAAAAGATGAAACCAACAAATAAACTTGTATTGAGTGCTTATTTGGTTGTGTTACATGGGGAAGACAGACATGAGTTAAAGACAGTCTCTCTCCTTAATGGAACTTGGGCTAATGTCAAGAGATACAAATGGTGAATGCTTATTTCAATACAAAGTGCAAAGTTGGAAGTAAGGCCAATGGATGGTGAGAGTAAGAACTAACCGTGGACTATACATGAAACCTGGCTCTCTCAAATTCAAAATGGAGACACCACATTGAGAGACTTTTTTCCATTTCTATTTCCGTAGATGGCTACCAGTAGAGTCATACCTCCAGGCTTATGCCTAGGAAACAGGCAAAAAAGAGGGGCCTTTCTTAAAACCTCTTTTTATCATAGGTTAGTATCTCTATTTGAAGGAGACTTTGAACAACTAAAAGAGCTTTGAAAGGAAGCGTAAAAGATGTGCCAAAATTACATTTACAGAATTTAGCAAACTTTAGCAAGTCGTTTTTTTGTTTTTTTTTTTAAGATTTATTTATTTGAGAGACAGAATGTGCAAGGTGGACAGGCAGAAGGAGAGGGGGAGAGAGTCGTAAGCAGACTCCACAGTGAATGTGAAGCCTGATGCAGGCCTTGATATCAAGACCCTGAGATCACAACCTCATCAGAACTGAGTCAGATGCTTAGCCGACAGCACTACCTACATGCCCCTAGTAAGTAATTTCTTACCTTTAATGTGATACCATAAGAATAAATCTATCTCGCTACTAAACCATGCCCAAGCTCAAGAGAAGAGTATACTAATTCAATCTAGAATATTATTCACTTATTTTGTAAAGTAATTAGTGCTTATCCTTGGTGGAGGGGTCAAATGGAGAATGCACAGATCTATTTATTACAGGCTCTTAGGGTCAGAAATGAGGAAACGATAACGTTCATACAAATTTAAAATGCTGTTTTTCCTGTAATTGTAACAAAACAATTTTGTTTTAATGACCATAGAAACTATAAAATATTTACCATTATTAAGAAAAATACTATGAATTCATTTTTGCCAATACATATGAAGCATTATGTGATATTAAAGAAGGTGACTAATTTAAGATATAACCAGAAGCAAAATGATAATGCAAAACAGGAAAGAAGGGAAGAAATATTAAATAAATACTGACAAAGGAAAAAGTATTTTAATTGAGTATCCCAGCATTTTTTAAAGTAAATATTTTCATTCTTCTTCCTGAACATGACCATTTAATAAGTTGAGATATCTTGAACAATTAAACTTTACCAAACTACTTTCTCCTGAACTCTCTACATTACTACATATTTGAATACCCAGACCATTTAGCAAATTTCCTGTTTGCTTTCATTGCCAAAGATCAGAATAGTCTTTGAAGAGGCATATGAGCAGTTATTTGGAATTTTCACACAAAGAAAGAGAAAAAGGACACAAACATCCTGAAATAGAGTATAATGCACAGATGTCCACAATCTACCCAGCAGGAGAAAGCTGAAGAGAAGATATACCGTAATACTTACTCCATTCCCACCCGGTGAAAATCAAATCCCTTAGCCAACAGCCACACCGGCTCCATCAACAGGAATGTACATTTCAGTGTTAATGAGCCTGATACAGGGCATTTCCTGGGGATTAAGGGCAGTCTGGAGAGAGTGGAAGATCTTTAGGTTCTTAACCCCATCTGGTCTTTCATCCCCAGAAAATATCCTACCACAAGTTTTTCTTCTTTATTCCACAAAGAGAGACACACGAACAAACAAATGGTCCCTAAGAAAATGTCCTAAGTCAGTAGTTCACCAAGTGTGGTTCTGGGACTGGCAGCATCAGTATCAGCTGGAAAGTTATTCGAGAGGCAAATTCTTGAGCCCTTCCCTAGACCTACTAATCAGGTCCTCTGGGAGTGGGACTCAGCAATTCGTGGTTTAACACGCCCTCTGGGTGGTTCCAATGCATTCCAGAACTTGAAATCCACTGTGCTAGGTAAATCACTATCTTTATACACACATAGTAAATTATCCTGACATAGAGATCTAGAAATCCATGAATGTGAGAAGTATTTTCAGGAAGCAGCCATTTTAGAATGACTTTCAAACCAGTCATACCATTGAGTGACTCAGTTACATGAAAAATGTTAAGAACACAGAGAAAGGGAAAAGAAAGGGAAGAGGACGAGAGAAGGGGAACCGAAAATTGGAGAGGAGGCTGGGGAGGGGGGGAGGAGGAGGAGGAGGGAAGGACAATGAGCTGGTGAGCTTGACCCGGGTCTACTTATCAATAGGGACAAGCGTCAAATTGTGCAAGATAGTACCAGGATCAAAATGATCAAATAGTAGGAGCTCAAAAAATATTTTCAGATTACATATAAATAGAGGAGACAACTCTGGTTCACGTTCACAATGGGAAACAATTTAGCATATGTATTAATCATGTTTCTATGTATATTTTGGTTACAAAGGTTGTTAGCTTTTCTAAAATTGTTTTTTCTTTATGGTATCCCTTAGTAAATAAGGGTCTCTTTCTATGTAATATACTTGACATTCACCTTATGGGATACATAAAAATCAGATTCAGCACACAGGCAGCCTTAATCACACACTCTTCTTCAACCAAAAAGTAATGTTTCATTCATGCTACAAACTAGGAGGAAGAGGAGAGAGAAACAAGAATTACTGCAGGATTTATGCTCCCTACCCGCTTTAATCAGCTAGGAGGAGGAATATGGTAGCAGCAGCGGACAAAGATGGCGTGTGGTACCTGCCTCCATCCATCAGTTATCAGTCACAGGGCAAAGGAAGGGAGACACAGGACAAAACCTCTTGCCTCCTACGGGGCCCTTGCTCCCACATCCCTCTCAGCCAGCTGCTCCAGTATCTCTAACTTCCACAACCTCACTCTGAGGCAGAGGTTAGTACCCAAACCCAAATTTGACTTCATATTCCTTCCTCCTAGTTTATGGTGGGATGAATGGTTTAGGCACATCCCTAGACTCCCTGAAATACTAGGAGAGCAAAACGAGGGAAGAGTGAGTGCCGTGACTCGTGGAAGCCATGGAGAACCCTCCTCTCTTTAATCTCCCCCATCCCTCCCCCTACCCTATGCCTTTTATCACCACTTTCATGGAGCTGTAGGTCTAGGCCAATGAGCACTCTTTATGAACATTCTTCAGAACCGTCCCTGATGACCACCTCTGACCTGTTCATTAACTACCAAGCCAGTTTCTGACTACAGTTTGTCAGAAATGTTTATTATCTTCTCGTTCGAAGAGACAGGAGAGATTAAGAATGTTCCAGCCTTGACATGAGGCTCTACATCTGCAATAAGCTTAAAATAGTATATAAATGGCAGAATAATTTCCTGGCACGGTTCAACCGACAATTAATGAGGAGACCCCCAGATACATTAAGAGATACCCATCTTCATTTAAATAGCGTCATCTGAGAAGTTATCTAACTAAATAATTTTTATCTATGATAAATGGTTATTAGAGCTTGCTAATAATTGTTTTCTAACGACACTGAAAGTTTATGTTTGTCCCATGGAACCATGACAACAATCGCTTGTTTTGTACAGAGAGGATTTAAGGGTAGGCATTTCAGTTCTAACTCAAATTCAAATTCTGAAGTTGTTACAATTAGTCAAGTTAGCAGCATTTTGGAAATGAAAACAAAAACTAATCTCTGGGCGACCAAAATTTACAGGACAGTCCACAGAGAAAAGGAGTTACAGGAGAACCCACTTGTTCTTTTCCCTCTTTTAAAAGATTTCTTACAAACTGCATTTCGAATATCATGGCTACACGAAGACAAATAAGGTGTTAAGAAAAAAATTTTACGTAAACAAAGTATCTCTCACCAGAAGAGCTGAAAATATTTTACAGGTGCCCCCTGCTTTCCCAAGTTTCTTGTTACATCACATTGCTTTTAGGAGAGACCTATATTGGTATCTGTTTTTGCCAACTGAAAGAAATCCCAAAGGGGATTTTTGCTTTTATGAAAAAAGCCATTAACATACTAATATAGGCCTTTCGTAAAAGTGATAGGATAATGCGAACTTTCAGAAAAGAGTGGGCACTCTTCACTTTATACGCTTTCCGTTTATGAAAGGTTTCATAGGAAAGCTGTACTTTTGGAGAGCAGAGGAAACCTGTATTGCGGATTTCAGAAAACTGTGACAGTGTTAATCACACCTACAGCTCAGTCTTCCAAGCTTGCTTCTCAAACTTTGGTGTGTATAAGAATGGCCAGTTAAAGCACAGCTTACTGGGGCCAGCCCCACCAATGCTGACTAGTGACACCTGGATAAGGCTTGAGCATTTATAGTTTTCACCAGCTCGGAGGTGAAACAGACACTCCAGTGGACAGACCCCCCTTTTGAGGGGTGTGGGACCCGTCCCCTGATCACTGGGCATTTTGAGAAGAGAAGCTGGGTTGAAGTCATAACACACACACAAAAGAAAAGAAATAATAAAATTTAAAAAACATTAAGTGGTACTACAGGGGCATCTATCTGTCTCTTTCTCTTTGACACAATCCTAGCTTTAGAAAAGTGAGAGCACCAGTAAGTTCAAAGTCACTGATGCTTTGCTCCCTCTTTCACTGGTAGTTAATCACCAAGCAAACAAAAATGAAGTCTCAGGAGCGACAATGAGGCGGACACACGTTTCAAGATGTCTGTGCTATGGCAGTCAACACTTACTCTAAGGAACACAAGAAAACAAGCTGACAACTGACAGATGTCTTTAACATAACCCAGAAGTCTGACAGGAACAGCCTTCCATCGCTGGGAGCCATACTTGCTTCATGTCCCCAGATCCTGCCACCCGAGCCTCAACCCCGTAAGAAGAAAAGAAGGAAAGCTGCCACTACTCACTGAGCAGTGTCTACAAAATCCTGGTCTCCTGGTGGCATTTTGCACGCACAAAAAGGAAATGCACAGAACAGGCAGATAAAAATAGTGAGGTTTGTTAAATTCCTCAAATTGAAGTTATCACCTAGCAGTTTATTGCAGCTCTGGAACCGAAGAGAATATATGTGTCTCTGGCACATTAATACGTGAGGAACTGACTGAGTTAATTGTGTGTTGATGCTATTGGAGGGTTTTCAGTGAGAATTTGGTGATTTGACTTTTAAAAGGTATTAGTTGGAGGCTATGCATGTGTGATGGGGGAGGGGTCAGGGACTATAAAGGAAATCTCTGTACCTCCATTTTAGCTGTGAATCTAAAATTGCTTTAAAAAATAAAGTCTCAGGGCACCTCGGTAGCTCAGTCAGTTAGGCATCTGACTCTTGATTTTGGCTCAAGTCATGAACTCAGGGTCCTAGGATAGAGCCCCACATCATCAGCCTCTGTACTCAGTGTGAAGTGGGCTTCAGGATTCTCTCTCTCTCTCCCTCTCTCTCTCTCTCCCTCCCCGCCCCTCCCCCAACACGCTTCCACCCCCACTCACTTGTGCACCTCTCTCCCTCTCTAAAATAAATCTTTAAAAATAAATTAAGTAAAGTCTATTAATAAAATATTTTAAAGATATTAAACATAAAAGTGAATAATGCCTTTGCTTCTTTCTCTAAACAGGTCATGCAACATCACAACAACCATCTTTTGCTTGTGCCCAAGTTACTTAAATAAATAGTTTGAAACCCACATCTTACTCATACTGTCTACAATATTATAAACATTAATGGAAGGGGAAACTCGGCTCTAGGACTTATTTCATTGCTTTGAGCTTACTCCTACACATTCTCCCTAAATTTTGAGTACTTAAGACCAAAGATTGTTTCAGGAATTCCCAGATTGCTACAGAATGCTAGTCTGGACTTCCAGTAAATATTACTTGACAGAAAAGAACTATTTAAAAAATATATGTTTATACCCAGCAGCATCTGGCAATAAAGTTATCAGAAGGCACCATCCCTGCTTTTCAAGAATGTTAATGGTGAATATATCTTGTGCTTACAAACCCTTATACCCACACTAGCAAAGGGACTCTTAATGCTTACAAACCCTATTGAGTCATTTTAAAAAAGTACATTCTCATCTATTTTACTTTGGTCTCTTTATGATCTTTGTGGTTCAAAATGCAGAATCTGGATCCAGACTGCCTGAGTTCAAATCTGAGCTCCACCCCTCATTTGCGAGATGGCACAAAATACATTCCTATATCTCAATTTCTTTCACAAAATGTTGGTAATAGCTGTACCTATCTATATTAGTTATTTATTGATAGGTAACAAACTATCCCTAAATTTAGCAGTTAAAAACAACAAAACATTTATTATCTCACAGTCAGAAATCCAGTTGTGGTTGGCTGAGCTTCTAGCTCATGGTCTGTCAGCAGTCAAACTATTGGCCTAGGATGTGGTCTCATCTGAAGGCTCACCTGAGGGAGGAGAAGGTCTGCTTCTAGACTCACTCACATGGTTCTTGGCAGCCTCAGTGCCTCTCCACCCAGCTTCCTCACACTATCTGGCTTTCCCCAGAGCTAGCAATGCAAAAGAGAGTAAGAGGAGAGCACCCAGGATAGCAGCCACAATTTCTTTTTATAATTTGATTGGAAGTCACATCCTGTCACTTCTGCAATGGTGTATTTGTCAAAAATGAGTCATTGAATCTTGCTTGCACTCAAGAACATGAACACCAGTAGATGGGGACTCTCTTAGAAGCTGCCTATCACAGTCTTTGAACCCCCCACCCAGTGACTCACATCGCTTCTACATGGAAAATAAATTTACCCCCTTCCTAGGCCCCTAAAAGTTTCATCCAATGACAGTGTCATCTCAAGTCCAGAATCTTGTTAGGTAAGTGAGGTCCAGTTGCAGACTACTCTCCTCACATGTAGTTCCTGAGTACAGCTCTTCAGATGGAGATTCTAGACTTGTGAAACTGAAAATGTCCCTTCCCTACACACACCCAAAATACGGTAGTGAGACAGCACAGGATAACCTCTGCACATATTCCATTCACACAGAGGTAAAGGGAGGCACAAGGGAGTCACAGTCCATAGGAATTATAAAATCTAGCCAGGAAAATGTGGAAAACTCCCTGGTTAGCTCTCAAGGCCTGAGAATAATTCTTCATGGCTCTCATCTATGTCCTCGGGGCTTTTGGCTCTCTGAGTCATCTTACCTTTTATTAAGGAAAAGTAGCTTGTGTTTGCAGCTGAACAGCTCTCCCAGCCTGCTTCCCAACAATAGAGAGTTCTGAGTGTACAAAGGCATATCTTCCTTCTGCCCTCCGTTCCCTCCCTTTGAGCTTTCATGTTTCTGCACATATAACGGGAAGACCTTAATGGGTCCTCTGTGAAACTACTTGAGTTCACTCCATTAAATCAAAGTTGCATCTATGAATCTCTTCCAGATTGTCCTTCTCTACCTTGGGCTACTGCTGAGGTGTCCAAGAAACAAGATCCTTAACCTTCCCAGAGGTCCTGCTGTGTCACAGGGAGGACATGGGAGGTACAGCCTCAACTGCTCTAAAAGGCCTTTTGTATGGTTAACTGGTAAATTGGGGCACTACATTTTCTCTCTCGGAGTCCTCAAGAGCAGGTTTGCAGTCACATATTCGGCTTCATCTTTTGATTATGTTTTCCTGACAGTACCCTCTATCTGATCTTTGCTTAGGAGCTATTTCTTATTTGAACCTCATTTGTCATTCATAGACAATAATTTTCAAAGCCACCAATCCTTTTTGTTTATCTCTCAATCTCTGTCTCTCCTCTCTCAGTTTACTGTTACCAGGAAGAAGAAATGAGGCAGCATCTTCAACACTTTGCTTGTCCATCAGCCAGTTCATTAGCCCCATTTTCTATTTTCCACATAACTACAGGCCTCAGTGTTGCTAATCTTTCTGCTTCTAAGAAAATCCTCCTTCTCTCATAGTCTTCACTTTCCTGCAGTTTCTCACCCTCAATGTCCTTAAATCTCTAGTTCTCTGAATAATGTGTTCAAGGTGCTTTAGGCTTTCATTAATGTCCTCCTAAAAATCTTATATGCTCTCTAGATTTTGCCACTACCCAGTTCCAAAGCCACTCCACATTTTATGTATTTGGCATGGCAATATCTTCACTTCCAGGGGCCAGCACCTGTATTTACCTATTAATAACCAACAGCGTACCCCCAAACTCAGGACTTCAAACATTATCTATAATCTCAGTTTCTATGGGGTCAGGAATCTGGATGCGGTATAGGTGGCTGTCTCTGGTTCAACATCTCTCACAAGGTCTCTCAGGCAAGTTGTTTATTAGCTGAGGGTGTGGTCTAATCTAAAGACTTGATTATGGTGATGGTTGTGCTCCCTAGTTCACACATGGGTTTAATTGGCAGGCTTGAGTCACCAACTATGTGGGCATCTCTACATGGCATCTGGTTTCTTCTATGGCAACCATCAGATGGGGAAGGAGAGGGATGGAAGAGGAGAGGAAGTGGGATGAAAGGGACGGTGTGAGAGCCCAAGAGAATATCCGAGAAGGAAGCCACAGTCTTTTATGATCTAATCTCAGCAATATCTCATCAATATTCTATATCCCATGCCATATTCTGTTAGAAGGAAACAACTATTCATTACAAAGTAGTCTCTAAATACAGCCCATACATAAGGGGAAGGGTTCACACAAGAGTGTGAAAGCCAGAAGAGGGATTATTGGAGAAAGTCTTAAAGCTTTCCTACCACACTATCTCATCGAGTCTCTATGAAGATTAACTAAGTTAAAACATGAAGAATGCTTAAAACATTACATAGTAAGCACTATATCGTGGGATCTTACTCATACTGCCACTATTATTATTATCATCTTTAGTACGACTCAGAAAACTTATTCTGTAAAAGGCAAGTTGTAAAACACTGTAGACTTCACAGGCCACATACAAAGTCTGGGTTGCATATTGTTGTTCATGTATGGAGCTTTGGGTTTTGTTGTTGTAGTTGTTTTATGATGTTTTAAAAACGTTAAACCCATTTTTAGCTCAAGTGCTGTACAAAAAGAGGTTACAGGCTGTATTTAGCCCATAAATCATTGTTTGCTAATTCTTGATAAGTAAAGCACAACTTTGAGGGCAACAAAGATTGATAATCTTTGTATACTAAAGCATGCAACAACCTATGTACTGATCTAACCAGTGTGATGCCAATTAGCAAAGGGATATTACTTCACATGCCAGGAAAGTCAGCCTGTTCCTATAAGGAATGCCACAATCTTTCCTTTAATGAGGGCAAGTACAGAAAGAAAACCACATAAAGCAAGTTGGAATTTGGGAGGTTGGGTATAATTACTTAAGTTAAAACCTATCCAGTATCCAGAGATATCACACAAACTACTAGACTCAAGAGAAAATCAGATCGTGATTTCATGTTCAATTACAAAGATGGGACTTCCACCAAAAATCCTTGTAGCCCATGTGGCTTTGTATGTGGCTTTGGTGCCAAATAAAAGAGAAGATCAAGAGGTACTACAGATAGGACTCTTTCAGCTGTGGAGAAATTGACCTCTAATTCCCTTGACGGTCGAACTTGTTAGGCCTAATGGGACTTTTCCCAATAGGTTCCTCCAATCTGGGTTTGTTGTTGTTGTTGTTGTTGTTGTTGTTGTTGTTGTTTTTAAATAAACTGTCAGCATTGGAACTAAGCAGGTGTTAAAAGCAGGGTCTAGGGAAGCAGGATACTCCCACTGCTGGATTTAGGAACATGAAAGCATGTTCAAAAACTAAAAACGAAAGCAAAAACAAAAAAAGAGGTTGCAGTATTCACCTATCATTCAAAAGGAATATGAGGAGTGCTGCCATTTTTAGATAATCACCTCCACCCTATTACCTATAGAGTTTTTAACTTTTGCAAACAGCAACATTAACAAAGTAACAGGCTTGAATATTATTTGTAAACTACAACTTGCTATAATAGGTTTGATCTTTTGTGCCAAATCTGATCTACTGGATCTACTGGTAATTGCTGCATAGGTTACAGTGCTGGTGATGTTTCTGAGTACATGACTGTGCCTCAGCCAAGAGAGAGGAGGTAAAGCATCATGATCAATCAGGAATGTCCTGCAGGGACATGGGAGCGTGCTAAGTATCTGTCATCCGACAAGTACACAAATATGCACATTACTTCTTCCAATGGATTAATGTTTTAAAAAAAAAAATCTTTGCCATTTCAGTCACAAATTCTACTACAAAGTCAGCTTTCACAGTTTGAGCACACTGATTTTAAACTTGACACAGACCACTGCCAACTTAAACTCAGAACCCATTCTGCTAGCCATCTACCAATCTGAAGTTAAATTTAACATCATCACAACTGCCAACACAAATCACTAGGAACTTTTTATTTATTTATTTTTTTAACATGGTACCTTTAGGGGACTTGAATCATCTCAGGGAATCTTTTAAAACATAGGAGTCTCTTGCTTCTGGACCAGATTTTCCTCCAAATTTGAAAAATAATTTACTATGTATCTGGGTGGGAAGGAAGAAATAGAAGAAATACTGTAATCGTAAAGTCTCTTTAGTCATGGACCTTGCAAATGTGGCTGGGGGAAATTACCTAGTTATCTACCCACAGGATCCTTCATTCTACAATTCTATGAGTCTCAAGTAAAACAGAGTTCATGCCATGCCATGCCATGCTGACCACCATTTTGCAGAAGGAAGACTGATACTGGGAACTATGACAAGAATTACCTGTGCTTATTCCATCAAGAGTATGGGCTCCCTGAAGCAAGAGTCCAGGACAATGACAAGAGTTTTCTTCTCAGTCCCCCTAAGGCTTTATAAGACTTCCTGGGGACCAGATACTCTGATATTCACAGGGCATAAGTCCTGAACACAATGGTTACTAATTCCACTTCTGTATCTACTAGAAAAATGAAGTAGCTATCAGGATGGGTAGACATTCATTGTACCTCTTCTGACCCCCCTTATGTTTACCCCATACAAGGAAAATCCCTCCCTACTCAAATCCTTAAAAATTTAGCAAATAATATCAGCTATCAGATACCATTTACCTGGCATATAAGGCTAAGGCTATGCAGAAGAGACTAGATCTGTCATAGTAGCTAAAAAAAGAAAAAAAAATCATTCAGTCGCTGTGCTGTTTAAAGAGATTATATTCCATAAAGTAGCTTAATCGGTGGCTACATATGGCAATGGTTCCCAATCTTGTCCACTTATTAGAATCCTTTGAGGAGCTTTTGGAAAATACTGAGGCCCAGGTCCTCCCTCATCCTGATATTCTTTTTGATTGGTCTGGGAAGGGGCCCAGGCATTTTTATTTTTTGAAGTACTAGCTGTTTCTAATGAGTGGCCTGGGAGGAGAAACACAGGTCATATCCTGTGAGAAGACTGTAAGCAGCTCTCAGTTCTTATGCCATCCCAGGACTTAAAGGATGTAGGATATTAAGAATATTACTTAAACTTTCTGAAACTTTTCTTTAATCAACTGCAAAAAGGGAATACCACCCACCTTGCTGTGTCATAGTGAGGCTCACAGCAATAATACATGCCAAGGGAGTGTCATAGTCCTTGGGCCACCAGCAGCTTGAAATAAATGGCATTAAATAAAACATTCTCTAGTATCAAAAAAATCTCCGCTCTATGGTTAATATCCAAGCTTTGGGAGACCCCAAGGCAGTGGCAGGAATAAGACTTAAAGAGGGCTATTAATTGCTAGAAGCTGAAATTTAATTTTCCTCATCATATGAAATGAGATCATCATGGATCTCATTTCTCAACTTCCTTCATGTTGTTTACCAGACTTGGGTTAGACTGCCCCCAGCAAGGAAGGGGGTGAGAGAACATGAGCTGACTGTCAAGCTGTGCAACCCTGGCTACTGAGCTCATTGGCCTATGTCCTGGAGCATGCTGCTTCTCTTCTCCCAGGCTCACTTCCTTAATTCAATAAAATCAGAATATTAATACCTACTCCCATATGGATGTTGTGAGAAATGAATCTCAACATACATTCGGCAGTAAACATTCAGTGTGTGCTGCTTATGTTACTATGGATATTATTTCCATTACCATCTACTGACTGTTCTGATGTCTACACTTAGGTTAGTTCTATCATGGTTTTCCTTCATGTGCATTCTACTCAGGTTTTACTCATTAAAAATATAACAGAGAAGGGAAGGCCCTACTGAGTGGTTAATTTTCCACAAGCTCCATACACTCCTAGAAATGATTCTGAAACTAGTAACTGGTTCTGGTGTATTTGGGTGCCTCACCTGATGCCATTCTGGATGATTCAGACACAACCCATCATCAGTCTCCACTGCCTTGGCCTCTCTGCTAGTCCTCTGCAAGCAATTGCCGCTGATCTAACACAGTCCTCCAGTCTTTGCAACTTTGCTTTGAAACCTACAGTTTAAAAGACTTTACATGCAGAGATGGTTGCATTAGGATTTCAGCCTGCAATTTTCTGGGCCTTTCACGAATATCTGGCTTGCATTAAAATTGTTGAGCTTTGAATGCATCGGGTGGAAGCCCTCAGCGCATTCATTTCCAGTGGGCCATTTTAGTATTTTATTGATGGAATAATTCTAGGTTCTGAGTTCCCTCACAGGTGGATTTAAACGGATGCCCTTTAGGAAATTCTGAGAGTGAACAAGAGCCTACATTTACATTGGCAGTCCCTACGTAAGCAGGGCTTCCATTCCCAAATCATGCTTTGATAGGACTGTGAATCCATCCTGTGAGGTTACTGAAACAGCCCTGACTTTCCATATAGCACTGAATTTCAGGTTCTGCACCTATTAGCACCACATCTCACCAGCAAAGCATTTAAGTCCTACTGAGAAATGGCATCCTTGAAGTCATTCTTTTTTTTAGTATTATTTTTATGTTATGTTAGTCACCATAGAGTACATTATTAGTTTTTGATGTCCTGTTCCATGTTTCATTGTTTGTGTATAAATGATTCTGAACTGGCAATGCATGGGGCCCTGCTGGCACAGGTCCTGGGTGGAGGAGGGGTGACAGCATAAATAGGATATGAAAAAGTATATTTATTTTTTTTTAAAGATTTTATTTATTTATTGACAGAGAGAGAGAGAGAGATCACAAGTAGGCAGAGAGACAGGCAGAGAGAGAGGAAGCAGGCTCCCTGCTGAGCAGAGAGCCCGACGTGGGACTTGATCCCAGAACCCCGAGATCATGACCTGAGCCGAAGGCAGAGGCTTAACCCACTGAGCCACCCAGGCGCCCTGAAAAAGTATATTTAATAAACCTCTTATTTTTAATAATACAAACTTCCATGTAGTTTTACTCAATATACTTGACCATGTCCTTGACTGATGGTAATCTGTGGAAGATGGTCTGAGACAACTCTCTAAGGGTCACCAATTTCAACCCTTTGAGCAACATGTCTCCCAGTTTCTTGATTTTCCCACAGACCCAGACTGATGAAAAGTGACCTTTCAAACCCTGGCTTCTAACTGTTTTGTATATGAAGAACTTTATCTCTTGAATCCTCATTAAGGCATCTCAGTAGCTCTGCACTCAAGTGGCAAGATAAGAGAAGGTCCCACACTAGAAATGTGTTATAGGCTTTGAACAGCTATAATTAAATGCTTACCTTCCAACTCTTCTAATTACTATAATAGAAGCATGGAATTCTGTCATGGGATATGTTAAGGACTGTATGCTTGTGTCCTCCCAAAATGTATATGTTGAACTCCTACTCCCTAAAATGATGGTACTAGGAGGTACACCTTTAGCCTCAAGGAAGTGATTAGATCAAGAGGGTTGGAGCCCTTGTGTATGAGATTAGTGCCCTTAACATAGAGACCCCATAGAGTTCTTTTCTCTTCCACCAGAGACAACACAGTGAGAAGATGAAAATCTGTGAACCATAGTCCTCATCAGACACAAAATCTACTAGCACCTTGATCTTGGATTTCCTAGCCTCTAAAACTATGAGAAATAATTTTGGTTGTTTAAGCCACCCAGTGTATGGTATTTTTGTTATAGCAGCATGCAGAATAAGAAATTAACAGATGCACCATTTGGTTCAACTCCATCATTTTTCAGATGGGAAAAATCAAAGTTAAATGATTTAAATAAAGATATATTCCTTGTGGCACCAAAATCATGGATCAAAAAACTAATTTTTTCCTCAAGAATTTCCTCATTTAAGGCTTTAGAGTCCCTTTGATTGGTTTGGTTTGGAATTAGTCTTTACCATTATAAAGCTTCTTCCTTTAAAAATTTACAAAACTGCACTGTTGCTCTGAAATTTGGCATAATTAAACACTGAAAGCAAGACTGTACATACCTCCATTTCTCATGATGTATACATATAAAACTAGCAACTTTGGTCAGTCAGTTCTCTGGCTGAACACGTGGCTTTGAAATCTAGATATCCTCTTAAGCAGTAAAAAAGCACCTGGTTTGGAGTCGGGAGACCAGGGCTGGAACCAAATTTCCATCAGCTATTAGTTGGGAGCCTAAGGGCAAGTGCTTCCAATAAGGTCCAGTTTCCCCAAAGGGAACCATTCATCTCCACAGGTTTAGTCAAATTTTGAAATGATGCAATGTATGTAAGAGTGCTTTCCAAGCCACATACAGAATGCTGTCCCTGTACAATTGTTATTATAATTATAATCGTCACTGACAATTATTGCTATATTAGTATCATTGCTTCTGGTCCTACAGTAGGTACACTTCCAAGGGCTGAATGATCACTGAATAAAACCCTTACAGTACTTAGGATCTAAGAGTAACTGAAGCAAGAAAATGGAAAATTCCAAGGTAATATGCACTAAGATGATAACTGGGTGAGCAGATGAAGATGGAGGTAGACAGCTCCAAAAGAAAGAGAACACTTTTGGATTCGAGGTCCTAACTGGAAAGGTCCTTTTCTGCTAATGCCATTTTGGAGTAAAATGTATATGATGCACATTAAGTTTCTTCTTTCCTTTCTTCCTGGGCACAGAAAGTACATGGAACAGCAAGAAAGCCCTCACAAAGCCCTCACACTTCATGGCATTTCTTTGAACAGCTGATCAAAGATGCTAAGAAGGATCAAAATATCTCGGAGGTCTCTCAGTCTCTTGGGAGAAGCCCATACCCTCACCCCTTTCCTCCTAATACCCACCATAGCTCAAAGATCGGGTCTTCGGCCACCTGTTTCAGCATCCCCTAGGAATCTATGACTATTCTCTTTCCTCACACTTTTAATTCCTTACTTGGACAGCAATGTTCACATATGAGACTTGGGCTCCAGTACAAGCCCAACCCAGGGAAACAGGAGGACGGAAGTAGACTCCACCGACGTGGGCTTGCCTTGGCACTGCTTCCAGACCCTCAGCGCATGCTGCATGAAAGAGAGATTTATTTCAGTGACTCTGTTTGCTGATCGTTTGCCTAGAGGCCATGACCTCAGTGTACTTCTGGTTCCAAGTTCTCCAGATGTTCTTGATCCTTTTTGGAATGTACACGCCAGAAACCCTGGAAAGTGACAGCCTTTTCATAAAAGTGGTGGTGGTCAGATGGGAGACATCTGCTAGAAGGTATTACTACCCTTCCCAAAGCCACCTTTCCTACTAGCCACAGAGGCCTGCAGGTCACCCTTTCATGGCGGGGTTCCCTCTGACAAACCAAAGCAAGCTTTTCTGAACGTGGTACCACAAAGAACCCCTGCAATCTTTAGACCCTGACCCGGCAAACTTGGTTTTTCTCTCCCTTTTTTTTTCTCCCCTCTAGAAAAGAACCTTCTTACTCTGACAGTTAAAGATCCCAGTGGGTATTTTATATTTCTAAATGTTAACACTGGGGATGCTTTCTCCAGAATAACCCCTTTGTCTTAAAAGGGAGCACTTTGCCAAAGGCACATACCTCAATCTCCCTTCAACCACCGCCCCACCCTTGTAATTCTAGGCTCCTTTCTCCAGATGACTCAAAGTGATGTGTTGTGTCATGGAAAATACACTGGGCTAGAAGCCAAGAGTCTGGCTTTTGTGTTACTCACTTGTTGTGTGAGCTTGGGCAAGTCACAGAACCCCTTTTGGTCTCAGGTTTCCCATCTGTAAAATGAAAGAGTTAGGCTCAGTGACCTTCACCACTCTCGTGAGCTCTGAAACGCTGATTTTTTAGATGTCTTATCATGCACGTTCTCTCTCTGAAAGCTTCAGTTAGGTCTTGGACTTTGGCAGGCTCAGGACCCATCTAGGAAAAGAGTTAAGACGGAAAGAAGGCAGATTTCCAGAGCCAGTGATTTCATCTAGACCTGCCTTTTCTAGCTTTGAGAACCTAAGTTCCAATAGTGGGGGCAGCTTCCTGCCCTCTTCCACTCTTTCTCAAGGGCATGAGAGTGACCTTCACCCCTTGCAGAAAATAAATACACCATTCTGACCACTAAGCATAACAGTTGTTCATCTCTCCTACTCCCTGGCTCTATAAGAGTTTACAATTTAAGTTGTTAAACTTTTTTTTTTGTTAAAATCCTTAGATAGTATTTGACAGAGGTGATGATTATATTGTGACAATAATGCAAACAAGTTAGCTATTATCTTTCATAAATAATTAGCTCCCAAATTATCTTCAACTTAACTTCACCATTGGGAAAGATCTTTTCTGATTCCTCTCTTCTTTTGTCCCAGAATCAAACATTCGTTCTAGGCTCTCTATAAAGTCTTAAGAAATTTTCAGCACTTTCACGTCATCTTTGGAATAGCTTTTTCATTTTTATTCTCATATATTGACCTTTCCTCGAATACCTGACACTAGATCATTAAAAAAGTGTATAGTTTTCATTCCACACAGAATCCATGTCTTCAAGAAACTGATTACCTATAGAAATTATAAAACAATCTAAACAAACGTGGTACACCAAAGTAACTATATATCAAGATGCAACAATCACATAAAATTCATGAGCAAAATTAATTATGCACTATATGTATAACATATAAAGTTGAAAGCATTTGGGGACCTTGCAAAATGGTGTTGGATTTAGTAATTATGTAAAGACTCCCCTTGGGTCTTGGATTACATTGACCAAATGGAACAAATCTCAGCCTGGGGATCCTCTGTGGCTAAGCGAGCTTCGCCCCTCTGTTGAGACTACATGCATTTCCTGGGCTGAGAAAGCAGCCCTGAAGATACCCGGGGGGGTTTTCTCTTCCCCAGCGTCCCATGGAATTAACACCTATCCTTCATCAGATGTTAAGTTTGGGCCTCACAATTTATTCACTGTGGTTCACGATTCATCTCTGCCAGTTCTGGCTCTGAAGAAAACTAATACCTGTCCTTACAATCTGAGTCAAGTATTTTACAGAAATAGACTATTTGTTTTTGAATCCTTTCTTGGGATGTATTCTTTTTCCATAAAATGATTTCCTCTGGTGTTTAATGTTCTAGTAACGATTTCCTCAGACTTTAAAGTATATAATACAAGTGCCTGGGTGGCTTAGTCATTAACATCTGCCTTAGGCTCAGGTCATAATCCCAGGGTCCCGGGATCGAGCCCTGCATCGGGCTTCCCTGCACAGCGGGAAACGTGTTCCTCCCTCTCCCCCTCCTCCCAGCTTGTATTTCCTCTGTCGCCATCTCTCTGTCAAATAAATAAAATCTTAAAAAATAAAAAATAAAAAAGCATATATTTGTAAATAATGTTTGTGGGTGTGCATAGTACAAAAACTTTCTTTCTGCTTATATGCTATTATCCCCTTGGTTTTCTGGCAATTTTCCCACATAAGGCTCAGAGCTAATCCCCAATGCTTAAACTTTAAGAATCAGCCTTAATAATTGTGTTAATTCTTAAGAGTTGCTTGAGCTTCATCTGAGAAACTTGGCAAATTGTGGGGCAGAATTTGAATAGGCCAATGTACGAGGATTGGTGTTCTCAACTGCCCCCTTGGGTTACTTCACCACACACTATCAAATGTGGAATGAGAAATAAAATTATTCTTACTTTAAGTTTAAATTTCCCATAGGACGGATGCAGAGGCTGAAGGTTTCTTTTGAAGATCATGAAGTGAAAAGCAAGAAAAACGTGTACTGTCTCTTCCTCTATTTTCTAAGTTTTCAGAGAAGGAAAATAATGTTTAAAGGAAATTTAAAGAAATTTGACATGTTTGTGTTGAGGAGCTGTGTCTGTAAGGCTGGATTCTAAGAACAAGAACTGTTTGGTAACTTTATGTCCTTAATGGTCTAGTGAGTTAGAATATTTTGCTTTGAACTTGAACTCCCTCTTACATGCTGCCGTTCAACCTCTTTTAAGACACCACTACCTTCAGCGGCTAGTTATGTTCTGAGCCCATTGGAAATCTAAAATTCATTTTCTGAACTGTCTTTGTCAAATAAACCAAAAGACCTGGAGATGGTTCATTTTTTTTTTTTTTTAACTAAAGTCAACAGTCTGAAAACTAGAGTATGGGGAATTTCTCATAGCCATAATGATGCTAAGTTCTTCACTATAAAGAATCTCTTGTAACTAATTCAAACAGCAAATATTAATTAAGTGCTTATTCACTGACTCTCTGCCAGGCACTATGCAAAGTACTTAGAACACAACAGTGAATTAGAAATGCTTATTCACCCATCTCTAAGAGAAGATAAATAAGCATGTACAACGCAGCGTGTTACGGTTTATGTTAGAGACCAGAGAAAGGACCGATAAGGCAGCTTTGTGGGGTGCAGAGAGAAGCCTCCTGAGAAAGGTGATGGAAAAAACTGAGTTATAAAGTAAGAGGAAGGGAAGAAGAGGAAGAATATTCTGGGCCTCAGTGTGAAGTGGAGGAGGAGGAAGTAAGAGAGAGGAATGAATGAAAGAATTACATGGGCGAATTGGCTGGGTGAACAGATCTAGTGACACAATGAAGGATGTGAACAGCAAAATGGTTGATGTTTTAATGACATCTGGAGTGTAGATCTGTGGAGGGGAGTCAACGGCAAAAAACCTGAAGCTCGTAGTGGTCGGTAGAGCTGC
The DNA here is from genome assembly GCF_963455335.1 of Martes martes. NCBI lineage: Eukaryota > Metazoa > Chordata > Mammalia > Carnivora > Mustelidae > Martes > Martes martes. The sequence continues at coordinate 45,963,649 of NC_137900.1, read as the reverse complement.
TCAGCGTTCTCTAACTTCCTCTCTGCCTCTGGACACACAGCAGGCTCTCTTGTGATCAGATGAGACCTTACAACTAGTTAGGACCACGAGTTGTGAGCACAAGTGTCACTTCAAGGTCGGAGCACCTAGTTGCTGAGGTGGGACTCTCCAGAGCTCGCTCTTCCTCTAGGAGGACAGCCAGAAGCACTCGAGGTGGAGATGCCCAGGTAGCCCGAGTCCCTGAGCAGATTACAATGAACAAATCCTTGCCGCTGACCTGAGTTGCTCTTGGTGCCTGAGTAATCTGTGTGTGGTAGATCCCTGAGAGTTGTGTGATCCCATAGAATAAACAAAAACCACAGTGAAGTGCATCCTAACTTATTCAAGAAGAGAGTGGCGGACAGTCGTGTCACGTCAAGCCTCCCAGCTAAGGAGTTTGTATCTGACGCTCAGAGCATTGGGATTGCTTTAAAGGGATTTAAGGAAAGTTTTAATCAGAGTTGCACATTGATATTGATCCCTCTGACTGCAAAGTGCAGAATAGATTGGAGGGGGTGACATGAAAATCCCCAATTCTTGAAACAGCCAAGACATACTTAACTATTTCCCCGCCCCCAGCCTACCATTAAACATCTGTTCCAGACCTATTTCCTAAGGGTCAAGAGATCTGTAATGCCTCAGAAAAGTTGGAAACTGCTATGGAGACATTGGCACATATTCTAAAAATATGTTAAAATCTCATGTCTTACATAACTTACGTGTCTTACAATACAGTGGAAGCACCAGCCTGGTTTTAAATGTCCTCTTAATCTTTCTGATAAGAGCAAAACATACTTCTTTGAACTCTAAGCTAAAGAATGAACGGCTAATTTCTTTGAAATCTGATTACCTTAGACTCTGCATAAGATGGTCTGAGGCCAAATTATTATGGAGAGAACACGTAAATTGAGCCAGAATACTTCATAATTTTCCTTCATTAGCAAGTTTTGCAGGCTTCGCTGAATTTAATGAAAGAAGTCCCATGTAAATCAAGTCTATTCTCCCAGGGGAAATTTTGTTTTAAGTTCTCTTGGACCTAAGGGTGGTTTGAGTGTGTCAACATTCAAACCTGAGAACATTTAGATTAATTAAACTCCTCTCTCGCCCACCACCCCCACCTTACTTCTTTGAATGTTTGTAAGGCTTTAGTACCATAATCCTCCCCATTTCTAGGGCTCCATGTGCATTGACAACGTGGCTAACGGTATAAATCTTACATGCTGGGGTGTGTCTAATCCACCAGCTTCATTTTACAAATAAGGTAGATGGGGTGGCAAATTATACTGGATATCTTCAAGAAATCTGGAAGAGGAAAAGGTCTTAGACTTTCTAGATTTACTTTGAGATTACTCTAATACACCATCTGTTTTGCTTTTCACTACAAATAGTTCGTAGATTTGGTAGTTTAACACCTGGAAAAGTAGAATTTTAAATTAATCATTGAACATGTGAGACTTTGAAATTATAAATTATCCAACACACATCAACAAGTAATAAAATGACTTATTTCTGGTCCAATTCATGGCTAGTTATCAAAGAAGCATCAACGGCATTTTCCAAACTGGGTTTCATGGAAGACCAGTGTCCCATGAGGTGTTACTGTGTTTTATAGGGAAAAGAGGTTCTAGGATCAGATGAGTTTCAGAGAGGTGACTTAAACTATGTTAAAGGTGTTATCTTTAGTTGTTTACTAAAAGTAAATGCTTGGCAAAATTAATCTTAAGCTCAGAGCTCCAAAAAGTTAGCATTTAAGCTTTATCAAACATCTGAAAGCAAGGACATTCTGGCTTTCTGTTTTTGGGGTTTTTTTTTAAAGATTTTATTTATTTATTTGACAGACAGAGATCACAAGTAGGCAGAGAGGCAGGCAGAGAGAGAGGAGGGGAAGCAGGCTCCCCGAGGAGCAGAGAGCCCTACGCGGGGCTCGATCCCAGGACCCTGAGATCATGACCTGAGCCGAAGGCAGAGGCTTTAACCCAATGAGCCTCCCAGGCACCCCATGGCTTTCTGTTTCTTATCATTTAACCAGATTTCTTCATTAAACCCAAATGTGTGAGAGCATATGACGATGCCCACTAAAGCAAATCTAGACAAATGTTCTAATGATTCGGTAGTAAAGGAAGTGAGTGAAGTAGTCTTCATTTCTATTCAAAATAAAGCAAGTTCTGAAACTCCTACTCCCCTCCATGCTTCGGTCCTAAATGAGGTAGTTTTAACGTTGTCATCACAACGTAAGCATACAGCTAAGAAAACAGTGGGCATAAGCACAGAATTCACTTCTGGTCATGAGAACATGCAGAATGTGAGAGCTATGGGGGAGCCTAAAGTCAGTCAAAATCATGCAAGCCCCTCGTTTCCAGATGAAGAAACCGAGACCAAGAGAGCTCTGGGATAGATCTAAGGTCTCTTTCTTGTTGCAACAGCAACTCTGTTTTCCATTGATATGTATTCCTGATTATTATTATTACTATTGTTGTTATTCATCATTTATTGATGATCCAGACATCTTCTGAGTTCCAGGCAATATATTAAGCCCTGAAAACACAATGACAGACACAAAGAGGTTCCTGCCCGACACTCTCATGATTCAGTGGTGTGTGCTGGAACACTTGCCCCTGGCCCTGAAGGGCCAATTGTTAAATTCTCAGGAATTCTGTGAGCCAATCGTTAAATACACCCATTATTAAAAATTAAGTGATATAAACTTGCAATTAAATAAATTACAGTGACCTTAAAGGCGGCAAGTACTCAAAACACAGCACTTGCTAATTATCTTGCTACATCGCCGTTGAGGTCCTTGACGTCTAGCATACGTGAATGGTGGGAAAACCAGACAACGCAACCTTCTGACACAGCTCCTCGAAGTCCTCACTCAGGGACACCACATCGTTGGCTTGAAACCAGGGGAGCATTTGCCCTATGGAAATTGGCAAATGCTCCAAGTTAGCAATTCCCTTCCCCTGGGAACTGGTGGTTCATTTACTGCCCTACCCCTGTGTTCAACCGATATATACAGAGTGCTCTATGCTGTCACGTGTAGTTTACAGCAGGATGAGGAAGTGACATATGCGTGATCTCACACACTCTACCACGCAAGTCTGTGAGATAGATTTTATAGCTCATAGAAGACAAAGATCAGTACAAAACTATAATCAGAAAAAGTCCTATAGTCCTGAAATGAATGGAGCAGGAAGCAATGAATTCTGCCTTCAGCATGAGTATAAGGAAAGGCAGTGTGACCTGAACTTTGTAAATGCACCTCAACATTAAGTGATACACGGAAGCTCCAAGGAAAGGAAGACCTTGGCTTCCAGTACATTCCTGTCCTTTTGCTTCTCAATCCACACACTCCATATACCCATCACTCACGGGTTGAGGGATTACATATCAGATGTGAAACTTTTCCACAATAAAGATTCGGTATTATTTATAGGTTAAGACTCAGTTGGTTTGTGGTTTAAAGAGCCATCTTTGGGAAACAGGTTATTTTTCCCTAAATCCGCAGGAAGCACGAAAGCAAAGGGACAGCCACGGTAGAAGAGGGGCTCTAGGTGGGGCTGGCACTAAGACTAAGCTGTGTGTCCCTGGTCAGGTCACTTACTCGCCCTGCAGTTCTCTCTTCTTCATCTGGGAAATGAAGGCAAATCTGTTATAGTGAAGTTTAAATCTGGTAAGTCATGTAAAGCACATGGCCCACGATGGGTACTCGCATCCTTCAGCAGGCTTCCTCTGGCAGCACTGTCTATCTCTCCTGCCAACTTCCCTAGTGAGCTGTGCGGGCTTTGGGTGTCCTCCAGGTCTCAGTCAGTCTTCCAGGCATGCTCGTGTTTGCCTGGCTATCTTCTCCCCTGCAGTTTTCAATGAAGTGTCACGCCTCCTGAGAAGCCATCCATGAGGCACCCTAAGCTCAGTTGGGTCCTCTGGCTCTTTGTCTCATTATAGTATGATCTTCTGTCAGAATGAGGACAAACTTCACTGCCAACACTTGTCTATTCATCTGAACCCTCCACGACATCAGCAGCTACCGTGCTTTGCCCATATTAGGTGCTTTGAAAACACCTGCTAAGTAAATGAATGGCTTTATGAGATCTTTCCAGACAGTGGGTTACATTTTTCCATCTCTTCACTTCTTTGGCACCCAAGTTTCTATTTAATTGTTTTTCTTCAGTCCACACATTTGTAAGCCCTGTTGTCTCAAGATTTCTTCTTCTAATGAATGATACTCATTTGCCACATTTTCCAAGAAACTGTAAGTCCCAAGTTCTTATCTTTAGTTATACCACAGAATCTACCAGAAGGATGTATTCCACAGCCCCTCTGAGATGGATGAACATCAAAATTCCTACGGGGGATGGAGGGGATGTTGACAACTCCTGAGACTCCAGGTTCCTAAATCTGGCTTAAAGCGGACATCTGTCCTATGGGTTTGAGGTAACAGAGTGTCAAGGAGAAACCATCTGTGTGGCACCCATGCGCTTTATGTCTCCACATCCTTCTGCTCTCTTCTGGGCCTAAAGCAGGTGCCCTCCTCTGATCCTCCATCATTTTGTGCCTTCACGTGTCCTGTATTTTGTGAGGTTCACGTCCATGTGTCAGCAGCCCTGGCTATCTGTAAGGGTCTCTTAACCACTTACAGGAGTAGCCAAGATCTAAACTGAAGCCTCTCCAGAGAGGACCCTCTTCCCCACCCCCCTCTCCCTCTTGTCCTTCCTGCACATCCCTGTTTAACACTTCTGATGCTTAGGGTTTTCTTTTTCGCTTCCCTCCAAATCCTTTCCATACTGTAAAACCATTTCATTTGTATATAAAACCCTTTTATTCCTAACTGAAATAAAACATTTCCTCAGCAGTTGAACTAAAACTGCCCTTCTTTAAGACATTAGTGAATTCAATGGTCTCTATGAACCCTTTCTTTGGTATATTAATGATTACATTAACACTCATTAAAAGAAATATTTTCTTTTTAGGTGTCCAAATATTGACATTCTGCGGCTTAATTGTTTTAAAACACTCTTGGAATTCTCCTTTCAATCTCTAATGTTTGACTCGTTAAGTCCATGAAGTGGAAATACAGTTTGAATGTAAAACCTAAGTGTATTTAAATTAAATAAAGCCTGACCCCAAAGAACCTCATTTCTAAATACGGAGAATCTGCTTTTTACATACGTTTCTTTTATATGGTAAAGCCAGATTGCATGGAAGTCCCGTTCTGTCTCCTGATGCTGTTACGAAGAACCAGGGCAGTCTGAAATACTTTGGATTTGGTGTTTAGATACATCTGTCTGCCACACCAAGACACATCAAAGAAAGGTCGCCATGTTATAGAACGTTTGGAACTTCCATTCCTGTCAGACTTGCTATAAGAGCAGAAACAGGGTCAGACTTTTAGCATCAAGCATCCATACTACAATCCAAATGGCAAGTCGCTGGGTGTCTCCAACGTGCTGACTCGAACTGCAATCAAACAGTCAGCCATGCTGACGAGAAAGAAACACAGCCCCATGTGGGTAGAGCACCCACAGACAAGCACCATCTTTGGAACTGGCCAGATTTCTTTCACTACATTCACAGACACAAATGGGACATTTAGTAGGTGTTATGGGATCCTTTCCCTCTCTTAAGTATTTGTGACCTCCATCGTGAACTTGTAGAACCCCTCCTTGGGAAATCAGATTTATATTTACCCTCGGGCTTTTTTACCTACGTGCAGACTGTCCATAGTAGCTGGAACTTCGGCAGCAGGTCACAAAGGCAGGTCAAAAAAGTGGGTTGGCTAGACCCAAGGACGAGCCTGGGAGCTAATGGTCAAGAAGAACTGACAGAGTAGGTGACAGTGGACAATGAGAGCGTGGGTGAGCAGGGCCTGAAGGTCAAAAGTAGGCAGTGGGTCAAAAGTCATAGTTCATGCCTGGTGCATAAAATGTGGGGAGTCGGGGAATCTGGGTCTTAGGCGTACTCTGCCATTTGTCAGATCTCTAGCTCTGGGTAAGCCATTCAACTCTTCTGCACTTTGAGGCTCTCCCTTACACAATACAGACAATGATAACTATAGAAGGGCACTGTTTGGAACCTTAAATAAATATCAGCATACCAATAACGGAACACTCACTGAGTGTTTTCTATGAGTTAATTTATCTCATCTTTACCATAACCCTGTGAAGTGAAGTACTATTATCATCCCCAAGGTCACACAGCAGATAAGTGGCAGAGCTGGGGTTTGCTGGCTCCCGACTCCACCCTTAAACACGGGATTAGGTATATTATAAAGTAACTCATTAATACTATGTTTGTGCATACTTACACAGCTACTAATAGATACCATTATTAATCCATACTAGGTGGCATTGACAATACAGTGTTTTCATTTTGATAAATGCTTCCATTCTATAAATGGGAAACCGAGGCTTACAGTAGTTAAGTAGCTTTCCGGAGGTCACCAGGCTTTTATATTGCGGAACCAAATTCTGACCCTAGGTTTTCATCCCCAAGTGTGCCTTGTGTCCTCTTGCGGCTATCCATGAAACCTCAACGTCCCCGTCCTCCCAGCCACAGACTTCTGTAAATTGACAACTGTTCCTATGTCCTAATCCCCAGTATCAGAGGATAAGTCATGTCTTCCATGTAAGGCCAACACTCCTTCCTGTTACTCTGATCTTTACATGCCCCTATCCCTGTGTATCCTCAGTCTCTTCCTCTCTACCGCCCTCATCCTTGCAGCATGGAAGAGTACAGATATCTCTGCTCAGTCCCCACCAGCTGTGCGTCTGTCTTTGTTCCTTTCTCTCCACAGTAGCCTCCTTCCTTTCTTTCCCATGAACCCTCAGTTCCCTCCTGGGCCTGGGCACCACATCTGGGTTCCGCCTGCCCTGTTCTAATCACCACCCTCTCCCTCCCTCACCACCGGCTTCCAGCCTACCAAACCAGCAGGCATTTTCCACTCCTCAGGCCACTGGCCCTCTCTAATATGTTCCTCGATGGCTCCCACAGTGCCTTTCAGACATACCTCCAACTCTGCTCCCTCAAATTCCTTTCCCACACCGTCGCCATGTATGTTTTACAGTCATGCTGTTTCTCCAGCGGGTCTCTCTTCCTAGAGCGCTCTTCTCTCCACTGCACTATTCTGTCTACCACAGAATCAGCCCACCTTATGATTAGGTACACTTTCTCTGTGTCCTCATAGCACTAGCTTTCTATATTGTCTTAAAATTTCTTCTTCCTACATTAGACCCCCACCCCCCGCCCCACCACTGACCATACACTCTTGAGCACATGTACTTGTTCATTTTGGACTGGCTCCAGCTTCTTCTTTTCTCACTGGGACAAGATAGTGTGATTAGTCATAATTCGTGTTTCCGCAGAGTTCTCCGTCTTTGAAAAGGGACTATTTCTCTTCATATATCTCATGGTACATGCACATCTGTTCATCTTTGGACTATTTATCACAAACTGACATTCAATTCAACCACTTTTATCATTTTTTTTCCTTTTAGTAAATGTTAGCTTTCCTTTTTTCATCTAGTCCCAAGGCTGGCATGGTGGCTGCCTCATCTATCATAGGTGATAGTGACTAGCTATTATTTTGACCTCACTGATACCCGTTCTCTTACTCCTGGCAATAACAGCACCTTCCAACTACTCCTCCCATACTGGATGCAGTCCAGTGAGACTCTGAGTCCAGATTTCCTGCCCTTCTCAGATCTACAGATGGGATTGTGTCCCAAGTCAATCAGACAGTTACTCCTTGGAATTCAAATTTGGAGAAGCATGATGCAGAGACCAAGAGTGTTTTTAATTGATTCATGCAAGAAGAGATTTTTCGTTACTCTTTGCCACCTGGATTCTCCTGAATTGCTCTGGTCTAGGTCGTTTCCGAGGCCAGATCCTTCAACTTTTCCATCCATTTTATGGTTACCTCGTAGCCTTCCATTACATTCCTTCTGTGTTCAAGGTAACCAGATGTTTCAGTCGCTTGCAAACACCCAACATTAAGTGACACATAGGCATTCAACAAATGTTCACTAAATTATGATGAATGAATATTTGAATCAAAGGAATGTTTTTTCCAACTTAAAAGGAACCTATAAATTCCTAGAAGCATGGAGGTTGGGAAGAAGTACATTGTCTACAAAGATGATGAACATAGGAAGACCCCTGAGGCAGGAAGAAAGAGGATCTCAATGGTGGGTGACAACGGGACTTGGCCCAGGCAAGGGACACCCTTCCTCTTTGGTTCTGAGTTCATGGAAGAGATAAATGAACCTAAGGAAAAGAACAGATGAGGGTGGCCAGGCTACATGACTTTGATTTTTATTAGAGAAGAAGATACTTATGTGCAGGGAGGAACACAAGGGGGTTTTAGGAGACAGCCCAAGTGTCTGCAATGGCTAGGGAGGACACTAAGAAACCAGAGATGATAAAGACACTGGGCAGCTTGAAGACAAGTATCAATGCATCATAATCATGACATTAAAACATCACTAGTAAATCTTTACCACTGCAAGAAAAACAAATACATTATAAGGACAAAAAAAGTCTGACTAATAACTAGTAAAAAGTATTCTTTGAGAGAAGCAAAGCTCTTCTCTTACTGTATTTGTTAGGGAGGTATCACAATTTGCAGCTAACCTACTGAATCCTAGAGAGAAACTTCCCTGGTGAACCCCTGCTACAACAGACTGACGCAGTTCTAGATTCTGATCCCAGCACAGTGACAAGACAATAAGACTTAGCCATAATTCATATTTTAGATGAATATGTAACATACTTTCAAAGGACTGCTTCTCCTAGCTTAATAATATCTCTATAGTATGTGTATGGCTTTTCTGTTCATTATTATAATCACATATTCAAATCTAGTTCTTTTATCTTTTTTTTTTTCTTTTTAGGGCTCTTCAGTCAACGTTGCTTTTCTTTATTCATCATACATAATAAAGATGCTATGCAAGGAACAAAAAAGCAGCAGAATGTTTTCCCCAAAGAGAGGACTTTTCAGATGTGCTCTGTAATTTGTCATCCGGAGGAAAGAGCGTATCATCACCACTTTAAAAAAATAAATGAATTACATCTACTTGATGCACAGCAGGCTCACAGATTTCATGGGGCCTTTGTATCGAACATATGCTTGCTCTCTGTTGTCTCCTCTCAGATTATTCTAGGCATCTAGGAGATAAAACAGGCGGGAAATCAGCAGACGTCACAGCAAATAGCCCAATAGGTCACCTCACTCGTAAGACACAGAGTCAGAAATCCACCTTCCAGACAGGAAATTAAATACTTACAAAGAACCCACTAACCCATTCCCCAGTTTGACCTCTTAAGACTTTTCCCCTCATTACCACTTCCTTTTCCAAAGCATTTCCTTCCCCAGATGATCTAGTAATATCCAATTATTAAAAGGAAAAATATTTAGCTAAACAACTCCCATACTATGGAGATCCTCCCAACATACAGGAGTGAGGAATCCTTACTTCCTTCTTTCTTTCCAGAAAAGCCTCTTCATCGATTAGCTTTATCTGTGAGCCTATGACAATTCCTACACATTCTTTTTTTTTAATTTTTATTTATTTTTTTAACTTCTTTTCAGTGTCCCAGAATTCATTGTTTATGCACCACACCCAGTGCTCCATGGAATCCGTGCCCTCCCTAATACCCACCACCAGGCTCCCCCAACCTCCCACCCTCCCACCCCTCCAAAACCCTCAGATTGTTTTTCAGAGTCCACAGTCTCACATGGTTCGTCTCCCCCTCCAATTTCCCCCAACTCCCTTCTCCTCTCCATCTCCCCATGTCCTCTGTGTTATTTCTTACCACGGGCTTGCAACCTGGAATTACTTTCATGACGAGCTACTCTACTCTTCAGCCTTTCCCCTGTGTACCTAACTCTGCCTCCCAGTCCCCTGACTCCCTTATCATTTCCTTACCTGTGTAAGCTCACCATATTCTTTCCAACTTCTTTCATTTTACCACCTTCTGTTTTAATACTGTGCTTTGCCTTCTCTGGTGGCATTGGTTTCCATTAATAAATGACGTGGCACTTGAATTTCCACAAGCATATGTATGTGTGGACACATGTGGACATATATTCATAAGCATATGTGCATATGTTAAATATGTATTCTTTTAATACATATCTGTTTCTACTTATTGGGTTAAATTGGCTCTTTTTTTTTTAACTTGTTAAGAATGGAAAGGCTAAGATTAGATGAGATGCCTGAAGGGTCCAAATTTTTTTTTCTTTAAGATTTTATTTATTTATTTGACAGACAGATCACAAGTAGGCAGAGCAGCAGGCGGGGGGGGGGGGGGAGAAGGCTCCCCGCTGAGCAGAGAGCCCGATGTGGGGCTCGATCCCGGACACTGAGATCATGACCTGAGCTGAAGGCAGAGGCTTGTTAACCTACTGAGACACTCAGGCGCCCCTCTAATTTTTATTAATAGAAAATGGCCCGATTTTTTTTTAATTTTTTTTTTCTTTTTAGATTTTTATTTGTTTGAGAGAGAGAGAGAGAATGAAAGAGACAGTGAGAGAGCGCAGGAATGAGGAGGAGAGGGAGAAGCAGGCTTCCTGCTGAACAGGGAGCCCAACGAGAGCCTCAATCCTAGGACCCTAGGATCATGACCTGAGCCAAAGGCGGACGCTTGACTGACTGAGCCACCCCGCCAGGTGCCTCCCCTGCTTTTTTTTTTTTTTTTTTTTTTTTTTTTTAAAGGAGACAGGAGTTTATTGAATAAACCACAAGGAAGGTGGCTGGCAGGACATTGTAGGACAGGCTGTCTGAAAATGGCCCAATTTTTGTTACTGATGAATATTATTTTCATTTTCATTAATGGAGGGATCCTGTGGTGCTAGTCGTTCCAGGCCACATTAAGGCAGAGCTGTCAGGGTGGCATTTTCAGTGGGAGATAGTTGGAGGTGGCAGCTAACTTGGCGTATCAGGAGCTTAATTAAAGACAAGAGATCCAGTATGAAGGAGGGAGACCATTTTTACAGAAAATATGTTTTCTTAAAATACTAACCGCCATTTGTGAAACGCTAACATCTACCTCCTACTGCGTGTATGATCTTTGAAAGAACCCTTCAGGTTAGCCTTTAGAAACTCTTTTCTCTATCTCTGCAAAACAATCACGTGTTCATTCAAGTCCAGCACTTACTCACAAAGCTCAGTGAGACGCAGGCATCACTGAACTGAGAGCCCCACTGAGGAGCATTTTTCTTTTCCAATAGATGCTTGTCTTTAATGAAAGCAGAGCCATTTACATAGAACGAACAAGTAATAAACATTACCAACATACGTGTAAATACGATTTCCAACAAGTTCATTTCCTGGCTGGAATATTTAGGAGGGACAAGTGTTCTGATTTATAATAGGATACATATGTATTCCCTCACCCGAATGTATGACATAATACTTCTTCATCACAACCAATTGTCAGTCCATTCTTTGTTCAACAAGTTAACTGGGCTCTAAGAACTTGTAACCAATACCCTAATTTGCGAGAGTTCATATCAAAACGCAAGAAGGGTCCTTAACCAAAAACTTCATATTCTATTTGGGGAATCTATTATTAGACCAACTGGCTTGATGTAATTTTTTTTTTCTTTTATACTTGGTACAGGTTTCGACTAGACTCTAACTGATTGGGTTGCATCCAAATCGGTATGCTACTTTTCACCATGCACTCAAAAGGCTAAGGCGCATGTAATACACAACTGCCTGGAGACTCACTACCACAGGGTCAATTTTTGGGAAAAATGCCTGCTCATCTGAAAGCTTGGGTAGATTCTTTATCTGAAGTAATCAGGAGGTTACATCAGAGAACAGCCTAAGCTATCTTCCATTAAATGGGATTATGAATATACTGTTTGTAAATAAGGGGATCTCGTGATTTTTCTCTGGCTTAAGTTACCAAAAAGTTATGCAGAAACAAATATGCATTACCCCTGTGGGCTTACACTGTACAATTACTGTATTCACTATAAAAAAAAAATGCAACAGGGAGTGGTGGCAAGAGGGGAGTAGGAAATGAGATGTGGAGCACAAAGACCTAGAAAGCAAAGTAGAGGAGATGGGTGGTGGAGTGAGGCAGGGAAAGGAATAGAAAATGCAGAAAATGCGGGGGTGGGAGGGGAGGGTTGGCAGCTAACAAGCCACTGAAAGCACTTTGGGATTCAATACGGAAAACAAAACCCAGCACATTAAGAATATTAAGTAGCACCGTGATGACCTTTCAAAACTGTAGGGCAGTGTATTGTGAAGTTCTCCAGGAATGCATTCTGCCTTGCCCAAGGATCCCCGTGTTTTATCTTCCCCTCTGTCCGCATTCTGAACAAGTAACAAAAGAGGCAGTTACTTTACCTGAAAATAACATTGGGGCACAATCAGTATCATCTTCACCTTTGACTAAAAGGGTTTCTGCTATCCCCAAATCCATCTTGTCTAACATCTTGGTTTGTGTCCCAGGGAAGTAAAAGCCATCCAATGAAAACCAAGTCAAGGTCTGTACTCATCATTATTAAGCCAGTACTGGTCCTTAATGAAGGCTGGGGGTGGGGGAGGGATGGTGGGGGAGGGGTGGCACCAGTGGGTGGGGAGTTGGGATGGAACACAATGGAAAGCTTGCAAAGAATTTTGTTTAAAAAAAAAAACAACCTTGAATACACTCTGGACACTGGAAATTTAAATTGTGATCACTTAATATAGAGGAGCTGGAAGTTTACCCAGGAGGAAGGAACAGATAAAAACATTAGCAATATAAAAGGAATGTCACTAACTCAGTAGTTACAAGTGACATGGCTAGAGCCCCAGCTTTGGGCTGGCGGGAGTCTGAGACACTTAACATTACTTTAGTTCTCTCAGCATGCCTGTGCTGTTGCTACACATACTGTATCAACTTAGGGATGCAGTGAAGAGACAGAGATGGGCGGAGTCAGTGTTTCGAGTCCACTGGGGTGGGGGTAGAGCCAGGCTTTGCCCCAATCATCTGATTCCAGAACCAGCACCTCCATCCATATGCCATACTTAATACGGTGTGTTTCCGTTTCTAGCATTCCAACTCCTATCATACACACATACTACTAATTTTAAATGTATCTCTTCTATTAAGTTAAGTCATCTTGGCAAGACTTTTCTTGCATCCTTTCTCTGATAAAACAAAGTGACAAGGAATTAGCAGAATAAAAGGTTTGAACTGAAACAAATTACTATGATCTTTAAAACAATAAAGCTGAAGTTACTTAAAATTTTATCTTTAGTCTTTTCATTCCTGCAGGCCAAACTATTCCAAATTAATCTAAAATGAAAGGGTTTTCATTAGAACTAGAACACGTAAGCCCTTAACTTCCGTTTGGGCATAAATATAAATTCCTCCTTAGTAAGGCTTTAGGTTCATTTTAACTCGTCTCTTCAACCTTCCTGCCTTGCATTTCTCTAGCTGTCTTTCTTTTGCCAGGAGAGAGAACACAGTATTTTTTCTTAGCTTCTATCCGGTCAAAGCAAACACTCAAAGTTATTCTGAGCCTGTCTTTCTACTTCCCATTAGAAATATGATTTCCTGGGGCACCTGGGTGTCTTAGTCAGTTAAGCGTCTGACTCTTGGTTTTGACTCAGGTCATGATCTCAGGGTCCTGAGATCGAGCCCTGCAAATGCAACTCCCTCCAAGCTCTTCAGGGGTCTGAGGATTTTCTCTCTCACTCTCCCCACCCCCTCTCTTAAATAAACAGATAAATAAATAAACAAAAGTTTTTTTTTTTGTTTGTTTGTTTTTTAAATATGTGATTTCCCATGCCTTGGCTGGTTCTAACAGAGAATGATGTGATCACAGTGTTTCCCAATTCCCCTTTCTTTGCTCTTCAGAAAGAAGGTGTCAGAAAGAAGCTGAGTCCTACAGCTTAAGAAAAGGGAGATAGATACATTAATATGTGATGTAGCTAAAAGAAAAGATACGACTGGCCCTTAACTTCCACCTCCCTTTCTCTGTTCCGTAAGTTAGAAAATGGAGAAAAGCTTGCAATCCCCCAGGCAGTGCTAAGCAACTCATTCTGATTCTGAGAAAGGATCTCCGGTATAAGAAAGGAAATAAACATACAGATTACATGCCTCTTTAAAAAGAGCAAAATCTCTTTCTCTAAACCTGCTTTCAGCTAAAGGGAATTTTGGTCCTGCAAACAGGGCGAGGTCTCATCTATTTTAATTGTATCATCTCTCAAGGATCTCAGGTGCATACAGAAAATACTGACACATCTACTTCAATAAATCACTTTAAAATATTTAAACAAACATTCTTGTCTACCTAGAAGAGCCCAAGCCTGGACTACAGAGGAACATGAAAAATCAGGATTATAAATGAAATGTTTCTTTTGAATCTTTATCCTGGGTTTACCATTGACCTGACAGCACTTAGATTTAATCTCCCTGCTTTGTTAACTTTATCTTAAATACAGCAGAGTTAACACTCCTACATTATGTACAAGTGCTGGGAATTAATATTTGCAAAGTATGTTGCATTTGCAGAGGATGAAACAAGGGTAGAACCAGATTCACAAAAATCTCTGAATTGCATTGAACCATCTAATGATTACAGGTCCACATGAAAAAGACATGGAAGCGATTTTCTAATTGCTCTTTCATCAGGGTCATTTTCAACGATGATCGCAATGGTCTCTCTGTCAACATTTCCATGATCTATGATACTGACTGTGTAGTTAGCAAAAAGCACAAAGACAAAAAAGTTATTCAAGACAGATGCTCGGCAAATATCCCTAACCAGCAATCACTCAGCTGAGAGCATGGACCAGCCATCCCAGCAGTTTACACCAGTGTCTCTTATAGATGGCTAGAGCTGCTGTTCAGATCGGCCAATGCCTTTGGTGAAACATTGGTAAATGTTCTGAGTATCCCTTATACCAACTATATACAATGACAATTTTTTTAAGAGGGTTATTCCTGCCAAGGTAGTAAATAACCCGTAACGAGAAAAAGCATAAAAAGTAGGATTTGGGGGTGGGGGGTCTTAAAAAAAGAAACTCATCGGGGCGCCTGGGTGGCTCAGTGGGTTAAAGCCTCTGCCTTCGGCTCAGGTCATGATCCCAGGGTCCTGGGATCAGGTCCCGCATCGGGCTCTTTGCTCAGTGGGGAGCCTCCTTCCCACCACCCCCCCTCCCCCGCCTACTTGTGATCTCTGTCTGTCAAATAAATTTAAAAAATCTTAAAAAAAAAAAAAACTCATCAAACATTAATTAGTTTCTGAACACCTCTGATACCTCAAGAAATACACAAAGGTACATAAGACAAAGAAGTATGATTCAATCAGTGTGGAGATCAAGATCTTAAGGAATATCTTAGATTTAACCATTCTTCAATGGGATACCCAAATTCCACAAGATGGGGGGTGTACAATTTTAGTCACGAAGTTCAAGATGATTGCAAATTTGAAAATGCTAAAGAAAACAAAAATTTGCAGAATGTAAAAGTCAATTTCATTAATAAAAGTGGGATCCTAATAGCACTCTGATTTAGAAAAACTTCAGGGATTAACCACCCTCCAACTTAAAAATATTAGTAAGCATAACCATGTAATTTCTGTAAGAAAACTAACAAAGATCAAGGATAATGCTGACCACATTGAGATCACTGACAATGACAAAATCTTACCAATTTTCATTAGATTAGAACAGATTACCCACAAATGGAGATTTATGACAATAGACATAAAAGTAAACATATTCCCAATAACCAAAGAATTTCTATTCGAATTCTGTGAGCTGTGACAGACTCCTATTATATTATTTATGGACAATCTTAAAGGCATCTTTAGTCATTACTTCCACAATAAATATCCATTTATTCTAGAAAACACACAATGAGAAAAATCTTAAAAATGAAAAAAAAGTTATGACAAAATATGTAATTTCACAAGTTGAATAGGAGGGAATGTCACACTTTCCCCAACTTCATAAAAGGCCAGATGTATGCTACACCCTTCTGCATGATTTCATAATTCTTAAAACTCCACCCAACGAGATAACCTACCAGTGTTTTTATGATTAGTCTTCTCTTCCATGAAGACCCGCCATGTAAATCTCTAGAGAAACAGATCCCATGCTGGTAAGAATGTATCATCTGTCTCTGTCATCTTTTGAATACAGCATTGGGATAGGTTACTTATAACCCATAAATGAGCTATTTGCTTTAGAAACTTCACATCATATATGAATTCATATAAGTGAATATGCTTCTCTCCACATATACCATTTTCCATTCAGTCTGATTTTTTTTCAAATTCTGTGAAGGGTCACTGATAATGTGGAAAGCAGCATGGATTACATACCAGGTATGGTTTTAGAAATTACAACAACCTGGTTTTGAATCTCGTCTTTACTCCCTACTTCTGTGACCTCTTGGTCCTCTATGTCATAAGAGATAGGACACTAACATGTATTTCCCACAGGTTAAAGAGACCAAACGTAAGTATTTTTCTGGAAACAAAATTAACAAAACCATCATTGGTGAAATTTTCTAAGTCATTTAGAACAGATGGGATAGCTGAGATTAAATAATATGAATGGCATTACATGTATTTTACAAGTAACAACATACTAGAAGGCACCCATTTCTAAAACATGAGAATTGCAGACAACAGAACAAATAGAGATAAACTTTCACAGGATGCTGGCCTCTGAAAAGGTCCCACTCTGGCCTTGAACTCTGCCCCCCCCCCCAAACCTCTCCATGGTGATCTGGTATATAACCAGGGAAAGTTGAATGCGTGTAGGAAACGCGTCTTCCTTGCTGTCTGCTTTGCCCACTCTGTATATCCATGATCAAGTAGGGTCTCATATACGAAAGAAGGGTTACAAATGAACATCAGTTAAGTGGGATGGGAAGCCGGGCAGGGAAAGGCAACACATGTCCTTGCTGGAGAGCGAGATCAAGCATGGAGTCCTTGGTGCTTGAGGGTCTCCATTGCAAAGGAGGTAGTGGCAAGGAGAGGGGAGCAAAGAGATGGTGTAGGGTATTGGGGATACAGAGCCCGTGCTCCCAGAGAAGCACCTCTGGAGAGGACGCCAGAAATTTCCATGAGTTAATCAAATCACTCCTTAGACTACAGTTCGCTTAGCAAAGGAAATGGGATGGAAGACAGACATGCACGTCAAACAGTACAACCAGCAAATCTGAGGAGTTCCCAAATAGGAAAGCCCCTGGCAGAGGAAGACTCAGTGAATGTGGAGTATTCTTTCCTTCCATCACAGGCCGGGTTCAGACTCTGACAGGACGCGAAGCTAACTAGCAGAAGTCACACTGCTGTGCATGTGTCAGGGGGAGGGCAGAGGAAAGGAAGACAGGCACACCACTCAGAAGGGGTTGATGAAGGCTTTCCCAGCTTTCATACAAGAACGAAATCAGATTTCCAGAAATCAAAGCATTCCAGGTTGCTGTTCGTGTCCTCCTCTATGGGGCTCAGGCATTGTGGTGAGAAATTGGAGTTACTGACACAGGGGCCCCCCGGCGAGGGATCTGGGCAATAGGAGCTTTACCATGACCATTCGCCCTGGAGAAGACTAGCTTTTTCAACGCCTGAGAAAAGGTTAAGGTACTCAGGACTGGGTTATCAACAGCAGTTCTGCTGGCTCCTGTGGTGCCCAGTTTGTCCACATACGATTTCCACATGTTTGTCTTTATCCTATATATTTTTAGTATCGAGTATCAGCAAAAGTAGGTGGGATTTTCTGTCCAAAGTTAATGTGTCTTTGTCTTTTGGTGTTTTTGTTTTTTTTTTTGTTTGTTTTTAGATTTTATTTATTTGACAGAGAGAGAGAGAGAGAGAGAGAGATCATGAGTAGGCAGGCAGAGAGACAGGCAGAGAGAGAGAGGGAAGCAGGCTCCCTGTTGAGCAGAGAGACCGATCCGGGGCTTGATCCCAGGACTCTGAGATCATGACCTGAGCCGAAGGCAGAGGCTTAACCCACTGAGCCACCCAGGTGCCCCAATGTGTCTTTGTTTTTAATGTATTAACATCTACTTTATTACTGAGATTTTTGATAAAAGAATCCTAGCCGTAAAGGCCCTGCATCTTTCTACCTATTACCTTCCTATGAGCTAAAGTGGATATAAAAGTTAATACCTTGGGGAAGCCTGGGTGGCTCAGTTGGCTAAGCTGCTGCCTTTGGCTCAGGTCATGATCCCAGGGTTCTGGGATCGAGTCCCACATCAGGCTCCTTGCTCGGTGGGGAGCCTGCTTCTCTCTCTCCCTCTGCCTGCCACTCTGCCTGCTTGTGTGCGCTCTCTCTCTTTCTCGCTCTCTCTGACAAATAAATAAATAAAATCTTTGAAAAAAAAAAGTTAATACCTTGTATGCCAAAGAGTGAAGAGCTGGTGTCATGGTTTTGGACAAAAATACTACAATCATCAGTCCTTTGATAACATGTCATTTCAAACAAACAAACAGCCTTATCCAGAAACAGAGCTCAGCTCAGAACTAAGGAATTATTTGGGGTCATTTCTCACTATTCCATTTAAAAAAATCATCTGGGCTCTTTGGCGTTTTGTTGAAAACAGACAAGAAATTCCAACTGTTGGCAAGATGTATAGAAAAGGGAACCCTCACATGCACTACTGGTCGAAATGGAAACTGGTACAGCCACTACAGTACAGAGTTTCCTCAGGAAACTAAACATAGAAGTAACATACTCTCCAGCAATTCCATCTCTGGGTATGTATCTGAAGAAAACTAAACACTAATTTAGAATGATACATGCACCCCTATGTTTATTACAGCATTATTTACAATAGCCAAGATATGGGAGCTGCCTAAGGGTCCACCGACAGATGAATAAAGATGTGGTATATACACTCAATAGAATATTACTCACCCATAAAAAAGAGAGTATCTTGCTATTCATGACAATATGGACGGCTAAGTGAAATAAGCCAAAGACGAGTACATATGATTTCATATATATGTAGAATCTAAAAATCAAAAACAAATAAACAACAACAAAGAGAAACACTTTCCCATATAGAGAACAAACTCGTGGTTGCCAAAGGGGAGAGGGATGCGTGAACTGGGGATTAAGAAGTACCAATTTCCAGTTATAAAGTAATGAGTCATGGAGATGAAAAAAAAAATCATCTGGCTTTCTGAGTTCATTTTGTTGTTTAAAACAGGGCTTAATAATTAAATGTGAACAGAGGGTTAAGTATAATGACCTCAGCTCAGGTGAGGCCAATGAAATACATGAACTGACATATTTTGATACAAAAATCTACTGTTAGAAAGGTGAAAAAGAATCCTAGATCTTAAAGTTCCTCTTGTGAAATAATAGTTGATGGCCGCTGACTCTTGGCATAAATTAGTTACTATTTCGTGGCAAAGAGTTGATCTAATTCATTGAATCAACAAACAGAACAAAAACAAAATGAAAGAAGTCCAAGCATCCCAACGACGAAGTATGTGAACTTGCAAGAATCAATGATGTGGGTTATATTTCATAAATGGTCGTCTATGAAAGCACCGAAACAGAACTATTTCTCTAACTCTTCAAAAGGTCAAGCCTGTCACTTAAGAATTAGGTTACAGATACGTGACTCTCTGTACCGTGTTAACAACTTACGAGACGTCTTCTCCTTTGAGAAAGATACTCCTTTTAATAAACCCAAAATCTGTAGGCCATTCCTGCTTGATCCCCCTAAACTTCTCCTGTCCCCAAACAGGCTCTGTTTAAATACTACTACTTTTCATTTAACATGTCTATGTCTTAAATACAAATATTTGTTTTGCCCTAATGTAAACTTATATTCAGAACTGGCTTTTCTTTTTATATTGACTTTGTACAAAGCTGAAGGAAAAAAATCAGATACTGATTTTTTAAGTTAGAAAAAGGCTAACAAAAAACAAATAGGCGGGAAGTATATGAAAAAACATACCACCCTTTCTAGAAATAAAGGAAAACCAACTAAAACAGTGGTTGGGCCCATCAAAATGCGAAATGATTTAAAAAGTATTTAAAAATACTTTCTGTTGTTTAAGTTGTAAGAAAATGAGCAATCTCAATTACTCAATTGAGCAGCAATCTCAATTACTGCTAGTAGGAATGGAAACTGGTGTATGATTCTTACAAAAAGGCTTTGTCATGCACATGGCTTTTAATTCTCCTCCTGAAAATGTTAAGCAATTAATGTGCTAAAAGTCTTAGTTATAAGAAAAGTGTAGTGGCTTTTTAAATGATTTTCAAAACAACCAAATTGTCAAATAATAGGGTGTTGGTTAAATAAATTATGACAAATCATGGGGCACCTGGGTGGCTCAGTGGGTTAAAGCCTCTGCCTTCGGCTCAGGTCATGATATCAAGGTCCTGGGATCGAGCCCCGCATCGGGCTCTCTGCTCAGCGGGGAGCCTGCTTCCCTTCCTCTCTCTCTCTGCCTGCCTCTCTGCCTACTTGTGATCTCTGTCAAATAAATAAAATCTTTAAAAAAAAAATAAATTATGACAAATCAATGCAACAGGAAGTCAGTAAAAATGTATTAGCCTATTTTTGGTCTAAAAAAGGTATTTACAGAATTTTTAAGTGAATAAAGCAAGTTATGAAACATTATATAGAGTACAGTATTTCTGTTTGTCTAAGATACTAAACACACAACATATCAAGACAAGGATTTGCAAGTAGGGACATCAAAGTTATCAATGACTATCTGGTTGGATGAGTTCATGTTCTTTTTGCCTTGCATTCTGATTTTTCTGCATTGAACATAAACTGTTTAATAATGAATAAGAAAACTGTAAAAATTACTTTATTATACCTCAGTTCATTTCAAATAAACCATGCATTTTCAATGAGGGACTCACTCCCAAAAGGGTGAAAATTCAGCCTTGGGACTGTATAAAACACACTACCCAACAAAATCTTCTTATTCTTAGTGTTTAACTTTAGGTGGGGTAAAGGAGAGCAGTTAGAGAAAATACTGTCTTAAAAAAAGCTTCTTAGAGGGCAATAAGAAAAAAAAAATTAAGAAACAATGAAGTAGACCAAAATAAAATTTTTACCATGATTCATAGAAAGTATAGTCATAATTTATAATGAAAACCAAAATCATTTTTCTAACATATATTATCTATGTATATTCTCTTCCTCTGTCAAAAGACAGAGATCTCACTGATAACTGAAAGCAGTAACACTCACACTGACATCAGCAGGAGAAAGTTAAATCGTTAACAGACCTAATGTCAAATTGGCTACTCTTGGCAGGTGAAGTCAGATATTTTCCTTGAAAATGATGGTACTCTTGGCCACCACCTCCAATAAATTGATTTTTTAAAAGACCGATAAGGCATTTTATAAGAGAACTATGTAACTAATAACACATGGAATGGTGTGAACATGTGTGATTTTTCCCATCAGTGCAGTAATCCCTAGGGACACTTACAATCTATCCACTTAGGAACCATCTGATCTCTAATTCTGCAAGAACTGATTACTGTTCATTGTGGGAAAGAATAATTATGAAGGTTGATATTTAAAACCCCATGCTATATTCGTGACTACAGCAGCGACGTCAGTAGAATAGAGCACGTGAACTCAAAGTCCGGCCACACCGTTAATGGGCTCGCACGTGTCGTGCCTCCGAATTATTATTTATTTCACCTTCTGAAAGGAATCTCGAAGACTAAAACAATGCCAATGAAGCTTCACTTTACTCTTTTCTTGTACCTGCCAATTCCTGGTTACAACCACCCCTGGTTTCCAAGAGGAAACGCAGCTATAAACTTCAGAATAGTCATAGCAGCGATCAATGATAGGCAACACAAAATGAAAAGTCACACACTGAAATAAGAGGGATTTTGCAATTATTAGTTTCACAGACTGAAACATATTTGTCGTAACACATGTAATCGAAAGAAAGAGGCTGGGGTCCTGGGAATGGGGTCTCCACAAAGACAAGCACACATATCCTGGGTTGTCACAAGAAAGATTAACAAGAATACAGGAGCTCTTTCAAGAGCCACCCCCCTCCCCCCACCCCCATGACAGAGCCCACACTTGACTCCAGCCAGTCAAGCAACACACTTAGGGAACTTGATTCTGCCGCCCTTTGAAAGAGAGACAGGAAAGGTTTTCAACAGCTCCAAAGCCAAGGCAGGACATTTGGGACCATCACAATAGGATGCTGGCAGACTTCCACAAGGATTTCAGGGTTAACCAATTCTTTCATTACTGGATGCTTCTAGAGGCACACTTCAGGTCACTTCATTGGCCAAGACTGGCTCACCCTTCCCAGCCCTTTAAAAAAATGCTGTTTAGTAACCTATTACAAACAGGCTAATTCTATACGTCCAAAAGGATCCAAAGAGTCCCTCATCCCAAAAATATTTCTTTTAAATCCTCTTTGCTTTAACGGTACAGGTCAGATCTGCATGTCACTTTTCAACCTACGTCCTAGGACGTTGAGGTCAGATCTCTATGGCTTTTCATTCCCCTTAGCCACATTCTATTGCTGACAGTCATCGAATGGCATCTGTCATCCTCTGCATTCTGCTTCCTGGGTGATAACCATCACATAGTATCGACTGTTCTCTCTGCTCTGCCCCCTCGGTCCTCCAAAACTAGTACAATATGATGCTTCCCATCTGGGGACCTACCACCAGGATGGGAAAACAGGACATGAACCCAGTGACAAAAACCCCAGTCTCTGTCACGTGCCCTGGTGCCCTCACTACCACCATTGCTTCAGATCTTTCCACAAAGAAAGACAGTCAACCTTTGCCTGTCATTAAAATTTACAGACTCAAGGCTCTAAAAGGAACAGGACGTTAAAAAAGCTATTCTCCCAAAGCCCATGAAGGAGACTGTGAGGATCAAATATTCGAGGGGATTAGTGGGGACTGTTCCCCTAACAAACTGTAAATCTGTACCTCATTTCAGGATTTCTATTATCTGACTCATAAAACCCTGAAATGGTTATAACAAGAAAACCCAATTTGCTGAAGAAATCGCGCACGTTTACATTTTAGCACATTTTTATTTACCTTTATAATCTCCCCCCTCCCCAACTGCGCTAGTGTCAAATGGAGTATGAGGTAATGTTTGCACCTAGTCAACAGTCTTCAATTCCAGACATCTGTAATAAATTTTTTTAAGGCCAAATACCAGTCCTGCATACACACCTGGAGTTTGAAGTAAGTTATTGTGCTGCGTGCGAGCTGGGCTCTTGGTTTGGGATTGCAGCACGGGCCATGGGGAGGGCTCACCTGACAACTCACACCTTCCTCGAGGACAGCGAGTTAAAGGGATTCCCTGATGTCATCTCTTTCAATTCTCCACAGTCTTCACGTAGGCATCCCTCCTACCTCTGACAACCAGGGGATAGAGAAGGGAGGAGACCTGAAAACGTGGATTGACACTATGGTGGTCTTTCTGATCGTTGTTATACACACCAAATTTCCTGCTTCTGTCCACTCCTTTTTACTCATGTATATACTCAGAACTATTTCTTTTGGTTTTTCCTTCTAAAGTTTCTGTGCTTGCATGACAGGTGTGTGAATGGGTCCACCTCTACATGGGCGACTGGAGAACGGAGTCCCTAGGGACAGCGGTCCCTACGTCTGGGCAGTGAAAACAATGTGTGTCTTCTGATGGCCAATTTATCTTGGATAGAAATACTTGGGAACATGGGACTGGCCTTCTAATATTCCTTAAGCTATACCCCTGAAAACCTTTCCATGCTCATGAGCCCAGAGCCTCCAAGAAATAGCCAAGGCTCCACAAAACTATCTGCAAACACTTGAATTGATTTTGAACTTTCCTTCACATTTTGAAAAGTTCTGGGCTGATAAATAAAACCATCTATTATTCCTGCCTCTTCGCCATGTGTGTTGATCAGCGTTACGGGAACCCTGGAGTCCGAGCCCCCCGCCCGGATCCTGGTTAATCACTGCCGATTCATTTCAGATTCTCCAGCTATCGGTTGCCTCGTGCAGAAAAAGAACATGTGTCTGCAGTTTATTCCAACAAAAACTCCAGGAGCTTCTTTTTAAGGAAATCAAATATACGTTAGGGCCTTCCTGAATCTCATTTTGCTTATTTGTAACATGAAGGAATTGATCTATATGCTAAGTTTGTTTCGTAAGTGATACTCAAGGATTGAGGGATCCCAGGTACAGTTACACAACTGATGGCGATGTTGCTCATTCAGAGAGAAAAATTCTTTTCGCTAAACTGCATCTACTCAAACGCAATAAAGCAATGTTTTTGCATTCATTTTCTCCTTGTTTTACCTACTGAAAGCAAATTCTCACCTTTGTGTTTCAGTCCAAATATACCTCTTCGTAATAATACTCAGAACTAGACAGTGTTTATCGAGACTTTATTTTCCCTGTGATTAAATCTGTCCACTTAAATTTTATGATACGGATAGGAAAAGAGACACTGTTGTAGCTACTTCAAATGTCCTGCTAGTTATCTCTTCAAAGGAAGTTGTAATGTCGTGAAAACATATTTCTGTCATGAAAAACATATAAGGAGCTTCTGTACCAAATAGGGTCATTACGTCATTCTAGTGAAAATTTTAGTAAACATCAGCCACTCGGAAAGAAGTGGCTGAAGTCTCAAGCAAGAGCTGAAAAGTTAAATTGTGCCCCATCTCTTACACAATTCAGAGTGACAGTTGGTCCTAGGAGGAGCCAACTGAATTCCAATTTTTTATATCCAGGTAGAGAGAAAATAAATATATATGGAGTTCTTCCTCTGTGTTAGGCTCCAATCTACTGCTTTCACACAGTTATTCTCTCTCGGAATTGCTTTAAGATAAATATTAACTTTACTTATGAAATAAGAAAATTAAGAATTTAAGTAACAATTAAAATGCCAAAGGTAGATGGGGTGGGTTAAGGCTAGGATTTTGATCCGGCCATTCAAACTCTTCCCACTACTATTAACCTAAATCCAAACTAGAGTACAGCCATTAATTCATTTCAAAAGAAGGAAAAGGCTTAAATTACCTGAAAATGCCCAACTTCCCTAAGAAGAACTGGTTTATTTCTTTGGTAATATATCCCAAAATTCATAACTCAGAGCAATTTGCACTTCTAGAAGTGACCCCTCTGGAAGTAGTCACACAATTGCCTGAAGGTAAAAACTCAGGTATGTTCTTCTCAGTTATGTGTATAATGGAAAATTTGGAAAAAGACTTGTTAATTGGCACGCTGCTCATATTAGCCATGGTAAATCCCTATAATGAATATAATGCCGTCTTTACAGTTGAAAGTTATAAGGACAAATGGTCAAAAGAGATTATCAAAGGTTATAAAGGAGCACATGTAATATCATCCCATTTAGTCAAATATTAATAGATAGATGACAGAAAGATAAAGATACATAGATCAGTTAAACCCATCAATCATCCAGCCAGTTGTTAGAAAGGATATGGCTAAGTGCTAACCACCACAATCACGGGCTACGAATGTCTTTCCCTTCATTCCTTGCACCTTACTGCACTCTGAATTGTGTGTCACCTTTAGAAATAGGAAAAAGAATCTTTTTATTTTGGGAAGGAAAAAGAAAAAAAATCACAGTTGTCAAAGTAAGTTTTTAGTATTCTTGAGACTTGTTCTTGAAATGAAAAAAAAAAAAAAAGACCACTACAACTACTCTGAAAATATTCAATTAACAAAATTATAAATTAAAAATTCTAGTATTCCTCAAGCATTTAAATTGAACTTACAAATTTCATTATCTATTTGAAAGCCAAATAACATATTTAAAATCACCTTCAAGAGAAAATTTGATTAATATTTTGTCTCATTTGCGAAATTAGATTATTAAGCCTCATAAACATTTCAAACTGCATTTTAAAATTTAATACATGGGTTTTTTTTTTTTCCAAAAAACTTCAAAAGTCTGAATAACAAACAAAACATTCCTTGGTTATTAATCCTAACAAATCTAGTCAGATGTAAACATGGTCTCTCAAGCTCTTTTAATAGTCCAATTATGTCTATAAATTTAGCCAAATTGCCTTATTACATTTCAAGATCCTAAATCCTAAAACTAATTAAACATTTTAGAATGGAATCATAAAGCTAGTCAATTAAATAACATCAAATTTTCTTCAACATTAACAAAAACCTTAAATACTAACAACATACAGAGCTTATTGTCAAATGTAATGTAAAATTTTAATACAATGTGTTTTTTATCTTTATATTCAATACTAAACTTTTAAGGGTTAAAGGACATGCATATTCATAAAGGAAGAGGTTCTCAGTCATGGCTTTGCCTTAAATCAGCAAAGTTTTTTTTTTTTTTTTTTTTTTCAAAGATTTTATTTATTTATCTGACAGACAGAGATCACAAGTAGGCAAAGAAGCAGGCAGAGAGAGAGAGGGAAGCAGGCTCCCCGCTAAGCAGAGAGCCCGATGCGGGGCTCGATCCCAGGACCCTGAGATCATGACCTGAGCTGAAGGCAGAGGCTTAACCCACTGAGCCACCCAGGTGCCCCAGATCAGCAAAGTTTTTTTTCTTTTTTTTTTTTTAGTGGTTTGAAAGATCAGTTATTTCTCTTTTATTTTTTTAAATATTTTTTTTATTTCACCAAGGATTTTTTTTAAAGGAAAAAATAAAATGTTTAAAGTCTAACTGGAATACACCCCAGTTAGAATCTCTGGGGACTTGTTTTGTTTTGTCCCCAAAGTTGTTCAGGTGATGGAATTATCAGCCAGCACTGAAAACCTCTGTTCTAAGGAAATAATTATGCCAAGCAAGACCCGGCTTTACTATCTCAGTGGCAAATGGCAATCCCCTGACACTGCTTATTCTGATGAAGTTTTAGGGGCTGGGCATGAGGCTGAATGTCCCTGAAATTTATACAGATGAGTCCCTTTAAATATTTCATTCCCTACACATGAAATGGTTTAACCGGCAAGCTACGCATTAACTGATTCTGCCATTTGACTTGAGTCTGCCGTTCTATACACGGCCTGATTTGATTCTTACGTTCATAGTCTTCATGTCTGGTAGGGCCACAGCTCTTCATAGATATTTAAATTATTTGACTGCTCTATGATTTTCATGGCTTTATGACAAAACTAATGTCAGGTCACGCCGTGTCAACAGTGAATATGTATTCACCAAAAGCTGACTAGTACTGAAAGTGTAGAATTGTTAAGTACAGGAAATATGTAAGCAAGTAGTGTGCCTTTTCTCTTTCTTAGGAGCCCCTGGCCACTTCTGTCCCCAGGGCCTATACTAATACTGCACCCTTCAGTCTTTGTTTCTTGACTGTAGAAGCTAAGGCCTACTCACTGCCAAAGTCTTATACACTAAGTAAGAGCCCCAGTGGATACATCCTTTGGCAAAAGTGACCTAGAACCAAACCCAGCTCTGCTCCCAGCTGCCTCCAGGGACAGAAGAGAGAGATGCCCTGGTGCCAAGCAGAACAAAAGAAAATGGACAAAGAGCCTGTATGTAGGCATGTGTGGTCACAGACTGTACCTCGAGTAGGTCTGCACCTGGAGTGTTAGCACCCTAAGTGGACCAAAAAACTCAACCATATGGGGCGCCTGGGTGGCTCAGTCGTTAAGCATCTGCCTTCGGTCCCCACATTGGGCTCCCTGATTAGCAGGAAGCCTGCTTCTCCCTCTCCCACCCCCTCTGCTTGTGATCCCTCTCTTGTTGTCTGTCAAATAAATAAATAAAATCTTAAAAAACAAAACAAAACAAAAACCACCACCTCAACCATAAGTAGAAAGGGGCTTTGTCAAGATAGCGCCCTCAGGTGGCTGACAGAAGAAAATGCAAAGCACCTTTGAAGAAGGGCACATTCATCCTGGACCAGAAAAGTTGGCTCACACAATTTCCAAGGTTGACGGCAAGCAAGCAGTGAAAATTAATGAGGAGCACAGAAAACCAGGCAACGTGAGCAAGAATGAGCACAAACGACAAACAAAAAGAGCCCTGTAGAGACTTTAGGTATTAAAACTACCAAAGTAACTGTATCATGAGTCTCACGACAAGCTTGAAAATATCTCCAGGGAACAAGGAAGCATAAAAAGTGACATAGATGATTTGAAGAAAAAAGAAAAAAAAAGTCAAGTGGAAGTAGGAGGAATGAAAGATTTAACCACTAAAATTAAAATCTAATGGCCATGTTTGGTAACAGAAGAATTCATGTATCAGAAGATAAAAAAGGAAAAAAATATTCTCCAGAATGTGGTATAGAGAAATGGAAAGATGGAAAATATAGAATAGAGATACTGAGGGTTTAGGGGAAAGGTCTAACCTAATGCTGATTAAAATCCCAGAAGAAAAACACACCAATGGTGTGCTTTCAATTAGTTTTCTTTCCCCAGAAAGTAAACAACAAAAAGGATGACTTTCTCCTGATCGATGGTCACGTTTAAGCAATTGAAATTATCGTTTGGACAGGCATGTTCAAGTGTACAGGCAGAAAAATCACTAAAACATAAGTAAATTTCAGAAAATAAAATTGAATAAAGGCCCCCATTGAAATTTGTAGAGCTACTTAAATTTGGCCACACTTTAAAAACAGCTGTTGACATGGAAAAAATTACTCTAATAAATAAAGTCATCTACTGAACATGTTTACCTTTCCACTTACAGCATAGCTATTTCATAGGTTAAGGATTTTTCTTTTTTAATTTCATACTCATTGGTTAATTTAATGATAGGCCAATTCTAAGACTCCTAAGAACTCTAATTAGCTAGGACCATGTGTATCTTAGATTTAAAAGCCCATTTAAAATCAGAGTTAAACGAGCATTGATAGTTATCGGGCATTTGGAGCCAAAACAAATTTAAGGCACATAACTGTTCACTAGGTTTGGCGATCCTTAGGAATTTGCTCTTGTCAGATGAGAAGACAAGGAATTATTCTTCAAAGCCACAATCTGGCTCCAGAAAAGAAGACTGTTTTAATGTTCAAATGATACTTGGCAGTTTGTTTGACTACATTTTTTGTATCTTTACCCCTTCCCCCAAAAACTCAATTGAAGAAAATAGTGTTCTGATGGTACGTTTCATTTTCTTATACCTGATTGCCATTCACAAAACAAACAGCATTAAGGCCATATTTCAAGAATCAAAGTCTCGGTATACAAACAGAATTAGTCATTTATATGTATATGTGCATGTGTGCAAAAAGATATACATGTACCAATAACCAAACTTACTAAACAGCAAATAGGGGCACCTGTGTGGCTCTGTTAGTTAAGCCTCTAACTCTTGGTTTTGGCCCAGGTCATGATGTCAGAGTTGTGAGACCAAGCACTAGCTCTCTCTCAAAAAAATTATAAAAAACATAAATAAACAGCAAATATATATATAAATGGTTAAGGAAACATCTATTAATCAAAGCTTGGCATACTTATAATTGTATATATAATTCAAATCATCATTTTCTATGCTCCAGAAACTGTACAAAATACACTAGACTTGATTTCAACCCTCAAAAAACAATGGAGTTTCACGGGGAAGACACATAGCTGATAATTTTTGATAAATGCAATGCCAGAGGTATACCCAGGTGATTGCAAAGACAGTATCAGTGGACTGCAGAAGCACCCATCCCATCTGAGTGGTGGAAGGGAGTAGAACCAGAGGCAACAGCCTGTACAAGAGGACACGGAAGCTGAGATTTGAAGGGTGAGAAGGAGCATGTCAGATAGAGGAGACTGTCATTCTGTTCACCGGAAATACCCTTGGCATAGAAGGGGGGTCAGTATGGTAGCTTCAACAGCCACACGGCTCAGAATCACCAACGCATAAGGTTAAATAGAGCACGAGGGAAAGGGAACAAGGTGTCCAGAGGCTCGGGAAGGGTCACCACGAGGTATGTGCTCCATGGCTACTCTGAGGACAGTGGTCAGTCACTGAAGAGTTGTTGTAAACAGGAAAGAGCATAGGTGTGAATAATTTGGACAGGTGAGGAGGTTATTGTCCTGTTCAGAAAAACAGTTAACAGGGCAGTCAGGGTAGGGTAGGAGAGATGGTTTTGAGGTCTTGTTGGTAAGATATAATGGGTTCACATAGGAAGTCTAAGATGGCTCCCATGATGTTTGTTGAGGTAACTGGATAGATGGTCGAATATAAATTGAAGTAGGAAATACTGACGGTCTAAAATGGGAGCTGGGCAAAGACGATTATTAAATAAGAAAGATCGATCCTGAAACCTAAGTGGAAATGTCCAGCAGGCATCTGAATACACTACTTGAAGATTAGCCAAGAAATGAAAGTTGAGCAACGAGGTCAGCCCAGAAGTGTGGAGTTAGATTACTCCACTGATGTATGATCATCCCAATATTTTCACTACGTAGGCAGTTAGGTAGGTAAAAAGGAAGGACTTAAATTTATACTTTAAAAGAACAAGACAGCAGTACCAGACACAGGGACATTTGATACTGAAACCAGGTTAAACCTCAGTGGGCCTTAGAACCTATTTATGTAAATCAGCAACTAAAACACAGTCTGGCCTGTGAGAAATATGTTGCTACATCATTGACCTTACATGTAAACCACTTCCAGAACACAGGAGAGAAATGTGGCAAAAATGTTCTGCTTTAACATTGCCCTCCTTGTGGCCAAGAAAATAAATTTATAAGAGGACTTAACATTTACTGTACTAGTTCAATGTCATATAGGATAATGCTAAGTCACTCAATTTGTTTATTAAGAAGCTACATATACATATAGACACATATTCTTACATATAGTCTACACGAAAATCCCAGTTACGTGTCCTTTGTTTTCACACACTCCCCTGAGACTTCATTTCATTATACAAGCAAGAGAGCCATGTGTTTTTATTGTGTATACTCATTCTGTGGACACTCTAAGTAAGTCCTTGGATTTAGATAACATTTCTAAACAGAGGGTATTAAAGAGGACATCTGTGGAAATAGAAAACCAACAATTTTCTGGTTTAAGTAAATGTATGTCTCTTCCAAGTACTTTATAATAGTGTAATGCAGCATAATTGGATACTATTCTATCATTTTATCTTTTCAAAATGACACACAAATAAACAAAAGTTTATTTGGTTGTGCCTTATTTCAAAAAGCAAAACTGGGGTCCTGACTGAATTCTATCTGAAATTATGTAAATTCCCCGTGAGGTGAAGCATATATATTATATTATATTATAATCACAGCATCATATCTCTTCATGTTAGTGTTGTGCTATATGAATTATTTTCGTGATTTTACCTTTACCAAAAATTTTATTACAGACATTTTAATATAGCACGTAACATAGACTCTTAACATCAACAAAAGTTTGCATATGGTTAAAATAACTTCTTCCTTTAGAAAATAATTTTCTACTTCACTACTGTTAAGTTACAAATATTAGACTTCAAAAATTATCTACATCCAGCTTATTAAAAACTCCATGAATAATTTCATGTGTAGATAAGACATATGTTTTTAATCTGCAACTAGGTTTTCTACCTCATTTCTACCTCAAGTATTTCTTGTGATCTCCTTTTTAGACAATAAATAGCATTTAATGTAACAGAAGTTCATATATATTTCCTTAGCTCTGGATAAAAAAGGTAAGATGTGGAAAGGAAAGATTATTACTGCATAAGACCTTAAATCCTTCCAAAGGGTGTTGATTCACTGACTCTGATTCCTTGTTGTTTAATAGAATGTAGCTGAACGATGTATCTGAAACCAGATACCTCATGAAGGCAAAGTCGGCCTCCTCTATCTCAGATCTCTCTTGCTCATAACTCACTCCCATTTAGTATTCCAGAAAACATTTTCTTCCTTGCTGAGGAAAGATAAAAATTTCCCTCAAAATATCATTCTCTAATATTACACGTCGTTCTTATTTCCTATAAAACTTACTTCTCCCAGTATAAAGGAGAATTTGATTTTACTGCAAAATGTAATTAAACACTCCATTTCTGTTCTATTTCTTTGATGTTTATGCAGCGTTGATATCTATGCAAAGTATCAAAATCAAACTCACTATATAAATGGAAAGAAAACAACTCTTAAGCAGTGAGTAGTATAATTTAATCATGAAGGTATCAGAGGAGGAACAGACTTTTATCACACAGATTCCTTAAACAGAATTCAGAAAGAGGCTTCAAAAGAAACAACTGGTGAATTACATCAAAAATGTCTTATGGGTCAGTGCAATTAAAAGCCAGTACTAAGAGTACATAGAATAGAAAAAAAAATCCCGTATAAAATGTCACTAAGTTAGGTCTACATCATTCTGCATTTAAAGAAATTATGTTTGAAACCTCAATGAAGGACTGTCAACATGTTAGCAGTCTTCCAAAAATAACCTGTAATCAAAATTCATCTATGGATGTTAGTTTGAAAACGGCATAGTGCTAGCTAGCGTATAAGACAGGCTTTCTTAATAGTACACTAAAATCTGTATGAAGATCCAGACCTAGATGAAGTCCAACCAGCTCCAGTAAATGAGAATAACACATTGCAAGAATATGGGGAAAATTCTATGAACTATGTAACTACCTTTGTTTTTTTGTTTGTTTGTTTTGGGGTTTTAGATTTTGTTTATTTATTTATTTGACAGACAGAGATCACAAGTAGCTAGAGAGGCAGGCAGAGAGAGAAAGTGGGGAAGCAGGCTCCCTGCTGAGCAGAGAGCCCGATGCGGGGCTCGATCCCAGGACCCTGAGATCATGACCTGAGCCGAAAGCGGAGGCTTAACACACTGAGCCACACAGGTGCCCCCGTAACTACCTTTGTTATAGGCAAACAAAGAATCAAGTTTCAGTAGGCAACACTTGCTTTCCCAGCTGAAACAAAGCACACTCACCTATCTGAAGGGATATTGCGGAGCCTTTGGTGGTAGACCTAGCATCTGAGCTAACCAGAAAGGTGGGCAGCCATAGCCCTAGAGCATGAATAAGCAACCTGTAATGTCTAGCATGCTGTTCTCATACCATCCTCTCAGTTCTTCTCTTCCAACATGTGCAGAGAATTTGCAATACTCAGGAAGAAAATACATACAGAGACCACACACACACATGCACGCGGGCACTTATGCACACGAATAAGGAATCACAAGCGACACACATGTTCTGAGAGGATGGAATCAGTATTACATCGACACATGGTATTACAGCACCATGAGATGCTGGAGGCCACAGATATGATGAAGCCAGTACACACTAAGATGTGGAGTCTTTGATGTAATTTATCAGTTCAGTTTCAGAGAAATGGAAAGAGAGGAAGAGAAGATTCCTCCCCAGACAACGGAAGCCGCATTAGACAAATACTCAACAACGATCACAGCAAAGCAGTGCACACAGCAACTTGCCCTCCAGCTGTGTAACAGAAAAGGAGATCCAACAGTTCACAAGTGGTCAGTGAGCAAGGCCACGAGCAAGCTACACAAACCGTTCTGTTGGCAAATACCAAGTCTGGATAGATGTTATTACTGTCCCAGAGTGAATAAATATGAAAAAGAAAAACACCCCGGGAAAAATAAGAAGTGTTAGACAATATTTGGAGAAAATCTAGAAAAGTGTATACATTTAAAAATTATTTACTGGGGCACCTGGGTGGCTCAGTGGGTTAAAGCCTCTGCCTTCGGCTCGGGTCATGATCCCAGAGTCCTGGGATCAAGCCCCGCATCGGGCTCTCTGCTCAGCAGGGAGCCTGCTTCCTCCTCTCTCTGCCTGCCTCTCTGCCTACTTGTGTTATCTGTCTGTCAAATAAATAAATAAATAAATCTTTAAAAAAAAATAAAAATAAAAATAAAAATTATTTACTATAGAACCAAAGGAACATTTCAGAAAAATAGTTGACATCCTCAATAGGATACAAAGACCTCTGTAAAGGGGGAAAAAAAAAAAAAGCAGAGATTTTAAAAAAAAAAAAAAGGTAAACTAAATCAGGAGAAATACAATGATAAGAAACCTAAAAATAAAAATTTGAAAACTAAAAATTCAATGAAAGACTTACTGGAAGTACTTAACCTCCCTACATCTCATTTTCATCATTTAGAAAGTCAGTATATGCTTACCTAATTGGATTGTGTTAAGGACTGAGTGTAAAATATTGTATAAAGTATCTGATTCACAATAGTGGATCAAGAAATATTAGTTGTTGCTGTTATTATTACTATTACTGCCCATCTTTTAACAATTACAAATATACTAAGCAACTTAGAGAGGAATCTAATTTAAGAATACAGAACAGCAAATTATGGCAAATTGGATTAGCAAAAAGAGTGAAACGAGTTAACCATAAAATTACAAATAATGTGGCAGTAGAAATACAGGTTAGTATAAATTATCTGAAAAAAATATTGTGTACACATACACACACACCCCCCAAGAGTTGTAAAGAAGAATATACCAAGAATTCCCAGAAATTCTAATTCTAGGAATGAATTCATACATGTGTTTTTGTTAGTTTCCTATTTATGTCAACTGAAAGTCCTAAAGACAGTGATTAACCTCAGAGCCATAAGCTTCCTTTAGGGCCCATATCATCATTATCATTAAATATATCATATCATATCATATATCATTAAATGTCATTCTCACAAAAAGAAATCGTGGCTTTTGGAGAAATATCTGAATTAAGTCATTTTGAATTTCAATAATAAAATCTTCTATGGACTGAAACCCACCTAACTTTAAATCCATGAGTTCATAATGGTATTTTAAAATAGTGGTCACTTTCAAAGGATGATTGAAACCTGTCATTATCTTGGTAACTACTAAATAAAAGGAAACACTCAGCACTTATTTTCTTTTCTTACATGAACTGTACCACTATATGATCAAATAGGACAACGGGAAATATTTCTTTAAAATATAATCCAACTCGGGGCGCCTGGATGGCTCAGTGGGTTGAAGCCTCTGCCTTTGGTTCGGGTCGTGGTCCCGGGGTCCTGGGATTGAGCCCCGCATCGGGCTCTCTGCTCAGCGGGGAGCCTGCTTCCTCCTCTCTCTCTCTGCCTACCTCTCTGCCTACTTGTGATTTCTGTCTGTCAAATAAATAAGTAAAATCTTTGAAAAAAAAATATATATATAATCCAACTAATAAATGAAAAAGAAATGCTAGAATCAGAACAACAGCATTTCAAATTTCAATGGATAAAGAGACAGAAGCATTCAGTATCAACATTTGCTAAAATCACAAAAAAGACAATAAAGACATTGTGTGCTACAAGTGATACAGTCTTGCCAAAAAGATAGAACCAGAGTCTTATCTGGGCTCTGGGTCTAAAAGACGGTTTGCAAAAATACCAAGGACAGAGGACCATGTTAAACTGTACTATGAGTGGGCAATCAAAAATACTTAGATACAGTAACTTTACTAGTCAAATAGCCCTCATTCAATACTGGAAAAATGAAAGCAAAAGAAAGAGATAGGGTGGGGGTGGGTAGATTTGCAGATTAAAGAAGAAAACTAAAAGGCATACCGTATTTTACAAAGGACAAGACTAAACCATGTTATCTACAGACACACACTTTGCTCAATCACATTTTGGTGGTAAAACACAAGGAATAAAAAGTCACTATAAAAGGCAGAACAGTGGTTATTTATTACCAAAAGGAAGGGTTTGTGACTAATGTGGCACATGGAAACACAGTTCTATTTCTTGATTTGGGTGGTTTTCACCTCATAATTCATTAAGCTATATATTTTATTTCTGTGATTTTTTTTATCTGTGTTTTATAAGTAAAATGTTAAAACAAAAAATTAGTAAATCAGCGAATAAATGTACCTCTTCCATCCTAGCACTCTGCCAAGGCAATGACTGCAATTATTCACTCCTTGTCCGCCTTCCCTATAGACTTGTTTCCTAAAGCGGGAACTGTGCCTTGAGGAGTTCATCTCATAGATTCAGCTCCTGGGCCCATCTTTGTCTGGATCTATCCTTCAAACTCTTGATGGACCTCTGCATTCCAAAAATGTGTATACTTTAAGCTAGAATTTCAATAAGATAACAAATGGCTTTTGTTCCACTAAACTGATACTCAGTAATAGGAAATTATTTTGCTTCTTCTCACTTGTTCACCATTTGGCAGGAGAAGAACAAAATACACAAGGATTGGACGGGCAGCAGTCACTGGCTAGTAGATGTGCAGTCATAAGCAAAAAAAAAAAGGGAAAAGGGAAAAAGAAAAAAAAATGCTGCTGGCTTTATTCTGGGGTATAAAATGGGCTCCTCCAGAGAACTGGGATATCTGAGAGTTCTGAGCGGACCAAAGCCATCTAGCATTCCCATTGCCTAGAGAAGCAGTCAATCACATGTACTTGGATGGGCACTTGCGTACTCTTGGGGTTTCCAACTCTTACAGAACCAATTTTTCAAGCCCCACTGAATTGAAGTTCTGAAAATAAATTCCTTCTAGTTGTAGAAATTGTCAAAAACCCAATTAATACTCCAATGAATTATATCTAACAGAATTTTCCTTAAGGATACCATAGCAATCTTTACCAGGATTCAGTTGGTTTGTTTTGTCCTCAATGATTAGATAAATTATAAATAGTAAGTGGTGTGATTCTTTTAATTTAAAAAAAAAATCTGTCTATAATCTAGTTAGTAAGCATCAGTTAGTAATTAACATTGATATAATATTTTTATTCCATAATTCCAAATATTCAGCATTTAATCAATGAGAAATCAATATGCATGCTTTTATGGTCTATAATAATTCATTGCTCTTTAACATAAGCATATTCTCTAGAGATACAAAGTACAAAATATGCTAGATTTCAGTTGTATTGTATTTCTTCTTTCTAATAAATTGTTCACTTCTATTCTGGTATAACATTATTTTCTTTTGCGAAACATTCCTAAGAAAGAAATCGAGACCATCCTACTGAGATATCCACCAGAAAATAGATATAAAATTAAAATTACCATGAGAGTTTTAAAAATTAAGTTTTACGTTACGGTGATTTTAGTTCATTTCCAAGTTGTCAGATATATGTCACTGTAATTGTAAAAATGCTAGGTGGGGAAAAAAAAGCTAGGTGAAATCAATGTGTGAATTCTGTTTTTAAACAGAACTATTTCTCCCAAAAGAAAGTCATTGAATAAAATTTCCTAAACTTATTTTTCTTTTTTTCTTTTTTTTATGTTTGAGTTTTTTTTAAGATTTTATTTATTTGACAGGGAGAGAGAGATCACAAGTAGGCAGAGAGGCAGGCAGAGAGAGAGGGGGAAGCAGGCTCCCCATTGAGCAGAGAGCCCAATATGGGGCTCGATCCCACAACCCTGAGATCATGACCTGAGCCGAAGGCAGAGGCTTAACCCACTGAGCCACCCAGGTGCCCCTCTTAAATTTATTTTTAGATCATTATAGATTCACATGCAGTTCTATGAAATAATACAGTTCTATGAAATAATAATAAACATCCCATGTACTCTCTACTCGCTTATCTTAATGGGAACATTTCAATGTAACAATAGTACCATGTCCTAATAATCAGCAGATTAATATTGATAAAATCCACCTATTTTGTTCAGATCTCCCCAGGTGTACTTGCACTTACTCGTGTGTATGGACGTGTTTAGTTCTGAGCAATTTGTCCAATGTGCAAATTCATGCACCTACCACTATAGACACATGTATGAAGGCATAGAAGAGTTTCATCCCCACACAGGATCACTTGTGTTACCCTTTTTATAACCATACTTGCCTCCTGCCTCTTTCCCTCTTCTTAGCTTCTTGAAAGCATTTATCCATTCTGTCTATGATCTTATCAAGAATGTTATATTGGGGTGCCTGCGTGGCTCAGTGGGTTGAAGCCTCTGTCTTCAGCTCAGGTCATGATCCCAAGGTCCTGGGATCGAGCCCCACATCAGGCTCTCTACTCAGCAGGGAGCCTGCTTCCCTTCCTCTCTCTCCGCCTGCCTCTTTGCCTGCTTGTGATCTCTGTCTGTCAAATAAATAAATAAAAGCTTTAAAAAAAAAATTTTTTTAAGAATGTTATATAAATGCAGTCATGCAATTGGTATATTCTTTTTAGAGTTTGAAGATTGTATGATTCTAGGAAATACTGAGTTTTAAAGGCAAAAACTCTAGGGGAAGAAAACGTAGTGATGACATTTTCTTTTCTTTTTTCTTTTAAGATTTTATTTATTTTTGAGAGAGAGAAAGAGCATGCATGTGTGAGCAGGAGGAGGGGCAGAGGGAGAGGAAGAAAGAATCCCAAGCAGACTCCCAAGGGGGGCATGGAGCCAGACATGGGATTCCATCCCACGACCCTGAGATCACACAACCTGAGCCAAAATCAAGAATCAGACACTCAACCCATTGACCCACCCAGGCACCCCACAGTGATGATATTTTCTGAGCAAGACCGCAGCCACTTTTAACTAAAACCACCCAGAGCATATAGTGTTACATCAAGAGACCAACAAAGTACTTTTACTGCCCAGAAAGAGCTATTTTCCATAATGTGTCAATAATAATTAACCTTATAAACTTTTAATCAATTCTCAAAGACCAGGGTGGTTGAAGGGACATGCTTTTCTCACTTCTCAATTTTCTTTCCATGCTTTGTAAAAGTTTGACTGATTTATATGCTGTATGTTTGAGTAAACTAAAAAATAGTAATTTGTGGGACATAAACTTATTTGATGCCAAAGGCACCGCTAAATGTCACTAAGGGGAATTGAAAAGTGAGAGCCAGCATGACTATTCAGGCTATCATTGAGGATTCTTTTTTTAATTTGGCTCTTAAGTAAGAAAATGAGGAGACAGGGTATAGAATTCTGTTATACCTGGGAATCTTTCAACAGTAAAATTGAAGGGATCTTCTACCGAAGATATCTGTTAGGCCAGAGGGGTAAAAGCCCATAACAGTTTTAGTATCCTCCAGTTTGGATCTCAATCTGGACTACCTGATGCTACATGATGAAGTTACTCATTAAAAAGCAGGAAGCCACTAGAACTTCACTTTCTGAATTGAATGTCCATCCCTTTTGTAGTCAACAACATGCAAGCATCAGAGTACGCTGATGTCAACAAAACCATTGCCATGTTACTTGAACAATAATTATCTTTAAGTCATTCTTTCTGTAATAAACCATCTTCCTGCAGGACTCAAAGACATGCTCTAATTTTCCCCTACAATATCCAAATGCCTATAAGTCTATAGTTAGCCTTCTTTTGTATCTACTGATGCTTAAAAACTCCATCCATGTAAAAGGATGAATGAATAAATGTGACACAGCAAACACAGCAACATGTTGTTCACAGAATCTGTGCAGTGGTATGAGGATTTTCATAGTACTCTCTTGTATGTTTGACTTTTTTATGTTTGAAATTTTCCACAATAAAAACAGAAAAAGAACTTCAGCCTCAGAAAGGGCGCTGGATAGAATTAGAAAAATCATCATAAATAAAAAATTTTAAAGTACATTCATGGAATTGTTCAAACAGACCTCTTAATCTCATGTTCTTATCTCAAGGGCATTTTGCCAAAAGGTAGCTAATTGCACATTTCTGGGCCCTGAAGGTCAAAGGGAATCCTATCTTCTGGACCCTTGCCCTGCTGCAGGGTGACATCATGAGAAATAGCTTCAATTGATGTGGGTTCTTAAATACCAACCGACAATTACTTCACCAGGAAACTTGGCATCAAGGCCATGTACTTTGAGTATGACGTCACTGTTGAGCCAATGAAATAACTCCATGCTGTGCATGGTTGTCTTCAAAGGGGAAAAAAAAAAGCATTTCTTAAGAAAAATAGATGAAAACATACTTGAAATTTGGAAAAATACACAACTATATCAGGAATCATTTAATATTTAAAAATTTTTTAAAATATCATATGAAGAAAATTACATAATTGGTTCAAGGAAACTAACTCCACAAAGGAGGTCATAAGCAGATCTAGAACTCGAAATTTCTGAACATTAAGCATTGCTTTTACCAAGATCCCCTATTTTCTTGCTGTGTCTCAATTATAGTCATTAATGATTCAGACAACATGTTGTATAGGAGGTTTTCTTTACACACATTCAGCTGGTCCTGGATTTTGGCTCTAACATTGGATGTATAAGGGAAAGAATCACACTGAGATGGGAAATGTTAGAAAACTCACTCTAACTAGGGCTTATTTCTACAAAGATCCTAACACTTGATATCGAGTGAAAGACCAGGATAAAAAATATAAAAAGATTGACAGGAAAGTATTCAGAAGGTACCCTGTGATACACATTGTGAAGTGAATTCCTAGTTAAGAGTACATTTCTAGGTCAAGCTTTCCTTGCCCTCCCCGTCCCAGAGTGTGCTGTCCTGACAGGCCTTCAGGTGTCCCCCGAGGCTGGTAAGACCTTGCCTGGGTTGTAGTTCCCATTCTGGTCTGCCAGGAGAAGATCAAGACACACCTAATAAAAATGGAACTGGGAATGAGGACACCTGGATCCAATCCCCAGCTCTGCCCTTCAGTTATTTTGTGACCTCTGACTAGCTCAGCCTCTACAAAACTCAAGTTTTGTCATCTGTGTAGTAAAGATAACCAGTCTTCCTGCTGCAAGGGGACATGTCCTTATATGATAAACTTCTGTGTAAAAATGAGTTAACATGGGTCTAGGATTGGCATGGGAATTCTACTTCTGATTAATCTTCTGAGCCCAGAGTCCTGGAAAGGAAACCCAGATTCAAGGGGTTCTCGGGATGGCTAGGGCTGGATAACCACACTCATGCTGCTCCATCCCACAACTCCCTGAAACTGGCCAGAAATGGGTCAGCCCCCAGACTAAAGGGTCCCAGGAAGAGAGAGTAAGTTCCCAGGGCACGCTCCTTTCTACCCCGGTGCTTCCCACAAAGGTGAAGGATGCTTGAGATCAAGATGTTTCTGAGGCTGAATTCAAAGAAGCCAACTGAATGCAATCATTCAAGAACTGCTGGGATAAAAACAACAATAAAGGGACAAGTGTAGCACCACCATCCTTCACTATCTCCTTATATGTAGTTGCAAAATTCATGAAGAGTTGTTATTCTACCTATCAGAAAGATGAAAAAAGGCCCAGAGAAATTGAAAATTTGTCCAGGTTCACGCACTGAAAATTAGCAGAGCCAATGCACGTATTTAGAACCAATAATGTGCAAATGGCTAACAGACTCATGAAACAATGTTCCGCATCACTCAGCATCAGGGAACTACAAATCAAAACCACAATGAGGTATCACCTCACACCTGTCAGAATGGCTAAAATGAACAATTCAGGAAACAACAGATGTTGGTGAGGTTGTGGAAAAAGGGGAACCCTCCTACACTGTCGGTGAGAATGCAAGCTGGGGCAGCTACTCTGGAAAACAGCATGGAGGTTCCTCAAAAAGTTGAAAATAGAGCTACCCTATGACCCAGCGATTGCATTACTAGGGCTTTATCCAAAGGACACAAAAATAGTGATCTGAAGGGACACACGCATCCCAATGTTTATAGCAGCAATGTCCACAATAGCCAAACAGTGGAAAGAGCCTAGATGTCCACCGACAGATGATGGATAAAGAAGATGAAGGGTGTATATGTGTTTACACACACATACATATACATACAATGGAATATTACTCAACCATCAAAAAGATGAAATCTTGCCATTTACAAAGACAGTGGATGGAACTAGAGAGTATTATGCTTAGTGAAATAAGTCAATCGGAGAAAGAAAAATATCGGATTTCACTGATATGTGGAATTTAAGAAACAAAACATGAATATAGGGGGAAGGTAGGCAAAAATAAAATAAGGCAAAATCAGGGAGGGAGAAAAGTATAATGGATTCTTAATTATAGGATGTACACTGAGGGTTGCTGGAGGGGAGGTGAATAGAGGAAGGGGTAACTAGGTGATGGGCATTAAGGAGGGCACGTGATGTGATGAGCATTTGGTATTATATAAGACTGATGAATCACTGGGGCACCTGGGTGGCTCAGTGGGTTAAAGCCTCTGCCTTCTGTTCAGGTCATGGTCTCAGGGTTCTGGGATTGAGCGCCACATCAGGCTCTCTGCTCAGTGGGGACCCTGCTTCCTCCTCTCTCCCTGCCTGCTTCTCTGACTACTTGTAATCTCTATCAAATAAATAAATAAAATATTTTTTTAA
Source organism: Martes martes (assembly GCF_963455335.1). NCBI lineage: Eukaryota > Metazoa > Chordata > Mammalia > Carnivora > Mustelidae > Martes > Martes martes. The sequence goes on along the minus strand of NC_137900.1, from coordinate 45,921,559 downwards.
AAAAAGACCGATGAATCACTAAACTCTACCCCTGAAATAATGCACTATATGTTCATTAAATTGAATTTAAATAAAAAATAAACTTAAAAAGTTACATTAACTAACTTGAATTTAAATAAAACCTAAAAAATAAATGAAAATAAAAAAGAACCAAATGATGCCAAAATCCTTTAATGCATTATGCTAAGTTGCCTGAAAACTAAATTTCCAAGGAAATTAGGACATACATGGGAGAAGTAAAGTTAAATTTTTTAAATAAAAAATTTAAAAAAGTAAACTGGTTTAAGGCACACTTTTAAATCATTTGCTAGCCTGACTGAACTATTCATTTCCAGAATGATATTAACTTAGTGAAGACTTCTATAAGTGAACCATAAACATGTTAATATATTAATGGAGGATCCAGAAAGGAAAAGGGTAAACAGTTCAGAAGCCTGACATGGCTCCTGTTCATTGAGCATTTACTATACACCAGGCACTGGGCAAGGTGCTGATGTGGAACAGGAAGCCTCTGTGAGAATGCAAAGGAAGTCTGTAAGGTAGGAGTGACAGTGGTGGTGCGTCCTCAGGTAAGATTTTAAAAAGTCTGAGATGAACACAGAAAAGGAGGGAAAAGAACATCTCTCCCATCTACTAGACTCTTGGTCCTTGAAGAAAAGGACAATGTTGGGGCACCTGGGTGGCTCAGTGGGTTAAAGCCTCTGCCTTCGGCTCAGGTCATGGTCTCAGGGTCCTGAGATCAAGCCTCACATCGGGCTCTCTGCTCAGCAGGGAGCCTGCTTCCCCCGCCTCTCGCTCTGCCTGCCTCTCTGCCTACTTGTGATCTCTCTCTGTTAAAAAAAAAAAAAAAAGAAAAAGAAAAAAAGAAAAGGACAATGTTACATGCTTTCCTATCCTCTCCATACTGAGTGCGAAGCTATGACAAAGCAGAGATCAATTAGTGTTTACAAAATAAGTGAAGATTAGAAACTGAGATCCAGAGCGGGTATCTTAGAGAAGGTCGCACAGTCAGTGGCAGAGTGTGAGACCTTCCCTAAAGCTTCTTGACTTTTCTTTCTGTAACAGTGACCAAGACTGCTGGTTATTCCTTCTATTCTTTCTCTCCTTCTTCCTCAGTAATAGAACCCCAACTCCCTTGCTGGGCAAATAGCTACCTGGAATAAAGACCCTATTTCCATATCTTTCTCCTCAGTTAGGTGTGTCCATGTGATTAGGTTTGGGCCAGTAAGATGCAAGCAGATTGATACCTACAGTTTCCAACAAGTTTCCTTCATGGGAGGGACATACCTTCCTTTATCCCCATGTCCCCTCTTGCTGGATGGAATGTAGCCATGAAAGGGGAGCAGGAGAAGCCACCTTGACCAAACCAAAAACTGTGTTGAAGACAATACAATGGAGACTCCAGAAAGGGAGCACAGAATCCTGAAGCCAGAAACTAGCCTAGACCATCAATGCTTGACGAGGAAGAGAAATGTATTTTTACATCATGCTTAAGGCACTGTAAGACTTTTGGTGCTCTCTCACAGCTGAACTTCACCCCTACACATATGCTGCCCTTCCGCTCAGTGACTCCTGAGATAGACCTGAAGGATAAGCAGGACCCAAACCACAACGAGCAGATGGTCATAGAGACCCATTTTATGGGTAAGTCAGATCAAACTTGGAAAATCAAACTGAAAACATGGCACTCTTGAACAGAATGCAGAGGTCAGGGTAGAAGAAAGAGGAAAATACAGGAAAAGAAAACAGGTCAGGTTAAAATTTAACCAGAACTGTGATGTATTTCAAATACTCAGTGAAGTTGTAGGTGAGGAGAGAAGGGTTACCACTATCACCTATTTCTATAGCACTAATTAAATAATCATACAGAAAAGCCAACAGTAGCAGACCCTGAAGGCAGTAGATGAGGGGAAAAGTATGATATTAGGTCCTATACTAAATGAAAAATGACATTAATCACATAACCAAAAGTCTAAAACTCTGTTTGGCAAAATCCTAGGCACAAAATCGACTTCCTTTACCTTCTTTGAGAACTTAAACACATTCAAGATATTTAGAAGTCCTTTCAAGTTTTTCACATTTTAAATCACACACAGAACTTTTGTCGGTATTTGAAATTATAATGTATTAATGGAGTAATTATTTTTTTAAAGATTTATGTCTTTCCTTTTTTGGTGGTCAAGTAAGTGTATTTATATAGGTCAATAAAAAGAAAGTACATGAATATGGTGTATTGACTTTATTTTTAATTTTTTCAGTGTTCCAAGACTCACTGTTTATGCACCACACCCAGTGCCCCATGCAACATGTGCCCACCTTAATACCCACCACCAGGATCAACTAACCCCCACCCCCTCCCCTCCAAAACCCTCAGTTTATTCTCAGAGTCCACAGTCTCTCATGGTTCATCTCCCCTCTGATTTCCCCCACTTCACTTTTCCTTTCCTTCTCCTAATGTCCTTCATTTTATTCCTTATGCTCCACAAGTAAGTGAAACCATATAATTGACTTTCTCTGCTTGACTTATTTCACTCAGCATAATCTCCTCGAGTCCCACCCATGTTGATACAAAAGTTGGGTATTCATTCTTTCTGATGGAGGCATAATATTCCATTGTATATATGGACCATATCTTCTTTACCCATTCGTCCGTTGAAAGGCATCTTGGCTCTTCCCACATTTTGGTGATTGTGGCCATTGCTTCTATGAACATTGGGGTACTTTATATGGAAAACCCAAAAGACTCCACCCCCAAACTACTGGAACTCATACAGCAATTCAGTAATGTGGCTGGATACAAAATCAATGCACAGAAATCGGTTGCTTTCTTATACACTAACAAGGAAAATATAGAAAGGGAAATTAGAGAATCAATTCCATTTACTATAGCACCAAGAACTATAAGATGTCTGAGAATAAACCTAACCAAAGAGGTAAAGGATCTATACTCTAGGAACTACACAACACTCATGAAAGAAACTGAAGAAGACACAAAAAGATGGAAGAGTGTTCCATGCTCATGGATCAGAAGAATAAACATTGTCAAATTGTCTATACTGCCCAGAGCAATCTGTACTTTCAGTGCCATCCCAATCAAAATTCTACCAGCATTTTTCAAAGCACTGGAACAAAGAATCCTAAAAAAGACCCTGAATTGCTAAGAAAATGTTGAAAAAGAAAAACAAAACTGGGGGCATCATGTTGCCTGATTTCAAGCTTTACTACAAAGCTGTGATCACCAAGACAACATGGTACTGGCACAAAAACAGACACATAGACCAGTGGAACAGAGTAGAGAGCCCAGATATGGACCCTCAACTCTATGGTCAAATAATCTTCAACAAAGCACGAAAAAATATCCAGTGGAAAAAAGACAGTCTCTTCAATAAATGGTGCTGGAAAAATTGGACAGCTATGTGTAGTAGAATGAAACTTGACCATTCTCTTACACCATATACAAAGATAAACTCAAAATGGATAAAAGACCTCAATGAGGCAGGAATCCATCAGAATCCTAGAGGAGAACATAGGCAGTAACCTCTTCGACATCAGCCACGGCAACTTCTTTCAAGATATGTCTCCAAAGGCAAAGGAAACAAAAGTGAAAATGAACTTTTGGGACTTCATCAAGATGAAAAGCTTCTGCACAGCAAAGGAAGCAGTTATTTATTTATTTTAAAGAGAGAGGGGAGAGGGTAGAAGGAGGGGGAGAAGGAGAGAACCCCAAACAGACTCCCTGCTGAACATGGAGCCTGACATGGGCCCCAGTCTAACAGCCCTGAGATCAGGACCTGAGTAGAAATTAAGAGTCTGTGGCTCACTTGAGCCACCCAGGCGCCTCCACAGGAGGAAGGAGGAATTATGTTGAGTGAGTTACTATTCCTACAACAGAGCGGTGCATGGGTGGCTCAGTTAAGCATCTGCCTTTGGCTCAGATTGTGACCCCAGAGTCCTGGGATGGAGCCCCACATAGGGCTCCCTGTTCAGCTCTACTGAATCCCTCTCCCTCTATTGCTCCCCCCGGCTCATGCTCTCTCTCTGTGTCAAATCAACCAATAAATCAATCTTAAAAAAAAGTATTCCTATGACAGAAAACTTTAGAATAATTTAAGAAAGGATATAGATTCAGAAAAATATTTGTAAGGTACTTGATTCAATACTTTTAGTGTGCTGGCAAAAAAACCCAAAACCAAACAAACAAACAAAAAAACTGGGGCGCCTGGGTCACTCAGTTGGTTGGGCAACTGCTTTCGGCTCAGGTCATGGTCCCAGAGTGCCAGAATCAAGTCCCGCATCTGGCTCCCAGCTCCATGGGAAGTCTGCTTCTCCCTCTGACCTTCTCCCCTCTCATGCTCTATCTCACTCACTCTCATATAAATAAATAAAATCTTTAAAAAACAAAACTATAATTCTGCCTAGTCAGAATTTGGTTTAGCTCTGATTTTAAATATGACAGTGTTAATACCAAAATGATATGGGCTGTCTTAACTTCTGCTCAGAATTAAAGACAAGCCCAAGTTTCTCATGGAATTTAGCAGGGCTATCTTTCTATACTAGGACCTATTGTTTACTTCGGCCAAGATCTCACATGTTTTCAAATGTAATTTTTAAGGCTTACTTTCCTTTTCATTGGCATGGGAGAAATGTGGGTTTTGGTTTGGTTTTGGGTTTTGGGTTTTGATATGCAAATCCAATTTTTAAATCACCTTACTTGAACTTCCCTGGAATGTGTTATGCACAAAACATACAATGCCACAGAAACTGCAGCTAATTAATGTAATTAAGGACAAATAGAGGGAAAGAACATTTTGTCCAATGCCCAATTAATGAGCCATTCTTCATCTAAGGATAAGCAAATTATTTTGGCTCAGCATCCAGCCCAAGACATTGTTAGCACTCCATGAATTTTACTTGGAAGAAAAACGTCAGCGAAAATAATCTTCCTGTAACAAAAATTAATGTGATAAACTTGCTCACAAAACTTGAGCCTTTAATAAACAAGACTGCATTTCCCAAGATAGAGGGAATGTTTCTACAAGTTGCTTCTTTTCCCCATTATCTCATCGGAGTGTCAAATGGAAAAACAGATCTTAACACTGTTTCCTGTGGCTGTATTGTCTACAGGGCTGTTCATAGGAACTAAGAAGAGGGTTTTGTGTGAAATGATGGCTTGCTTGCACTCTACACCTAAAACGTACCCATCCCTTCTGAAATAGTGGAGTAAACTAGAAAGAGGTCAAAGGACCCGAGACATAAAAAGGAAGAACAAAGGAAGAGACACCTAGAAGGAAGACTAAAGAGAAAAGCAACTAGAGAAAATGGAGATAAAGGGTAAGATCAGTATGTTTTGGTAGGTGGTTTTATTCATTTCCCAAGGCTGCCATAATTACCATAAAAACTGGGAGGCTTACAAGAGAAATTTATTCCTATTACAGTCTTAGAGGCTTGAAGCTCTGAAATCAAGGTGTTGCCAGGACCATGCTCCCTCTGAAGGCTCTGGGTGTCGGCGGGGAGATCTATCCTAGCCTCTTCCTAGCTTCTGGTGGTTCTCAGCAGCTGGGGTTCCTTGGCTTGTAGCTACATCCCTCCCATCTCTACCCCCTTCTTCACATGGCCTTTCCCTCTTCTTATAGACACCAGTCAGTGGATTTAGGACCCTCCCTAATTCACTATGGTCTCATCTTAATGACATTGTCAAGTAAGGTCACATTCTGAGGTTCTAGATGGACATAAATTTGAGGGGTTGTTAATTAACTTACTACAGCGGGGAACAAAGACCAACTCAGAGCTCTGGCTTCCCCTACCTTTGGAGGTTGACCTATGGAGAGACAAAAATTAGGCTGCCAAGAAAGCAGCAGAGATGAAGAGACAGCTTGAGGATGAAGGTGTCAGAAGCCTAAAAGACTATAAGGCCAATAATTGCAGCCTTGAAGACCTGCCCTGGTGGCCATATCCATCAGAGTCCATCGGTGTCAAAAACATGCTGATCAGCGATAATAACTGTTGGGGCTTAAAGAGAAGGACCAGCAGTATCTGGAAGGCAGAAAGGGATGGAGGACAGAATTCTGAGGAAATGACAGTGGGATCCTCTAGGCTCTAATTCTCCAGCTGTGTTTCTCAATCTGAGGGTGTTTGGGTCTGTGGAGCTCTGGAACATTTATTTTTTATGTTTTAAATATCTATAGATACAGATCTATCTTAAACACATATATGTATATTTTTAACATGTATGTGTATCTCCATACACACACATCTATTTGATCCATGTCTGAACTCTGATCAGTCTTTCTAACACCAGTTTTCTTGGGAACACTGCAGCACATTTTAATTCTGCTTTCGTTTTCATGAAAATCTAGAAAAATACAAGATATGGTTCTGAGGATCCAAGAGCTCTCCCATGATAGCATACATGTTAGTGGTAGCTAGTAAGAGGCACCAAAGCAAGATGAGTTTTATTGTTGTAAGCTAACAAGAAAAGAAAAGCAGCAACCTCCACACCAAACTTTTCAGTTCGAGCCAAGGAAAGGAACATGGAATCATGCTATCAATGTGCAGGCGACATGAGAAATAGTGAACTACTTCTCAAGCAGAAGTTGCTTGACTCTGAAAATTTATTTTCAAATCCTTTTTTTTTTTGGCTAAACTCACATAAAACCTCACCAGAGTTTCTAATGGTTTTGTCCAAAGAAGAGCACACTGCCAACAATATTGCTAATTCTACAATACTGCCAATTATCTATATTACCATCAAGACTACCAATAGTCTACTACTAGCAAGACTATTTGTACCAAGCAACATAGCCCAACAAACAAACAAGGTCAGAATTCTGTGTTCAAACTCCTTTTTATATGTAGGGCAATTTGTTTGAAGACTTGGATCATCTCTCTGCAAAACACTGGATGGCATTCATCTCCAAGGAAAGTATTATAATCCCTTCAAAAAGCACTAAAAGGTAAAATAGGTTCATTAAAAAGGTAACTTTCTGTATAATAAAATATTTGATTTACATTATTTTAGTCTCATGGATAACTGTGCCTATTTGGGTTAAAAAATTGAAATATTCAGATCTTTCCATGGTATTTTGGTTGTCATTTATAAGAACTTCGGCCAATATTTTTAAAAATTCTTTTCTCCTTTGAAAGATTTCAGATTAAAAAAAAAAATGTTTCCTGAAATAAAAACCAAAGAAACATAAAATTAGAAGCCCCAAAGACGTTATAACTACAATCTTAATTTGGAATTTTTTTTCTTAAAAGTCAAGTCTCAGGGGCACCTGGGTGGCTCAGTGGGTTGGAGCCACTGCCTTCGGCTCAGGTCATGATCCCAGCGTCCTGGGATCGAGCCCCGCATCGGGCTCTCTGCTCAGCGGGGAGCCTGCTTCCTCCCTTCTCTCTCTGCCCACCTCTCTGCCTACTTGTGATCTGTCTGTCAAATAAATAAATAAAAATCTAAAAAAAAAAAAAAAAAAAAAAAAAAAGTCAAGCCTCAGCAAACCAAGCAAATTTAAAAAAGCAAAAGTCTCCCTTTCCTTGTGCTGATGGAATAGCCAGAAGAGTCTCTTATTCTAGGTCCCAGGAAAGGAGAAGACATTTGGGTCCCTCACCAGCCTGAGCATCTGAGGGTCACAGGGAACAGGCTTCCCAGTCCCATGGGAGGTAGGCTCCCCTGCATTATTAAGAGAAAGTCGTGGCATGTATATGCAAAATGGCAGATGAAATCTTTCTCTCACTGTTCATTACCTTTGTCTTCATGATTTTGAACTGTGTTCACACCCACTTGCACCTAACCTCTGTCTTGCAAGCTGGATGCTAGTCCCACTTCTGAAGGGGTCTCAGGAGTTCAAGAGCAGCCCAGGACCTTTTCCCCTTCGGTCTGACAGACTCCAGGTCCATCAAATGGCTAAACTGGAAGGAGTGGGAATTCAGGAAGTTTAGGGGAAACATGAACCTTTCCTGTACAGAGTGATTTCCACTTTAAGTGAAAACCCTAAACAGACCTAACTGGGTTTGGTTTTTTTTTCCCCCTTCTAGAACTTAAGGTTGTTAACTTAGACTAAAACACTGGCCCCCTACTTCCCCTATTCTCAGGATCTAACCCTTTTATTTGTGCAAGAGAGCAAATGCTTCATGGGCACACTGAGGGATGATTTAAAAAGTTGAGCACAGCACAATTATATGTCTCCTGAGCTTGTTATGAGCTTGTTATGTTTAGGGGCTGATTTCTAAATAAAAACATCATACAGATTTTCTTTTCAAATTAAACCATTCTGAAAAAAATTAAATAAAACTCTAATATCCCCTACCCTCTCTCTCCAGAGGCAATTACCATTAACAAACATGTTATATAACTGAGTCTAGATATATAAACTAAGATAAAGACTATCTTTAACCTACCTTAAAAATAGATCTGAGATTGGGGTACCTGGGTGGTTCAGGCTATTCAGCATCTGCCTTTGGCTCAAGTCATGATGCCTGGGTCCTAGGATCAAGCACCATATTGAGCCCAGCACTGAGTAACCTGCTCCATGAGGAGCTGCCTTCTCCCTCTCCCTCTGACCTTTACCCCGCTTGTTCTCTCTCTCTCTCTCAACTAAATACATAAAATCTTTAAAAAGAAATAGATTTATGATCAATTAATAGAAGGTGAAAATTCCGTGCTCTTCCACCATGGAGAGGGAACATCCCATTTTTAGAATTTGGGCTGCTTTTAATGACTTGAATATGGAATAGAATGTGCCAGAAGTAATGTTCTGGAACCTCGAAGGCCAGGTTATAAGAAGCCTTGCAGCTTCCACCTGGGCCTTTCAGAATATTCACCATGGGAGAAGCCAGCTGCCGTATTACAAGTCTTCCTACTCCGAGATCGCCAGGCTATGAGGAAGCCCATGCTTCCTACAGGGAGATTCCACTTGGGGAGGGGACAGAGAGAGAGTACTCTGGCTAGCCCTTGATCTTCCAACTACCCCAGCCAAGGCACCAGACTTGTGAGTGAAGAAGCCATATTAAATATGGATGTAGTGTGGAAATGAACCAAGAAACCCAACCAACAGCCAGATAGATGGCTCCTTCAAGCCATCCAGCCAACTCCAGTCATCCACTCTACCTCAGCAGAGACCCCAGTTATCTGGAGAAGCTGGAAGCCTTCCCAGATTTCTCTTGCCCCAATTTTTCATGCACAAAGTCAAGAGCATAAAACTTGTTTGTTCTGAACCACTAAGATTTGGAGTGGTTTTTTTTGCAACAATAGATAACTAAAATAGTATCTTTCCAGAATTTTTCTATGCACTATAAGCATATCCTTTTTCTTTCTATATGTGTTAAATCTAAGACTTGAGGGGTTTGTTTTCAAACCAATGAAGTGATGTTCTATTCTTTCTAAATTAGTGCATACAGACTTACTAAATATTGTAAAAATTTGCTGACTATTACAGGAGCTCCATAATGGTCCTTTTTTTTCCCCCTTTGAGACATCTTTGTAGGGTTTATTTCATAAAAATTAAATCTGAATTAAATGCCACCCAAATCTTTTTTATAGTTAAATGAAAAGTTGTATAATTTATACTTCATGTGTTTTAAAGATTTTAAAGTCATCTTTGCACCCAGCATGGGGCTCAAACTTACAACCCAGAGATCAAGAGTCACATGCTCTACCAACTGAGCCAGCCAGGCACATGTTTAGTTTGATTTTTTTTCTTTCTTTTTTTTAAATTTTATTTTATCTTATTTAAATTCAATTAATTAACATATAGTATATGGTTAGTTCCAGAGGCAGAGGTCCGTGATTCATCAGTGGTATATAACACCCAGTGTTCATCACATCACATGCCACCATAATGGACATTTAAACAGTTTTCATTATTTTGATTTTACGAACAATACTGAATGAAGTAAATCTTTGTGCACATGGACATATGCAGGACAAATTTCTATAAGTGAAATTTCTAGATCAAAACCACTTTGCTTTTGTAAAGACGGCTTTTCATTCATTCAAACTTCGTCCTTTAACAAACAAGGCCAAGCTCAATTGCCGCCCTCTCTGTGAACTCTCCCAAGATTCTTCCAGGTAGGATGAGTTACTCTTCTTCCCTGGTTTCCCTGAACACAATGCATTTTAACTATTTCCACTAAGACTATGGACTGCCCAAGAGTAGGTGTCTACCACAGTTACCATACGACCTACCCCAGCCGATAGAGTGCCTTGAGCACACCCTTGCTCAGTCGAAGTTTGCAGGATGAATAAATGAAGGGATGGACAAAGGCGCTGGTGTACATTGTGACAAATACACTGTTAAGCAGCAATAGCGGTGATAAAACAACCGGAACTTCCAGCAAAGCCGTGACATCTATGACAAAGCTTCTTCCTAAGGGCGGCTCTGGTTTGTCGGCCAAATCGCCATGAGGCTCGGTGTTATAAAGGGGACAATGAGAGCGATGCTGAGGCTCCGATATACATTTAAGGGAAACACTAAAGTTCACCAGGGATTCCTTCCGGTGTGCTGCAGGAAAGCAGCTCAGCCTAGGGGAAGAGAGGGTTTGAGCCCCAAGAAGGTTCCAAGGCTTCACAGGAGATGTTGGAGTAACCTGGGTCCACTTACGTGTGCTGTCAGCCAGTTATGCAGGCTTACACAAGAGTCCTGAGGAGAAGGGGCACAATAAAAGGTCCATCTCTTTCAATACTGTTGTGATTTGTAGACAGTGAGAGTTCTAATACTTTGATTTTTCTAATGGAGAATTCAGCAAAGCTACTGGATTCATTTATTCACTCATTCAACAAGTATTTATTAAGAGCCTATCGTATGACAGCACTGTTCTAGGCACTGAAGAAACAACAGTAAGTCCAATGAGGTCCCCATTGTTGGAGAGCTAACTCACAGTGTGGGGAGCCAGGAAGAGAACCAAGAATAAAAAAAAATGCCAGTGATGAGGCAGAAGGTGTTATATTATACAGATACATAAAGGGAGCAGGGGAACAAAGGGTAGGAGATAAACCCAAAAAGGGATCATGAGACCAGATCACGGTAGGGCTGTACGAGTCACCATAATGACTTTGGATGTTACACTAATTTGGATGGAAACCCTGTGGAAGATTCTGAGCAAAGAATAACATAATCTGATACAAAAATAATAAATGAAATATATAACATTTCTCCACAATAATTACATACCATTCCTTCACACTGATAATGACCAATTAGAAAATATAATGGGAGAAAAAAAATCTCATTCTCAATAATAACCAGGAAGTAACAATGAGGCAGCTAGGAAGAAATCCAACCAAAGGCGTACAAGACCTTTCTGAGAAAATTACAAAACTTGATTAGAGGGCATGGAAGACCTTAAGTGGACAGATATACCAAATTCAAGAATGGAAGAATTTAATATCATAAAGGTTTTATTTCTACACAAGTTAAAATAGGCAAACAGTATAATTCCAATCAAATTTTTATGACAATTGACTAGTTGATAATAAAATTCATATGAAAGAATCAAGGTTTGAATGCAGATAAGACATTCTGAAAAGAAAGGAGAAGGAGGCAGCAGAATGGGGAGAAGGGGAATTGCCTTCCAGGAAACAGAACTTATCACACTATAGCATATTAAATTGTAGTAATTAAAGTAATTAAAGATTTTTAATTAAATTAATTAAATTAAATTAATTAAAGTAAAGTAAAGATTTTAAATTTAAATTAAATTAATTTAAATTAATTTAAAGATTTTTAAAATTTATTTATTTTTTGAAAGACAGAAAATGAGTAGGGTGCCCTCACCAGAAGGAGAGGGAGAGGCAGACTCCCCACTGAGCAGGCAGCCCTGATGTGAGGCTCAATCCCAGGACCCTGAGATCATGACCTTAACCAACTAAGCCACTCAGGTGCCCCTAAATTGTGGTAATTAAAACATGGTGGTATCTATGCAGGAATATTCAAAAAGAATAATGCAGTAGAATAGAAAGCCAAGACATAATCTTATACTTGTAAGAGAAACTATATCAGAGAAAGGCATTATAAATAGGAGAATAATGTTAATCAGTAAATTGTGTTGGAGTAGTTGAATTTTCCAAGGCAAAAGAGTAAGTTAGATGTCTATCTCACAGTAAACAAAAAGAAATTCCAAATGGATTAAAGACTTATAAGAAAAAGTAAAACATTAGTGAAAATAAAAGAATATTTTTATGATCTCAGGGCCAGAAAGTTGTTCGTAAACAGAACCTAAATGTATTTAACACAGAAAAAAATGAATGATGTCATAAAAACTCAGAATATGAGAAGATTATAAACAAAATTAAAAGATAAGCCACATATTAGGAGATATTTGCAACATACACAAGAAGCGAAGGATTAGAATCCAAATTACATAAAGAATTCTTAGAGATCAATAAGGACTAACAACTCAGTAGAAAAAAGGGCAATAGCTATGAATAGTAAAACACAGGAAAAATAGAATATCTAATAAAAATAGGCAAAGGTAATCAATCACACAGATATTCAAGAAAAGGTTTGTTAAAAATCCATGTTGTAGGGGCACCTGGGTGGCTCAGTTGGTTAAGTGACCGCCTTCAGCTCAGGTCATGATCTCGGGGTCCTGGAATCAAGTCCCACAAGGAGCTCCCTGTTCAGCAGGGAGTCTGCTTTTCCCTTGGACCCTCTCCCCTCTCATGCTCTCTCTCCCTCTCTCTCTCTCAAATAAATAAATAAAGTCTTAAAACAAAATCCAAGTTGTAATACCATTTCAAACTCACCATTCTGGCAAAAATAAAATGTCAAGTGCCAGTGAGGACATGGGAAAAGAAATTTGTGGGCAAACATGATGAAAATACAATTACTTCGGAGGTGGGAAAAATGGCAATATACATAAAGTGAATAATCTGCAATTCTTAAGACTAAGCAACTCCAGGGGCTCCTGGGTGGCTCAGTCGGTTAAGCATCTGCCTTCAACTCAGGTCATAGATCTCAGGGTCCTGGGATATAGTCCCACATCCAGGCTCTCTCCTCAGAGGGGAGCCTGCTTCTCCCTCTTCTTCTGTCTCCTCTCTGCCCCAAAACACACACACCACTTGTGCTCTCTCTTTACCTCTGCTCTATTGCACGTAAATAAATAAAATCTTACCCCCCCCCCCCAAAAAATCTCATCAGCTCCACTGCTATATGTTCACCCTGGAGAAACTCTAGAAAGGAGAATATAGATGCAGAACAAATATGGCCCCTGAAGCACTGCACATGGTAGCAAACTATACCAAACAGTGGTGTGCTGCCTACCTCCTCTTTACCTTCCCAGAGCCAGAATCCACCCTTCTCCACGATGCCGTGCCCGGGAAGCTGATCTTCAAGGACTACAGCAATGACTCCCTTGGGCCTTTTTCTTCCAGCTGAAAGCATCTGGTGGGGATTCCCAACAAGTCAGAGGAAGAAAAGAGAATGCAGTCAAGGTGTCCACTCTCTTTTTGAGAATCTGTGGCTCATCTCTGTGAAGGATACAGCTCATGTCAGGTCGCTGAGGAGAGCTGTCTCTCTCTGGGAACAAGAGTCTTGTGTCCGGCATGGGGTGGTCATAGGTATATTCTTGCTTCTGCAGGATACTGTATCTTCCCTTGTTGTATCCTAACATGTCACCCACAGAGCTGTAAACAAATCCTTTATTAAATTGTCCTCAATGACGCACCATGAGTGTGCCATCTCTTTTCTATTGTGACCCTGATGGATATAAACTTGTATGTTTATCAACAGAATTGCATAAACTGTTACATTCATAAAATGGAGATATTTAAATGTGATTAAAATCCATGACTAGATCACAAAAGCATAGTGTGGCATAAAATAGTTAAAGATTGCTTCATGAAGCATAACATATATAAGTTATATAAACGTTTAGATTTTAGAATCCATCCATCCATATGTGGTTAAAAGTATAAAAAGAGGGATGAGGGGACTGATGAAATTCATGATAGCAGGTGTCTCTAGGGAAGAAAGGAACTAGGATTAGGAAAAAAGATTCCGAGAGGACTTTACTACTATCCATAATCTTTTATTCTTTCTTAAAGTGAGAAGGAATGTGACAAAATGCAGGACATATTCATTCTAGGTGGTAGGTTCATGAGTACCTTTTATAACATTATGTGTGGTATTGTTTTTGTGTCTAGTTTTTAAAGTGTCTCAAAAAAAAAAGTCTAACACAAACACTGTGGTGGTAGCATGTAACAAAATTTGGGGTGGTCATCGGTTTTCCATCTTTTGGTATCAAAAAAAGGAGTGGTGACATTTCAGAAGCATTTCGGAGAATCAAGTTAGAAACTTGGGCACCCATGTGGCCATCTCTGCACAGAGACTGATGCCACACGCTGGCTGGGAGTGCTGGTTTCGGCTCAGGGCTTGATCTCATTGCGCTGAACTACATTGGGCTCCATGCTCAGTTGGAAGTCTGCTTAAGATTCTCTCTCCCCTCTTCCCTCTGCCTCTGCCCCTCCCCTGTTACACTCACTTGCTCTCTCCCTCTTTCTCTAAAATAAATAAATCTTAAAATTGATGAATCAATTAAACCAAAATTGTTTAACTAGTTTCTAGTTTCTTCTATATCACAGGAGACCACACTGTACTTCAAGTTTCTGCCATGGTCTTACCCTACTAATATGTAAGACCCTTGCACATTCCAAAAATTTTGGGGCATGTGGGTGGTTCAGTAGGTTAAGCACCTGCCTTCAGCTCAGGTCATAATCCGAGGGTTCCTGGATAGTGCCCCACCTCGGGGTCCCTGCTCAGCGGGGAGACTGCTTCTCCCTCTCCTGCTCATGCCCTCTCTCTGGGTCAAATAAACAAATAAAATCTTTAAAAAAAAAAAAAGGAATTTTCACTATTTTACTTATAAGAACCCAAAACCAGAAACAACCTTGATGTCCATTAACAGGTGAAAAGTTAAATCTATGGTGATAGATCCATATGATAGAATATCCCTAAGCAATAAAAAGGAATGAAGTCATGATACACCTAACAAGGGTGAATCTTAAAATAATTATTCTGAATGAAAAATAAAAAGCATACCACAGGGTTCCCTTTTTATGATACCCTACAAAATGCAAACAAATCTATGGTTACAGAAAACAGACCAATGTGGTTGCCTAAGGCAGAGTGGGGGAGGGTGGGAAGGTCAGCAGAGAGATATGGAGGGGTACAAGGAGACTTCTAGGGGGTGATGAGTATGTTCCTTATCTTGACTGTGGTGATAATGTCACATGTACACGTGTGTCAGAATATATCAATTTTATCTGCACATTCTTGAAACACGTGCAGTTCATCATTGGTCAATTATACCTCAATAAAGCTGTTTTTAAAGAAAGAGTTCTCACTATAATAAGACATTAAATCTAGAGTCAGCTGGTATTCAACTGATGCTGTTTTCTAGACGCTTTCTTGTCTTGCCACAAATTATATTTCACTTACAAGGGCAGTATCCATGACACTCCCTAAGCCACTGGCTTGGAACAGCTGCCCCTGGTCTCAGATGATGGGGGGAATATGCTCCAAGGCTAGTCAAGCCAACCACTAGATAGGCTCATCAGTTGGGTTATGAGCCATGCCTTAGCCTGCGAAAGGCACAGAGCTGTTAGCTCACCAGTTAGCGGGGGTGGTGTGGAAAGAGGCGGGGAGTACAAATTACTTATTTACGAAATGTGTATAGGTTACGGAGGCTGAGCGGTCCTCCTGGAGAGCACACTGGGCATAGTCTGAATACTCTGGTTAAATTGGTTCCATCATTTATTGCAGTGGAAAGCTGAAACTATATAATTTTTTGTTAATACTTTGTGATATTGCTATGAACCCTTTCGACGGTGGTAAGCTCAAAAAAATGAAAAAAAACATAGTAAGAAACAAAGTACAGAATTTCCATTGCAAAAGAAAATTGAGGTTGAATAAGTAAACAGAACAGAATGCTTTTCAACGTTTACCACCATGGTGAGTCTTAGACCACGGGAGCACCAGGGACCTCACTGTGCCTCAACAGCATCGGTATCTATTTCAAAAATGGATTATTTCCTGAAGATGGTACCTGAAGATGATGGTATGACGTGCAGTGTGTGCAACTACAGAAAGTATTTGCGCTTTGCTCTGTGAGACAAAATAGTTGCTCCTCCACTCACTCATTTCAATTCCAGCTTTCTTGCCCAAGGAAGAAAAACAAAGCAACACAATTAACTGAATGCTCCACTGACTGGCATTGATTTGCAAACAGTTAAGTGATCACTGGCAAAGATGCTCCAAAGGGAAGTCCGTTCAGTGAAGGCCAAGAATCATTTGATTCCTCATATGCTTCCTGGGAAAGGAGCTTTGGGAAGTTTACTCTGTCTTAAGTGAAAAGCTGACAATAGTGTGGTGATTGCTATGGATGGCAAATTCAGTAAAGAGGTCATCGTTGAAGATAAAAGTATTTATCTTCATGATGTAAATATAAACACAAATTTAGTCAAACATAGCATCCTGGCAGAAACAAAGTTCTCACAAAATTAAAAAATACAGAGCAGAAGTATACTTGAAATAATTTACAATTGTACCCTGGGGCACCTGGGTGGTTCTGTCAATTAAGCATCTGACTCTTGATTAGGGCTCAGGTCAGGATCTCAGGATCAGAAGATCGAGCCCCGCCACTGGGTTCTGTGCTAATCATGGAGCCTGCTTAAGATTCTCTCTCTCCCTCTCCTTCTGTCCCTTGTCCCCAGCTCATGTGCGTGCTCTCCCTCAAAACATAAATAAAATAAAACAACACAAAATAAAATGCCCAAACTGTTTTAGTCAATCAAAATAGCTGTAATTTACAAAATACCGAGTGTAATACATATACATATGCATGTGTGTTACAAGGACAGTGCCTTATAATTCTTAGCTATCTTAACTACGTTATATGTATGCACATGCATGTAGATGTGTAAATATACATACACATATATGTAGTTACACATATAAAGTATATGTGTATAAAATATGTACATACACATCTATACATGTATATAGTTACATCTATAGTTACATATATAAAAATACATATCCAAAAGATTTATGTGACTATTTAATATATATGACTATTTTATATATGTATGTAGTATATACTATACTAATATATATAACTATAAACAATGTAAAATACGACTATTTTATATATATATTAGTATATACTATACTAATATATATATATATAACTATAAACAATGTAATTATATAGTTTATACATATGTATACAGACCCAGTCAAAGCAGCTAGGAGCAAAATTTTCCTGAGAAAGCCTGAGTTTGCTTACACACACTTCTGCACCACAGTGTATCTTTTCTCCTTGCTCTTAGTCATTAATCAGAGTTTAGAAAACTTGCAGAACTATTTCCTAAGTCAACCCCTTATTGTCCTACAATGGTACTGACCTATTTCTATAAACGAATGCCCTAAATTTTATCACATTCTGCTAAAAAATCTATGAGAAATCTTTACTCAAGTAATCAAAGTGTCAATGAAATGCCAAGAGTTAGGTTTTTGAAGCTTTTAACAAATTGCTATTCTAAAAGCGAAGCTTTTAAACAGGAAGACATTAAAATTTATTCCTACAAAACAAACAACTGAAATAATTAAATGACAGCTCCTCAAATAGAGCACAAGATTTAGTTTGAAATTCTCTAATTGCACTTTGTATTAGCTTCACAAGTGGGAAGAATCTTTTGAAGGAATTCCAGAAATGCTATCTTTAATCAGAAAATTTACATTGGATAGAATGAAACAAAGTTTGGAAGGCCTTAAATTTCACAGAAGCTAAATTTAGCAAAATATTAAAGAAAATCATAGTGGCAAAGTATTCAGTGAATTTAATTTTGTAAACATATTTATGAAAGAAAAGTCTTCTAGATGCAGACTAAAGAAAATAAGCTCATTTAGGCTGAAATAATTATAAATTATTAAAAAATATAAAATTGTGGGACACCTCGGTGGCTGCCTTCGGCTCAGGTCATGATCCCAGCATCCTGGGGTCGAGTCCCACATGGGGTTCCCTGCTCAGCAGGGAGCCTGCTTCTCCTCTGTCTGCTTCTCTCTCTGCTCATGCTCTCTGACAAGTAAATAAATAAAATCTTTGTAAAAATATATAAAATTGAGAATATATTCTATTTATCAGAATATTCTCTGACTTATCAGGTACTGGAGCACAAACTAATGAATTTTTTTTTAAATATTTGTTCTATGAAAAATATACAGGTCTACAAAGAAGAGACATTTGAAGGAGACCATCATTTGAAATTATTAAGAATGAAAATTGAAAGAAGTTTGGAGGCAACTATTTATATATAAAAACCATGCTTTAAAAAAAGAAGCTTCAGAAAAATACGAAAGATATTTTATTAGGGACAGAAATGTCAATGTAATTGATGAAGTTGTGCATATATATTACTTGGATAGTCATCCTACTCTTCAGGGAATCAACATAAAGACATTTAAAAAAATTTTTTTTAAGGTTTTATTTATTTGAGAGAAAGAAAGGGAATACAAGCAGGGGGAGTAGGAGAGGGAGAAGCAGGCTTCCCATGGAGCAGGAATCCCAATGCGGGACTTGATCCCGGGACCTTGGAATCATGACCTGAGCCAAAAGCAGATGCTTAATGACCAAGCCACCCAAGCACCCCAAGAAATTTAAAATATTTAAGTTACTATGAAATAATGTGAGTTTTCTTTCTTAGATGTTTGGAACATTTTATATATAATAAAGCTGACCTGTTGATTAATGTTTTTCAGAGAAGTCTATCATTTTATTATTTACTGCCCACTTTCACTCACATAAGTTCATCTACTTGAACATTAAATTTTAGAACCACCCTCACAAGAATTTATGTAACAAGCCTAATACAATACCTGGCTCAATAAACGGTAACTGTTATCAGCTGGGCCATGTTGATTTGGCTGTCACAACTGATTAGAAAAAGTAGTTAACACACTAGTGATCCTACTTCATTCCATCCTCCTTGTTCACATATACACTGAGCTCATCTTTCAGTACAAAGAATAATAAACACACCTAAAACTTATCTGTGGTAGAAGCAGATTTTCTAAAGGACGCCAATGAAGTTCAATGCAAAATAACACAAACGAGAATCCATATTTATGAGCCATGATGAAGGTCTCTGGGGAATGGCCTGAGGAGCTTTCACACCATTTTCATATTTCTGAAATGGTTCAAAGAACGAAGAGGCAAAAATAAAAGCATGTATGTCCAAATAAAGTGATGAAAAAATTTAAACAGCATTCCTGCCACTACCCTCCCGTAAGCTTCAGGGAATGATTATTTGGGGGCAAAAAAAAAGTCTCTGCATTAACCCATGATAAGGTAAGACTGAGCTCTTACCCCATCTCAAAACCAACAGAAATACCTCTGAACTAGCCAAAACCCAAGACTTCATTCAACATGCCATCTAGGTCAAGTCTGGGTTTAATATGTCAAGCCCTAAGAAATAAACCATTATAATCTACTCAGTGAACACTATTCTTATAAACTCTCTTATATAAAGCACCTTGTAGTAAATAAACACAGTTGACATTCCGATGGTAGTCCTGGTGCTAAACATGGTGAAATCCTTCCATACCAGTTAGTAAAAAGAAATCCTTCACTGAGACCATAAGCTACTGAACTATGTCAGCCATAAAGCAGGTAATGGGCCTTGGAATGGTGCCAGCCCAGATGTGGGTCACTGCCAGTGGCTGCCAACATGTCCTAGGAGGTGGTGGCACAAGGACGTGTGTGCCTCAGTGTGTGTGAGGGGTTACCGTGGCTGGGTTGGTAGCAACATTCTTTGTGGAGATCAAAGCACAGATTGTTTCCAGGCCATGTGGGAAGGACTGGCTTCTAGGCACACATCAGCCAGTCATCTTAGTTGTAACAAAGCACCAGGGCTGGGCACCTAACTGACCACTGATTTAATGGGGAACTTGGAAGAATGTGATGCGGTGTCCTGTGTCACATCAGAGCTCGGACGAAGACATCATTTACCAAACAGAAGACCACACTGATAATTTCTAAGCATCAACAACTTGGATATTATTATATTAATTTGATGAGTAAGTTGAGCTACACTCAGTAGGCAATTTTATGATGTATATTTATCCTTTAGAGAGTGCAAGACAATTTTTTTTTAACTGAAGTATAAGTAACATACATTATTTTTGCAGGTGTATGACTTACTGTTTCAACAATTCTATACATTACTGAGTGCTCACCATGGTAAATGCAGTCACCATCTGTCGCCTGACAACGTTATTACAATATTATTGACTACATTCTCTATGCTAAACTTCTCATCTCCATGACCTGTTTATTTTATAACTGGAAGTTTATACCTCTTAATTCCCTTTATCTACTTCACTTAGTCCCCTGCCCACTGACTGCACCCTTCCCCCCCCCCCACTGGCAACCTCTAGTTCTCTGTATTTAAGAGTCATTTTTTTGTCTCTTTGATTTGTTCTTCAGATTACACATATAAGTAAAATCACATGGTATTTGTCTTTGACCTATTTCACTTAGCATAATACCTTCTCTACATCTGTCCATGTTACATTGTGAGGTGTATGTGTGCGTGTGTGTGTGTGTATAAAATGAAATATTACTCAGCCATAAAAAGGAAGAAGTTCTTGCCACTTGTAACAAATCAGTATTTTTAAAAGCACAATCAGTCTCATTAAATATATTAACTATATTGTACATTCAACATCACTGTTCATTTCCAGAACTTTTCCATCATCCCAAACAGAAACTCGGTACCCACTAAACAATAACTCTCCATTCTTCTAGACCCTTAGTAACTTACATTTTTCCATCTTTAAGAATTTGCCTATTATATACCTCATATAGGTGGGTGGAATCATACAATATCGGTAAGCAATATATTTTAAATAAGCATAAACATTTACATATTACTATACATACTAGTTATTGATACTACTCCTGACTCTATCTGGAAATCTCAGGATCTTTGAAGAATGAAGTCTGAAATGTTTGATATTCTCCCTGTTGATAGGATAAATGTTGAAGATTGCATCAACTGTGAAAATCTTTTGATTCTATATGAAATTGCATATAAAGTTGTCCCTTTAACTATGGAATAAATTACAAGTATTCAAAAACTAGAGTAATGTTTGAAGCCTCTTTATGTAATGCTTTCTAACTACCACTCTGGCCGTTTTGGTTGGAAATCAAACCATAAATTTCTATAACTACAAATTGAGAATCATAGACTTTGAGGGTTTCCAGTTTGCCCAGTGAAATGAGGAGAAGAATGGGAAGATTTCCAAGAGACAACAGCTGTGAAATCACCTGCCTGTAATGTCTAAGCCAAGAGAAATACTCTTGGCTTCTTCCTTTTATGATACAAAGACACGGTTGGCCCAAGAACTGCAACTTGAAAATGGAATAAAAACATACAATTGTTATCACTGCAAAAGGTCTGAAGTTGAAGCCAAAAATTATAACTGATTTTTTTAAAAAAAGGAACATCAAAATCTAGAGCCACAGAGGAGATAATAACGGAACAACTGGTCAAGAAAATGTGAAAATCGCTAAGAACAAAGAGTCAGTAGGCATTAGCAGTGCTGTCCTAGAGAACTTAGCATAATACCCTCTCTAAGTGTCCAGGAGAGCCGTGAACAACACAAGGTTGAGGTGCTGTGGGGCCATATACACAGATATATATATGCATGTATGTGTGTGTATATGAATGTATACACACACACACACACACACACACACACACACACACACACACAAATACAGCGAAGTGTTGTAAATGTATTTTCTCTTGCAATGTCCTCCATAACTTTTGCTAGCTTAATTTATTGTAAGAATACAGTAGAGAATACATATAGCATACAAAATATGTGGGTATCGACTAATTTTGGTAAGGCTTCCAGTCAACAGTAAGCAATCAGTAATTAAGTTTTGGGAAGGTCAAAAGTTCTATGTGAATTTTTGGCTCTGAGGGAAGGGAGCTGGGGCCCCTAAACCCAATGTGGTTCAGGGTCAACTGCATCTATGAAGTTGACTTTATAGTCACTGTGCAGGCCACGGAACTCTAAAGACATGGCAGGTTGCTAGTTCTCCCTCTTTTGCACACCCATCTTGCATCTCCAAGTGCCTACCAGGCAGCTTTACTTGGATGCTGCCCAGCCAATTCCAACTCGACAATCTATCACCTTTATCTACCCACCCCAAATAGGAACACAGGAAGAACTCTCTCCCCACACTGCGCTGTCATTCACCCAAGCGGTGACGTCAGAGTCAGCAGCTGCTTCTCCCACTCTATCTGGCCCTGAATTCAGTCTGCTACCAGATTCTATCCAACGAGTTTGACTTTCTTTCCCATCCAACTGCCACAGCCTCTGCTCAAGCCACCATTTTCTCCCAACCAAGTCTTTGGAATACTTAAGCCAATTATCTCCCCAGTTGATCTTTTCTCTTCCCAAATCCTTCCTCCACAATGGTCTAACAATGGTCTAAGGGCTAAATCTTAAAAACAAATTAGATCATTTCATTATGCTGAAATACACACACACAAGCAGGGAACAACATCCAATCCAAAGAACTCTGGGTTAACATCAAACTCCCTTATCAATGTGCAAAGATTTTTCATAAATCTGGCCTAATCTGCCAGCCCGCCTTATGTCCTATGATGGGTCCCACCACAGTCCACATTTTTAACTATGCTTACTGCTTCATTCCTGCCCCCCACCCCCACCTCACAATTCTTTTTCATGCCTCTGCAATGCTATTCTCTAGCGATACCCTTGTTCCAACCATTCTTCCACTCGGCCAGGAAGACTCAAGTCTGATGTCCCTTTACCCATCACACCATCCCTTTCTTGAACTGACTTTATGACTCTGTCCTCCGTGTGCCTACAGGACTCCGTAAAAATCACCAAAGTATATACAGTCGAATATACTGAACTTATACATGCCTGTCTTCCTCTGATATGTGCTTTCCAAGTAACATGTTAGTCATATTTGTATCTCCAGTGCCTAAGGAGAATATGGTATAGGTTCAACATGTGGGCTTTAAGTAAGTGAATGAATGAATGATGCAGAACATTAAACACCAGCTGAAAAAATTGAAGTCCCAGCCAGATTCATTATGGTCATTAGAACCATTCTGTCATTAAGTGAACCATAGCTTCCCCTAAGGTGGAATTTTACATATCAGTAGTCATGCATCATTGTTATGAGCCGAGTATACATTATTTTTAAAGAGATCTTGAAGATTTTTGAATGAGATGAAGACACTGATGAAGTGAAAAGGTATTTTAGACCCTGAAGATGGCATAGAACATAATTCACGAGTGAGACATGAATGGGAACCCAAGAAGAGATTAGCTTAAAAAGAACCAAAGAAACCAATTGGAAACTAAATGGTGACTATACGAGTTAAATAATTTAAAAAAAAAAATAGTGAGCTTCTGTGAGAAAGAAAAGGAAAGATGTGAGAAGAGTTCAGTGTGGGTAAGCATAAGTGTAAGGAGGGATATTTTCCCTCCGAACAGGAACAGAGGCACTAGGCAGAAAAGCTGTTTAATGATTTGCCAAAAAAATGGGTCTTCTCCACATCTGACTTAAGACGGGGGCAGTATACCCAGTCAGAAATATCAGGAGAAGGCAGTGCACCCCTTTGAGATAAATAGCTTCATCATTTGGAAAAGTGTGCTCACAAAAGTCACCATTACCCCAACTCCTCAGAGATCCCACAACAAAGTACTCCGGTCAACCATGAAGGACCTGATCAAAGGGAGGTGACTGGGTGATCTCTTCTAGAAGTCAGCTCTTGCTGGTAAGGGGGATTTCCCTATATCCAGCCGACATCTTCCAGAAGTTTGCCAGTTTAGGGTAAAGTCAAAATTAAGTCCACGTCCTTAGGAACACCTGCAGCTAGAACAAATAATAGGGGATACTGGCTTCAATCAAACCTGAAAGAATGACCAAAGTAATGGGGAATCAGTTGAGCACAAGGTCATGGAGATGACACTCCACCCTCAGCAGGAGGATGGAGAATAGAGATGCCGAGCACAGCACCTGGAGATCTCCCTTTGAAACTGTTTCCACTTTCACACGCAAAGATTGAGGTAAACCTTATGAAATTTTCAGGAATCAGATTACATGAAGTTCATGTTACTCAATACCCAAGAAGCCATGTGAAACGAGTTTGCACATAAGGCCCTTGTGCCTTATGTCATTTTACAGGACCGTTACGCCTCCCTGACAGCAGCTCCACAGAATAGTTGAAATGCTCGACTTGGGCACACACCCCATCTAAATTAGAGATGAGTACGCACGACTACTTGCTGGAACTATGAAAATCTTAAATTATATTTCAAACATTTGGGCTTGAACAAAGAACATTTTTTTCCAGGCATATTTTCCCTTGGTTTTTAAACCCATGTGTGTTTTAAGGGGGAAAAAAAATCCATCTGTTTCTGATTCATTTATGCTTAACTCATCAGGATATCACTGGAGAAGAGTTATCGGGTGTCCACGTCACTTTCCTCCCTCCTTAAACTTGTATTACTTCTCTTCTTAAAAGCAAGCAGGTGTATCTCGTCACAATTAAAGAGATAGGAATTGTAAAAACACCATCACTGTTACTCAAACCTCGAGATCCATGTGTTTTAAAAGAAAGCATTAGAGTCTCCCCCTTCTCCTAATTTCTAATTCTGTGGTTTTGTTGGTAGGGTTTTTTTTTTTTTTAATCATAATCAAGAAAGAGATGCAGAAAATAATACAGCCAATAATTTTAGTAGGCCAATGCTCAACTAACCTCAAATGTCTTCATTTTTTATTAGAGGAGGTGCTTCAGTAATGATCAAACAATGGAACTTAAATCAACAAGTGAAACAATTCCCCCCAACCCACAAAGGGTCAGTATTACCAAAGCTTCTAGATTTGTTTAAAAATGAGAATTATTCCACCCCCCATAAAATAATTGATACGCAATAAAAGATCTGGACTCCTGGTCAACCCATTAAAATCTAATTAACTGTAAGGGATCAAAGTCTAGCACTGACTGCATTTAAGAGGCAGGGTAGAGTAGTACAGAGATGAAGTCAGAATGGTCTGAGCCCCAATTTAGCTCAACATTTTACTGCTTGTTAATTAATACCTAGGTCACGTTCATTATTCCTAACATGGATCTAAAGTCCCTCCTAGAAGGGCGCCTGCGAGTATTAAAGGTAAGGCCAGCCCAGAGCCTGGCTCATTGCAATGTGCTTTTCTGGTCACCCTTCAACACTATCTACAACACCATTTCAGGGAAAATGCTATCCAAGACTTGATTCAGGTTGTCTGAGCTGAGTAGTCCAAGCCCCTCCTTAGCAGCAGCTATGTGTGACACACAAATAATGACAGACAGGCTGGCCATGGTTACAGCTGCAGAGACAGAAGTCAGCATGTCCCAAGGCTAGGAGAGGGCCAGAGGAACAAGAAGCTCTCCTACCACAGTTTCCTGCATGGCCAGCAGGTGCAAACCATGACCACGGGAAAACCATCAAGACAGCCCAGCTGAACACACTGCCCTCAGACCACAAGTCACATGGAAAACATCAAAAAATAATTATAAAACTCACTGCCAGTACCACTGGCAGCTCCTCACTGTTCAAGAGAGTACTTTAAAGTTTATTTGTAGAGGGGGACGCAAGCTGGCCAATTTTGCACAAGATCCCATCCATGCAGGCAGTGGTTGGGTCGGGGAGATGTTTGGCGGTGTGCAGGGGTGGTACCTGCCTGGAAGTCCTTTGCCTCTGGTGTTCCTGTTTGGTGGAAAATTTTAATCTGAAAGCTGGTGAAGAGCGGGTAGGAAAGGGGAGAGACCTCAAAATAACTGAGCTGGGATGTATGACTCCAAGTGATACTACTGCCCACATTCACAGATTGTTACAGCTGAAAAAGGCCTCAGAGATCAGCCCCTCTGGTTCAACCCCTTGTTCTTTACCTCCAGGAAGTGAAGACTCACAGAGGTGATGGGGTTTGCCTGAGGTCACACTGCTAGTTGTGTGGGTGACCCAGCACCCAACCTGTGTGCTTTCCCTCACAGGCTCTGGATGAGAGAAGACTTGGACATTAACATGTCCCTTGTCATCCGTGGACATCTATTTATGTTAGGGGGGCCTTCTATCTTCTTCTGTTAGGTCTATGGTGTCAATGAGTATTGACTATACCCCCAAGAGTTAAAGATAAAAGAATGATAGTTAAGAAGTGAGACGCAGTGATTCTCAAAAATGCACAAGACAATGAGCATTTCAACTATTTTGTTGCAAAGAGAAGGGAGGTCTGTGAAAATGACACAAAGCACAAGAATCTCAAATATAAATTCATTTGACATGGAAATATTTTTATTTAGCAAATAGCAAGGAAATATGCTTAGAAAAAGCACATCATGCTCATATAGGTTTCCAAATTTGGGAAGTAAAAATGAGCACAAAGACATTGTTTTTATGCTATTTTTCCAAACAGGTAAATATGAAACACAAAGCCTTGGGGTAGCATATGCGTAGCATGTTGAGGATCAGCCTGAAGATCAATGCGGCCGGAGCACAGTAAGGAAGGGGGAGACCGGTGTGACGGGAGATTGGAGAAGTGGCCACATTTAGAGAGCATTGTAACCTATTTTAAAACTTCAGCACTTGCTCTAAGGGAGATGGGAGGGTACTAGAAGGTACTAAGTGGAGTATGTAGGAGTATGTGACACATCCCAACAGGCTCACTGGGAGGAGACTAAAGCAGGTAACAGCAGAAGCTGAGACCTGGTGGACAGCACTTTCCCAGTAATCCAGCCAAACAGTACATCAGCTGAACCAAGATGGTGATGTCAAAGACTTAAGAAGGGACTTTCTTCTGCACTTACAGAAGGAGGAGCTCAGAGCATGGCTAGTGAGTGAGCAACGTGACAGAAATAACAACCCCAGTGTTGTGAACCTGAGAAAATGATAGAAATGTGTTAGCTTCCAATAAGATGGGGGCATCTATGGGAGAAGAAGCAAGTTTTGCTTTATTACGGGTTTGTCTTTTTGTTTTTGTGGAATGGGAGGGATCAGGAGCTCCGTTTTACATGTTATGTTTGAGATACCTATTACGTATCCAGGTAGGAGTGCTAAGAAGGTGGTGAATATGGGAGGATGAAGTTTAGGGTGGTTCTAGGTGACAGCTACAAATCTGGATGTCAGAAATCTAATTAGTAATTAAAGCCATGATACTGAGTGAGATTACCAAGAAGTGAATGTGTAAAAAAAAAAAAAAAAAAAAAGAGTCTAAGAATTGATTCTTGAGAAGCAGGGAGACAGAAGTGGAGCAAACTCCTAAGAAGAAGAAAAGGGGAGTGAGCTCTTCTGGAGGCCAACTGATAAATGTCTTCTTGGGAAAAGGGAGTGACCATTGATGCTAAGTGTTAAGGTGCTTTGTAAGTAAAATGAGGACAAAGAAACGTCCACTGGATTTGGAGTGAAGACTACTGATGCCTTTACAAAAAACAATTTCAGAGAAGTGATGGCATGAAATGTTGACCACAATGTAGTTAAGAGATATTACAGTAAATATAGACAACTCTTTCAAAGTTTTAATGTATAAGAAAGTGGAGAAAAGGAGTGGTAAATAAAGGTACAAATAGTCACAAGAGAAAGCTTTAAAACATGGCAGAAGTAATAGGATATTTGTGGACTAGTGGGAAAAGTCTAGCATATAAGAAAAGGAAAAAGGAGGAGGAGGAAAAACAAAAGAAATAGAATTCAGGAAAGAGAAAAATTAGAGCAATATCTCTAAATAGGCAAATGAGGGTGAGATCTGGAATGCCAAGAGGGAAGACCAGCCTTTGTTAGGAGAATGGGTGATTTACCCCTTATAGCTGAAGAGAAGTGCTGTTAACCGGATGCAGGTAGGTGGGGAAATGTAGATGTTTTCTTCTGATGGCTTGTATTTTCCCAATTAAAGAAGGTATGAGTGGGGATAAGGAAGATAGTGTGAGAGGTTTGATGAGACAGAAGAACAAAATGTTCATCTGAGGGAGAGGGAGCGCGGACAGACAAGGGGAATACAGTGTTACTGGTCACTTGAGGCGATCCCACCCAGCTGCATAGGAATAATGACCTTGGATGAAGGTTTAGTCAACTGAGAGCATCAAAGAGAAGAGAAAGAAAGTGAAGGAGTGGTTATGATCATGGGCCGAGGCATTGAAGTTGGCCCAGGAGGGAAGAAAGATGAGTGAGGTATAACGAAAAGGTGATAGGAGTTGAAGAATTATGGGGTTGGGCATTCCAGAGGAAGCAAATTCAAAAGACAGGAGTAAAACTTAGAAACTAAAATGAGTGACACTGAGATGATGGAGAAATTGAATGTATTGTTAATGGCAAGACATTGGTCCATCTAACCAACAAAGGCACAATAACCCTCCTCTGGACACCACACCCAGCTTTTCCTTAGTTATAATTGTGATGGCTACAATGCCTTGTCCTCAGTCACAGTCAAGGCCAAAGCATTCCTACTGTAGGGAAAGAAATTTTCACTGTAAATATCTTAAAAACAAAAGAATAAAGAACAAGATGATATGAAAATAGAAATGACTTGAGGCAAACTGTTCATCAAAAATCACACAGAAGCAAATATCCTTGAGGTTAAGTGCTTTAGATGAAGATCCAACAACTGGTCACAAGAATATGCAGAAACCATCCACGGCTGTGGTAGCCCGACAATGGCTCCCAAAGATATGTCATGCCCAGTGCGGGGGGGGGAAGGTCTTTGTAGATTCGCGGTTAGGTTAAAGATTCTGAGATGAGAAGATCATGCAATTACAAGAGAGAGGCGGAGAGCAAGTTTGACACACGCAAAGGAGATGATGTAAAGACAGAGGCAGGTTCTACAGTGATGCATTCACAAGCCAAAGAATACCATGGAAGGCCAACAACCAGCAGAAGCCAGAAGAAGCAAGGAACAGATGACCCTCCCCCACCACCACCCAGTATCTCTGGAGGGAACATGGCCTGCTGGCACCCTGAATTGGGGTTCCTTGCCTCCAAAACTGTCAGAGAATATAGTTCTTATTTTTTCTAAGCAACTTAGTTTGTGGTCTTTGATCATAGCAGCCAAAAAACCATGGACAACTTAATCTACTGAGTGTCTGCCAGGCAGTGTTAGGTTGGGCACTTTGGGAAAATCCAAGATGCATAGAACTTGGTTCTTTTCTTGAAGGTTTTAACAATCTAGTTTGATGTGGGGGGCGGGGAGTCAATCAAATCCAGAAAAGAAGAAGTCAAACCCCTTGAAGAGGTATGTCTTAAATTTGTGGAAAGAAGATCCTATGTCAGGTCACAATACAACAGGGGTTATCCCAATTGTGGATTCCTGATAAATTCCAAAAAGCTTGCACTTTAGATTTGTTTCCAAAAAAAAATACAACACAGAGAGCAGTCAATAACCTGGTTACTTCGATCAGTGTATTCAAAATGCAAGCATTTTCTGGAATAGGCTGCACAGAAAGGAACCCGCCAAACCCAGAACAGACTTACAAAATGAATGAAATAATTTAGTATCATCTGTTCCCAAGTCTCAGCTTCAGAAGCCACCTAAGAAACTAATGACTCGACATAGGAGGTGACTTTCAATTTCCGAGCAACAACTCTTCCAAGCCCTCCACCAAAGCCAGGCTCACGCCTAAGAAAACCTTCTAACTGAAACAAGCACCAACAAGACACACAAAAAACACCTTGAGAGGTATACGCTATCACTGGCAAGTCACTCAATGTCAAATGCAATCATTTTCTATCTCCCCCTCGAAAACAGCTTCAAAGAACCACATGCCCAATATTCAGGGTTATCTGCTCTGTATGCTGGACCCTCTTTGCCGCAAGTGATGGGAAGGTGGCAGACCACCCTGGGCGTGCCAGCCCATCTCCCGGTGGATGCCACTTCTGCCTCATTAACAGTGGCAGCTAAAGACATAATTGAGTCTGGCTGCAGGCAGAGAGAACCGCTGGAGCTCGTGGGCGGCTGAAAGGCTCCTGAACTCCCTCCCACTCGATAAGCATTCCTTTGAGCAGTCATCTTCTACCCACAGGATGACCTAGAACAAAACCCAGCAGGGAACGGCCTGTTCCCAAACACAGGGATGCTTCAAACTCGTCGCAGGCAGAGTCAGATGAGATGTAACCCCAATACTCCTGCTGCTGCAGGAACCCCTCAGAGCCACTTCTGCCCAGCGTCTACACGGCTGTCTTGCCGTGCAGGAGATCGTTTGTGGTAATACCCAGGAGGAGGGGGGATCCCGCCAACTTGCTGCATGTCAGCAGTTCGGTCAAGTTTGACCAAGCTGGGAATCCTTGGGTTGGGGAGGCTCCCTGTCCAGCTCTGGTTCTGGCTGGAATGCCAGCACAGACCTCTAGTAATCCTACTGAGGCACCAGGAATGATGCCCATGTGACCTCACCAGCCTGCTTCGGCGGTCATGTTCACAACTGCCCCAGCTTTCTGATAATGCCAAACAAACACTTTCCAGCTTCATCTGAAGCATAGAAAGCAGGACAACAGGGGCGCCGGGATGGCTCAGTCAGTTAAGCGTCTGACTCTTGATTTTGGCTCAGGTCATGATCTCAGGTTGTGGGATCAAGTCCTGCCTCAAGTTCTCACTGGGCATGGAGGCTGCTTGGGATTCTCTCTCTCTCCCTCTCCCTCTGCCCCTGTTCTCTCATGCAGGAATGTACTCGCTCGCTCTCTCATGCACTCTCTTAAAAAAAAAAAAAAAGGGAGGAAGGAAGAAAAAACAAGCAGAACAACACTGATCTGAAACTGTACCAGATGTAAAAGGAAAAACAAAAGAACTGAAAGAAGCAAGAGGTGGAAAATGTTGACTCGTGTTAAAAAACATCGAGTTTGCCAAGTAACTTGTTTGAAATCTTAGAATTTTAAAATGTAAATGTTCTTCTATTTGGAGGTGAGACTTGGCCTCCAAAAGCTGCTTCTCCTCCCAACTTTTCTAAAGGACGAACTAGATTGTGGAGTTAGATGAGTGACAGAAGGGAAAGAAAAGGGCAAAGCCTCCACACCCCACAATACGATCCAGCAGAAGGAACACGGCAGCCCACCTAACCAACTGCACTCTGAATCCATTCATTCTTTTTTTTTTCTTCTTTCTTTCTTTCTGCCAGGGACAGGAGTTGGGACAAGCTCACAAACTGTGCGCCAAAGAAATGCCCAGGCTCGTATTTCTGCTCCCATTGTATGGCGTGGGGAAGAATTGTAAACCCAAAGGACAGCCCCGTAACCTCTGGCCCAGATTAAAGTACAGTATCACGATTTCATAGATCAATTACAATTGCCTTGTAGTCTTAGGAACCAGACATGCAATATGTCTTTTTTTTTTTTTTTTACTTTAAACAAACAGACACTATTTGATCAGCCCCCATGGTATGGAGAACTTGTTTTTATTTGTAGTTCATCACAAGAATAAGACTTATCAGGTGGTTGAGGAACTGAACACAGTCCACTGGTAAAAAGGCTCCCTTTGATGAAGGACAATGCTGCCAGCTGCCCGCTAGAACCCCACCTGGGCTGACATTCAGCTGACAAGATGCTAATCAGCACGATCAGGAACACAGCTGTGCAAGAGAGCCTGGGAAGTTCGTTGTTGTATAGCAGTAAATTTTGTTCTGTTGAATGTCTATAGTGCCTTTCTAACCCAGAGCCGATCTCCCCCCTTCCCTACCCCAAGTCCATCATATCTCACCTTATAATTTTGAAAATCCGGGACCAAAAACTTCTCCTAAGCTTGTGTTACCTCCCAAGTTCACAACTGTCCCCCCAGCCTCCCTGGCTAGGAGGTGTAGCCATGTGACTGACTGGATTCTTTGGTGGGATCATAGGGATTGGGACCCTACTGGAGATTTGAGTCTCATCAGGAACGCAAAAAATGGACGTGGGCAGGAGAGATACATTCCACTCCTAAGATTACCCCCAAGAAACCCTCCCATGCAGTTCTCAACATCCTCTTCCCCCTTGGTCACCCAGACACATGTCAGGGTGACCTTGGAAGCCAGGCATTAAAGACAGCACAGCCTGCATCAGAGCAGACCCTGAGTAACTGCAGGCAGCAGACCCCCCAGCCCCCTTTCAGCTCTGCCAATTGGACTTTATTGTGAACATCAACAACAAAGCACTCTTCTGTCACAACTCTGAGATTTCAGGATTTTACTATTACAGGAGCTAATGTTTCTTTAACTAATACATATACATAAGTGCTGCTGGGATTCACAATGGTATACATTCAATTTAGTTTTCATTTTGGGAAGGACACTTAACAGCAGGGTATAGATTCATTTAAAAAGCAATACCCAGTTCAGAGGTGTTTTTTTCCTGGCTATATATTTGCTCGAAAAACAATTAACATTTTCAACAATTCCAGACACTGAGCTAGATGTGACATATACAGAGGGACGTAAGACAGTCCGTGGCCTCAAGCTTATAGTATATTGGGACAGCAGACATACCCTAAAAATACAAAGAAGTACATCATTGCAACCCCACGTGCTTGAAGCAAACAGAGCATTATGAGAGAGTCACAGAAAAGACTTAAGAGACTGGGGCTGGGGGGAGTGGAGGGACTTCTTGGGGATGGCACATATAAGCTGGAGAACAGATGGATAAGAGTAAACTAATTAATTAAAAATAAAGAAAGTGGGGCACCTGAGTGGCTCAGTCAGTTAAGCATCTGCCTTTGGCTGAGGTCAGGATCCCGGGGTCTTGGGATTGAGTCCAGCATCAGGCTCCCTGCTCAGCGGGGAATCTGCTTCTCTCTCTCTCTAGACAGCCCATCCCCACTGCTTGTTCTCCCTCAAATAAATAAAATCTTTTTAAAAAAATAAAGCATATATTCTCAATGGGGGTGATAATAGCCCCAAACAGATGAAAAACTGGGTTCTTGGATGGGGGAGAAGAGAATACCTCCCAATAGCAATGGTTTGAAGATAATACAGTGAGTCCATTCAAAGGCCACAGCACATGTAAATAGATTATTTATTTGTGGCATTAAAATTTCATGGGGATCGCAGGGGATTAAGAGGAAGTATCTTAAAATGTCTAAAAAAGGAGGCAATAATAAACAACAGTCTCAGAAACACAGGTCTAAAGCCAACAGGAATCCACTGAAGGTGTTAGGCAGGGGAGTGCCACAACCTGATGTTCATTTCTAAAATCCCTGTCAGAGTTATTAATATTTTTGTGCTAAAAGTTCATATTAGAAAAGTCTGGAAACCTTTGTTCATTTTAGAAGTTATGGTTAATTGATATTAATGCACTAAGATCATATAATCCAAGCTCTTCACTGTAGATTCAAAAGGAAAATGAAACTCAGAAAGGCTCTGTACCTTGTGTGTTGAGAATCATGCAATTAGCAAGCAGCAAAGTCTGAATCCTGTTCTACTTCCTTCAGCACTGTTCCCCAAATTCTACGCTGTCCCACACACATCTACACTGTCCGTGCAATTAATTTGCCTGCCTGCATTTTACATACTGATTCATATTTGACCCTTTACATGATATTTGAGTCAGATAAACAAAAAGGAAGAAAATGTAACTTTTTGCCATGCTCCTAGATTTGTAGGGAAAAAATAATGTCCTAGCCTTCTGCTGTCACTATCCTGAAGACTGTCAAGATTTGCAGGTTAGAAAACACAAGAATCCGTTAGCTCTGTCGATTCAGAACATGGAGGGGGAAGTCACAGTTTTGCTCAGCTTTTGTGGTAACCACTGGCAGAAGAGTCTCAAAAGGGATCATTTAGTCTAAATTGAAATAACTGTTCCCTGGGTGTGAAGAGGAAACTGGAGGTCTGAAGAAGATGTCGCTTCTCTTTGATGGAGAAAAAGAAGCACACTCGAAACAAAACAGAACACCAATGTTCATAGTGGCACCGTTCACAAGGGCCAAATGTGGAAGCAACCCAAGTGTCTGCTGATAGATGAATGGATAAACAAAATGTGCTACTTCGTAAGATGGCTTATTGTTCAGCCTTAAAAAGGACATTCCGACACCTGCTACAACATGGATGAGCCTTGAGGACATCCCACTAAGAGAAATACGCCAATCACTAAAAGAGAGATCCTGTTATGATCCCACCTGTAGAAGGTACGGAGAGCAGTATAATTCATAGAGACAGAAAACAGAATGGGCAGGGGTGATGGGGTGAGGCGAATGGGAAACGAGTTCTTATGTAGAGGGTATAGAGCTTCTTGGGCAAGATGAAGAGTTCTAGAGATTGGATGCCTAACGATGTGAATGCATTTAACACTGCTGAACCCTAGACTTAAAATTGGTTACAAGGGTAAATTTGTTACTTCTATTTTATACTTAAAAATTTTTTTTAAATTTTAATGAATAAGTTAAAGAAATTTTAAGTGTTTTTTCAGTAATTTCAGAGAACCGCTGTTCACATATATACACCCAGTCAGAAAACAAACACCTAGGCAGCTTGGGAGACCCCAAGTCTGGGTTCATGGCCACATTACCTTTTCAACCCTCTTGAATTTGGTTTGGCCAACACCAGGGGAGCAGAGGTGACATGTGTCACTCTGAGGAGAAGCATTTAGTGGCCAGTAGAAAGCAGAGCAACGCTGTCCTTTCCCTGCCCTGGCTGTTCCAGAAGCCGGCGGGATCAGGCGGAGCTGCTGTCTGTGTGGACAAGGTACCCACGGTGAACCAACCCCTCCCGACAACCCAAGCTGAAGAGGCGGCCTGATGGGGAAAGACACCTTTCTTGTGTGAAGTCACTATGATCTGGGGGTGGTTTGTTACCTGGGCATAATCTGCCCCATGTGGACTAACAGGGAGTTTTCTAAGGAGCAAGAATTTGCTCCTTAGATTATAGATTTAGATTTTAGATTTAGATATAGATTTAGATTTTAGATTTGCTCCTTTCAGATTATAACAACAAATGTTCTTTAATAGTAAAACAAAACAAAACTTCATTTCTCTGTAACTGATTTCGGAAGGAAAATACACAATTAGCACGCTTTCTGAAATGTACAAGATGTCTGACAGACTGTTCACAGTAAGGGAAACTTCCTTCTTTTCCACACATGGTACCACATCAGAGCCTATGCATGACTCAGTGGAGAGCCTGTGTATATTTTGTTTGGCTGGCTGGTGATAGAGATGGGGAGCACATCGTAAATAATAGGTACATGAAACATTTCCTTCCTCTCCTCCAAGAACGGAGCAACAGTTGCTGCTTCACACTCTAGTAGAGAAGGTGTGCAGCGGCACGTCCTCTCCCTTTCACCAAGTGTCAAGTTCCTGGAGGCTGCAGCCGATTTTCTAAATAAGTATCTGTTAATCTTCCAGGGGCATGAAGACTCTAGGAGAAAATACACAGGAGCCAGGCTCCAGCAGGTTCTGTGAGGGGGGTAAGGACGGAGGGTCCGCCCCACCCACTCCCCATCATTCTTCGCTGCGGGCAGAGTGACTGAGACCTGCAGCTACTCCCAAACATCTGAAAACCATTTATAAAAAACTGAGGTTACTACAAATAAAGACACTTTAAGCTGGTGGTTCATATCTTTAGCTCATGATGTAACTAGACACTAAAAGAACAGCATTTGCTCTGGCGGGAAAAATCACCAAACAGAGTTAGGACACGGGTGGATCCACTCCCACCTCTCCCACTAACAACCCGGGACACGTCACTCCACTTCTAGGACCTTATTTCTCTCATCCATAAATAAGAGAGATCAAATCGGTGTTTCCCAAAATATGGTCTCTGGCCTAACTATGTGCGAATCCTCTGTGGGTATGTGCGTGAGGGGGACAGTGTCCCCCACAAACGCAGACTCCTAGGACCTATCCTTTTCCCACTGAATGCAAATCTGAGAGTGAGGCCCAGGGATCTGCAGTTAGAGCTTCTTGGCTTTTTAGCTTCTTGGCTCTAGACTTTGGGGACCTTTGGAATTGAGCGATAACAGGCCAACTGACCAACGCAGGATGAAGTATGCGACCCATACATAATACTGAAGAATCCCTGAGTCTTCTGGCTATATGATCCCATAGTCACGAGCAGAGTCAAAAACAAGTATGTAGCTCTAGCACAACCCTTTCTATCCGCCCCCCAAAAATGCATCATGTTCTAGAGTTCATCCCAGTGTAAAATCAAATATTGAAACCATTAGGGTGTTACTAACTATGGAACACAATTTCCCCGTTTGTTACACCTTGTCACTGTGCTCTGCCCCAAGAGAGTCCAAGCCCAATCACACCCTAGAGAACACACGCTAATACCACATGGGATATTTTAAGGCCAGATCTTCACAGCATGTTAACTCCATGTTTTCTCATAAAGTTGTCTCCAAACATTAAAATTTATAAAACAATATTTCTGTGCTGGATGCATAAGCAAGTAAGTGTGACTATTACATATACACTTAAAAGCAAAGGGACAATAAATACTTGTTCAAAGATGAAAAAAACAAAACACAAACATGGGAATGGAGAGAGAACCTACGATCATGCTCCGCAACTAGCAGGCAGGCAGGCAGCACTGATGCCCTTCCCTGAAGAAGTCTGGCTCCTACTTACACACACACTCAGTAATTCTGGAATTAGCACCTGCCTCTTTAGGCCTCAGGTCCACGATCTTTTCTGTAACACTGACCAAAGTTTTACATACACCGGGAAAATGCAGGAGTCTTTAAAAAGTGGACACAATGACCAAAATGAGCTCTACTGGTTCGGAGATGGATCGGGACAGGAAAATAGACGTAACGAAAGAGGAAAAATCGTGCTAACTTTCAGTTAAACACAGTAGATGGAACACCATATTTTTCTCTCTTCTCTCCCAAATGTCTGCTAAAATAACAATAAATAAAGATGACAAGAGAACTGGAAAGGAGTCAACAGCAGACAAAAGATGCCAGTAAGTTTTTGGGATATGGGAAATGGATAGAAGAATTGTTATCGACTTAACAGAATTGTGCTTGCAAAGGGATACAGTGAGGAGAAGGAAGACCGTGCGGGCCGTGAAACTCCAGAAAGGCTTCCAACTTGGAGGCAACTGCCGCTGCGAGTAGGTGGGGGGTGAAGCTTGGGCTGCAACTACGGATACCAGTTGAAACTACCTAAACCACAACTCCGTTGAAAAATAAAATTGAGAAAATTCTTAGAAAGTGTAAAAAAAAAGAGGGCACCTGGGTGGCTCAGTTGCTTAAGTGTCTGCCTTTGGCGCAGGTCCCGATCCCAGGATCCTGGGATGGAGCCCCACGTCGGGCTCCCTGCTCAGTGAGGAGCCTGCTTCTTCCTCTCCCTCTGCCTCTCCCCCTGCTTGTGCATGCACTCTCTCTCTCTCTCTCTACTAAATAAATAAAATCTTCAAAAAAAAAAAAAAAAGCAAGCATAAGAAAAAGTAACAATAAAGACAAGAGAAAAGGTTTTAAAACATAGATGGTTGATCCAGAAGATTTACTAATTAACAGGAGTTCCACAAAAAGCAAACAAACACATAAGGGGCCAGGAAAGAAATTATCAAAGAAACGTGAAAATAAATATTCCCCAAAGGGAAGGGCATTGACCTATTCAGGGTCCGTGGAAAGCCTGGCATGCTGAACTCAAATAGCCCAGGCCAAATCACAGCATCCTGAGACTCTGACTCAGTCACTGGCCAATTGCAGTCCATGGTCTGAATCTGGCCCATTGTCCGTTTGGGTAAATAGTTTACTGGAACACAAACAGGTTCATTCATTTATAATATTGTCTGTGGCTGCTTTCCTGTGGCAGTGGCAGAGTTGAGGGGTGGTGACAAAGACAGCATACCCACAAAGCCTGAAATATTTTCCTAAGAGAAATGAAAACATATCCACACACAATCTTGCATGCGTATGCTCATAGCAGCATTATCCCTCAGTGCCAAAAGGGAGAAACAACCCAAATGTCTAGCCACAGACAAATGGATAAATAAAATATGGTATCTGTATACAGCAGAATATTTTTCGACTATCAAGGAATAAAGTGCTGATAAATGCCACCACTTGGATGAACAGTGAAAACATGCTAAGGGAAAGAAGCCAGTCCCCAAAGCTTACATACAATGTGATTTCATTCATAGGAAAATCCAGAGTAACGAAATCTACAGAGAAAGAAAATAGATGGTTGGCTGTTTGGGGTAGAAGGGGGTGGATGAAAAGTAGGGGTGATAGTTAAAGGGTACAAAGTTTCTTTTGAGTTGACAAGAATTTCTAAAATTGACTCGGGGATGGTTGCATATAATTTATTATTGTCAATATAATTTAAAAATCCACCAAGTTGTGCACTTGAAATGGACAAGCTCTGTGATATGTGAGTTACAGCTCAATAAAACTGGTTTTTAAGAAAGGAAACATACCAGAAAAAAATAGAATAATAATATACTACTTGGCCCACTGGACCCATTCCCATATATTAATACTGACCACTAGTACTGACCATTAATACCAATCATTCCAGTTTATTAATACTGACTCAATGTCATATTAATAAAATGTAAAATGTGATAAAAGATCATGCAAGAATGATGAAAACAGAATATGAAAGAGAATGAAGAAATCAAACCATAATGGGATTCTAATGGAATATGAAAA
Organism: Martes martes; assembly: GCF_963455335.1. NCBI lineage: Eukaryota > Metazoa > Chordata > Mammalia > Carnivora > Mustelidae > Martes > Martes martes. The sequence continues at coordinate 45,882,941 of NC_137900.1, read as the reverse complement.
ATCACATTAAAGGTGTAAGAACTATGGAGGTGACCAGCATATGAAAAATCTCAAAGAACTAAAAATAATTATCTAATATGAACATAGCCAAAAGCAAAGTGGATTTTAGAGCACAGTCTATTTCTAGGGATAGAAAGGTCATTCATTAATGAAAAGGGGGCCAACTGACCAAAAAGACATAATAATCCTAAATGTTTATGCACCCAATTATAGAGCTTCAAAATAAACAAAAGAAAAACTGATAGAACCACAAGAAGAAATAGACAAATCCACACTAGCAGATGGAGACTGTAATATCCCTCTCTAAATAACTGATACACTAAATATATAGAAATCAGTAAAGATACAGAATATACTCCCAACCAGCTTGATCTAATTGACATCGGTAGACCAGTCCACCCAACAACATCTAGACTGATTAGGGAAACTTAGAAGACACAAATCTGTAGAAACATTAATTACTTATGAATAAATATAAAACATTTACCAACACAGACCATATTCTGGGCCATAAAACAATTGCCAATAAACCTAAAAGGATCCAAGTTATATCAGGTGTGTTCTCTGACCATGCCGAAATGAGAAATTGTTAACAATGATACCTGGAAAATCTCCAAATATTTAGAAATTAAACAACTCACTTCAAAATACATATAAGTCATAAACAATGAATTTTGGAACACTGAAAAAAAATTAAATTAAATTTTAAAAAAATACATTTAAGTCAAAGAAGAAACCAAAGAGAAATTAGAAAATATTTTGAACTAAAGAAAAATGAAAACACATTTAGCACCAAGGAAAAATTTAGATCAATTCACACCCATATTTGAAAACATAGAAAGTCTCCTATCAGTGACCCTAGAATCCACCTAATAAAACTAGAGAAATAGGACCAAAGAAAATACAAAGCAGAAGAAAATATATAATAAAGATAAGAGAAGGAAGGAGTAAAATAGAAAACAACAGAGAAAATCTGTGAAACCAAACCTGGTTCTTTAAGAACGTCTATAAAATTAAAAAGCCACTAAGCAGACTGATCAGGAAAAAAGAAAGAATACATAAATTATCAAGAATAATAGAAGATATAACTCCACGTTATAATGCTGTTTTAAAAATAAGGGAGCATTATGGACTACTTTATGCCAATAAATTCAACAACTTAGACGAAATAGACAAATTTATGGAAAAAAAAAACTATTAAAGCTAACTCAAGATAAAATAGATTACCTGGAGAGCCCTCTATTCAAGAATTTAAATTTTAGGTTAATCTTTATACCAAGTAAGCCAACTCCAAATCCAGGTGGCTTCACTGTTGAATTCTACAAAACATTTAATGAAGAAATCAGACACAAGCTCTTCCAGAAATTTGAAGAAGGGATATTTTCCAACTTATTCTAGGGGATCAGCATTACATTGATACTAAAAACAAAGACATCACAAGAAAACTACAGACCAGTATTTTCCATGGACATAGATGCAAATATGTGAATCAAAGCTTAGTAAACTGAATATAACTTTCTTTTTTCTTTTTAGAGAGAGAGATTGAGTGGGGCAGGGAGGGGCAGAGGGAGAGAGAAAGAGAAAATCCCAAGCAGACGACTGCTGAGCACAAAGCTGGACGCGAGGCTCGATCTCAGGACCCTGAGATCATGACCCGAGCTGAAATCAAGAGTCGGAAACTTAACCAACTATGCCACCCTGGCACCCCTAACAATATTTTTAGAAAAGATAATATACTAACCACCAAACCAAGTTTTCCCAAGAATGCAAGTTGGTTAACAGGAAAAATCAATGTAATTTGCCTATTAACAAATGACAAAGGAAAATCCATGTGCTAATGAGACGCAGAAAAAGCATCTGATAAAAATCCAATATTCATTTCTAATAAAAGCTCTCAGCAAATAGAAGAATAAAAAGAACTTCCTCCAACCTGATAAAGGGCATCTACAAAAAACTTACACCTAACATCATAATTAATAGTAAAACATCAAATTATTTTTCCTAAAATCAGGAAAAGGCAGTGTTCTAATCAGTGTTATTAAACAAGACATTTAAAATATCCATATTGGTGAGGAAGAAGGGTCTTTATTTTCATGACATGACCCTAGGTGCAGAAAGTCTGACAAAAAGCTACTGTAACTAATAAGCAGATTTGGTAATGTTGCAGACTATGCCAAAATCAATTGTTTTTATATACTAACAAGGAATAATCAGGCACAATTTTTTAGAAAGAGTACCATTTAAAAGAGTACCAAAAATGTGGAATACTTAGTATAATTTGACAAAAATATGTAAGATCTGCACACAGAAAACTGCCAGATATTGCTTAGAGAAATTAAAGACTGAAATAAGTAGAGAAGGATCATAAAATTAATATTGTTAGGAGGCGAATTCCCTCATAACGCCAAATCAAATCCCTGCATGTATTTTTTAATTGGCAAGTTGATTCTCAAATTCACACAGGGTCAACATTCTTGAGAATGAAGGACAAAGTTAGAAAAATCATGCTTTCTCAGTTCAAGACTTACTGTAAAGCTACAGTATTAAAGATAGTGTCGTACTAGCACGGCAAGAAAGACATAGTTAGTTCCCCAGAATAGAGAATCCAAAAGACAGACCTGCTCATATATGGACAACTGATTTTCCAGAGAACTGCAAAGGCAATTTAGTGGAGAAAGGAAAGTCTTTGAAAAATATCATGCTAGAGCGGCATCTGGGTGGCTCAGTCGGTTTAGCAGCTGACTCTTTGTGTCCACGCAGGTCATGATCTCAGGGTGCTGAGACGGAGCCCCGACTCAGTTCTGCACTTAGCAGGAGTCGTTTGAGATTCTCTCCTTCTGCCCCACCCTCCCACCTGTGCACACTCATTCTCTCTCTCTAAAATAAGTAAGTTTTTTGGGCGCCTGGGTGGCTCAGTGGGTTAAGCCTCTGCCTTCGGCTCAGGTCATGATCTCAGGGTCCTGGGATCAAGTCCCGCATCGGGCTCTCTGCTCTACGGGGAGCCTGCTTCCTCCTCTCTCTCTCTCTGCCTACCTCTCTGCCTACTTGTGATCTCTGTCAAATAAATAAATTTAAAATATATATATTTAAAATAAGTAAGATTTTTAAAAATCATGCTAGAACAATTGAAAAGACATAGACTAAAAAAAAGTGAACTTGGGTCTTCATCTTGTACCACATACAACGATTAACTCAAAATGTAACGCAGAACTAATGTAAGACATAAAACCACAGATTTCTGGGGTAAAACCTCTATGACCTTAGGTTAAGCAAGTATTTCTTTAAAACAAGAGGAAACGTGCAATCTACCAAGACACAATGTAATAACTTCAGCTTCATCAAAATTAAAACTTCTGCCCATCAAAAAACACTGTCAAGAAAGAAAACAAAGACAAGCCACAGACTGGGAGAGAATATCTGCAAATGATTCACTGATAAAAGACTGATAGCCACAATATAGAAACAACTCTCAGAATTCAGTGTGAAAACAACACAGTAAGAAATGAGCAAAATGGCTGAATAGAAATTTTACCAGAGAAGATACATGGGTTTTAAATAAACCCATAAGAAAATGTTCATCGTCATTTATCATTAGGGAACTGCAAATTCAAACCCAAGCTCCTATTATACCTTCTTGCATAGCTAAAATACAAGACTGACCTCACCAGGTATTGGCAAGGATGCAGAGAAACTGGAACTCGCGCATAGTGCTAGTAAGAATGGAAAATGGTACAACCTTCTGCAAAACTGACATTTTCCTAAAAACCTAAACATACACCTACCAATAGTTCAGCCGTTCCATTCCTAGGTATCTACCTAAGACAGATGAAAGCACAGGTCCAAACAAAGACTTGCATCCGAATCTTCATAACAACTTTGTGACAGCTAAAAATTGGAAACACATTGCCCAACTGCAGGTGAAAGCCTTTGGGCAACAAACTATGGTATATATATATGCGACTGACCAGCACTCAGAAACACATTACTGATACCTGCTACAGCATGGACAATCTCCAGATCATTAGACTGAGTGCAAAAAAGCCAGGTCAAGAGAAGTGGGGGAGAGGTTGCTACTGTATGATTACATTAGCATAAAATTCTAGAAAATGCAAATTAATCCATATTTACACAAACCACATCACAGTTTGCCTGGTGATTTTGGGTACGAGGAAGGGTGGCACGGAGGGATTGCAAAAGGTAATGAGGACCCCTTGGGGTGATGATGTCATGGGTGTATACATATGTCAGAACTTAAAATTGCATACTTTAAGTATGTGCAGTTTATTGTATGTTAATTATAACTCAAAATAATACAAACCTAACAAAAAAGTCACTTTGGGGCCATGAGATCTGAGGTGAGGAGAAAGAGTAGAATAAGAATTTGCTGTGTTTTCTTATAAGCCTGTAATGGTTGTGTTGTGTTTTGTTTTGTTTTGTTTTTTAACCATGCAGAATCATTCTGGTAAAAATGTAAATAAAAATAAAACAAGAGCAAGAACTACAAGAGGATAACAAAAGAGACAAGAAAGACTTTCCTTTACGGTCTTTAGTTGAAAATCAGCTGCTCTTAAAGGCACAAATTCTTTCTACCACCTGTAACTATTTACTTATTTACTGAATTCCTAACAAGGATGCAATTTAGAATACCACAGTAAGTGAAAATGTTCCGTTTTAATGTTTGAATGAGCTATCACCAATATGCCACCAAAAGAACATGAACTGCTACTAAGTGACATTTTTAAGCCATAGTAATGGACTTGTGCTGTCTACCCACAACTTTCTTCAACAACCTTGTTTATTTTTACAGTGGCTTGCCACAGATGGGTTGTAGAAATCATTAAGTAGTTGATAACCCCTACTGGTTTAAACCATTAATTATCTACTTCCTTACCTGGGAGCAATTTGAGCAATGGGATGAATTTCGATTCAGCTGATGAAATGAAATTGATATCAGTAAAATAATCAGTTTCAGAAGAGCCTAGAGTGAACTACCTTCCAATTACACAGGGAAAGAAAATTATCTTGCCAGTTAGCAATTCAGTTAGAACAGAAGCAAAGAAAAATAACCCCTTAAAAGCAGAAATTCGGCAAGAAAAAATGGGGAAATGCTGGTGTTTGAAATAATTTTATTTGCATTAAGATTGTTCTTTGGACTTTGGGGAAATAGGGCTCAGGTGTAATTCAGCTTAGGGAGCCAGAAACTCTTGAACACAGACCCTCCTTCTACTAGGGCTATGATATATACACAGAGCTCTGGTAACTCGGATAGTCATGCTTTTGTGTACTGAGGGCTTTGATTTAAAAACAGCTTAAAGCATGTATACATTCCAAACAATGTTCAAATCATTTGGCATTGGCTGTGGTTTATAGAATGATTTCTTCTTGATATTAAATAACCTCAACTTTCTGGTCTGCTTAATTCACTGATTAGAAATAATGCCCGTGTGGTTAAGTGAGGACATTAAGCCATGTTCCAAGACTAGCTGCGTCTGCCCATCACCCAGGTTAACTCTACAGGGGACTGTGTTCCGCCAGGATACAGAACCCAGCTACCACTTTAAACTCTTCTCTATCCCTTCGATGACAAGTTTCGTCAGGCTTCTCACATGTGGAGAGCAGCCCTGCTGAATGCAACAAGAAAAACTCACTAGGAATTGAACAATAAACTGGTTCCAACACACACAAAAGGCTCAAATCTGCTTCTATCATCTTTATCCAGAAGAAAGTTGGTTGAGCAGCAGAGCGAGGAAGAACAGGTATGTAATGCTAGGAAAAATCAGTTTCTCCGGAACACCGAGAGGCACTGACTGACCTGAAGGAGAAAACAGCACACACACACACAAATCCTACGGTATGCATCTTAGCACGTTCTTTGCCATCTTTGCTGGGTTCAAATATTATCAGATAAGTTACCAAAATCTCAAGGATAAGGTCGAATTACTGCCCCTGCAATGACATAGAAGTAAGACAGAAGGCTTTCTGTCTTGGTTTGGCTTAGGTGTCAACCTGCCTGTTAGCAGGGCTGGTAGTACCTTGGAGAACAAGGACCAACACCCTCATTTTGCAGAAAAGGAAATGGAAGGTCAAGGGCCTTGACCAAAGTGACACAGAGATGCAACCAGGACGGGATGCTAGACCTTAAGACTCTCTCCTCAGCCTCTCTTAGGCCCTTTCCTGGTCTCCTTTGACTTTCCTTTTGGGGTCGAGATTCTGTCAGAACAGGTCACTGGGAGGCAGGTCATTTTTACACAGCTGTTTCCAACCCAGCTACACAATGGAATCACCTGGGAGCCACATAAATTCTGACCCTGGGACTTCACCCCCCACCCCCCAAGCGTTCTGATGTAGTCCAGCTGGGGTGTGGCCGAACGCGGGGAGTTTCAAGAGCTCCCTTGGGCAATCCTAAAGTGCAGCCATCTCTGAGAAGACTTGCCATGGAGCAAAGCCTATTGGCAAAGAAACTTGCTAATAATTAAGAGGAGCTTTGCAATGGTTTTTCATACTCCAATCTAGGCAGGTGTTCCTTGTTGAAAATTTTTCTGGCTTATTAGGGTGTTCCCTGCTCCTCAGGTTCTAGCCAGCTCCGTGCCCTTCTTAACCACCATTGTCAGGTAGCCTCAGCCTCTAAAAGCTCACCACTGCCATCAAAATGACCATTAAAAGAGAGACCGGAAACAAGTTTCAAAACGTTAAGTAAAAGTGAGGGAAGGAAATCCACACACACACACACACCCCTCCTCATGATTTGGACAAGTCTCCATAAGCAAAACAGAGGAAAGGGAGGCTATCTGGCGATTATTCCAGCCAAGAGTGTTTGGGCATTTTCCCAGAATTACCCAAGTAATCCCATGAAAAGGGAATCTATGTAGGCTACATTAGGTACAAACTGCCTAACTCGTGAGTTTTAATCAAAGTTACCTGACTCTGGAAACTGTTAATGCCAAAGACACCACGTGCATCATAGGTTTGACTGGCCCCTGACCCCTTTCCTAAGCATCTCCCTCTGGGGTCTCGCAGTAACAAACCAGAACCCCGAGCAGGCTGTGAATTCAATACTCTCCCAGGGCCCTTCTGCTCTGCCTTGGGACCTGAGCCACCCACTCCGGAGAAGTCCCAATTCCTACGCCCTTCTAGCTCAAGAAAAAAACCGTAGGAGCATTCGAGGGGGTGTGGTGAGGCCGAGTCCCAGGGCGCCGTCCAGAACCTCCTTTTCTCCACCGCGGAGGCTCCAAGAGCCCCGCTGTCCTGCACACCTTACAACGCTCCGCCCCCGACACTCGGACGCAGGTGGCCCTAGGACGAGGATGTCAGAAGTTCACTGGTCCTGGGAAGGACGGAAGTGAGGAGGAGTGTCCCGGAGGCCGAGCCTCCCCCGCACCGCCCGAGCCTCGACCGGCAAGAAGGGTCTTCGCGAAGGGCTGTCCGGAAGAGGTGCGGGGTCGCGGACTCCCTGGAAGAGGGCCGTACCCTGGCTCAGGCGCCGTCTCCTCCCTCTGACTCTGTCCCGCCGGGGGCAGGACCCGGGCGCGAGCCGGACGCCGGGACGCGCCGCAGGAAGCTGGGCTGAGGCTCAGCGCAAGATTTGACCCCGGCAGCCCGGAGCTCGCCACGAGAGGCCGCCTTAGTCCTAACCCGTGCCACCTGTCCTCGCTGGAGTGGCAGCACAGCCCCAGGACAGGCCCCGGCTACAGCTCTCCCCGCTTTAGCCGACCAGAAGAAAAGTCTTAGGAAGGTGGGGAGGGACGCCCGACGCGCAGACCGCCTCACCTGTCCGGCGACGTAGAGCAGGCACCAGGTGCCGCCGAGGATGCGAGCCAGGAGCCTCGAGTGCCAGGGCGCAGCCGGCCGTGCCATGGTCCCTCGGCGGGTAGGGAGGGAGGGGAGTCCGGGCGAGACCCCTCCCTGGAAGCGGCAGCCGCCTCCCGCGCGGGCTGCAGGGCTCGGCCGCGGCTGCCGCAGCCGGCGGGGGATCTGGGGCGTGCGCCTGTGGGGCTGGGCTGCGCTGCGCTCGGCCGCGCGTCCTCTGAGCCGCCCTGCGGCCGCAGAGCCCGGCTGCTTTGAATGGGAGCGCGTGCGCTGGGGGCGGGGGCGTTATTTGTGAATGTGCTGCTTGTCTTGGCTCGGGACGGTTCGCGCTCCAAATCCCCCCCCCGGCACCCCCTCCGGCTCCTGCTCCTCCCCTCCTGTGTCAGCCCAGCAAAGGCGGGGAGCGCAGACACCCAGCCGCCCCGGCAGCGACTGCGTGCGCCTTTCGGGAAACCGGAGCGGGGCTAAGCGCTGGCTTCTATTTATTTATTCTTTTTAAAGGGAGGGTCTCGCACTGCACACCTTGGACGCGTGTGGAATCCGACCCTGCCTGCCCCGGGAGAATACTGGATGAGAGGGAGAGGCTCTCCCCGGACGCTGGTGCTTTCCCCGGAACGAGTCCCCGGGGCCATTCCCTGCGCGCTGTCCCTGGAGCTTGGCGCGCTGCAGCCGCCCTGGAAACCACGCAAGGCCCTCAAGGGACGGGGGAAGTGGGGGCGATTATTAAGAAACTCTACCCCACACAATGCGCAGCACTAAAGGTAATGGTGTGTTGTCCGTGGAGACCCATCCTCTGGGTACGCAGAGAGATGCTCCCGTGGAGTTACTGTTTTGCAACCTGGATCTGGGGGAAGAGGACTTCGCTCGAGAGCGCCCGGGCCCCACCACAGCTGGGTTGGGACGCAGTGAACCAAGAGCCAGCATCACCCATAAGGAGCCCAAGAAATGGGTTCAGTGAAGCTGACTTCGCTTGTCTTCTTGTGCCAGTGGTTTTCTGGGGCAAGCCAGAGCACTCACTTCCTTGTCCCCTGCGGGTCGTGTTCTTATTAATTAGGCTGGAGGCTTTCAGGCTTTCTCTGTAACAGAAAGCAAACTTCGTGCCCTTTGGAGTTCTTTGCCATTGGGACCCAGGTTCATTTCTTCCTGAAAACCTAGCGCTCCAGAGCCAGTCTCCCAAAGCATATTTATGAGAAAGTAAATCCCCCACCCTTCTCCCAACCGTCTTGCAGGCCACTCCACCCCTCCGGAACCTTGGCAGTGAAGCTTACAGAGGCGGGGAGCTGGCCCCACTTCAGTAAACTCTACGATAAGAGGATTCAGCGCAGCGCTCGTGAAACAACTTTTGTGAAGTTCCCACGTGCGCGCGTTGGGATGAGCCCAGCATAAAATGAAGACGCCGCCATACTCCCTAGCAACCATTCATTCAGGCCACGTATTCTTAGAGCCAAGCGCTGGGCTTAAGCGCCCTAGCCCATGAGTGACCTAGAGAGATTTGGATCTTGCCCATTTTAATTGCATGAAAAGACTGGACGCAAACTGCCTGCTGACCACAAGAGGCATATTCAGGGTAGAAATGCCTATAGGAAGTGAATGTTTAACATGTGTCAGCATGAGGGTTTGTGTCCAGAATAGGGTGATTTTTTTTTTTAAGATTTTATTTATTTACTTGACAGAGAGATCACAAGTAGGCAGAGAGTCCGGCAGAGAGAGGGGGAAGCCGGCTCTCTGCTCAGCAGGGATGCTGAGGCAGATGCGGGGCTCCATCCCAGGACCCTGAGATCATGACCTGAGCCAAAGGCATCAGCTTAATCCATTGAGCCACCCAGGCCCCCGATTTTTTTTTTTTTAAACTGGTAAAGAGTCAAGGAACTGCTTCTCAGAATTCACCTATTTACTCATTATCTGTGTATCTGAGTTCTCAAGAAAATCAGAGGTGAAAAAGAAAAAAATAAAATCCCTCTTTGAACTTAGAATGCCAGAAAGTCAAAGCTTGAAGTTCAAGACCTTGAAATTTGTCTTAAGGATTGTAGGCCAGGTTTTCAGCTTCAGTTGGTAAAGAGGAAAGGGTAAGATATTTAAAGACAAGATACCAAAACACAAAAAGGAACAAAGGCCACAGAGGCTGGAAACAGGAAAGGGTTCTGTGGAGGACTGCAAATGGCTTGTCTTGCTAGGATGTTTGAGCCACGGGTTAAGCAGAAAAAGGCAAGGCACTTTGCTTGGTGGGGTGGTGGTCCTAACATGATGGGGTGGGAGAAAGGAAAGCACCAGGGTAGAAGATAAAAGGGAAGCCACATTGGTATACCAGGCAGCATTAGCTGAATTAAATCTTTAAACAGTCCTCCAGATAGGTAGAGCTGTGCTCTCAATGGCTGTACTATCGGGATTGGAGCCAGACCTGGAGGAGCACACAGGAACAGAATTTTGGGTACTGGAAGAGAACTCTAGCCCAACTGCATATCCTAATCCCAAAGAGCTTGGTTATCTAGCTCAAAAGGCACATTTTTTATTTTTAAATAGGTAAACAAACTAAGGCCCAGAAAAGTTAAGTGACTTGTCCAGTGTCTAATTTAAGAGGTCTATGAATTTGTTCTCACCTCCTTGTGACAAAATAAAAAAGAAAGAGAAAAAGAAGGGGAGCTTCTATTCCTTGAGTAACGAGGTAACAGAAGGTAACAGGAATTTAAATTAATGGGGCAGTTAAGTGTAAGGTAAAAAGAGGGTAGTTAGCCCAAAAGGAGGGAGACCAGCTAAGACGATGCTGCTGTAAACCACCCACAAGGTGATGAAGGCTTTCATTACCAGAGAGGTACTCCAGCTACCAGAGAATAAAGTTGGTGTTTAGAAAGCCACACAAGAGAAGGCAAACATTATTAGTTCTGTGTGTGAAGATGGCACTTCCGTAGAACATCTCCATACCAGAGGTTCAACTCCAGATCCTTGACACCAAACTCCAATGTTAACAAATAGTCTGATTTTGTTGACTTCTACCATTTGTTTAAAAATCTATACATTCTTTTTTTTAAAGATTTTTTTTTTATTTAATTGAGAGAGAGTGAGAGAGCACGCGAGGGGAGAGGGTCAGAGGGAGAAGCAGACTCCCCACTGAGCAGGGAGCCCGATGTGGGACTTAATCCCAGGACTCCAGGATCATGACCCGAGCCAAAGGCAGTCCCTCAACCAACTGAGCCACCCAGGCACCCAAAAATCTATAAATTCTTAAACTATTTTCCAACCAATAGTACTGATAGTATAAGAAATAATTGAGGGACTCATTATCCACTGAAGATCAAGTTTCCTTGATACTGCATAAAACACAGGGAGAGGGAGAGTGTTTTACAACAGATGTCTTTGCTTAACATCTTAATGACCTCACTGTAACAAAAGGACTGAGAACTGCCACATTCCTCAGGTATTGGAATCCACACAGACTCTCTGAAGACCCCTGCCACCACCGTTGGCTCTTCTTCTCAGGCTGGCCTCAGTATTGCCAGAGCCTCTGCTCTGGGCCACAAGCCTTTTCATCTGGAACTTGCAGCAGGAGATGTGTTTTGGCATCACTGGTAAGACCTCTCAGAAGCATTCCATTGGAACACCAGACTACACGATTCTGAGACAGACCAGTCTACCTGTTGATCTCCAGGACACTTCTACTCCACTGACTGCTCACTACCTCCCAATTCCTTCTTCAGCCCTCTCTTTTGCTCCTGTCCCTTTCTGTCCAGCATACTTTCCCCCCCAGAGCCCATCATTTCCAGAATACTTCCCAGTTCCACTTCCTCACCTCTTGGTCTTTTCTTCACATTCCAACTCAAAACAAACTCAGTTATCTGCTTCTGCCCTACATAAGCCAAACTTTGCAGGTAGGAGCCACAAAACAAGACAGATAAGTGGCGCCATAGGATCATCTCTCCAACCTCAATGGGCTCCACACTGCCCATCCATCCTCCCGGACCTTTCACTGCAGTACCATCCTGCCCCTTATAATGACTATTTCAAACCTTGTCCTTTCTCCAAACCTCCAGCCATCTCCTCCTTCACCTCCCTCTCTTTCCAGATAGGCAGAGCTCCAGCTTTTCTGCTTTTAGCGATAGCCATCTTGTCTACCTCTGTTTTCTTTCCAAGGCCAATCCTCTCACAGTGCACTTGGCCTCATTTCCCCCCTTGCCTTCCACTGGGAAGGAAACTCACTATAGTTTTCCCTTCTCTCTGTGGTATATTCAACAATGCCCTGAAAACTGTATCCTATCTTTAAATACGATGCGGCCTCTGCCGTGTATAACAAAAAATATATTCACTCTCCAACCACCTCTTATCTTTTCTTCGTGACCTTACTTATTGAAGGATTTATTTACGCTGTTTATTGCCTTCTTCCCTTTCTATTCAATCCTCAGACTGCTCCAGTCAAAATTCAGCCACCATCGCTGTAGACAGAGAAACTGTTCCAGTCACCAGTTGCATCCATGAGGTCAAACCCAATGAATGATCTTTGGTCCTCTTTCGACTTGTCCTCACAAAACCATATGGCATGTCCAATCATTCTTTCATTCTTGGGTATTCCTCAGATATTGGCATAGTACTTCTTAGAATATATTTTTTTGCCAGGGCATCCCTTTCCCTCCCCAACCCTTTATCTAGTTACCTCATTACTAAGCCCCTCCAACATCTGGGTTGGATTCCTTATTTATATGTACTCACGTATCTGTATTATTTTCCTTCATAGAATTTATTCTAATTTGTAATTATACTTTTAATAGTGTGACTAATTGACCAAAATGTGTCTTTCCCTTCCCACTAGGTTGTAAATTCTGTGAGAGCAGTTTACCATGCGGGTATAATGCCTTCCAGTCCAAATTCCTAGCAAGTCATGTTTGCCAAAAATCAAAATTAAATTAACAAAGGGATGAATTAGTACTTCCCACCATTCAAGTGACCTGACCTGGAAATATAACCATCGAGTAGAGCACAAACTGCAAGCTCCTTGAGGACAGACATTATATGCTATTGACTGTTATCCCAGTATTTACAAAAGGCCTAGGAACATAATAGGTAAGAAAGAGAGACAGACAGACAGACAGATGGAGACAGAGGCAAAAAGAGAAATACAGAAAGAGAAAGAAAAACCCCTTGTTAAGTGAATGAACAGAAGCCACTAACAGAATGGGAAACTGCCTCATCGGGTAAATACCTGGGCAAACTCCAGATAAAAATCCATAGGCCAAACAATTCTCGAATAGGTAAAAATTTCCAACTATACTCATTCTTCTAAAAAATAAAATAAAGTTTGGTACCAAGCTAATTATGTTTCTTATCAGCACCTTGAAGTTTCCCCATAAGGAGAAAACAAAAAGTAAATGATTTAAATAATAGGTACAGAATATCCACCAGAACACAAATTACAATTCTTACTAAATACTTAGAAGCAGTAGGAAAGGGGAGGTGCACATTCTATTAGCCAGAGTTAAGATTTATCTAAATTATTTCCAGTTAGTATATCATGTACATTATAAAATGTTCAGCAAGAAAGGAATTTTCTGATAACTGGCTCAAATTCTGCTTCATTCCCCTCTGGTTCTTTAACTAGCTGGAAATGCCCTTCTTGTCAGCCATTATTTGCCTCGGTAGACAAGCAAAACACAGAGCAAAGCTGTTCAGTCAAGCAAAATGTTCGTTTTTGACAAGTTGAATGTCACACACTTTGTTCAAAGAAAATATACATACCTGAATTATACAGTTAAAAGTCTCCTCACTTGAGTGAAGCTGTTTCAACAATATTCCAGTCCATAGAGACATGTGGCTTCAACTATTACAAACTGTTAAATTATGTGCATAATAAAAAAATGATAGGAAACATAAAGTAGTATGTTTATATCTCACAGAAATGACTCAAAACCATATTTCAAGAAAGTAAACACTGGAAACCAGCAGTTTTACTGATTCTCTGCCCTAATTTAATCTCCGGTCTGATTCTGTCTTTTAGAGGAAAATACAGATTTTTCTTTCTTTTTAGCTACCACGTTTGTGGATTTTTAAATTGAAAGCATAAAGATTAGCTGAAACCAGATAAACAGAGTTATGTGAATTAACATCCAGATCAAAATATTTTAAATTACCTCTGCTTCCTTCTGAGGGGAAAGCACAGTGTCCCATGAGGGTTATGACTTATCGGCTGACTTATCTTTCCTTTCTATAACATTAACTGACTGGCTGAGGAGTGCCTGAGGTCGCAGGGGTGTCCTGGCATCCATTTATGCGGAGGCCATGATAGTGTGTTAAGTAATGCGTGTACTTAATCTCTCCACGTTGGCTTGCGGGAGTCTCACATATAAAATGTGACAGCATTTGTTTTTCTTACCACATAAAAAATGACATCACAAACTGTTAAGAGGTTAAACCATATATTATGGCTTCATTTTAGAGTCACTGTTTGCATCATATGACAGCCCAACAGGGGCCGAATCTAACACACTTAACATTCCTAAGGCTAGGAACATATATAAGCTCTGTTGGGTGAGGCCCATTGGGTGTGGTTCTATCATGCAGAAAATCTTATATAATAACAGTCTTTGCAAAAAAATTGTCATTCTTTCTCCATGTGTTGAAAGATTTGTCCAAATAACACAGCAAAGGACAACAGAGATTATAAAGGAATCAAAAAATTACATTTAGAAACAGACATGAATTCCCTTCCTCCTCTCTGGAGACCTCAGAAACTGTTTACCTGAACTTGGCAACAATTTTTCCATAATTGAGTCAGTCTGTCAACAATAATATTCAGTTTCCTTTTTGTACTAGCCATTATGAAACTATGTAAAAGTAGTAAAAAAAAAAAAAATACCATCCCTGTTCTTCCAGAAGTCACCATTAAGTTTCGCAAAATACATTTATGTGAGAAATGTGTATCTCCAAAATATTTGTTCCTCATTATTTCAGAAGCCCTTGTGCAAGCATGGTATCCTGTTGTAGTCAGTTCTATATCTTCAACAACTACCACACAACAGACCCTCAGATGTTTGATAAGCTGCATGGAATCCTTATTCTAGTGCAAACCACATCAGTGAGCACCATGAGGACCAAACAGGAATTCTGTATTTTGGACTAGCTTCATAAAGTCCCATCAGAGTATATCAGTGATCAGAAACCTTATTTCTCTCAAATGCTGATATGGTGAGCTCCCACATATGATTTAAACTATGATACATACAGCAAGTGGTTTCATAGATAGCTCTCGGTCAGCTAATTCGTCATTTTATTACAAGGATTTGTTCTTATATAAAAGAATATACCATTTTCAAATCCGAGTATTTGGGGTGTTTTAGTATGTTTTGCTTCATTACGACATCACCCAACACCCTAGCTGTTTTCATGCTCTCTCTGGTCCCAGGCACACCAGGCATACCAGAAAGCTGGGGGCTGAAGTATATTACTTATTCCAAACTCGGCATCTGAAGTTTCTTGACTGTGTCACAAGACTCCCAAAATAAGTCCCAGGAGCTGGGTTTCTATGTCACAAGATTGCTTTACCCAATGTAACAAAAGCAAAATACTGTCATCTATGGACCTAAGCAACATTCCACTTTTCAGTTGTTGCCTATGACTGGATATCAAGGGTTCCTGCTTATTAGAACTACCTTTTCTTTTCTTTTTGAAAGCAGTGTTTAAGAAAAAGGAAAATGGACCTCTTTCTTTCAAACTAAGATTTATCCTCAGTTTCCCTAGAGGCATCAGAAAAGGAAACAGCGCAAGTCCCACTGCTGTTTGGCTTATTCTGAAAGAAATATCCGTGTATATGTGGACACAATCCCCCTTAGTTTTGCTAGAAAAAGAAATCAGAAAATCAAGTCTCTGGATAGTTCCAGAAGAATCACACAATACTTGGGAACACATGATTTTGTTTGCTTTTCAGTAACAACTTAGAAAAAATAATTCCTCATAGAATAAGTAAAAAATTATAATATGAAACAGAATTTAAAAGCAATTGTTACTTTGACCCCCAAGTAATGACTGATATATTTTTAACTGCTCTACTGTTCTATGTATCCTTATGTTGTCCTTCCTGCTCTAAGACGCAAATACCAATGATGTCACTACCCACTAGGAAGAATGGGAACATAAAGTCTGAAGCATGACATAGTTTTTTCTGAATTGGATACACTGGTCAAAAAAAATAATAATAAAATAAAAATAAAAAATAATGCAGTGGTAAGAAAATAAAGTTCAACCAAATCAAAAATAAGGGATTTTTGGCAACAATAAAATATACATATTTTAGAAGATACAGCTGATCTTTGTTTATAAGATTAAATGAACTAAAGCTTATGACAGTGCTCTATAGTTTGTAAAGCACTATTACAAGTACCTTTATTCATTATTTGGAGGTGTTAAAACCAAACTCAGCTAAGTTTGAACATCTAACTGGCTTTATTTAATGATTCATGAATCACACGGCATCCCATCTTAACAGATAGAAAAGAGCTCCAAGAAGCTGCATGAAAGCCAAGGCTTTTATAGGCAGGTGGAGGTGGGATGAGGAAGTCCTAGAAAGAGTAGATTATTTCAGGCAAATTCACCTACATTTAAGGAAAGGCGAGGGTCTGTCAGGCAGATTTTCTCACTGGTGCTGACCCAGGGAATTCTAGATTGACTAGTAAAAGCTTACATTCCTGTGAGAGGCTGAAACTGCAATTAAGTTAGATATTACATCTTGGTTTGCTGACATGGGGCTTAGCACAAGTGACTATTTAAGGCTTGTCTCTTTTTAACAGTGGTACACTGCTGTGCTTCAGAAAAATTTAAGACAGCTTGTAAAGATATTTGTTTAAACAAAATATCAAGCTATCTAATTAAAGGTAGGTGAGAACATTAACATTCTCAGGAGGTAAGTGTCAGGGTGGGATCCATGCGATATTTTGGGTTCTACTCTGCTTTCCGAAATTGGTTGAACGTTGTTACTTAGAGCAGAAATTGACTTCATAATGGAACAATAGAGATATTACCATTTGGAAAAAAATTAGATGAGAAACAAACAAACAAACAAAGACTATGGCCTTAAAGCAGAGTCAGAGATGAAGATAATATAAATTCAGTTCCCATAAAAGCCACAGTCATAGATTTGGCTCTCAACTTTCAAGCAGTCATGAAACCCAATAAATTACAGCACCCATGTTGAGGGGGAATCAGGCTAGTTCTATAGACTACTACAGGCCTTGACAAAATTCAGAAAAGTTCCGTAACTGTTTTTTATCCTGCCTCATCTAATTCTACCACACATGCCCTTAGGTTTATGAGCCCATCATTCTTAGCAGAAAACAATACAGTAATATAATTGATAGAGAAAACTTTAATTGTGATTTATAGTGTCTCTCTCTCATAGCAAAATTTCTTGAACATGTATTTTCCTCTTTAAATTGTACAGTTAAACTTTTCGAGGGTAAGTCAAGACATAACAAGGGATATTGGAGAAAATTCAGAATTGAAGTTTGGAGAAAGTAAGTTAAGTAAGTAACACAAATTCTCACTTTGATCAAAGAGCAGGTAATGGAGAAGGGGGATAGACAAGGCTCTTAGAGGTCATCTGGGATTTCCAGAGGATTCGGCCTCAGGCTGAATATGGATCAAGGGATGGGGAACAGTAACTGCTGTGACAGATAAAGCCCTAAATCTCCATGGCTTAACACAATAGCTGTTTCAGATGAGTAAGTAAAGTTTGGCCAATGGCCTGGTGGCTGGAATATGTGAGAAATCTTATCAGAAGGTCAAGGGAACTTTCAGAAAACTATCGTTATAAACTGCAAGGAATGATGATGCCATCTGGAGTTAAAAGACTGATTCACTGATTCCCTGGCCTCTGGAGTTGTGTCTAGTAAGAAGTTGTTGTGGCCGATGTCACAGAGGTTGCTGTCTGTGTTCTTCTCTAGGATTTTGATGGTTTCCTGTCTCACACTCGGTCCTTCATCCATGTTGAATTTCTTTTGTGTGTGGTGTAAGAACGTAGTCCAGTTTCATTCTTTTGCATGTGGCTGTCCAGTTTGACCAACACCATTTTTTGAAGAGACTTTTCTCCACTGTATATGCTTTCCTGCTTTGTCAAAGATTAGTTGACCATATAGTTGTGCATAAAAACTTGAAGCCAACCAAACCAAACCAAAAACAAGACTGAAATGGTCCTAAATTAACAACTACCTAATGGAGATTCTCCAGGAAACCCTCTTTGACCTCTCTTGCCCTCCCACTCAACTCATACTCTACCTCCTATGCTCTCCCTATCATTGTGCCCACCACACAACATATTGCAACTGTTTCCTTATTTTATGCCCACTAGTCTGTAAACCCCCCGGAGAACCAAAGTTGTCTTCTCACCCTGCATTCTCAGTGCTCAGAGAGTGCCTGGCACATAGAAGGTGATCATTCCTTCACATTCGTTGAAGGAATGGATGGAGGCAAAGAGAAAAGGAGATATGGAGAGGAGAAGCACAAGAACTCATGAAGTTGTAAAACCCTAGAATATAAAGACTAGCTATAGTCTTCTAGTTGCATAAAGAAAGTTAATTGATTAAAAGTAAATCACAGAAATGTAATCAATCTAAATTTTTAAAAGTCTTTAGGCTGGGGGTAAAAATAGGACAGAGTAGATTTCATTTTTGCTTTTAAGCTTTTCTATTACTTGCCATTAAGTGAAAATAATTTTAAAATCTAGGGAATAAACATTAGGATTAAACAGCTAATATAAATTTATTTAACTCTAACATGTAAAGACTTTATTTTGGGAGTAAATGCCATTTGTGCCTGATTCCATCTTTTTTAAAAAAGTAAATAAGTAAATTTTTGGACAGAGATACAAAGCAAATAACATCTCCTGAAAGTAGTCTCAGATACTACTTAAGAGTGGCATGATGTGTTCCCCAAGCTATATGTGCCAATTATAGTGTTGGCTGTGTAAGCAAGGCCCCCTTACTTTAGTCATTGATAGAACCATATATGGAATCTTTTCAGCCTGTGACAGTCTTATCGGAGATTATAAAGCTCCCTACTAGCAGTCATCTTAAGTGAATTCTAGACTTATTTGAGAAAATAAAGTCTGAAGCTTATGGGGATACTTATAAAAGAGTAAAAGTAAATTATCTCAGGAATTTGTTCATTTATGCAACATTTGCACTTCTCTAAATATTTCCACATACTTTTTTAACAGGATTCCATTTTCCTCTTGAACTCAATCATTAAGATATGAAACAAAATTAATACATAAACTGAGCAAAATCTACAAAGAAGTGCCTGCTAATTATAACTCATGATATTAATATAATGTATATTCAAAACTCCAGCCTTTATTGACTTTGATAAGGACAATTTTTACACTATTTTAATTTATGTATTTTTAGGATGTACTTTTATTTAGCATGACTGATACAAGTTTCACAGAAGTATAAATACATGATCTTGAAATACTCTGCCCAATTTGCTAAGTCTACATTTACATTTCTGTAACTGATTTTTACACATTCCACTATATCTCTTAAATTTCATTAGAGATAATATATTTCTTGTTCTTTTCTTTTTTTGATAACAAATAAGCTCACATTCCCCATTACTTGTGTTCCCCATTACCTGTGTTCTTTTTCTTTTTTCTTTTTTTTTTTTTAATTTTATTTATTTATTTGACAGAGAGAGAGAGAGAGATCACAAGTAGGAAGAGAGGCCGGCAGAGAGAGAGAGGAGGAAGCAGGCTCCCCACTAGCAGAGAGCCCGATGCGGGGCTCGATCCCAGGACCCTGGGACCATGACCTGAGCCGAAGGCAGAGGCTTTAACCCGCTGAGCCACCCAGGTGCCCCACCTGTGTTCTTTTTCTATATGAAATTCTGAATTAAGTCAGTTTCATTAAACTGATTTTTCCTTTTTGAATTTTTGTGCCCTTGAAACTTTAGCACCCAAAGAACTTTAACTTGATCTCAGTAATGAACTTGGATTGATTACCCAGTTGTGAACGGAAGATTCGTTTGCTTCTCTTCCTTGTTCAAGTGAAGAAATTCTTTCTGTCAGGGTGTAGAGATTTGGGAAGTTGTTGGAATCGATGGCTAAAAGGAGAGTTTTGAATTATTAGCAGATTTTTTTTACCTGGGGCCCTTGTAATCAAGAATAATTGCAAGTTCACAGTGGAAAGTTTGCAGATACAATTCAGATGAGTAAAGTCTTAGTACTTCTCAAGGTGTGGTCTGGGGACCATCTGCAGCAGAATCACCTGACAGGCTTGTTAAAAATACATATTCCCAGGTCTCAAAGTCTCCCTTCTGTGTTTTAATATTTTTGAGACAAAAGAGTAACAATTTGAAAAAAAAAATGGATTATCTGGTCAACATAGATCATAGATACTTCTACACCTCTCCAAATGGTTCATTCTAAGAAGAATTCTCCCAAATGAGACTATCAGGGTTCACTGTTGGGGATTCCACTGAATGATGGGAAGGTCTAGGTCTTCCTAAATATCATCTGCATTCCCCCAACACTTATCAGAAAGGAATCTGAAATGGGCTTTCCAGGAAGAGGGTGTGGAATCTGAAGTCTTGTTTCTTTCCAAGATCAGGGTGGCTGCCCAGAGGAAATCCCTCACTTTCTGGGATTACATTCCAGTTTCTAAATGTTTGGAAAACATCCGAGTTGACTAGCAAGATGGAGAGGTAGAGAGAAAATGAAGAGGATCTGAACCATGAAGGATTCCGCTAGTTGATTTGGGCCCTGTGCCTGGCTTGAAAGGCAATTGCTTTATTACTTGGCAAAATTCCCATTACATGTCATTCCTTATAGCTTGCATTTCCTAGTCCTTTCATATACATCAATTTTGTTAGGCCTCACATTCCTTTCTCCCATTCAAGGACTGAAGACAGACTTCACAGGTCTACAAAAGAAGTTCCCTCCCTGTATGTAGGAATGAATGGGAAATTCTAGAATTTCTTAAGGGTTCCTTGTATGAACTTATTATTGGTTCCTATTCACTTCTAAATTGGAAATGTTAGACATCTCTGATAGCAGCCTAAAACCTGTCCAGGTGATTGTTTTTTTCCACTTCAGTTATGCCTATGCAACCAGAATGGCAAACACTGATAGCTTCAATGGCCAAGAAAGAATTTAAATGAGCATACAAGCCATTTTAAGATAATAGGAAGGGGTAGAATCTATGGCAAAGTGGAGAATCAATGTCCAGCCTGAAGGAATTTTTAAAAAAATGTACAAGCCAAATAAAACAGTCAGTTTTAAATACTCCTGGCATATATCCCTGAAAATACTTTCCTAAACTTCTCCCCTAAAATACCTACAATGATTCAGAAGGAAAAAAAAGATGAAAACCAACAACTATAGTGAAAAACAATACTATCAGTCAAGCTATTCGAAAAGAATCTCCACTTACAAGATGGCTGGAGCTACATGGCAGAATTACGTGCTCTGCCTACCTGAGGCTCTGTAAGAGAATCCTTTTTCACTGTATTTCACTGTCAGTCCACTCTAAATCCTATTCCAAACACAACATCGAGGAAGCATCCTTGTTCCAAGTGGTTACTCCTTGTGGGAAGAAGAGTCTATGTTTGATTACCCTTGAGTACATCTCTACCAACCAAAGACTATACCTCCCAGAAAGCTCATGGGCAGGAAGTAGAAAGGTGCATTATGAAAAGCTCTCTCAAGCCAGGAAGAACTCCCATACAAGCACATCGTCAGACCCTCCATGCATGGCTCCTGGTGGAGAACCACACAACAGTGGTGAGAGAGGATTCTGTCTCACCCCTTGAGAGACTGGGAAGAGGCTAGGAGCATTCCACTTCAAACTGCCTAATATTCCAACCTGGGAATGAACCATAATGATTTATCCTATTTCCCATTCTAGGAGGGTTGCATATGATATTTTTAAATTCTTTTCTATGATAAATAAGCCTATTATGAACAGCCTTATAGCTAAATTCTTCCCGAATCCTTTTCCCCCTTCGATATGAAAACTTCTTTCAATATAATAATCCACTTCTTTTAGTTTTTCCTCTTTATATGGACACAGTCCTCTCGTTGTACCCCCAATGCATTATTTCACCTGTTTTGTTGTTAAATAATTGTTTCGTCCCCCTTTAGAAAATGTGAGTTCCTCTGGGAATGAAAGATGATGGTTTGGATAACAAAGCTAAAATAGTGCCTCAGATACATGGACATCCAATGAATAGTCATTGAATGAATGAATGAGAACAAAGGCTAGAAAAGAAGAGTTAGTGGAGAGTCTTGATGGCCAGTTAGGATGTGGCATTTTGTAATCAAGCATCAGTGCATGGTCTTGGGTTCAGAAACAATTTAAGAGGACTTACTGGAGGATTGGTGAGGGGGGTGCTCGGTATGCCAAGGTCAGTGGGACTGGCATGAGGCTGAGAGCCTGGCTGACCACAGGTGCGTACAGTGCTGCTCTAACAATCTAAACTGCCTGCTAAGGTGTCCAGCTGTGTACATTCAAACCCTAAAAAATGAACACTTTACATAATTAAACAGCAAATTCCATAATGAGGGCTTTTCAGGTCCCCTGGGAAAAATAGGGGGGAAAAAAGTTTCTTCTCATAAAAGAAGCCAACATAAGCCCAGGGTGCCTGTTCTGTTTCTATTTAGAAAAAGGCACTTATTTTTAATGTGAAGTTCAGTGGATTGTGCCATTGTGGATCTAGTAATAGAGAGTCTTTAAATCCGGATTCTGCTGCCATTTTCCCACCTGGACTTTTTTTGGATTTGGCTCTCTCCCTGCATCAGCGTCTTTATTTGTCAAATGGATATCATAGCTTCCACCTCCCCACAGGAGTAGTAGGAAAATTAATGAGAAAATAATATGGAAGCACTGGGGTGCTGAGGCATTTAATCCAATGACTCCATTTAAACACTGTGGATTACTTTTGCTGTAGCTCGTCATATCACATATTAACCTGTGACCTAAATAAGGCATATGTTGTTACAAATAGTGAGACAGGATGAAGAATAGCTATTTACTCATCCATGAAATGAGTGGGAAGGTGGGTGATGAGGGGAGAGTCGTTGCTCATGTTCTGTTGGCCTATTTGTCAACATTTCATCCCACTCTGTTAGCTCCTGGAAGTCTGTCTCCCTTCAGCTCCCCCAGGACAATTGCTATTGTGTGATGTGAGTGCAATTTAGAAAGTTCTCAGATACTCCTGGTCTCTTAACCACTTTGTTAACTGAAGCTTTGATTATTTGAACTGTTCTGGTCAACATTTTTTTGAATTTAATTTTATTTAATTTTTAATTTTTAATTAACATATAATGTATTATTAGCCCCAGGGGTACAGGTCTGTGAATCGCCAGGTTTGCACACTTCACAGCACTCACCATACATAGCACATGCCCTTCCCAATGTCCATAACCCCACCACCCTCTCCCTACCCACCTCCTCCCCGGCAACCCTCTGTTTTGTGAGATTAAGAGTCTCTTACAGTTTGTCTCCCTTCCGATCCCATCTTGTTTCATTTATTCCTTTCCTACTCCTCAAACCCCCCTTTTTTTAAATCTTAAAATTATTGCCCTGTCTCTGTATCTAAATAAAATTTACGATTTTTTTTTTAAGGTCATAGGCACAACACTGACATTCACTGAAAAGAAATAATTCTTTTATCATATTCATTCAACTAGAACTAAACCTACCTTCATGAGAAACAGACCATAATTTCTATCCATGTGCACAATGGAAAAAGCCAGAATCCAGTCAAAGTGAGACATGTAACAGTCATAGAGCTATGACATTATAAAAGGGATAAAAATCATACTTATTAAGTAATTCCATCAGGATTAGCATTAACAGTAATCTGGGCAGGAGTTTTTAATACCCAAATAGTTGGCTCTCTGAAGTTGTCAAACGCGAGTGAGCTTTGTATTACAGGCAGATTTACAGCCATCTCCTGGGCATTAGGACCAAAATTCCTGCTAAAATATTTATGTGTCATTTTATCAGATCAGATTTTTAATTCGCAGCATACTTCCATACTTGACTAGAGTTCAAAAAAGGGCCTTTTTAGTAAATAGTAAATGTTTTCAAATCTATTTTAAAGCTTTAAGAAATTATTTCATTTATTTCTTTTCTTTTGAGGATAATTTAGAAGGAAGTCGAATTTGATTTGCTTGTTTAAATCATTCTAAATTACAACAAACTTTTCTTTTATAAATTAAGAGATATTTAACATAGTTTTTGAAGTCTCAGGTTGGCAAGGAGATGACATGCTAGGGAAAAAAGAAACAAGTGCATTATTTTAGCAGATAAAATAGTTTTGAAAGAGTAGAAAACAAAATACCAGATGGAAATGAGAACACCAAATTGTACTGGCTTTCTTCATAATCAGTCTGCCACATTCTACACTGCAGAAAAGCTAGCTCACTATTAGCCTGGTGGAGACTGTTTACCAATAAGCTTTTTAAAAAGCTCTATTGTGAGAGGGAAGAAAGGTGATGATGGTATCTCTATGTAGGAAGTGATCGTTGCAAACCTGGAAATTTGGTCTTAAACATTGATAGATCTTGGGTCAGTGAAGTCCTTTTGATACTGGGAAAAACCTTCCAACATCTCAGACTTCATCGTAACGGCATCTATTTGTTGTGCTCGAACTGTGAACTCGTGATCTGTCCAGATATCTAAAATATGAGATGAGCCCTGAATAACTCCATTTTCCATGTCACATATTTTCTAGCTCTGTTTGCCACTGAATTAGTAAAGGGACATGGTCTTCTCAGAGCCCCATTTTCATGTCTGTCTTGATCAGGGCTAGAATTTCGATTTCAGCATTTGGATTACCAAAATCAGTTCTTCCTTGCCAAAAGAGAGAGAGAGAGAGAGAGAACATAATGAGAACATTATCTCTTAAGGTTCAACCCCCATAACCTTGCATCAGCAAAAGGGGCATCAGCAGTATCATTAGTGTTGTTTCAGTAGCATTAAACTTCTCTAAAATTTGGTAGCACAAGTATTTCTGAATTGAATAAAAAATGTTTTCTCAGTGCCTATTGTTAACAGGTGTCATGATCAGGACTTTCTTAGAAGTTTCAATTCTGCTTTTAAGGTCAACTTATCAACTATCTCTCTATGTTCTTCGTTCATTAAAGGTTATTTAAGTGCCTTCTTTATGTATGCCAGACACTGTTATAAGACCTGAGGATTGAGTGGTGAGAGTCAAAGTCCTTGCTCTGATGAAACTTGTATTCTGACACTGGAAATAGGCAATAAACAAATAAGCTAACAAATAGAGAACACACCACGTGTAGCAATGCCAGGAGTGCTAAGTGGAATGAAGGCAAATAGGCAGTGATAGGAGGGGGAGGGGTTGGCTATTTTAGAACAATCAGGGAAGGCTGCCAGAGGAGGTAACATTTGGGCAGAAATCTAATGAAATGAGGGAAGGAGTCATGGAAGATGTGGGGCAGAATGTTCCAGGCAAAGGGAAAAGCAATTATAAAGGTCCTGGAATGCAACCTTACTTGGCATCATAATGGAAAAGCAAAAAGGCCAAGGTAGCTGGAGCACAATGAGGAAAGAGGATATTGGTGGGAAATGAGATCAGAGAGGTAGCCAGGCACCAAGTCATGCAGGGCCTTGAGCTCATGGTGAGGAATCTGGATTTTATTCAGTGTCATGACAAATCCTGGGTGCATCCCACACAGAGGGACATGGCTTGATTAACATGAAGACACTCCCCGTGGCCACAGTGACAGAGTTGATTGCGTGGAATGAGGAGAGCAGCTAGATGCTATTTGCACAGATCCAGGCAAAAGATGGAGGTGGCTTGGACCAAGGCGACTGCAGGGGAGGCAGTGAGAAGTGGCCCAATGAGGTTCTATTTTGATGGCAGAACCTACAGGACTTGCTAATGTACCGTCTGAGAGGTCTGAGGGAAGGGGAGACATCAAGGATCATTCTAGTGTTTAGGCCTGAGCATCCTACTGAGAGGAGGGAGGGAGAATGCAGAATCGTGGAAAGAAGTCAAAAGTTCTTTTTGGATATGGGAAGTGTGAGATTCTTCCTCCCCATTGACGTAGAGAAGTAAACTTGGCAGTGGGTGTATGTGTTTTCTAGTGCTGTGTAACAAATTGCCACAAATTTAGCAGCTGAAAATAACACCCATTTATTATCTCTCAGTTTCTGTCGATCAGAATTCCAATTAAGGGTTAGCGGGCTGTTTGCTCAGGGTCTCAACCAGGACGAATTAAAGGTGTCGACCAGGGCTGGGATTCTCATCTGAGGCTTGGGATCCTCTTCCAAACTCACTGGTTGTTGGCAGAATTCATTTCCTTGCAGCTGTATTACTGAGGTCCCCGTTTTCTTGCTGGCTGTCAGACAGGGATTGCTCTGAGAAGCTGGTGGCTGCTCTCGGCTCCTGGCTCTGTAGCTCCCATGCGCGGTTCACACTGTCGCTGTGTGCTGTTTTCCAGGCCAGCAGGAGGGCCTCTCTCTGATGCCTCACCTTCTTTGAAAGGCTCACCTGATTAGGTATGGCCCCGTCAAGATGATCTCCCTTTTGATTATCTCAAAGTCAACTGATTAGTATCCTAATAACAGGAGTGGTATCATAGCGTATTCACAGGATCCACCCACATGGGGTGGGGTGCGGGCAGTACACAGCATGTATAGACCAAGGGACAGGAACCTTAGGGGCGTCTTAGAATCCTGCCTACTCAGTTGAATCTATGGTGTTGTGTGAGTGTGGGGCTGTGCAGCCGTTCAGGGCTATTAAAGCCGTGGGATTGAATAAAATCACCTACAGAGAGATTGTGGATGAGAAAAAAAAATGTTATTGATACAAGAAATAACTATATCTAAAATTAGCCAAGTGCCTTCTATGTTCCAGGCACCATTCTAAGCGCTTTACACGTATTACTCATTTAACTCTCACAACAATGCTTTGAGGCACCTACCATCCTCATTTCACAAATAAGGATACTGAAGCACGGCACTGAGAGGTTAATTTACCTGTCTAAATTCACGCTGCTCTTTAAGCAGTAGAGCTAGTTCAAGAATCTACATACTTAATCACGATTGCATCTTCTGTTGGAAGAGATGTGGAATTGAACTGAGACCCGAAGCTCCAACCTTTCCATCCAGAAGTAAGAGGGGCTAGTAAAGGAGGTGGTGATGGAGTAGACCTTAGAGGAAAAGGTTAAGTCAAAAGCATGTGACCTCCTAAAAGCTAAATGTAGAAAGCATCATGAGAAGAAAAGAATGATCAGCTGGATCAAATATTAATATTTGGGGAAAAAATATCCCAGGTTCTCATTCATAAAGTTGTACCAAAATGATTTCATCAGCAATTCATTCACTCAGTAAATATGTATTTGTTTACTATTGCCTATGAGGACAGTAGGGACCAAGACAGCCAGTCTAGTCCTCTCCCTGTGGAGTTCATATTGTAAAAAGGGGAAGGAGATGCACAAAAACATGTAAACAAATGCTTAAATCATGTCATTTCATGAGTATTGGGACAAAAATAAAACTGAATTCAGCACTACAGATAGTTAGGATTGACCCCATACAACATTTGCTTCATTCTTTGTCTTAGTCAACAAGGGCTGTCACGAGCTATCACAGACTGGTTGGCTTCAACAATAGGGATTTACCCTCTCTCAGCTCTGGAGCTGAAGTCCATGATCAAGAGGCCCTCAGGGTTGGTTTCTGGTGAGACTGCTCTTCCCGACTTGTAGATGGTTCTCCTCTTGCTGCGTCCTCATAGTCTCTCTTCTATGTGTGCATGAGGAAAGAAAGAGAGCTCTGGTGTCTCTTCCTCTTCAGTAAGGATAGTAAGGATACCACTCTATTAGATTAAGGTCCTCATACTTATGAATTTATTTAAGCTTAATGACTCCCTAAACACCTTATCTCCAAATACAGTCATATTGTATGTGACTGTATGAACACCCTCAACACAGGAGTTTGGGGCTGGGGGACACAATTCAGCCTATAACATTCTTTGACCTCTAAAAGAACTTCCTAGCAAGGATAGGGGGAGAAAAAAATGAGTCCTTCTATAGGAACATTAGAGAAAATAGCAAGAACACAGAGACCCAGTTCTCCTATAATATTAAAGAATATGGTTGGTTAAAATAACTAAGTTCTTAAAAATATAAAAATCTTACTAATTGGTATTCATTCTCCATTCCTTTGTGAAATGTTTGACTCTGAATAAGCAAGTTTACTGGGTTTTTAAAAAATTATTATTTCAAAAGAATGGAACATATCTACATTGATTTATATATACTTACCCAGAAATCACATGTATTTGTTTTCCATAGCATAGTAGGCAATTTTTAGATTTAAAAATCACCAGGCTTTCCGTGTTCCCAGGTTCTCTTAAACGGCTAATCCTCCTCCCTGGCCTTTAGATGGCCAACTGCAGGTAGGCCACATGAGTCTAAGACCCAGCCATTACAGGGTAAGGGAGCAAGCCAAAGACAAACGATCTGAAAGCTGATCAGACACACATGAGGTCATCCGAGGTGAGAGGCTGAGCTGGTCCAACCCTATTCCCTCTTGCAGGAATTAGAAATGAGCCATGGGAATTGAAGTTCAAAGACAGCATAGGGACAATGAAGCAGACTAAAGGGTGACAGGTGTTATGCCAAATTGTTTTGAGAAATTAATAACCATAAGTACGAAGATCTATGAGTCAGAGAAATTGCATTGAGAAAGTAAGGAGGCAAAGTCAGAAGCAAAAAGAAACTTAAGCAGTTTAGGGAGAAACAGACATGTAAGTCACAAGGAAAGCAGTCAATTCCCCATGAGTCTTGGTGTAATCAGGCATGGTGCCCCTTAACTCAGAGATAAGGAGTGTGGAGGGCAGGAAGAACAGTCAGAAAAAAAGAAAAAGAAAAAAAAAAAGCCTGACTAATTGGTTAGCTAATAACTCTCTTTGCATGTCCTACTGATGGAAGCATCCAACCCGATTAAAGATGGAAGGTACATCACCTTTCACCCTGCTCGCCACTTTCCATGTCTTTGTATGCATGAAAAAACAGGTTAGGCCAGGCAGACACATACAAACACCCCAAATCTATACTAGTGATTTCTCACTCCAGCATCAAATGAAAGATCAAACCTATACACTGTTGTGAAGGTAGGAAGAAGTCAGATCTGATGCTCCTATTCTTTCTACAACTGGGGACCCTAGTTCTAGCTTCTCAGGTTATCCCACATGGCCACTCCTTAAGCAGGTAGAGAGCTTCTCCCTTGGGGAGAAGCCCTTGGTCTTTTTCAGCATTTATCCTTCCCATGAAGTACACACCTTTTAAGCTGGAAATCCCGCTTACCCTCTGGGCTCCGTTTCTATTGCTAGAATGGGAATGCTTTTATTCCTGAGGATGAAGAGAAAAGAAAGGATAGACATTAAGGCACTCTGTCCCAGAATGAGATATCTAAAGAAAAACAGGACATTCCACCAAGAGAAGTTAATCTCCTTCCTACATTATACTAAAAGTCCTTCCTTCTTTCTCAAATTTAAACTAAGC
Source organism: Martes martes (assembly GCF_963455335.1). Classification (NCBI taxonomy): domain Eukaryota; kingdom Metazoa; phylum Chordata; class Mammalia; order Carnivora; family Mustelidae; genus Martes; species Martes martes. Next base: position 45,853,627 of record NC_137900.1, on the reverse strand, counting down.
AACTAAGAGCCCTCTTAAGAATACAGCCACCAGACTTGGATCGTGATAGCTTTGCAGATTCATGTGAGCAAACTCCTTTTCTTTTCTTTTAGGTTAATGGTAAACATTTCTGTTTTCTGCAATTCAAAGAGCCCAACTAAACCAAGGTGTTTGATAATTTTTAAAATAAAAAATATATAAATATTACAGATAACATATGAGTGAATAGATACTGTTAATAGATTTTCAGTAGAATTTCCTAAGCATATGGACATTCTGTTTATTAATAATTTTCTTGATAAAGCCTTTCTTTATAACTAACACAAAGTCAATATCCAAATTATCATTAGTTTTGAGTGTAGCATAGTCTGAATTATTGAGTTTCTATTAGGTTCTCAAACACCACCCAACTTCCACTGATAGACTCACTGTATGTTAAAAGAATAGTTGGACAACTGAATAACCAAATACAAAAGAGTGAGGTTATATATATATCTCATGCCATATACAAAAATTAACTCAAAATGGATTAAAACCTAAACTTAAGAGATGAGACTATACAAATCTTAGAAGAAAATGTATGTGACCATTGTGACTTTGAATGAGATACCGGTTTCTCAAATATGACAATAAAGCATAGGCAGTCAAAGGAAAAAACAGGTACATTGGACTTCATCAAAATGAGGAACTGATGTGCTTCAAAGGTGCACAAAAGAGTGAGAAGAAAACCCAAAGATTGGGAGAAAATATTTAAAAATCATTTATCTCATAAAGAACTTGTATCTAGAATGTATAAAGAACTCTTAAAACTAAACAGTAAAAGGAAAAATAACCCCATTTAAAAATGGGCAAGAAGTTCGAATAGACATTTCTCCAAAAAAGATATACAAATAGTTGATAAGTAGATAAAAAGAGGCTCAACATCATGAGTCACCAGGGAAATGCAAATCAAAACCACAATGAGATTCCATTTCATATACAGTGGGGTGGCTGAAATCAAAAAGACAAAGAATACCAAGTATTGGTGAGGATGGGGAAAAATTTGAATCTTCATACACTGTGTGATTGTAAAATGGTGCAGTCACTTTGGAAAGCAGTCTGGCACTTCCTCCAAAAGTCAAAGAGAGCTACCATTTGACACAGTAATTACTGGAATTACTGAGTATATACCCAAGAGAACTGAAAATATATGCCCGCAGAAAAACTTGTACATGAATATTTATAGCAGCATTATTCATAACGGCCACAAAGTAGAAACAACCGAAATGTCCATGAACTGATGAATGGTTCTATCCATACAATGGTATATTATTCAGCCATAAAAAAGTATGAAATATTGATTCATGGTATAGCATGACTAAACCTTGAAAACATTATGGTAACTGGAAGGAACATGATACAAAAAAACCCCCCACATACCATGATTCTAATCATAGAAAATATCCAGAAGAGCAAACCCACAGAGACAGAAAGTAAACTAGTGGTTGCTAGGGCCTAGAGGAAGGTGGGTTTGGAAAACAAACACTAATGGGTACAAGACTTCATTTTGAGATGATGAAAATGCTCTAAATTTAGAGAGTACTGATAGTTGCACAACATTGTAAATACACTCAAAACCACTGAATTGCATACTTTTATAAGGAAAATTTTATTTTATGTGAATATTTCAATAAAGTGGTTTTTAAAGCTATTTAGACATCGTAATGGGTGGACATAATTATTCAGCCATACTTAAAATATTATATGACCTTTTATTATTCATTTAGTTATTCAAAAATCATGAATTAAGAGCCTGCTATTTATGAGGCAATCTTCTAGGTACTGGGAACAGAGAGTTGAACATGATAAAGTGCCCTAACGAATAAATGCCTTAGTCAGGCTAACAGAAACACTGACATGTAGTTACAATAGTGTATGATCTGTTCCATAAGCCATAATAATCACATGTACAGAATGCTGGCTAACATTCTAACCTATGACAAAAGAGTACCTTGAAATTAATTCCTTTGCCTTATTCTTTGGAGGTAAAGCAGTCAAATGTAGGAAATTACAGAGACAAAAGAGAAACAGGAAACCAAGAAGCCTGATTTTCCCAGGTCCTTGTGATGGTCATGAGAACTGCATACGAACTGCTGGTGTTAGGCCAAATAAGCATTTTGGCTACTTCTTTTACCTTATGGAATAGTACAGCTTGTCAGGCATTTTTAGGCAGTGAGCTTCACTTTCAGTCTTGATTTAAATTTGTATTTTATCCATGATTTCCTTAAAATCATCGTATCTAACAGCTGTTGGAATTGGTATAACATTTCCACCAAAGCAGCTTAGACATGTGTCTATTGGGTTTTTTGAAATATTTTTTAAAGATTTATTTATTTATTTATTTGAGAGAGAGAGCATTCAAGGGGAGGGTCAGAGGGAGAGAGAGAGAGAATCCCAAGCCGACTTCCCGCAGAGCACGGAGACTGACCTGGGGCAGGGGTGGGAGGGAGGTGGGTGTGGTGGTATTTGATCCCAGGACCCTGAGATCATGACCTGAGCTGAAATCAAGAGTTGGCTGCTTAACCTCCTGAGCCACCCAGGTGCCTCTACTGGTTTTGCTGAAGGCAACAACAATTATTTACCGAAAACTTCTAAAACGCTCATCTGCTTATCCTCATCCATCTAGAAATCCCAGTCAGACTATTAGATCAGTAAGATGTACCTAATTCTCACTGACTGATTCCCAGGAGGCTGCTTGAGTCTGAGTTGAATCTGAGCGAAATCAGGGAACCGACCCCAGCGTTTTTAACCCAGGAAGCAGACTATCCCAGTATAACTTGGTCCTGTCTGTTTTCAGAGGAACACTGACAATCAACAAATATCTGCCAGTAAAAATGACTCTGAAGTGGCTGGCAACTTTAACTATAGTCATTTCCCCATTTATTTAACCTTAGAAACATTTCCAAAGATTTAAACCATTTCCTGTGCTTCATGGTATGGCTTCCCACACCCGAACGACTTTACATCATCGAACGAGAATGCACAATGGGGAATGGTCAGAATCTAACCAGAGCAGTTTTATTTCGGCGCAGTTGTATGGGTGGCTACTTTTTACTCCCTCCTCTCTATATCTCAAGAGCTGAAAGGGCAGCCCTTAGATGAACACGTTGCAAGGGGATTCGTTGCCGACAAAGCTGCGAGGCATCTAGGTAAGGAAATGCCTTCTACATTCCCAAGAGCTCACATTGGGCTCTCTTGTTACAGGACCTTCCTCTTCGCTGCAAGCCGACTGCGTTCCAGCAGCAAGAGTTGAGTATATCTGATTCAAAAACAAACACTGGGACGTTTCTGGATTAAAGGTCAATAAGAATGTGTAATAATTACCTCTTTGTTTATAAAAGTTATCGCTAATCTCTTCTGGCCCACTTGCCTTGGTCCAAATGATCTTACTAGCACTCCATGGCCAAAGCTGGTTTTTCCAAGGTACCTTTTTGGTCCATTTTGTCTTTAAGTTTCCTTTTCTCAATTCTGATGCAGAGGAACAGATTGCCGCTCCAGCTAACGATCCCTGATAGGACCCACAACAAAGGATCCTCTTAAGAACGAAAATAGAGCTGTCACCTGTTTCCGGAAACTAACCCAGCATGCATACACACACACACCACAACCACATTAAAATCATTTCGTGCACATGATATTAGAAATACAAAAGGGAAAAAAAGAAAGATTTCCCGGCACAACTTGCCAGAGCACCTGTAAGCCAGCTGCCTTGTGCCAAGTCACTGCAGCACATGTGGTCTTACAATAATGTTACTTACATTCCATATTCATTCTGTCCTCGTGGGAAAACAAACAAGAGTACTTCCACCAAGACTTTATCCTGCAACACTACCCTTCATTACAGAGTTATGTGGCACCATCTGTGTTAGGGGACACTCTGGGATTTTTGGGGGGGGGGGTTGTCATAACATGTTATTTTGTGTATATAAACAGTTCTGGATCAGAATAGAAAATGATCTGAGTAAATTTTAAAAAATCATATTCAAGTGGGTGTGCCTGGGGGGCTCAGTCAGTTAAGCGGCTCAGGTCATGGTCTCAGGGTCCTAAGAGCAAACCCGGGTGCTGAAGATTCTTTCTCCCTCTTTCTCGGCTCCTCACCCCCACTCGTGCACACACACACACACATACTCTCTAAAAAAAAAAAAATTATATTCAAGTGCTATCTTCATCTTTTTGGTTAAGATGAAGATTTCATAGACTACTGGATTATAATTTTTTAATTATTTATTTCTTAAGTTTTTATTTTAATCCTCCAGTGCTTATCACAAGCACACTCCTTAATCCCCATCACCTGTTTCACCCACAGCCCTAACCTCCACCCCTCTGGTAACTATCAGCTTGTTCTCTATAGTTAAGAGCCTGTTTCTTGGTTTGCCTCACTCTACTTTTTTTCCCCATTTGTACATGTGTTTTGTTTCTTAAATTCCACATATGAGTGAAACCAAATAGTATTTCTCTTTCTCTGACTGACTTACTTCACTTAACATAATACTCTCTAGTTCCATCCATGTCATTGCAAATGGCAAGATTTCATTCTTTTTTTGTGTGTGAATAATATTCCATTATATAGAAATATATCTCACCTCTTCTTTATCCATTCTTCAATCAATGGACATGTGGGCTGCTTCCGTATCTTGGCTATTATAAATAATGCTGCTATAAATTTTCAGTACCTGTATCCCTTTAATTAGTATTTTAGTGTTCTTTGGGTAAATACCCAGTAGTGAGATTCCTAGATAATAGCATAGTTCGATTTTTAAATTTTTAAGGAAACCTTCATACTGCTCGCCAGAGTGGCTGCACCAGCTTGCATTCCCACCAATAGTGCATGAGGGTTCCTTTTCCTCCACATCCTCACCGACACCTGTTGTTTCTTGTGTTGTTTATTGTAGTCATTCTGGCAGGTATGAGGTGATATCTCATTGTAGTTTTGATTTACGTTTCCCTGATGATGTGTGATGATGAGCATCTTTTCATGTGTCTTTTGGCCATTTGTACGTATTCGTGTCTTCTGCCCATTTTTTAATTGGATTATTTGTTTTTTGGATATTGGGTTGTATAAGTTCCTTATATGTTTGGATACTAACTCTTTTTTTTTTTAAAGATTTTATTTATTTATTTGACAGACAGAGATCACAAGTAGGCAGAGAGGCAGCCAGAGAGAGAGAAAGGGAAGCAGGCTCCCTGCTGAGCAGAGAGCCCGATGTGGGGCTCGATCCCAGGACCCTGGGATCATGACCTGAGCTGAAGGCAGAGGCTTTAACCCACTGAGCCACCCAGGCGCTCCATTGGATACTAACTCTTTATCAGATATGTCATTTGCAAATACCTTCTCCCGTTCCAGAGTTTGCCTTTTAGTTGAGTTGATTATTTCCTTCGCTCTGCAGGAGCCTTGTATTTTGATGTAGTCCCCATTGTTTATTTTTGCTTTTATTTTCCTTGCCTTAAGAGACATGTCTAGAAATAAGTTGCTACAGCTGATGTCAAAAAAGTTGCTGCCTGTGTTCTCCTCTATGATTTTTGTGGTTTCAGGTTTCACATTTAAGTCTTTCATCCACTTTGAATTTATTTTTGCGTACAGTGTAAGAAAGTGGTCCAGTTTCATTCTTTTGCACGTAGCTGTCCAGTTTTCCCAACATCATTTGTTGAGGAAATGGCCTTTTCTTCCATTGGATATTCTTTCCTGATTTGTTGAAGATTAATTGATCATGTAATTGTGGTTTTATTTCTGGATAACACTTCTTTCTGTGCCAGTACCATACTGTTTTGATTACTACAGCTTTGTAATATAACTTGGAAGTCCAGAATTGTGATGCCTGAATTAAAGTTTTTTTAGGTCTGAGTTTTTGTCTTATAAACTGCTTCCTCAATAAATATATGGTATCATATTCAAGTAGCTATAGGTAATTAATAAAATAATTGCACTCAGCTGTATATTTTAGCCAGCTTGAGTCATTCTCCCACATTTTCATTTACAGTTAGGAAATCCTTTCAACTTATATGTTCTGTCTTTATTGAGTGTTCATCCCATTCCCACCTTTGATTTATTAGCCCTATAGACATGAAGCTGAAATCCTTAGTCAACCCACATGTCAGGGGAGGTAGAGCCTTCTATATCTGGTCAGTTCGCTCTTCTTTCTGAGTGGATACTTAGAATAAATGACAGATTCCCTAGAATAATCACTGAGATTTTATTGATTTGGTCCAACACAGTAAAAAGATTAATGACTCTTCAAGCTATTAACACAGACAAAATGATGGTTTTAGAATCCAAATTACAGTACTTCCCAAGAGAGGCTAAGCTAAAGCAAATTCATTTCAAGGAAGACAGGAAAGTACTTTGCAAGAAACAAAGTCAACTTCTGTGAAAAGCTATTGATCGCTTAATATTTTCATTACAAACCTGAACAGTCTCTTAGGGTTGCCTTCTAGAATGTTCTTTTAATGTACAATTTCCTTTAAAGCCAAAATACCAGCCAGAGCCTTATGACTAGTGATAGCAAAAGGGCCTTTCACCTCCACCTATTCATCTATGTTTGCTGCTAAAGTATACAAAGATTGACTGTACATTTAACATTTCTACTTTATTCTTTTCTTTTTTATATGGTGGTTAAATTGATCATGAGCTACTCATTTGTCAAAGTTAATTTGGACTCAGGAACAAATGTCACCGAGAGATAATGGATTTCAAGAGCCTTGGCCCTGTGACATAACTTGTGCATGCATTAGCTGGAAGGGATTATTGGTTGCTACCCTCAGGAATGGGGAAATCATATTTGTAGTCGTGTATGAGGAGACTGACCCATTTTAGGAAGAGGGAACAATGGGTGAAAGAATAGACACAAAACTGTATATAATATCACCCCCAGAAAAGGGAGAAGTAGATCAGGGTTATAAAATGATGTCTAAGAAGGACTTTCACTTTCTTTGAATGAATGAATGAATGAATGAATTAGCTGATTTACAGAGGAATTTGTTTCATGCATTATTTATGTAATAAAACAAATGATTAGAGGTTAAATACTTCATCCAGCCTCTAGAAAACTAATGATAGGCCCAGAAGATCTGTCTTTAAGGACTGTAATGTTTACAACTGAACAGCCTTCCACAGAGCCCCTCAAGCCAGACTGACCAGGCTCACGGGCCAACTCTCTCACTGACAAGTTACTCAGCCCCTCAGTCTCTCATTTTCCTCAGCTATAAAATGGAGGAAATAATTGTAATCTACCTCAGGGGGTTATTATAAGGATTAGACAAGTTAATATGCAAATACCAATATGTAAAACTATTGAAATACTGTCTCATGCATGCTATACTATATTTCTTAATTCTTATTATTGAGTGTTACCATTATTTTTATTTTTAACAAGTTCTCATAAGTGTTTCCTTCAGCAAGTAGAAGAGTTGTAAATTCTCTACAGTCTATCAAACTCAAACAAACTCAGAGGGATTCTGTTCAAACTGGTGAACGCGGGGAAGAGGAAGGCATTCCCAGGAATGTCACCTAATGAAAGGATAAGTTGCTGAAGTGGATAGAGAGGTTAACATGAGATGCCAGCTCTCTTGGATCAGGGGAGCAGCCATATGTCCACCCATTTCAGAACACAAACAGGTTTCATGTTCTCCAAACCAACACATACTACAACTTACTTTGGTGCCAGGCTCTATGCTAGATGCTGAGGTGTTTAGACAGAACAAAATATTAGCCTCATTTCCTAGAGGACCATATCCTCTTTAAAGAGAAGCCCAGGTGAGGATTCAAATTATTGCTCAGCTGACCCCACCACAGCCTTAGGGCCCTAAATAAAGCCCCAACGTGGTTTTTGCCAGAATGAATGCCTACCTTGTGGAGGTTTATTCTTTATGTCTAAAGAGGAAATGGCCCCTGTCCTTATGGAGCTTATATTTTAGTGACAACAGGCAATAAACTGGCCATCTAATTGACCTGCAGAGTAATTACAGTTTATGATAAACTATATGAAGGAAGTATGCAGACTACTACGATAAAGAAATATGAAACAAGAGGATCCCTTTAGATAAAGCAGCTGAGAAAAGGGTCTCCTATGACTTTGGTACATCCAGGAAAACATCAGAAGCCAGTATGGGTATAAGCCAAAGGAAATAAAATCATAGAGGTAAGCAGTGGCTGGGCGATGTTGATTCAAAGTGAAATGTGAGATTCTTTAAAGGTTGTAAGATGCCAGCAACAGGATATGATGAGACTTCTCCACTCTCGCTTGCATTTGTGAGAGTGAAGGAATGGCTAGCTAGGACATTTGTCTGAAGACATGCTAGAGGACAGTGTGTTTCAAGCCAACAATGCAACAAAGATAGACCCTTTACAACTTACAAATAGCTTTCACATGATTTTGTCCTTCATTCGTAGTATAATTTTAATTGACCTGCTAATATTTTAAGGCATCATTATTGCCATTATGCAGACAAGGAAAAAAAAAAGACTCACAAAAGTTTTGGGGCTTGTTCAAGGTGACCTAGTAAGTATGTGACCAAGCTAGGCATATACACCAGATTTTATGGCTCTTATCTTCCTTCTGCTAAACTAGACCAAGAAGGACAGGAAGGGGTCATGAGATATCTGCCTCACTCATGTCTGTCTGGAAGACATCAGGGCCGAGGGAGAAGAGACGCCTGTGGTCCCGAGGTGGAACAGTAAGTGTGGCATAGGCAGTGGAGAGAAGGTCTTGCCCGAATGGAAGGAAAAAAACCAAAAACTGCAGCCCTGCCAGATTCAGTCTGGCCTGGACTGATCAGCGGTGTAATTGCTGAAGTTGCACAAGGAGCCTCTCTGTCTGCTGCCCCAGCTCACTGTGCGACTGCACACAAATTGGAAGGTTCGTGTCCTGTATTCAATTGGGCCGTGTCTTCTTCAGTCTCTAGGTTGTCATTTTACTTAGGATATGCATGAATTTGGCACATTTACCTAAATCAACACCAAATTCCAGGAGTTTGAATGCTGACATAAGATCTCTTTAAAAAAAAAAGTTCTTTTTAAATGTTGTTCATTCAAGAAAAGTATTAGCAAGTAGTAACTGAGAGGGGCTGACCATGTGAGGCAGTGTTCAAAACAGGTCAAGAAACTATGCTCCTTTTCCAAATTACACATATCTGCTAGCTCTCAGGAGACTTTATTAAAGACTGATGCTTAATAACATCATAGATCAGCAAGGAACCAAGTTTCTGGAATCTTTCCACCATCGCTGCTATGCTGGTTCGTGGTCATGCTGCTTAACGCATGCCTCATTGAACCAAGCTGACCGCCGCCAACTAAAAATTCTCCCAAACGCTGAACGGAGTACGGCTATGTTCCCCAAAATACTGATGGGCATCACTGATGGTTTGTAAAGTCAGTTAGGGGGAGGAGGCATGTGGAAGCGTTATTTTAATGGATATGGTCTAATCTTAATACATATTCAAAAATATAATTAATATATCAAGCTTGTGACTTTCACAAACATAACTGCTCAGAGAGAGACTGAAGCCAATAGCAACATCAGAATTTGTCTTGTGCTAACCCCCCAAATCACAGATGTTGTGGTAGGATGTTATAGTAAAAAGTCATGATGGTGTTGTACCGATAGCTGATAACTGGGAAATAAGAAGGTAGCACAAAGAACACTACATTGAGAATGATTAACAACAGCCAGCTGAGTTGGTTAGGCAGTAATAATAGGGTGCTTGATGATAGGGACCATGTCTTCTTTAAAGTTATATTAGTTTCCCATTGCTGCTCTACCAAATAACCACAAACTTAGTGGCTCAAAGCAACACAAACCTATTATCTTACAGTTCTGGAAATAAGAGTCAGAAATAAGTTTTATGGGACAAAATCCTGGTGTTGGCAGAACTGTATTCTTTCTGTTGGTTCTAGGGGAGAATCTGTTCCTTGTCTTTTCCAGCTTCTAGAAATTACTGGCATTCCTTTGCTCATCACCATATCACTCCAACCTCTGCTTCCATCATATCTTCCTTTTTTGACTCTGACTCTCTTATCCTCCTCTTGCACACCCATGCCTACACTGGGCCCACTGGATAACCCAGGATAATCTCTTCATATCAAGACCTTGGGCTCAATCACAGCTGCAAAGTCTCTGGCCACATAAGGTAACATATTCATAGAGTAAAAATGTTCTCTAATATGTTCTCTAGAATGGAACATAGTGCCTGCTGCAACACAAACTGCCAACAAAAGTCTGTTATCCACATTTTATTTTATTTTTGAAGATTTTATTTATCCATTTATTTCAGAGAAAGAGAGAGAGAGCACAAGTGGGGAGAGGGAGAGGGACAAGCAGACTCTGTGCTGAGAGTATCCAGCGTGGGATCTGATCCCAGGACCCTGAGATCACGGACCTGAGCAGAAATCATGAGTCGGACAATCAACTGACTGAGCCACCCAGGCATCCCTGTTAAATACATTTTAAATGATAGTTTTGTTGTAATTGTCTAAGATTTCAAGACTTCATTAGCTACTTTACATGCCTGTTCCTTCTGAGGCAAATGAAAAAGCTAAAAACTTGAGAGGTTATATGACATCACTAAAATCCAAATGAGTAGTAAAATGTGGAGTCAAGAAATAAGCACAGGTCTGTAATGATCTCAGAGCCTTTGCTTTGCCACTACTTTATTCTATTTCATTTAACCTCTCCAAGCTTCATTTTCTCCATCAACAAAAATAGAGGAATAGAGTAAGTAATCTCTGAGGTCCTTTCCAGTCTGAGAAACCATTCTTTTTATACCTTTATTTTCTTATTATTTTTTAAATTTCTTTGTACCTTTACATATACTTTTAAAACATGAAACTGTAGGTTGGTATTACCTCTAAGGTCATCTTCAGGCTTGCTAATGTTATCACAGGTGGTGACAAGCAAAGATAGAAAAATTATATCTTTCCTTTGAGCCTGTCTGCTCCAGGTCCTTCGTAACCGCTAAAATGTTACTAAAATTCAAAAATAATGGTTTGGTTTATATAACACCACAGATGCCTCTTTTCTACAAAATCCCCTTGCCAAGTTTCAACTTGATGCTCTTTAATATGGCAGAACAACATTTAGACATTTCATTGAGAAGTGCCTACTATAAAGTAGAATTCTAGCTAATTAAATGCAGGGCAAACAATAGAATTTTAAAAATTATGATTAATGATCCTAATAAAATAGTATCAAATATCACAAATGCCAAATGCTAAAACTTAGTTAAAAGGGAACTTTTTGATTGGTAGAATTTATGTGATCAGAGAGGACTGGTCATATCTGAACTCAATGATCCATCTAAACATTACTGGAAGCTGGAAAGCTAAATGTAATTTGCTTCATAATGTAATGCATTAGGAGAGTACATAGTACCAGTGAAGTATTATTGCCTGAAAACTTTCACCTGAATCATTGTATCTCTATATCTAACAGCAGTTCTCCAGAAACAGACAAGTTAAAGGACAACACTAAGAAGAAATCAGTCAAATCCAGAATTTCAAAGTACAACCATCCCATTTATCTAATAAATAAATGGCATTCAAAGAAAAGAGGGGATGAGTTATAGAACAAGAGATTTTTACAGACTAAACCTCTAATGTAATATGTGAACCTTTTTAGGTCCCAATTCAAGCAAATGAACTATAAAAAGATTTATTTCAGAAGGTCTACTTCCAACTCTGAAGAAGTAGCAAAGATTTGATTTATGTTCCCCAAATAGATAACTAGAAAACAAGGTGGCGGGGAAGGGTGAGGCTGGGAATGAAACAGTTGCTTTCAGTCATCGCCCAATGCGCACACCAGGATTCTGATCCCTGAGAGATGAGAAACAAAAGAGAGGATTCCTCCAATCATGCTTACTTTCTGCCAAAGGCATACTGTAGCCCCAAGCAGAGCATCGCAGACTTGTTAAATACAGAAAACAGAGATCCAACTCCGGAAGACGGAGCTGATTAGAAGCCACAGGGCAAAGTTCTAAGAGTGCAAAAACAGCTTCAGAAATCTTCACATGGGTATGTTGGAGTTTCTGCTGACATATTAGGATCTGCATGCTTCAGGCAAAAATTCAGGCATCTAGGAAAGCTGCACCTTAGGAGCTAAGGACAGATTGGTTCACAGAGCTCACACAGAGCTGGGAGATGTTCTATTTCTTTTCTTTCTTTCTTTCTTTTTTTTTTTTTAAGATTTTGTTTATTTATTTGACAAACAGAGATCACAAGTAGGCAGAGAGGCAGGCAGAGAGGGGGGAAGCAGGCTCCCTGCTGAGCATAGAGCCCGATGTGGGGCTCAATCCCAGGACCCTGAGATCATGACCTGAGCCGAAGGCAGAGACTTAACCCACTGAGCCACCCAGGCGCCCCAGAGATATTCTACTTCTAACCATACAAAGTGATGAGTCTTGTTTTATCACTTTGTGATAAATCTGTGGAAACCCAAGAAAGCCTACATCTTAGAAGGGGTTAAAATTTTCCTAAAGTACAGGATACTCTAGAACCACCTTAAGAAACTTTTTAAAAGTCTCACTAGGATTGAAATGATCAGCAAACTGAACTAAAACACCAGAAGAAAAACTAACCCACTTTAAAGGATGACAATGAAATCCAGACCCTTGATAATATAAGTCCAGCAATATAACAACAAAAAATTATTAGACATCCCAAGAAGGAGGTAAATGTGTCCATAACCAACTTAAAAATTTTTCTGTAGAAACAGACCAATGAATGAATGTTTCAGTGACCTGTGAGCCATAGCAAGTGGCCTAACGTATGAGTATTTGGAGTCCTAGAGAGGATGGAGGTGAAAGAACAGGAATGTTAGAAGGTATAACTGCTGAAAGTTTTCTAAATTTGCTGAAAGTTTTCTAAATTTGATGATAGCAAAGCTCAATTAACCCAAAGAAGGACTTTTTTAAAAGAGAAAAACAAAAAACAAAAAATCTCATCAAAGCACACAATAATCAAATTTCTGAACACACATTGCTTAAGTGGAACTAGGGTAAGAAATAGTTTTCTTGTCCTTTAACCATGTGAGCCAGAAAACAATAGAACATCTTCGAAGTTCTTAAAGGGAAGCTGAGGGAAGGAGAGCTTATCAACATAAAATTCTAAATCCAGCAAAAATGAAGGAAAAAATCAAGATTTTTCAGAGAAGCAAAATTTCAGAGATAACTTCATGTCAGCATTACAGGATTTGTTAACGTTCCTTCAGAGCAAGTAAAATGAAAGCGATAAAAACTGGGATCGTCACAAAAGAATGAAGCACACCAGCAATGACAAAAATATAGATAAATATTTAAAAGTTTTCCATTTTTGTTTTATTTAAGAGATAAAGAAGAACTAGCAACAATGTATTATGGAATTAATAACATATGTATGTTTAAAGAAAAAATAATCACCATGTATTGTGGGTTTATAATATGCATGAACACAATAGCCAAATGGGACAGGATGATAGAAATGAATACAGATTGTTGTAAGTTTCTTTCATTATATAAGAAATGCTATAACATTTTTAAATAGAATATGAAAAGTTAAGGAGAAGTACTGTAAGCTGAGAGCAACCACTAAAAGCCAAATCAACAAGGTCTACTTAAATAAGTTTTTAAGCCAATAATGGCCATGAAATGATATCATGAAAAATTCTCAGTCCCACAGAAGGAAAGAAAAAAAGGAAAAACAAGGAACAAAAATAAATAAAAACAACAAAATTGTTAACTTAAATCCAACTAGACCAATAATCACCTAGAGTGTGAAGAATGCAAATTATAATAAAAGCAGAGATTTTCATAATGAACAAAAAAGCAAGAACAAGTATGCACTGTCTACAGACAAGAGATAAATTTTATAAAAGGATGGAAAATGTACACCACAGAAACATTAATCCTGATCATGACAGCAAACAGCTTATTGTATTTTCTTTCTTGTTTTTTATATGAGGTGCTGCTGTGCAATAATTTCTAGAAAAAAATGGGTCTAACAAATGAGCATGTGATGTCTTTAAAACTGAGGAACAGACAGGCACCCAGGTGGCTCAGTTGGTTATATGTCCAACTGTTGATTTCAACTCAGGTCATGATCTCGGGGTTGTGAGATCAAGTCCCACGTCGGGCTCCATGCTGGGCATGGAGTCTCCTTGGGATTCTCTCTCTCCCTCTGCCTCTCCCCGCCTCAAAACAAACAAACAAAAACAGAAAAACAAAACCAAGATATTTAGGAAAAAAAAACAACTGAGGAGCAGAGAATGCTTGTTGGTATCAGACTGAGAGTTTATAAAAGAGACAGGCGGAGGTTTGCATTTGATTTGGGATAGAATTCAAGCAAAACAGAGCACTTTGATGAAGTTCAAAGCAGGGCCCACTGCCTGTTCGGCTGGGTCCCCTCTGAAGCAGTGTGAGTTCTCATCTGTTTATGAAGCATGTATGGTTTCAGGCCTCCTCCTCAGCAACAGAGAGCCTGTCCAAAAAACGTTAACCAAGAATTAGAAAGAGTAGGCCAGGGACATTCTAAACAATGATTTCATACTTTGGGTTTATCCTGGGTTTCCCTGAGTTGCCAGGGTAACCATTTATTGTCAAGTCTTGGCATCTTTTGGGTTAAGTTATAGGGCAAAATCCTATAAAATTAGTGGAGCAGAGCTCTTTTGAGGTCTTTGAGTATATCAAGCAGCCCAGGCCAAGGTTTGGCTCTAGGACCACATCTAGCTCCTCCACTCCCCGCCTCTCCACCCTCTCTGCAATTCCCCTGGAATGGAGAGGCAGCGGAGTAGCAAATGTTTCACTGAATCTTCAGAATGTATTTTACCACTGGGGACTGGCTAGTATAGGGAGGAATCGAAGGAAAAACCCCATTTGTGAATCCTGATATTAAGCCATATCCCTTTAGCAAGGACCATGAGGAAGAAGTTAATCTTACTTCGGAAGTCTGGATGAGGAGTTTGGCCACCAGGAAAGTTGTGTCCTTGAGGGCATCAAGACAAGGACAGTGAAGGGGACTTCAGCAGAAATACTGATAATCCTGATTCCACCCCTTTTCCTCCCCACTCTGAAGAAAGAGTGAGGAAGATTCTTCCCCACAATGATAAAGACTCTTGAACAAAGAAAGACAGAGTCAACCTTGCTGGCTCCTGAAGGGGAGGTCCCTGAGAAACAGACTAGCTACACCAAGGGATAAGGTTGAGTCCATCTCAGAAAAGAGATGAAACTAGGCATGGTAATTATGTATCCAAGGCTGGCAGGGACTATTACCAGCCTCTAGGAAAGCTAGCATGGACTCCTCAATAGCAAGAGAGACATACAGACACAAACTACTCATAAACTTCCAACTTATGTACTTCCATATCATAAACATATGATCCCCCAAAACAAAAGACTATAAACGCTGCCTGCCCCCACAGATGCTGTCATTGGTCATGTTGGTCATTTTAGGCTTCACCAATCTTTCTTTGTTTTTTTAGTCCACACTGTGCTTTCTCCTATTTCCATCATTGCTGATAAGTGGTTAATTTCTGAGTACAAAAGGCAATGAGAGCTTTGAAAGTGCCACTAATAAAAGGTTATGATGACAATGAAAACAAAAATCAAAAGTTCAAAAAAATTGAAAGTGGCAAAAAGATGACAAATGTCCAGAGATTCATGGGCTGAGTCACCCTCCAGTGGGGAAGTTTTGAAGGACAAAGAGCAAATCATGCAAATTGAGAACCTCTAGGTATAAACACAGGGCAGTAGTCAGCAAGAGACAAGTAAAACTGATCAATGAAATGGAGTATTTAGTCTTAACATTAAAGTCTGTTAACCTAATATTAATTCAGGAGAAGGGTAGGAGGCTTTTGAAGAACGTAACTATGAAAGTCTACTGCACAAACATTTTGTCTTGATGTTTCCTATGATTCCATTGTTTCCTGGCCCATTCGAGTCTGCACAACATCAGAGTGAGTCTTGATAAGACTGTGTGTGTGAATACCGCAGTTGCTAAGGGATTCCTGACATCACTTGCAAGGGTCATGGGGTAAGGTGATACTGGGTGGAAATGGAGGGTAGTCATGCTGCAATAGGAGTTCAGTATGGTTAAAAGTGATTTACTTTTTCAAAAAGATGCCCCAAAGGACACATATCAGCACAAAAGAAAATAACGTGCCTGGTTTTAAAGTTTAAATCCTTAAGCATGAAGGACTTAGGAACAAATGGATCCATAACAGACTTTTAAAGCCTACCCTTTGTGAAAGTAGAGGTGTTTGGGATGGATTAAAGCTCTCTTGGGGTGCTCTAATAGAGGTGTCACCCCTGGGGATGGTCGACCGCAGGGAGATGTCACTCCCAACTGGGATGAGAACAAGTGGCAGTTCTAAGCAGAATATTTGCTCCGCCTCCCCTTTGGCAGTGGCAAGGCAGACGCAACAGGGAACTAGAAGGGCAGCCGAGTAGGAGTCTCTTGTTATCATGAGATTTTAGGGAAAGAGTTAAAGAGAAGGGCCCATGCAGTCTTCTTACTTCCACCCTTTAGCAGAAAAGGAGAATGAGTTGGCAGAGGAGAAATTCCAGGGCCTCCATGATTCCATTTCCAGCTCTGGTGTGGTTCAGTGAGAAAGGGCCATCAGGCTTACATTCCCACGGAGGGAATGGAGAAGGGCTTAATGTGCACAAAAGGAACTTTTATTGACGGAGTGATCAGTGTGCATTGAAGCAATGAAATGAAGTGAGAATTCACTAAACACAGTTATTTCATTCTTGCTAAATATGAGACTTCCTTCAAGGGAAAGAACCATCTTTGTTTAGGCTTAATGGATTTTGGGGGGGACTGAAGTTAAAGATAAACTAAGATGGTAATTGAGACGCAGAGTGAGTTAAACTGATCTCTATGTCAACGCGAATAGGAATTTAAGGGAAAGTGGACAAGTAAATGAGCTGGAGAGGAGAGGGAACAACAAAGACTGAGCTGGAGACAGAGGGCAACATGAGGGAAGTTCCTGGTTCCTGGAATTGCCACAGTACTTTAAGAGGAGGAACGTCAAGTTTCCATTTTGGATTTATATATTGTACAGTCCTAGTCCCAAAGCTTTAGTGAAGACTGCCATACACAGTCTTGAGTTTGTGCACTTTGGACAAGCAGGGATTAGGACTGTGCTCTGTGGGAGGATGATGGTGCTGTGAAGGAACAGGAGTAAAGATCCAAGATGGCCCAGAGACTTCATCGCACATACAAATTCGGAATCAGAGCTTAGTAAGAGAAAGCCTCGCCGCCACAGCCACCACCACCAACACCATTTATCATCACCACCAGGAACCTCCAGATACATTCGAAAGCATACCAGATATCCACTGTCTATCTCGTGGGGTTCAAACCAATTGTACCTGAATCTTACAGGGCAAAGCAGCCCAAGCAGTTGGGGATCTTGGACACAGCCAGAAGCAGCCGAAATCTGGGTCTGCACTCTGAAATAGAGCACCCTGAACCCTCACTGTCACTCTAACAACAGTGAAGTTCCAAATCCTAGGTGTTCAGGTTTTTGTTTTTTGTTTCTTTCCATTCCCCTTAATACCTTCCAGGGCATTTCTCAGAGATGAGAAGAAAAGTCCCAGAAGAAGAAATCAGGTAAATTGCAGGTCTCAAGCAGCCAACCTCTCTCTATTAAGAGAGATCCCTGGCATCACTAGCCATCAGGGAGATTCAAATTAAAACCACATTGAGATACCACCTTACACCAGTTAGAATGGCCAAAATTAGCAAGACAGGAAAC
Organism: Martes martes; assembly: GCF_963455335.1. Classification (NCBI taxonomy): domain Eukaryota; kingdom Metazoa; phylum Chordata; class Mammalia; order Carnivora; family Mustelidae; genus Martes; species Martes martes. Next base: position 45,835,889 of record NC_137900.1, on the reverse strand, counting down.
AATGTGTGTTGGAGAGGATGTGGAGAAAGGGGAACCCTCTTACACTGTTGATGGGAATGCAAGTTGGTGCAGCCACCTTGGAGAACAGTGTGGAGATTCCTCAAGGAATTAAAAATAGAGCTTCCCTATGACCCTGCAATTGCACTACTGGGTATTTACCCCAAAGATACAGATGTAGTGAAAAGAAGGGCCATCTGTACCCCAATGTTTATAGCAGCAATGGCCACGGTCGCCAAACTGTGGAAAGAACCAAGATGCCCTTCAATGGATGAATGGATAAGGAAGATGTGGTCCATATACACTATGGAGTATTATGCCTCCATCAGAAAGGACGAATACCCAACTTTTGTATCAACATGGATGGGACTGGAAGAGATTATGCTGAGTGAAATAAGTCAAGCAGAGAGAGTCAACTATCATATGGTTTCACTTATTTGTGGAGCATAACAAATAATATGGAGGACAAGGGTAGATGGAGAGGAGAAGGGAGTTGAGGGAAATTGGAAGGGGAGGTGAACCATGAGAGACTATGGACTCTGAAAAACAACCTGAGGGTTTTGAAGGGGCGGGAGGTTGGGGGAACCAGGTGGTGGGTCTTAGGGAGGGCACAGATTGCATGGAGCACTGGGTGTGGTGAAAAAACAATGAATACTGTTACACTGGAAAGAAATAAAAAATTAAAAAAAAAAAAAAAGAGAGAGAGAGAGAGATCCCTGGGCAATTCCCTAATGCCTTGGGGAGAAACTTCCATTGCTTCTAGTTCTTCAGTCAGGATCACTATGCGTGTAAATATATTTACTTCCCATTCCATTAGCATGGGGGTAGGATGTAGAAGTCTTCTGCTACAACTGCTCACCTTTGGAGCCTCTGATATGTCAGATAACTTAAAATATTTGTACATCAAGGTAAGGGTGTGTTGGATATCTTAGAGATACCAAATTGCAAGAAACTCTTCATTGTTAGAGAGAAATTCTTTATCTAAAGGAAGTATCTGATATTCCTTCAGGACTTGTAATTTTAAAATTTTTGCTTTAGTTTTTTGCTTAAGCTCAAATGGAATGTAGAATCTGATAAGGAATCTAACAAAGACAGCTAAACCCTACAGCTTTGGTGTCATCTGGATTTTCTGTTTAGGATGTGCAACTATACCATTTTCATGATCAAAATACCTCATTATGTGTACAGACCAGACATCAGATTGACACACTCAACCACATGGGTGTGTTTCTTCAGCTTTTCTCAAGATAGCCTATAATTCCTATCTTACTCATAAACTGTAGCCAAGAACTTTGTGTTTATATCCTAACTATTTTCCAACATGGCATCTTTTTGACCTAATACTTTTGCAAAGTACCTTGCTTTTCACAATATGTTGACCACCAAAAAAGCAATGCACCCATTAGGTGTTTGCAAATCAAACAGTTATTAAATGTAACCAGGAAACTTACACTTTATGAGAACTAAGCAAAAAAGCAAAGGAATTTTGTAATGTAAAAAATAGTTCCTAGTTCACTGGTTCTGTAAGTTTGTATCTAAGCAGGCTTTCTTAAAGTCAATTATATCTATATATTTAAAATGTGGTAAGTTATGCTTGTTATCAAAGAACTAGTAAACTACTCATGAGCCCTCTTTTTTCTCCAATCCCAATTACACTAGAAATCTATAATTCTGCAGCAAACCTCATACTGCACAATGGTGTCCCCCTGATACTTCTTTTCCTAATGGAATGACTTTTTAATTGGCTTAAATATAGAATAATTGTGTCACAAAAGAAAAATGCCCATTACCATTAAACCCATGCTCAGGACTATTAACATTAACAGAGAGGGAGGAGGGGTTGAGGAAGACTGACTCCTCCAAACCCCTAGCCTAAGATTAAATGTGTACTAATCTATCATTGTATCAGTCTATAAAAGCATTCTGCTGCTGCCTCAGCCTTCACACTGCACGGAATCAGTTCATATATATTTCCCATTTGGGGTTTTGGGCAAAGTTCCATTGAGGTCTGGTCCAGGAAACTCCCCCAGGGCTTTCAGGGTCATAAGTCCTGCAGGTTTATGATGGTTTGGTTTTAACTTCTGACTACACTGGGCAAGATTTTACATACCTGATGATAGCAAGCCTTACTGTGGGCCAAAAAAGTTCTGCAATTCAATTGGTGGTAAGTCTTGCTAATTCCCTAAAGCCTAGCAAGGAAGCTGAGAAGAAGGATAAAACACACAAAAAATAGAATTGTTGCTAAGGCATACGGAATCTGGCCCTCTGAAAGTGTTAGAGGATTGACTTGCGAAAATGTATGCTTGTGAATTTTTATGTAGGGAGTGTGTCTTGTGAATACTATGGCCATGCTGCACTTGACAATGATGTCCTCTAAAATTATTGTGCAAATCTTAGGGAATCAAAGACTTGAATCGGTGAAGTCATATCCTATAAGAAGAAACCAGAGGACCAACAAGAGCTCCTTGACTTTTGACAATGTGCTTGCATCTTCCATGAAGTGTTTCCTAATCTTTCTTTCTCCCCCAAGCCTACCCCATACTTCCAATGGGGTAAGAGTTCTTAAATGTTTAGAAATTCACTTTCTGAAAAATATCTTTGGATGGTGTTTATATTTCTGGTTAATGATCTCAACCCTATATTTGTTTTGCTTCCCAGGCAAGGAAGAAAAAGCTCAGCAAGTTCATTTATCTTTCTTCTTTTTCCCTTTCTTTTCAGATTATATTTGGATCCAAGTGTCAACTTATGGATTAGGAGAAGCTCCTTTTGCAAAGAGAGCTAAGAGCTTTCTAATAGGACTTATTACATTCCAACATACTCTCAAAATGTTGGTTCTCCAACGGCCTCCCCCTACCAGCAATAACCTGTAAACCCACCCTCATCATTACCAAGATATTCCACATGTCTTCTGGGAAATGAAGGAAGGAGATGTGTTTCAGTCACATCTGATGTAATGTATCACAGGGCAGAATGACTTCAAGACAAATTCTGCTACCACCAGAGTTTTTTGTTTGCTTTTGTCTGTCTTTTAATACTTTGCTCTACATGCTGAAAGCACTGTTGTGAAATGTTTGGCATTTTGGATTTCACCCTGCCGGTTGTGGTGGTGGTATTTTTTAAACCCTCACCTGAGTTATTAATCAACAAATATTTCTTGAATTCTCACCAAGTATTCAGTTTGTGCTATGAGTTGTAGAAGATACATAAGCCAGGGAGAATATGTTTGTTCCCCCTCAAGAATCTCATAAGTAAGATAGGAAAAGAGGGCTAACAGCATGAAGTGATAACCAGCACACAAGATGTTATATCATGATGGTTGAGTTATCCAGTTCATCTAGGATCAATGGCTCAGAACCTCTCCAGGGTCTGGCAGTGCTTTGAAGTTCAGGTAAAGGCTATTCAGTTTCTCCCCAGAAATATGCATATAGTTCATACACACATAATTTCATATTGAATCCAAAGGAGAGGACAATGATCCATGAACTTCCTAAAATCCATTAATGAATGCAGGAATAGTTTATGAATCACTCCCCTAAGAACTGTAGAAGTTCAGAGAAGGAGCTCATTTGATTCAGAGAAACCTAAAGGGGTTTAGGGAAGGCATTGAGGTTTAAAATTTATCTTGGATGGTGGATGAGATTTAGGAGAAAGGAAAGGAAATGAATCTTTATGAGAGATGTAAGTAATTTATATGTCATTTCATTTCATCTACACAGCGGTTCAGTGAAGAAGTTACTGGGTTCTCCATGAGAGAGAAAGGAGACTGGAGAAGCTTAATAAATTGCCCAAGATCCCTCTCAGCTATTTAGTTCCTAAGCTGGATTGAAACTCAGGTTTTTATGAAAACAGATCCCAGCTACTTCCTCTACACACTATTGGAGAGGAGACATGATAAATCGTATGTAATCTAGCAAATATGTCTTCTGGTGCACATACATGACCTGATAGAGAAGTTGGGGTGAGAATAATAGAACTCTTCTAGCTCTCTAGCAAAATTAAGTTGAATGAAGCCATGATTGAGACAGGTACTCTACCGTTCATATGTTACCTATGAACAAAGGACATTTAGTAAATTTGGTGAGAATTCTGAATTCTTTCCAGGTTCTTATATACGGTTGTTGTGGTAGGACAATATTATTGTTTTCACGCTTTTGTTCTGCCCTTGTGATAACATAATACTGATTTTTCATGTGACTTGCCCATATTTCCTAGCAGGCAGAGTAAACATCTTCACCCCATTGACCTTGGACTTGGCCTTGTGAATTAAATTGCTTTGACCAATGGAATGTGAATGGAAGTGTCAGTGTGACAGTTTGGAACAAAGGCTTCTAGGAGGGGTATTTTCTCTCACGCCTTCTGATCATCTGCTCTCTTCTGCAACATCACAGACAATTGCTGCACGGTCAGCCCAGATTGTAGAATGAGAAGATAAATGGAGCAGATAGGGACTCGATCTGTTGTGTGGAGGCAATTCCAGCAGAGCCCAGTCAAACCAGCAGAGCAAGAGCTGACTTATATAACAGTGAGTAAGAAGTGAGTATTTACTGTAGTAACTAATCGAGATTTTGAAGTTGTTAACACAGAAAATTCTGGCTTTTGATAGATGGTCAAGCATGGCCTCAAGATTTTAAAACCAACCAAAAGTCTAAGTCTCACCAGAGAAATCCAAATAACATCAGAGATAATTCTAGAACCAACCTGAAGTAACCTCACTGTTTCCAGTCAGGAATAACAACATGTACAAGGTGGGATTCTTAGCCTCTTATTTCCCCATCCTGTCAACACAGGCCCCAGCCTCCAGGGATATGGTAGGAGGTGAAATATCATTTGAGGACTTAGCTCTTGGTTAGAGCTAGAACTTCTCGTTGCTAGAAATCAACTCAAGATTCAACAGTAGGTTTTCCCCTCTCTTCCTTGTTTTCAGTGTAGAAGAGGGAAGTAAGATGGATATAAGACAGAAAAATATAGGATAACGGCAAGGTCTTGGGCAGTTCACAAAGTTGACAACTAGACTCCAAATAACTGAGAGTATGTTGGATTTTTAGAGTCCACCAATATATACAGAGACGAGCATATGCAGTTTTGGTCTTACCAATCATTTGTGTGAGAACATGGCTTCGGTTATGGGCCACACAGTCTCAACGCCAGTCCTGATGAGGTCTAATTAGCATTCTCTCCTAGGCTGATTCTCTACTGAGAGTTGTGTAGATGACGGAGCACCTGTGAGCAGACAGATGACCACCAGCTTCTCATTAGCACACCCCAACACCTAATTACTTCAGTGCATTCAAAAATCAGTCTGCGGTTTCAGCAAAAAGACTTTTACAGATATTTTGTACCCTAGATTTGATCCTGCCTCTCAGCCATGCTGTTTTACTAAAACTACAGACAGCCGGGCCCAGAGCCCTTGAGTTCTGGTGAGAAAGGAGCGGGACTGCAGAAACAAATACACTCACACACTATCTTGCTCTTCCACCCAACCGAACACATCCTGAGGCCCTGAAGTGAAATCACCAGGGTGCAGGGCAGTCCATCAAACAGAGTCTAGACCGACACTTGTATTCGGGTTTTGTAAAGCAAGCTGTGAGGACTCCGCAGTCTTGGCTCCAGGACTTTGCTGGGCTCCAGCAGTTCCAGTGTTGGAGCCCAAGCCCCGTTCCAGTGCCAAACATTTGTCCACACGCTGTTCCCATGCAGCAAAGACTCAGCTCTGTCAACATCCCTGTGACTGGAGGAAGGGACTCCTCCTCCCATCCCACATGTGGGAAGTGTCCCCTGGTAATGAAGTCATCGAGGGCTGGATGCACATGCTTGAAATGATCCGCAGAGCTGATCCTCGGGGGAGACAGGGAACTTGGTCCGCCTCCCACAGTAACTGACCCCCGAGCGGGGAGAACACAATCTGCTCTCAGGGTTGTGCGGCTTTCTCGTTCAGGTGTTTCTAAGCTCTGCTATTAGATCATTACAATTTACAGGATCTCTCCACAAAAGGTGAATGGGTTAAAAGATCAGATGGTTTCATCAATGTAGTCTTTCTGTCAATGTCGTCTCCCCAGACAATGAGAAACTTTGTTATGGAAAACCTATTCCTCAATTAGAAGTCTCCCTGTCTTAGAGAACTAGTCCCAACTGAATAGACCTTTCTTTCCCGTCAGGTACATGATGCATTATCTACAAGGATATCAACATAACCATATTTTGGACTAAAGGGCTTTTTTTACTTTTAAGAAATGAAGACTGGGGGAAAGTTGGGTTAAAATGGCATTTGGTTCAAAGGCCCTTATTCAGCCTCTCCCAACAATTCAACAAAATACTCACATCTTTAACATAGAAAAAAACCAAACTCAGCCCATCACCAAACTGAAACTAAACAACTTCTTTTCAGAATCTTGGATCCATCTCCATTAATGGCAAGACAGGCAAAATGGGATTAAAAACACAATTCATGATTTCCTGTGCCATAACCCCTGGAAACAGAGCTTCCTTTCTTCCCCTCCCACCCTGAAAGTAGATGGGAGGTGGCTAAGAAGTTCCTGCCCCTTCTTAATATCCGGTGCTTGGCTCAGAAATGCAATATATGTCCTAACTGAATAAGTGAGGCCATCTCTCTATGCGGGAGAGGCTCTCAGAAGCCTGATGGCATCCTCTGTTCACTTTCTGTCCTGGCCCAGCTCCGTTTCCTCTATCCAGGGGAACGCCAGAAAATGCACAGAAGGTGCAGTGCCCAAAGCAGATCACCACAGGGGAGGTTGCTTCCCAGAAGCCGTCCCAGCAGCAGCACAGACTAGGAATTACAGCCCTTTAGGATTTCCATCAGGATGTGTCTGGCGGCGGGAATGAGGTGTGAGGAAATGTCACCATCACAGGAGCACCTGAGATTTGTCAGCCTAGAGTGGGTCTAGAAGCGGTGTGTGTTAGCATACTTTTCAGCTGCTCATTTGAAGGAATGATAAAGACAAACCACACTCTGTTTTTGGAAAATGTTGCATCTCTTCTTCTTTAAAAACAAGAAAAGAGGAAAAAATACTAACATCAGGCCTACACACATGTCAGAAAAAACAAACAAACAAAAAAAGGTGGGGTAGGGGGAGTCCTAATTCTAAAGATTTACAGGATGAACCACAATTTGAAAATAATGACAGCAACCAAAAGGAAACTTTAGAAAACCACCTCTCATCAGTAATGAGATGCAGAGAAGCAAAACACTCTGTGAAAACAAGCTCAAGTGGTAAGCCAGCAGAGCAGAGGAAATGTGTAGGGAGCAGGTTGGACAGGGGACTGCCAAGACAGTGAGCACGGAAGAGCAGAATTTCAACCTGGATTGGAAATAAAGAAAATGTTGAGAGTAGCCCCAAACTGGAACAGTGGAAGCCAGTATCATGCAATTAGAACCCAATAGATGTTTGTTGGAAATGCAACAGAGAGGTCTACCAGAAGGCCGAAAGAGCTGCATGGGAAGAAGTGGCCAGAGGACAGAGGAGCTCGGCAGTCACTGCCAAGTCTGCTAGTCCCTCCAGGGAACTTTACATAGAGACTCAGGGTAGAGGAGAGAGAAGCTAAGAAACAATTTAGTGTGTAAACAGGTTGACTAGACCTGACACACAGCTCTTTAAACCAGGGCCTCGGGTGTCCCAAGACCAGGTCTGCATGTGTTTCCCCGGGCCAGATGGAAATGAGGGTGAGTGGAGACAAAGGATTTATTTTGCATTGAGGCAGCCCATTTTTACCAGGGAGTAGACAGCAGCACCAGACCACAAGTCCCTTAGCAAGTAAGGAGGGATGGGAAGCCGAATGGTGATTCCCACTCCCGTGGTTCTAGAGGAAAAAACTTCTGGGAAGTCAGCGAACATCTGGAGAGTTGGGCAGCTCAAGCAGACAGAATTTGCAGAGAGAGCTGTGTTCCTGGGTGGGCAACTACACATTCCATGGTGTTAAGCATCTAAATTTAGTCACTGGTTTCATGTTAGATATGATTTATTCTGAATTCCTTATTATGCCTCTCCCACAAATCAAATCATGCTACAGGACACACTTAACTAGGGTTGGAATTCTTCCAAACATGTTTGGTGCTTGTTAACTTCCTCTTTATTCGAGGTTAACCGAAAGACAAGGATAAAAATGTTCAGCACCAGCCATCTAAGGAGAAATAGATGAAGTGCTAAAACAATAACACCCACTGTTAGAACGGTAACAAATATCATCCATCAGCCCACTGCAGGCCGGCCCCGCCTCCAGCTGTGAGGCTGTCAGGCCTCCGAGTCTCAGTAGGGCTGGGCTGGAGCAGAGGGTCAAAAGCAGGCTTCCTGAGAGAGCCAAACCACTGACTCACTGGTTGGTCCTCGTCCCCTTCAATTAGACTCCAACACACGCATGACCAGGATGCAGGGGCTGTTGGGGTGGCCTCCCCCTGGTAGCCGTCCTGCCTGCCCCACAAGGGAGAGGTTTCCAAGTTGGTGGGCGGGTGATGGTGGCATGGCCATGGGTATGACGAGGTTGAAAGAAAATGAAAGACTTTGGAGTCACACTCCTGGTCAGTTCTGGACTGCCACTTAGCAGCTGTGCGATTTAACTTCCCCCAACCTCTGTTTCTTTCACTGTAAAATGAGACCATTAGTAGTTGCCTTGCCGAGTCGTTGAGAGGAATAAATAAGACAAAGAAAACAAGCACTTAGGGCTATAGTCAATGTCAAAACCCCTTGGAGCAGGGGAGAGCCTGGGATTGGCAGCCTGGGGACAGTCCAGCAAATAAATAACTAGTGAAACATGGGTACTTAGAAGATCAGAGCACTGGTGTTGGACTCTGACTTACTTGGATTCAAACTCTAGCTTGTCTATTAGCTCTGTGAGCACAGGGAAGATACTTAAGGCACCACACCTCACACACACACACACACACACACACACACAGAGCATACTGCCCCCTCTAAAAAACAAGACAGACAGTAGCACCTACTGTTGATGCAGGATTAAATGAGATCACACTTCCAAAGTGTGTAATACCTGGTATATAGACAGATCTCCATAAATCAGCCATAATTTTTTAAATGATGGGTAAATAATGATTGTTTTCATTTATATATTAATATATTGCATATTTAATTGAGCACATGAATATATGATAATACATTATTATGCATTAATACATAATATGCATTATATATGCATATTATGTATTATGCATATGCATATATGCATATTATGTATTATGCATATGCATATATGCATATTATGTATTATATATGCATATATTGCATATATAATATGCAATATATAATATTCATAATACATTAATATGCATTAATCTAATGCATAACATAACATATATTTCACCCAACATACAATATTATATTTATTTCCTATACATTGTTGAAAAATGCAAGCCTACATAGTTGGTTTCGGAAATATTTTACACATGTTTCATTTCAGTTAACTTATTCAGTGGTTAAAGTAACTAAGAGATATATTTGAGCATACAGACACATGCATTTATTATGGTAACTTTCTAAAAATCCTTGTTTATTTTCTTTTTGAACATTAGCGTGTGTCAGAATCTATTCTATGTACTTTGCATACATTATTTTAAATTAATCCTCATATAACCTCACTCATCAGGTTGGAATCCTGGATTGGAATTTACATGCATTTATTATGGTAACTTTCTAAAAATCCTTGTTTATTTTCTTTTTGAACATTAGCGTGTGTCAGAATCTATTCTATGTACTTTGCATACATTATTTTAAATTAATCCTCATATAACCTCACTCATCAGGTTGGAATCCTGGATTGGAATTTGGGTTATTTAATTATGCTAATAATTATTATTAGAACCAAAGGAAGAATGGGTCCAGACCACAGGCCTTGACCTTATCCCGTCTCCAATCCCTCACACAAAATATATTTGCCCGGAAATATTACCCATGGTGGAATGAGCTACTCACTCACTGATGATACCAAGTAGCCATGGAATTTTTTTTTTTCAGGAATCATTAACCCAGAGTCATGATCTTGTTGATGGTACCTGGCATCACACAAAACTACCCTTTAAGAGAAAGGAGCCTTAGACACAAAATGATGTTTTGAGATGAGGTTGTCTGTGTAAACCTGACCGGGTCATCAGATCTGCCTGGGAGAATTCTCAAAAACCACAGGGGACAGGTGAGTGGCTAAATACCCAAAGTCCTTTTTCTTACTAGCCCCAAGCACCAATGGGGGACCTCTAAATCCCCTATCACAGAAAGACAAGAATGTTACTGAAATTCAAGTTCTTGGCAGAATCAGTCTTCAGGGGGTAAAACTAGCACAGTATTGCCTGTGCAGTCATCCAGGTCAACCAGGGAATGTCTCAAACTGCAGTCAAATGAAGCGATGAAGGGATCTCTGAAAGGCAGTCCCAGAAGAGCAGATCTGATGGGTACCGGCCTGGCAAGCCCCAGACAGCGCCAGCAGAGCAAGCTACATGGGATCTGAAATTGTTTCCTTTCCCAGGACTCTCTGTACATTTTTAGGACTCTGAGTCTTTTCCAGCATGTTCTAAATTTAATTATTTTTGATCCCCAAAGGTATAGATAGCTCAGACACGGTAGATCACCCAAGTATAGTATAATTTTTCTCACATATCAGAAAAGATTTTTAACATTTCCTTCTGGATCAGTGTGAAAATGTTGGTGCTCTTTGGCATTTGTGATATTTTAGTTGTAAGCAAATGAGCTCTTCTAGGAGTCAAAAGCACTTTCTTATTTTCTTGTTTTCAAGACATCAAGAGACAAACATCATAGATCATTTAAGAGACTAAGACAAGGCCTGTCAAGTGGTTAAAATAACTGATAAAAATGATGTATATAATCACATACAAATGGAAAAATGCAATAATATTCAAAAGAGATCTAGTTCTGCTGTGTACATACTGCTTTAAAATTTCTCATGGAGGGGCGCCTGGGTGGCTCAGTGGGTTAAAGCCTCTGCTTTCAGCTCAGGTCATGATCCCAGGGTCCTGGGATCGAGCCCCACATTGGGCTCTCTGTTTAGCAGGGAGCCTGCTTCCTCCTCTCTCTCTCTGCCTGCCTCTCTGCCTACCTGTGATCTCTGCCTGTCGAATAAATTAAAAATAAAAATAAAAATAAATTAATAAATTAATTAATTAAATAAATAAAATTTCTCATGGAATTGGACCTGGACTGAAAAAAAGCAGCGGAGGTAGATGCAAAGAGAAGGCAGTTGGGTGAACAAAACGGAACCAGGACCAGCAGAGAATCTAGCTTGGTCTCACTCCTTCCCACACTGGAGCCCACCGCATTCCCAGCCTCCCAGGGGCACATGCCCCACGCCTCAGCCAGCCAAATAAATGCCCCCAACTACTCCAGTTCCTGTGGCTAACCTAAACTTCCCAGCCTCGCCTGCTCTTCAAGTCTCCTCGTCAATAGAAGTCAAGAGAAAACTGGGCTTTCAGATCCCAGTGAGGAAAAAAGGCCATCTCCAAGTCTGCATCAGGTGCAAGAGGTCAGCATTTGACATGAAAATGACAAGCCCCTCTCTCTATCCATTGGTAGAGAGGGTGCAAGGTTCTCTGAAATTCGCAGCAAGTGAACAGTGAAAGGTCAGTGCAGATGACAGCAGCTCTAACAAGCATCCCCTTGTTATTAGTCAACCATGGCTTGCTTCTCCTAAGAAGGCAGCTGAGGCTCTTCAGCCCTGGAGCAAAATTTCAGATGATGTATTAGATTTCAGGAAAAGACAGCAGAACAAATCCTGATTACAAGATCTTCTTCTTCTTCTGGTATCCAACAAACGCATTAAAAGTAATAAATACATAAATGAAAATAGCCAAAAAAAGAAAAGTTAAGCCTCATGACATGACTGTTAAGAAAATGTCAGGCAAAGAAGGATAACAAAAGATCCCTTTGTGGCTTGCTTTCTAAGCCCACACTTCCAGAAAGTATACTAAAGAAAGATTGACCAAATTCTGTGCTTCTTAGAAATATATCCCAATTTGAACATAGGCAGATTATGGGAGGGAGTAGGCAGCTCAAGAGAAAATCAAGGGAAAGACTGAAAGCTCCTATATGCCTGAAGAACCCAACTCCCAGGTGAAAGGCACTGTGCTTGGGATCTGAGCTGACTGGGGGAACAACCCAAAGGGATGGGAGTGGGGTACAGTACTGAAGAAATGGGTCCTATTTACATGACACTTAATGGACTCTTAAAACACAGAGAGAATTCATGTCCTTTAACAAAGATGGCATCCAGCTCATTTGTGCCTCCCCCCAACGATGCTTTAGGCTACAGAAAAATGAACAGAAATCTACACTTATCCGTCAAACTGCACCTGAGAGAGGAAGAAAAGAAGGGAGGGTGGTGAGGACTATGTACTCAACAGTCTCTGAGCACAAAGAGAAGACTGGTTAGAGATGTGTGCATGATACTTTACCCATAAACAAGAAGGGAAGTGGCCTGGTGAGTCTACACAAATGCTAGAAGGAAAAAAGAAAAGAAAAAGAAATAAAGGATCAGAGCAGGCAAAAGACAGACGAATCCGGTCTCAACGAAAATCTGTCCCAGAAAACCAGAGTGATACTCCTTGGGAATTTGTTAAAATTGTTAACATTTTTTAAAAATATCTGAATTCAATAGAGGAAGACTGTAAAACTATCAAATGTGTTGGAAATGCATGCTGCCAAGCTAAGGAGACTAATGGATTACCAAAGCTAGAGCATAACATATCCAACAAGTAAGTAAGAGTGAAGAAAAAAATAGATGTGGCTGAATTCACTAGATTTGAAGTAATCAGAATGAATGTAGATGAGAATGACAAAGAGTTTATAGCAAATAAAGCAGAGATGCTATCTAGAGAGAATAAATCAAGAATGATTCACCAATTCATATTAGAGAAACAAGCAAACTAAACCGGAAAACAGCAAATGTTGACAGGGATATGGAAAAAAGTGAAATCCTTGTAAATTGTTAGTGGGAGCGTAAAATGGTCAAAATGATTTGGAAAATGAAATTGCAGTTTCTTAAAAAATTAGAATTACCATCTGATCCAGCTCTAGCAATTCCATTCCTGGGTATATACCCAAAAGAAGTGAAAGCAGAGATTTGAACAGATACTTGTGTAAAAGCATGTTTGTGTTGATAGATATTTGTATAATTAGCAGCATGATTCACAAAAACCAAAAGATGGAAGCAACCAAAGTATTCATCAAGAGATGAATAAATAAACGAAACATGATATATACAAGCAATGAAATATTATTCAGCCTTAATAAAGAAGGAAATTGTGACGCACGACACATACAACACAGATGAATTTGGAGGACATTAGGCTAAGGGAAAGAAGCCAGTCACAAAAGGACAAATGCTGTAGGAGTCTGCTTATGTGAAGTATCTAGAGTTGTCGTAATTCACAGAGACAAAGTGGAATGGCAGTAGCTAGGGGCAGATGGAGGAGGGAAGAGGGCATTATTGTTTAATGGGTAGAGAGTTGCCCTATTGTGAGATGAAAAATTTCTGGAGATGGAGAGAGTTTATGTGGGTAGGACAATGTGAATGCACTTACTGCCACTGAACTCTACACTTAAAAATGGGTAAAAGGTGGGGCCGCCTGTGTGGCTCTGTCAGTTAAGCCTCTGCCTTTCGTTCAGGTCATGATCTTGGGGTCCTGGGATGGAGCCTGCTCAGCGAGGAGTCTGCTTCTCCTTCACCCTCTGCCCCTCCCCTTGCATTATGGAGGGCTGAAGCAAGATGCCTCAAGCCAAACACACATTCCCATTTAAACCTTTGGCTTAGGGGCTCCTGGGTGGTTTGGTTGGTAAAGTGTGTGACTCTTGATTTTAGCTCTGGTCATGACCTCATGGTCCTGGGATAGAGCCCATGTCCCTCTCGGTGCTTGGTGGGGAGTCTGCTTGAGAGTCTCTCCCTCTCCCCTGCCACCCCCACACACGCACATTCTCTCTCTGTAAAATAACTAAATAAAATCTTAAAACAAACAAACAAACAAAAAACCTTTGGCTTAGAAGAGGCCAATGTCATGTTCCATCACAATCTGTTGGCCATAAAGCTGGTCATGTGGCCGAGCCCAAAGTCACTGAGACTGGATTTCAACTGATGTGGAACTTGGGGGATGTGGAGTGGGAGCAAGTACACAAACACTAATCTTACGTTTTCTATCAGGAGCCAACTGATACTTCATAAGATCAAAAGGGGTTGTTATAAACAAAACATAATGATTTAAACCTCCCGATGTTTTTCCCCCTTAGCTTTCAAGGACTCTTACATGAATGGTACCTCAGGTGGTAAAGAAACATGTGAAGTACAGCAACTCCTTTAGTTTTGCTTTACTATCATGTCCCCTATATTAAATTCAAGAAAATGAAGTATAATCCTTCTTATGTCGATAGAGCATATGTAACAGGATCCCATTTTAATAAAATAATTTCTATTTACCCATCTATTCATCTTTTTATCGATGATTACCCATAGAGATATATCTAGAATGAGGTTTACCAGCTGTCAATATAGGTTATCCCTGTTTGATGGCTTTTTTGTTTTTTTTTCTTTTTTTCTTTGTGTATTATTTCTTTATCCTAAGGATTTATCACTTTTATAAATTAAAATCACTGTTGTAAGATTGCAGCAAAATGCCAAATGTGATCATAGTAAGTATATATCTCGTCTACTACTCGGAAATTCTCTTAAAACTTTTTCAACTTTTTGAGCAAAATGTAATGTATTTCCCAGGTTCCCATAATTTCAGGAACATGGGCCAACATAAGAGAGGACGTATTTGTACGGGAGAGCGGGGGGAGGGGCATGGTAGAACATCTGATCCTCAGTTCATCTCTCCATGCCAATTGTCCTGAGGCAGCCTATGTTCATGTCCACATGGCCCATGTAGTCTCATGGCTTTCTCCTCTTCCCCTACTCCACATTCGAGGCACGCAACTGTCAGTGAGGCTGACCATGGCACCACCTGCCTAAAAGCATCAAGGAACAGTTCCCTCACCGGTGTCTTGGCAGCTCCCTGAGACTGTACGCAGAAGCAGGAAACCAGGCCAGGTGGGCCTGTGGAGACACCCCCCGCCCACCAGCATGCTCTGATACAGACGAAGCTAAACACAGGCGAACAATAATGGGAGGCCTGAGTCCCCTCTTGCTCCCAGCCCTGAGCATAGATCAGGAAACTCCAGAGCTCTGGTAACAGCATCCCTCCATTGCCAGCCCTACCCTGATTCCTGGGAATATTTTCTTATCTAGGGACACCAGGAGGAAGGAAGCCACTGTTTCTTGAGGCAGATATCAGTAACTATCTGAGACTCCTGAACGATGCTCCTCCTCTCTCTCAGAGGCATCTAGCACGAACTGGTTAATGTGTTTAGGCATTGGGACTGCATAGCCAGGAAAGCTTCCAGTCCCACTGCATCCCTCTTCTGTGGTTATCTGCTTGCTGAGTGAAGTGAGGGAAAGGGGGAAATACCTAAAGGAAGATTGGAGAAAACCCACTGGTTAATAACTCAGAACGACCGCTTTGCTTTATTAACACCAAATTCAAAAACTGTGATCTCAACCAAGAAGGTAGCTTAACTGCCAGGCTATAGGCTATTAAGTTTGCTTTTGGAAAGGAGATGCTCACAGTTGGTGACTAAGAGGTTGAGGGTGAGATGGATTTGCTGGAAGACTGTCCTCAGTTTACTTCCAAAACAAAGACAAGCACGTTTTGTCTTGGTCTCCAACAAGCCACATGCTCTGCAGACCAAGAGAATGCCAGGAAGGTTCTGAAATATTGGGGAGGGGAGTGAGCAGGATATTCGAGTAGGCCAGCAAGAGGATTTGTGGCTACTGGGTTACCACAGCCAGACAGATTCTCATTCAGACAGAAGGCAAAAGCAAGAAAAGAAGAACAACACAGTAAAAGGGGGAAAGGAAATGTGGTAATAAAAGGAAAGAAATAAAAAAGGCAATTACAGGTCTGAACTGAACTTGAGGAAATCCTTCTGGACTAAGAAGGTTACACGATGCAGGATAAATCAAACAATTTCCAGGTCGTTCCTGAGACTTAAGGTATACATACATGATGCGTGCAAGATGACTCATCCAATGTGTATAAACTTTTGAAAACACCTTTGCTTTCTACTGGAACGTTAATCATAAGACCATTAAAAATTAAGAGAACATCTGCTCAAATACATGTGTGTCCAAAATCATCCAGGGAGGGCTTATATGCCCCAGATGACGCATCTTCCTGCTTAACTACTGGGCACATTTTCCATATTTCTATAGGGAATCACTATCACATATCACATTTCCCAAACAGGTTATGTGGTCCTTTTTAATTCAGTCGAAGGAAAGATTATAAGAGAAAAAAATCTCATAAGTAAACAAAGCTTATAAATAAGTAAAAATCTAGAAACATTATCAGAGATTTTCTGAAAACTGATTTTATTTTTGAAACAAAAGTCTTTGCTCAATTATGCCTGAGTATTTTATTAAATTATGCCAATGCTCTACCTCATTCCAAAAGAATCTGATGCATGTGATATGCACAATTAAATAGTTGTGACTTAAACACTGGCAACTTCCCAGGATATAGATCTTACTCTATTCCTTGATATTCATAACCAGGGGGTCAAGTTTCCAAAATCACTAACCATTACTAACTGAATGAAGGACTTCATAGTTGGAAGGAAGATGATTGATATGTATCTTGCCATTGATATTAAGTCTTTCCTGAACATCAATTATCCAATGACAAATGGCTAAATTATGTACAAAGAGTAAAAGAAAATAAAGTTTTACTGCCTGTGGAAGAACAATGGCATAGCAACGGTCTCCTCATTATTTCTGATCCGTTCTTCCCAGCACTTCCTGTAGGTTCAGAGCAACACTGATAATCTACGTTAAATGCCTTTAATCTTTCAATAACTTCTAGGCAAAAGAATTTTAGTTTATTGCTTAGGACTAGCATCATCTAACATTTACAAAGGACCAAATGCTAACTTTCCTAAATAAATTTAATCTTGAATCAGGAGCTCATATATTTTAGTCAGCCAATTATTACCAACATTACTGGCTACCTTAAAAAAAAAAATCTATCTCTAAAGGGGGCTCCTTTCCTTCACAATATTGTCATACTGTTTTATGCTTTATATTATCCTCCATTCTTAAGGTTGGGGGTTACTTTATTAAAAGCATGCTGCATATAATGATCCTAGGGAATTTTAGAATATTTGATGCCCAGAGTAAATGTTCTAGATAGAGTATAAGAATGTGGTTTAATAGTTACATTGTTCCTTGTTGATGCTATGAAAACATTCCTGTGTTAACTAGAGCTCCTGTAAGGATATGGTTTTTGGAGTTCATCTTGGCATTTATAAAAAAAGTGGTACCTGGTTTATAATTGTGGTCCTCATGGAACAGAACATACAGTGCTCTGTGATTTTGCTCTGAAATGCACTTGCTCCCTAAGCTAGACTCTACTGCTACAAATAAGGTGCCTCCCCTGCTTCCATTTTGAAGAGTTCATAGCACATGCTATGGAATGCCAGTATTTCTTAATCAACCCTAAATTGTTCATTGGTTTTTTTTCCTACATAAGAATGAGAGTTTATTTCTTGGTGCATAGCTGTCTGACCTCCTGAATACATTTCCTAATGAAATCCTCATGTTTTGCTCATAGATGTTCTTTATATCTGGGTGGGGACAATCTCCCCAAAGTTCAAGTCTGAGGTCACAGGCCTCTTTTTAAACAATAGGGACCAAGGGCCTGGCAGGAGTTGGGGAAGGAACAGAGTGAGCCACAGGCATTTAAGGATTTGGGGCTGCCTTCTTGCTCCCATGATTTTCATGTTCCATTTGATATTACAGCGAGCTTTTTGAGGAATGAACAATGTTAGTTCCATATATATATATATATGGAACTAACTATACTATAACTATACTATACTATATATGGAACTAACATTGTTCATATATATATATCAGCTGCTAAGAATTTGCCATGATTCTTGGTTGAGAATGAAAACACTGGTCCATAAGTATGTACAACTAATGGTAAAATTGGTTTTCCCAGGGGCCGGAAAAAGAATCACTGTAATTGGGAACATTGCAGGGGTGTATAAGATGAGCATTCTACATGGAAAGCATTAAGCAAGGGGTTTTACAGCACGTGAAATTCAGCATGGTTTTTACTTTATACTCCTTCATGGAGAAAGAAAACTGTTACATCATTCTCCCTGGGGACAAATCACCCATTTGGGCAAAAAGAGCCACACGGTGAATGAGGGGGCAAGACAGGCTCTATCAACACAGATGTCTTTTTTTGAACTAGTTAAAGGGAAATGCTTTTCTTCAATAAAAGTGTGCTTGGAGATCTAATCTTTCAAGGTGTCATTTCTTGCTTATAACTTACAGGACCTAAAGACCTTTGAATTCTCACATTATGAAAGGAACATTACCAAATGCATACTTGATTCTCAAGGAGATATGGGACACTGACTCTGAAATAAAACCAGTGAACAGAACTCCCTTCCCAGCCCAGAGGCAAGAGAGAGGCTTGCTAATGATGTTGGAGCCATTTGTCGGCAGGTGTGAGCCAACTTCCCAATAGGAAAGTTCCACATCAGAGACCCCAGCATCACACCTGGAACTAATTGGCCTCCTTTTTGGCAAATTCAAAAACTAGGCCAAAGATTAAATAGACCTTGGAGACTGTATAACCACTTCCGTTTCTAAGTGCCGTCAACCCCAGGGCAGGAAGGAGGGATGCTGGGGAGGTGGCCCAGGGAAAGGGCTGCCCCACTGGCCCTGCACCTGCACCAGGAACAGGCTAACTACACTTCAGTTTCCAAAGCCCCCAGTTTAAATATTTGTGCATTATTCTGATCATTTCTTTCAGGATGCTGAATTACATTTTTCTGCACTCTGTCCTGGAAATATCCACTTTTAAAGGTAGGTATGTGCACAAATACAAAATACTACTTTAAATAACATCACATACTCCAGAGGAGGTGGAATGTAAAATATGAAATTGTTTAATTAGTAAGATGAGTTATTTTTAAATAATTTGAATTTCCTTCATTTTAGAGGATAACTGCATTTTCCTTTTAATTTCTGTAAACAAAATGAGTGTGGTTGTTAAAATGATATTGATTCTGGATCTTTCCAGCCAGACTTTCCTCTGCAAGTTCCCCCCTGAGGCTGAGCATACCAACAATACATAAAAAGACCATAATTGGCAAAGGGAAACAGAGGATCGTCTTTGAATGCAGAAGGGGGATGAGGAAGGAAGAAGCAGAAGCTGGGTGATTTGTTTGTGTGTTTGGTCTGGAGTCTGTAAAGACTTGGGTCAGAAGGGCCCATCACACTCTGCACTCCCCTCTCCAGAAGTCCTGGTTAAGGAACCAGGTGAAGGGGGTTGGGTGGGTGCGGAGAATGATAGAGCCAGTGGGTGGAACCCTGAGTCCAGGGGAGAAGCTATTAGAGATAAGGCTGCAGAGTTCAGGGGAAGTCAGATCTTAAGAGCTGCGAATGCTATGCAAAAGAGGTTGGGCTGACCCTGGAGGAATGAGAAGCCTCTGAAGTCTTTTAATCCAGGGAGTGCCATTAGCAATTTTTTTTTTCGGCAACACCCTCTTGCTACAGTGGGAAGGGTGATCTGGAGGGTGAGGACCTAAAGTCAAGGAAAACAGGCACAAGGCTGCTGTGGTTGTCACCTGATGAAGGGTGATGTGGATGTGGGCTGGAGTGAGGGCAGAAATCTAGGGACTGCATTCAGAGACATCCAGTAGGTAGAACTAAGTAAATCATACTGAATGTTGGGGAAAGGAAAGACAAGGTTGCGTCGCAGATTTTTGGCTTCATATCCCTAGGGCACTTTCAAATCTACTGCCTAAAATTACCTGTTCTCATGGGAAACATCATGATTCATTCAGTCATTCCTTCATTCATTCATCTACCAACAAAAATGGACTGAGTACACCAGGCATTGTCTGAGATGCTGGCGATACAGCACTGAACAAAGTTGTAAAAATCCCCGACCTGGGGGAGATTACATTCCAGTAAAGAGAGAAGAGTAGTAGACAAATAGATTAAAATGTATCATAGGATGATATCTACCAAGGAAAACATGGGGGTTGCCAGAAAAGGGGCTGGAGAGTGTTGGAGGAGTGCTAGCTAACATTGGGTGGTGTTACAAAGCGACCCTTGAACAGATCCCGCAGAAAGTAAAGAAAGGAAGGGAAAGAGTGTACCTGGCAGAGGGAACTGCTAGTTCAAAGGTTTGAGGCTAGGGCTGATGTTACTAGGAAGAATCCTTACCACTCAATATCATAAAAGCAATCTATGAAAACCCCAGTGAGCATCATTCTCAATGGGTAAAAACTGAGAGCTTTTCCCCTAAGGTGAGGAACATAGCAGGGCTGTCCACTATCACCACTGGTGTTCAAAATAGTACTAGAAGTCCTAGCCCCAACAATTAGACAACAAAAAGAAATAAAAGGCATCTGAATCAGCAAAGAAGAAGTCAAACTTTCACTATTTGCAGATGATATGATAATTTATGTGGAAAACCCAAGACTCTACCCCAAAACTGCTAGAACTCATACAGGAATTCAGTAACATGTCAAGATATAAAAATCAATACACAGAAATCAGTTGTCTTTCTATACAACAACAACAAGACAGAAGAAAGAGAACTTAATAAGTCAATTCCATTTATAATTGCACCCAAAACCATAAGATACCTAGGAATAAACGTAACCAAAGAGGCAAAGAATCTGTACTCAGAAAACTATAAAGTACTCATAAAAGAAATTGAGGAAGACACAAAGAAAATGGAAAAATATTCCATGTTCATGGAATGGAAGAACAAATATTGTGGAAATGTCTACACTACCTAGAGCAATCTACACATTTAATGCAATCCCTATCAAAATACCATCAACTTTTTTCAAAGAAATGGAACAAATAATCCTAAAATTTGTATGGAACCAGAAAAGACCCCAAATAGCCAGAGGAATGTTGAAAAAGAAAACCAAAGCTGGGCATCACAGTGCCCAACTTCAAACTCTATTACAAAGCTGTAATTATCAAGACAGTATGGTCCTGGCACAAAAACAGACACACAGATCAATGGAACAGAATAGAGAGTCCAGAAATGGACCCTCAACTATATGGTCCATTAATCTTTGACAATGGAAAAAAGACAGTCTCTTCAACAAATTGTGTTTGGAAAATTGGACAGCCACATGCAGAAGAATGAAACTGGACCATTTCCTTACACCACACACAAAAATAGACTCAAAATGGATGAAAGATCTAAATATGAGACAGGAACCCATCAAAGTCCTTGAGGAGAACACAGGCAGCAATGTCTTTGACCTCAGTCACAGCAACTTCTTCCTAGACACATCGCCAAAGGCAAGGGAAGCAAAGGCAAAATGAACTATTAGGACTTCATCAAGATTAAAAGCTTTTGCACAGCAAAGGAAACAGTCAAGAAACCCAAAAGACAACTGACAGAATGGGAGAACATATTTGCAGATGACATATCAGATAAAGAGCTAGTATCCGAAATCTATAAAGAACTTATAAAACTCAACACCCAAAGAACAAATAATCCAATCAAGAAATGGGCAGAAGACATGAACAGACATTTCTGCAAAGAAGACATCCAAATGGCCAACAGACACATGAAAATGTGCTCAACGTCATTCGGCATCAGGGAAATACAAATCAAAACCTCAATGAGATACCACCTCACACCAGTCAGAATGGCTAAAATTAACAAGCCAGGAGGATGTGGAGAATGAGGAAGCCTCCTGCACTGTTGGTGGGAATGCAAGCTGGTGCAGACACTCTGGAGAATAGTATGGAGGTTCCTCAAAAAGTTGAAAATAGAGCTACCCTATGACCCAGCAATTATACTACTGGATATTTACCCCAAGGATACAAATTTGGTGATTCGAAGGGGCACGTGCACCCAAATGTTTATAGCAACACTGCCCATAATAGGAAAACTATGGAAAGAGCTTAGATGTCCATCAACAGAAGAATGGATAAAGAAGACATGGGTAAAGAACACACACACACACACACACACACACACACACACACACACACACACAGAGGAATATTATGCAGCCATCAAAAATTGAAATCTAGCCATTTGCAATGATGTGGCTGGAACTAGAGGGTATTATGCTAAGCAAAATAAGTCAATCAGAGAAAGACAATTTTCATATGACCTCAATGATAGGAGGAATTTGAGTAACAAGTCAGAGGATCATAGGGGAAAGGAGGGAAAAATGAAACAAGATGAAACCAGAGAGGGAGACAAACCATAAGAGACTCTTAATCTCAGGAAACAAACTGAGGATTCCTGGAGTGGAGGAGGTGGGATGGATAGGGTGGCTGGCTGACAGAAATAGGGGAGGGTATGTGCTATGGTGAGTGCTATGATTTGTGTAAGACTGATGAATCACAGACTTGTACCCGTAAAACAAATAATGCAGTATATGATAATAAAAATAATTATTCATTTAAAAAAAAAAGGAACAATCCTTACCCAACACAGAGGCTGCCATCACCCAAATGCGGTTCCTATGACAAGGCCTCACTGAGGCTATATCCTGTCCCTACTCCCTTCCCCACACTGGCAAATACTTCAATTCTCTCTGAAAGAAATGCTTGAGATCTCAGAGCAAAACATCCTATGCCTGTTGGACTGGAGAACTCTCAAGTCGTGAGAAGCAGCAGGGTTGTTACCATCAAGGAGTGAAAAATGAAAGAAACTGTACATTTACTCCTATAAGAAACTGTGCGATAGGAAAGGCAAGATCAAAGGTATGCTTGGGCAAAGAGGGGTCTCTGTGCTCTCTACCATCATTTATAGAGCAAAGAGAAAGTGCAGCACTCCCCAGACAGGGTGTACCCTCCCTGCAACCTGCTTTCCATCAGAAGGCTAAAGAGGCATGTGTCTAAGCACAGTTTCTAGAGGAGCAAAGAAGACATTCTAACGGGCCAGAAGGCAGATGCAAAGGACAGGTCTGGTGGTCTCTAAGTCCTTGGAAGAGGATGCAAGTAGTAAAGAGAGCCACAGGTGGAACCCAGGCAACAGCAATCATAGAAGTACGTCCAGGAGCGCCTGGGTAGCTCAGTGGGTTAAGCCTCTGCCTTCAGCGCAGGTCATGATATCAGGGTCCTGGGATTGAGCCCGACATCGACATCGGGCTCTCTGCTCAGCGGGGAGCCTGCTTCCTCCCATCTCCCTCTGCCTGACTCTCTGCCTCCTTGTTACCTCTCTGTGTCAAATAAATAAATAAATAGATAGATAGATAGATAGATAGATAGATAAATACATTTAAAAAGGAAAGAAGTGTGTCCAGAGGTGGAGGAGATCACTATGGAGGCTGACAAATGGTCAGAGGAGTAGAAAGAGACCCAGGAGAGCCTGGGCCAGAGGAGGAGAGAGCTTTTAAGAGGCCACAAGTCAAGAAGAGCAAATCCTGCTGGAAGGTCAAGTGGACATGCCCACTGGATTCAAAAGCCGAAATGGAAGAGGTTAGGAATGAGCAACGGATGGGTCTGCTCCTCTTTCAAAAATGTCCTGGAGGCTAGAGATAGAAATGGACATACAGTTAGGCAGGAATTTTGTTGAGTTTTTGTTATAAGTTTGTTTTGATGGGGATGTTAAAAGGGACACCGGAGTATTTTAAAAATTTAAAACATCTGTTTTATTTATCTTTCCCTACCTGCCTATAGATGGCTTTCTATACCCACGGTTCTCAGTGAAAAAACTCAGCTTTCTGTTTCAAGCCAGAGCTCCTCAAGTCCCTGGTAAGGCATGTCTGAAGGCTGAGTGGTTTTGATTCGTAAGAGCTGGAGCTTGTTGAAAGGAAAAAGCCGGGGCTGGAGGACGGAGGCAGGCCTGGAGATGAGAGCATAAGCCTATGAAACCAGCCATAGGGTGGCAGGAGGAAGTCTTAGGAGGAAGGCAGAATGTGTTAACTTTCCCATCACCCAGGTAGGAGTTACAAACCCTTTCTTGGCTGAGAGGAAACCTCAGAGAGATTAAGAGAGGAGAGCTCAAAGTGGGCCTGCTTTGTGCCTCACCCCTCAAGGCCAAAACCAGCAAGGGGTTGGAGACAGGACAGAAATACCCAGATAGGCTTAGAGAACTGCTTCACAGGGTGCCTCAGTCACCATGGGATAGCCACAGTAGAGAAAAATGTGGCCACAGCAAGGCATATTAGGCAGAGAGGGCCTGAAATAGCTCCCCTCCCCTCACCCCGTGAGTATCCCTGGCCCCCACTAGAGCATGGGAAAAAAAATGTGGGGGAAAAAAATCCTATAACAAACCATCCTAAAATTTAAGAAACTTAACAAAAATTTATATTTCTTTAAATTTTTTATTACAGTAAACTCTACCCCTAACATGGGGATCAAACTCAGGATCCTGAAATCAAGAGTCACATGTTCTATTGACTGAGCCAGCTAGGCACCCTTCAAATCTGCATATTTTTTAGCACACTACACAATTGTCACTAGTTGGCAGGGACCTCAGCTCATCTTTGACACTCAGGGCCCAGGGTGATGGAGAAATAGCCATCTTGGATACAGCTGGGTGGTCTGCCAGAGGAAAGAGTATCCTGGAGTCTCTTGTCCAGACAATTAAAAGTTTACCTTGACTCACCTCATTTTTGCTGGTTGGTCAAATGAACCACTGGTGGCTCCAGCCACCCACAGGGGACCCAGAAAGAATAATTCAGAGATATTTGGTGAGCAACTCAAATGATGGCCACATCTTCCATGGGGAAAGGGAGCACTGTACCAGCTAGAACATTGGGTGGCTCAGGGTGCAGAGACCATCATGAGAAGCTGATGGAAGAAAAGGCAAGTCTCAGGGTTCCTGGGCAAGGTATTGCTGGGGGTGGGCAGAGTAGGAAATCCATTCACTACACCAGCCACTGGCACTTCAACAGAGATTGCAAAAAACACAGGGACCACAGCCTAGGCCTGGGGGCATGGGAAGGCAGTGTAACCATCAGTAAAGAATGAAGGATGACACAGGCACAGCCACCATGGTCCAGGGAAACTACCAAGAATTTAAACTGAATCGAAAGAATTAAATTCAGCATTGACTTATTTAAAACTACAAGTGAGTCATCTTGAAGTAGTGAAAGAAGTATATATCACCATAGGAGGAAAAGGGGGGGCTGTGAGAAATTCTGATCCAATCATGGAATAACAAATAATGACAGGTATAGGACCATGCATGTAGCTGTGACTGGGACTTTTCTGCTATGAAGAGTAAATGTGTGGTGGAGTAAGAGGGCGGATTGTTAGTAGCACCATACTCACCAGGACATTCATGTGCAAAGGCCCCTATTTTCTTTGAGAATGGAAAGAGGAAGTCATCTAGGACTGTGTTCTGAATGACCAAACCCCTGGAAACAGGATGGTGACCCAAGAGCCAGTAAGCCTGAATGATGTCACCCAGGGAGCACCAGCACTATCAGACACCAGTGTTCCCCACCCACACCCCCGGGGTAGGAACTTGGCCTTCTGAGCCTGGACAGAGGGGAGAAGGGAGTGTAACCCATGTGCATAGTCAGGCAGCACACGGTTGGTTCAATGATGACCATGCACTCCTGGAAAGAAGTCACAGAATGACCCCTGCCTCAGAAAGGGGCCAGGGGGGGGGGGAGGGGAGGGGGCAACTGTCCCATTTATACTGCTTTGACATCTACAGCGAAGTCACATTGGGTGGCTCTGTGTATCTGACTCTAATGAGTGAAAAGAAAACAGACATTGGAATCAGACTGAGTTTCAAGTCCTGGCTCTTCCAGTCACCTTCAAAGTACACTTTCTCTGAATCGGTTTTCCCATCTATAAAATGGGGAGAAATGCAACTCCCTTAGGTGTTTGAATGAGGATCAGATGAGCTATTCATGGGCAGTCCCTCAAACACAGGAATGATTTACAAAATAAGATTCCTCACTCACATTTCTGCGTACTAGTGACCCATCTGGTATTCAGAAAATATACATCCTGCCATTCTCCATGCTGTGAAGTACTCTCTAGCAGTCCCAGTAAATCATTGGAAAAATCAACTTCAAAAGCATGTTGGACAAGTCAGAAGTATAAATGTCAGTAATGAACTACAGGAACAGTAACTGAGCATTGACAATCCTCACTCCCCACCCTCTCCCCGGCAGACCAGTTCTGTTGCTTTATGTCACAACATGGGAGTGAATGCCTGACAAGGAATTTTTTTTAAGCTCCAGTCATTCACTGCCCTTCAACCTAATGACAACAAAATTTAATGGAGCAGCCAGTGATCCTCTCTGGGTTTGGAAGCTTTTGGTCTCATTTTTGTGGATAGGAAATTGGAGATATTTCTGCATTAGCACTAGGTACTATGAGATATTAAGTGAATTAGAGAGCATATTAACTCACTAATAATAGCATCATGGTTATCTTTTGCAGCGTAACAAATGTCCCAACACTGTGGCTTAAAACAACAATTTCGTTTTCTTTTGTATGTTTCTGGGTTTGATGGACTCAAATGAGCAGTACTCACTTGGGGCCTCTCCAAGCAGCTGTGGTCAGATGGTAGGCTGGGGCTGGGGTCCTTGGCAGGCTGGCTAGGACCTGGGGGGAGTGGTAAGCTTGACAATTCATTTCCCTGGAAGAAGCAGTAGATGATTGAGGGTAATTCTAACGCTTAATTTGGAGGAAGGGGGGTGGGTGGGCAGTAGAGGAGGCAGGCCTGAGAAGGTCCAATAGAGGCATTAGGGGCAGAGGGGTTAAGAACACTGGCTTTAGAGCGTGGAGGCCTTCGGCTCTGTTGACCTCTTTGACACCTTGACAGCTCTCCAAAACACTAGTGGTGTGGCTTTCGGGCAGATTTCTCTTCTCTGAGCTTCCTTTTTGCCATCTCTAGAAGAGGTTAAAATAATGCCTACCTCACAGGGTGTTTGTGAAGATGGAACAAGATAATAGAGTGCAATGTCCTGTGTTTAGAGGATGCTTATTAGGTGTCCCACAGTGACAACAGTCTTAGGAGCCACACCTAGAAGCAGCCCAAGGAATGAGAAATCCCCATGCTAAGAAATGTGGTTGGTTCTGGAATCTCTGGCAATGACTAGAATCAAACATCCCCTGAAGTATTTTAACCCCAGAAGGAAAAACATACTTTTGATGAGCAAACTTGCTTATGGTTCCTTGTTTCTACATGCGTCAATATCCTTGCAGGGAGTCCCCAAAAGAAAACTATGGTGTGGCTTATTCTGGTGCCTTGTAAATGGGATTGTTTTTTATTACACAGGTTGTGTTTGGCTCTGGGGAAATGGGAAGCTCGGATCACAGCATGTTCTGAGTGGGTGTGTGCTGGGAATGGCCACTGCTGGTCCTTTGTATAGCACCTCTCCCATAAACTGTCAGATCTCTCCGTGACAGCTAAATACATGCTTTAGACATGTGTTAAAAATCAGGCATGCCAGGCCCAGCTCAGATTTCATCGCACTGAATCCTATAAGGTCCTATGCAGAAGGACCTTAGAAAGAAGGCAACAACCTCAAACAGAGATTAAGTTGCTTTCAGGTAGAATTACAGGACAGAGGCCTGGCTGGGGAAATGTTCCTACGATTTAAGGGCAGCATAGGGCAACCTGCTGCTTGAGTGCTTCAAGAACTGAAGAAATTGCAGGCATTTTTCCTCTCCTCCGTCTCCTCCTTCTCTTTCTCCTTCTTCTTCTTCTTCTTCTTCTTTGAATCTTAGCAGAACTTAAAAACCCAACTTTTAGTGCCAGTTAAAAACTCTACAAGCAGCAGTAATTTCTGTCTCCAACAATATTAATACTAGGGATAAGCCCTCCACCCAAGTGACAGGAAAGCATCCAGAACCAATTTGAATCCCCAGGCAGATTTAGAAAATTATTATGCCTCAATAGGGGGTAGGGTTGAATCTATCTGTTTTGACCCACTTTGGAGGATGATCTCTTCCCACTACAAATAAACAGATGATGGAGAATGCAGGCCAGGGTTAGAGAGAGCCTGACTAGGTAATTTTAGCCATGGACACAGAGACATTCTTGCTGCTCAACAAGATCAAGGCTAAACTTGGAGTGGGCAGAGTTCCTCAACATTTTCTGTGGTCAGATATGCAGCTTGGCAATTGGTCAGGAGAGGAATGAGCACAGAGGATTCATTCCCTCCAGCTCAGCCACACGGCTCAGCCAGACTCTTCACAGCAAGAAGGGTCTATTTGTTTCTTCTGCCTCTAAGGGGAAGGACATTTTTTCAAAGGACCAGAAAAAAACCTTTGGCCAAATTTGGATTATGAGATCAAGAAATAAAATTATCAGGAAGCTTAAGTAGACAGAGAGGCAATCAATTAGTCTGAAATTAGATGAAGTGAATACATAAGGCCCTTTAACAAGTATTTTTTGAAGCCTAAACCAAGTACTCAACTGTAATTGCTAAATCTATTTTATTTGAACAATGTACAGATGAAAATGGATTTCCTGAAGTAACTAAGCAAATAATGTGACCACCAAAAACTAAGCAAGGCTTAGCAGCATTAAAAGAAATACAGAAATTAGGAAGAGGGGCGATGTTATTATTTCTCTCTGTGCTATATGTTTACCACCACATTTTAAGAGAGGGTTGTAATGGCCTTGGGCATGCCCAAAAGAGAGAAACCCAGGTAGAAAGGAGATGCAAAACCCTGTCACATAGAGACTGTTCAAGAACTGGGACCATTGAGGTGAGAGGGGCTCTCAAGGGGCAAAGGACACGATGCTTTGTTTGATTTTTGTTTGTTCTCATCTGAAAGGCAGTCTTGAGGTCATAACATGTTCATGTAGACATTCAGGACAAATACAGGGCACAAGCTGCAGAAAGGCACTCAAGTATGGAATGGGAGCCCCGGTGGTGGTGGCTTCCTTGCCATGCTTAAGATGGGTGGTTTGTTGACAGTGGCATGGAAGAGGGATTTGGATACAGGGATGACACTGGATTGGGATGAGAGAGAATTCAGGGGCAGGATGGCACTGGTTGCATTAAGAGCTCAGTTCTAGAAACAGACTAATTTGGGCGTCTCGATCACTCATTTCATATGATCTTGATCACTCTACTTAACTTCTCTGGGCTTTGGTTGTGTCATCAGGAAGTGGAGAGAACAGTGCCTGTCCTTGTTTTGAGAAATAAATGCCTTATGCATACAGAGAGCTTCTCATTCTGCTTGACACACAATGCTTAACAAATGGCAGCTCTTCTTACCATTAGTCATGAGTATGGAGGTTTCTCTTACCCTCATAGTCAAATGTAAACTTGCCAAATTCTCCAGACTCAAGGAACTTCACCTACAATACAACTACATGGTGACAGACATATTGGCACCCTAATTCATGCTCTGGGATCTAGCTTGGAGGTGAGGATCTAGCAGTCAACAGTGAAAGGGGAGAGAGAAATGAACCTAGACCCACATGCTCATAGCCAGAAACAAAGCAGGGCGGGACCCATGAAATCAGGCCATGAATTTACAGGGAGTTTACTATACTCAGACTTTTATATGGTTACTTTTTTGTTTGACTTTTATAGGAATAAAGTATCACTTGAATAATGAATAGGGGTTTTCCTGGAAGCTGATGCTTATGGTGACTTTACTCAGTGGCAGAGAGACAAATGGAAAAAGATGGTAGAAAAGGGAGGTTTGTGTTAACCGTTGTGTAAGGAACATACTGGACATATATACAGCAACACCTTTCCCTCTGTCCTCGGACTGAGACTCACATCTACCTGCATGAAGATATAAACCACATGTACAGGCATCTAAGAGTCCTTTTTTGCCTACTTGTCCTCTAAGATTACCCTCTCCCAACTCCTAGGAAAAGAAATATAAAAGGGCAGATTTCTTTTGGAAAGCTGACTTGGGGGCCAGTAACGTGGATTCTTATCCTGGCTAGGCTGCTTAAGTAGCTGGTTTGGCTTAAACAAGTCACTGACTCTGTTCTGACTCACATGGGGAAGGTGTAACCTAGACCTAATTGAGCTCCAACAGGTCCTCCCATCCTATTAGTCTCCTACTCTCGAAAGCACAGACTAACACCTTTTGTTTGAAGCCTACCATTTGTCTGAAGCTCTGTGACCTGGACAATGAGCCACAATTCATGTGAAAGCACATAGAGGCACACGATACCAGAAGAACTGGAGAAACTTTAGAAATCAATTATCCTTTCCCCTCCAGTTTATGGACAAAGAAACTGAGATTCGGAGTAATAATATAATTTTTCCAAGGAGAGACAGCTAATTAGTTACCAGGCCAGGACTAGGGCCCAAGCCCTCAGAAATTCAGGTGACTGCTCTCACCTACATGTATGCACATACACTACACCCACACGGTGATATTTTAAGAGTTCTGTTGAATATAACTTAGATGACATAAAATCTACCTCCATTAATTATACAATTCATTAATTTTTGGGAAATTTAGAGAGTTATGAAACCATTACCACAACCCAATTTTGAACATTTTCATCACCCTATAAAGATTTCTTGTGTGCATTTGCAGTCATTCCCCATTCCCACCAGGGGCAAACATTAATCCACTTTATGTCACTATATATTGACTTCTCTGGATATTTTATGTAAATGGGATCATACAATATATGGTCTTTCCTTCAATTTAGTGGGGAAAGCAGTCTCCCACCAATAAGTATCATGCTAGTTGTAGATTTTTTCTGTAGAATCCCTTACCAAGTTGAGAACATCTTTTTCTATTTCTAGTTTATTGGAAGTTTTTATCATGAATGGGTGTTACATTTTATCAAATGCTTTTTGTGATCATCTATCATCTATTGAGATGATCATATGGGCTTTGCCCTTTACTCATATTATTCAATTAATATACTATTACATTGATTTTGAGATATTACACCAACCATATATTCCTGGGAGAAATCCTACTTGGTCATGGTGTATAATCCTTTTTATATGTAGATGGATTCACTTTGCTATTCTATTAAGGATTTTTACATCTAGATTCATGAGGGATTTTGGTCTATACTTTTCTTGTGATGTCTTCTTTGGGCTTTGGTATTAGGGTAATACTAGCCTTTTGGAATTAGTTGGAAAGTGTTCTCTCCTAGGGTTTATGGAAAACTTTTTGAAGAATGTGCATTTCTCTCTCTCTCTCTATATATATATATGAAAACACACAGTTTTATTTAATTATTTTTATTGTAGTGTTTCATGATTCATTGTTTGTGTATAACACCAGTGCTCATTGCAATATGTGCCCTCCTTAATACCCCTCACTGAACTAACCCATCTCCTCCAACGCCCTCTCCTCTGAAACCCTCAGTTTGTTTCCTGGGGTCCATAGTCTCTCATGGTTCCTCTGTGCCACTGATTTGCCCCCCTTCCTTTTTCCCTTCCTTCTCCTAACGTCCTCTATGTTACTCCTTATGTTCTACATATAAGATAATGAATTCTATAAAATATTCAAAGAGAAGACAATCATCATATGGTTTCTTTATGAATATTTTATAGAATTCGTCAGTAAAGACATCTGGGCCTAGGCTTTTCTTTGAGGGAAGATTTTTCAATCACTAGTGTAATTCATTATTGCTATAGATCTACCCAGATTTTATACTTCTTCAGTCAGTTTCATTAATTTTTGTCTTTCTAGAAATCTTCCTATTCTAAGCTGTCTAATTTGTTAGCATAAAGTTTTATATAGGATACCTGTATAATCCTTTTAATTTCAGTAAAGTCAGTACTGATGTCTCCTCTTTCATTCCTATTCTCATAATTTGTGACTTCACTTTTTCCTGGTTTCTCAACCTCAGCATTATTTATATTATGAAGAGGGCCGTCATGCATGGTAGGATGTTTAGCAGCATTTCTGGCCTCTACCCACCAGATAGCAATATCATGCACACATGGGCATATACACCAAGGTGTAACAATTAAAAATTTCTTCAGATACTGAAAAGCATTCCCTGAGGAGAAAAATTATCCCTGGTTTAGAACCCTTGGTCTAAATGAAGTTGTAATTTTGTTGATTTTCTCAAAGAATCAATTTTTCTTTTCATTGATTTTATCCATTTTGCTGTTTTTCATTTCATTGATGTCTATTTTAATCTTTAACTTTCTACCTTCTATTGGCTTTGGGTTTAATTCACCCTTTTTTCCCCTAGCTGTTTAAGATGGAAACTTCAGTTATTAATTTGGAATACACAAGCTGATTTTTAGACAACTTGGAGTTCGGTAAACCTAGTCTTTTAGCTGGAAGAACTGTTCATACATTAATAAACAGAAAATGGTAAAAGAAGAGCTCTTCCTCAGCTCTTAATTTTTCCTTCCCTAAGCAAAATGTTATATAAAAGAAACTTAGCTATGGTGAACTTCTAGCCAGTTTTCTTACCTAATAACACTGGCTTCCCTGAAGACACAAATCGTTAGCCTCTTTTTGCCTCCTATCTACATCCTGACTTCTTTTCATTCACTCACACTGATTAGCTAATCTGACCAAACAACTGCTGCTGATTCTATAGGAGAATACAATCTTTTCTTTTCTTTTTTTTTTTTTTATAAGATTTTCTTTTTATTTTTTTATTTATTTGACAGACAGCAATCACAAGTAGACAGAGAGGCAGGCAGAGAGAGAGGAGGAAGCAGGCTCCTCATGGAGCAGAGAGCCCGATGCGGGGCTCAATCCCAGGACGCTGGGATCATAACCTGAGCCGAAGGCAGAGGTTTTAACCCTCTGAGCCACCCAGGCACCCTGAATACGATCTTTTCTAAGTGCTGTAAATAAGAAATAGTACATGTAAGTGATCAATAGACAGTAGCTACTAATGTAATCATTATCATAGTTGTGATTGTGTAGACTGTAAGGAATTATCTTTTGGGAAAAATTAGACTTTAAAACAAGGTCATTTTCAAGTCATGGAAGGACAGAAGAGCTACAATCAGGCACACAAGAAAGGAAAGCTTAGTTTAATGGCCAGACTGATAGTCAACCTCCATCCCAAAAGCAGGGATGGGGTTACCACCAGGAACTAAAGGAAGAGATGACTTTTAAGCCTCCTCAGCATGCATTAGAGCCAAGCCCTGGAAACCAAACTCAGTCCCTGAGTGCCACGGTCAGGAGCAGAGGGGAGAGCAGGAGACTAAGTAAAGACAAGGAGCAGGACAAAATAAGAATATCTGGAACAATGTCAAGAGGCTCTGGGTGGAGTGTACTACCAGTCAGGGTGCCGGCTGCCTTTCCGGGTTCTCCAGGAATACAGGGCAAGTCAATGGTCTCCTGGGCTTTTGGTTACAAGAAAGCTGCCACGAACTGGTAGAATTTTCTGCCTGTATGTTGTGCACCTGGGGCGGGAGCTGTACTGTCTCCCTGTGAGGCACATGCAAAAGGAAAGCAACTCAGCTCCACGCTTCTTTCCATGATTCCAGTCCCTCTCCCTCTCCCTCTCCTTGTCCCTGTCCTTTTACCATTCCCAGTTCATCTCTCATTTGCCCTCACTCTCTCCCTGTCCAGATCCAGTCTCTCTTCCACATGTTACATTATCCAGGCTATACCCAGAGCTTATTCCAGGGCTTTGGGAAATATCCTTTCTCTACTTCAAATCACACTTCTTACATAAGGCATCAGTTCTGTTTCAGGACTTCCCGGGTGTGGTACGCTTCTGTTTACAGTACAAGAACATGTGGTAACATTACATAGCCCCACAACTGGGAAAATGTTAAAACAGGAAAACTTGGGCTGGAGCTGAGATCCTCTGGGTACCCTTGTTCTGGGCTATGAGACATGTCTATGAGCTGGCAAATGAGGCATAAAAATAGGAGAATATTAGCAAAAAGAGCGTTAAGGAAAAGGAGGAAGGGAATCTATAAGACCCCATACCTGATGTGATCGAAGCTTTACATGTGTTGGTTAATGTAAATTCAACAACTCTATAAAAGAATTCTCATCTTCCTTATTTTATAGAAGGGAAAATTGAGGCTAACTAACCCTAGATTATGATGAGTATGTAGCAGAGTTGGGATTCCAGCCCAGGGCTGGATGACTCCAAAGTCTCCCCCTTTATACCACACTGCTTCACACACCACTCAGTGGAGAACATAATGGTTACCTTGGTGATCTCTGTGGTCAGGTTTCTTTTGCTTAACAATAGTCTCTAGAGTAGAAAATTCAGGGAGGATGGCAGTCTGAATATGTCCAGACTCCCTTCATTCCAACCCTGCTACTTCTCCTGTGTTAAGGATTATGGATGCAGCTAACCATGGTGAAGGTGGTGATAACTATGTGTGCAGGATTTTCTCTGCCTGAGCCAGGTAAGAACCTAGAAACAAAGTTGGAGACCTTAAGAGTATATGAACCCAGGAGATGTATGCACCCCACCTCTCATTCCAATAACACTACCAAGAGAAGGGCAACTAGATCCCTATAAATAGGCTTGGGCTCCCTGATCCTGGGATGATTAGGAGAAGATAAAATAGAAAACTTTCTTCTCTGTGCTCTTAAGGTAGGAGACCCCAAGTTGGCTGAGAAACAGAAAGGCTTCCACATGATGCTGCCATCTCAGTAGAGGATGATAAAGTTCTTCTACTGGCTCAAAGGACCAGAGACCACAAAGCTTTCCATTGCTCATGAGACACTTAAAAAGCATCAGCAGCTGAGCCTGAGTCTAAGTGAGCAAGCTGTCAAATCAAATAACAATTTTACATAGGGGCATCGGACAGTCAGCGGGGAGAATAAATAGAACATTCTGAACTGGCCTTTAGCGAAATACAGCTGCTGGAAGAGGCTAACAACGACAGGAAAACCAGTTATTAAGGAGAATCAAGGACAACACAAAGATGGCTCTCGGCACTGAAAAACATGATTTAGATGAATATAGTCAACACATAAATGGACAAAAGAATCACCACTGAGATGCAAATCACAGGCCAATGAATGGAAGAAATATTTTCAAAAACTGAGCTATCATACAAAAGGATGAAAGCCGTGAGGTAAAATATAAAAGGCTTAGAGAGTATACCGAGGCAAACTGAGAAACGAGAGAGTTCCAGAAGGAGGAAAAAGAAGAAGTGGAGTTGAGGCCATCATTAAATGTAATTAAGTAAGCCATACAGGAAAATATTATTGACCTGAAGATGAATCTGTGTCTGCATGGTAAAAAGCATCACATAATTATGTGTTTAAAATACAAATCAAAGCAATGCAGTGTGTGTGGTTTATAGTACATGAAAGTAAGATGTAAGACAACAATAGTACACACCAAAAAATGGAGATAAATGAAATATGCTGTTAAGGATCCTTAATTGTATATGAAGTCGTATATACATTAATTCATGGTAGACGATGATTAGTTAGGGATGACTATTTTGATCCCTAAAGCAACACTATAAAATAAAGCAAAGAGGTATAATTAAAATCCAATTGAGCATATAAAATGGAACACTAGACAATATTCAACTAATCCCAAAGAAATCAGCAAAGGAAGAAAAGTAAACCAAAAACAGGACAAATAAAACAAATAGCAAGACAGTGAACTTCAATCAAACCTTGTCAATAATTACATTAAGTGTAAATAGAATAAACAGCTTAATTTTAAAAATGGAAGGTGATTCTCAGAGTTAAAAGAAGGCAAGAACAACTATATGCTGTCTATAAGACATGCACTTTAAATATGAAGGCACAAATAAGTTAAAAGGATGAAAAAACACATATTATGTAATTATTATTTCTGTATTTTTAAAAAGCTAAAGATGGACTAAATAGGTGATTGGGATTAAGGAGGCACTTGTGATGAGCACTGGGTGTTATATGTAAGTGATGAATCATTAAATTCTACACCTGAAACCAATTTTATCATAGATGTAACTAAAATTTAAATAAAAACTTGAAATAAATAAATTTGATTAATTAAAAAATATGAAGCCACAGACAGGTTAAAAGAATGACTAAAGATATACTATGCAATTATTATTTACATATTTTTCAAAAGCTGGAGTGGCTTTATGAATATCAGACAAATTAGACTTCAAAACAAAGTGCATTGCCAGTGATAAAGAGGAATATATAAAAGAGCCAATTCATTTGGAAACATAAAAATACTAAGTTTGCTTTCACAAAATAAAAGAGCTTTAAAATGCATTAAGTAAAATTTGACAGAGTTGTAGATGTTCATACTCCTAGTAGAAGTAGAAGAGGTAGACCCAAAAAATCAGTAAAGATATAGAGTATAGGTTTTTAAAGTGTGATCTGGCTACTACTATGGGTCCCTGAAACCCTTTCAGGGAGTCTGTAAGCTCAAAACTGACCTCATAATAATACCAAGAGTTTATGTGCCTTTTTCACTTTCATCCTATAATGGAATAAAGTATAAGGGAGTATCTTCAAAATCAGAAGAAAGTTTCTTAGATGGGATATAGAAAGTATTAACCTCATAAGAAAAAAAATATAAATTCTACTTTACCAAAATTAAAGAAAAAACTTCTGCTTATCCGATGACACTAATAACAGAATGTAAAGGCAATCACAGACTAGGAGGAAATATTTATAATAAATATATCCAATAAAGCACTTCTATGTAGTTTATATAAAGAACTTCTTCAAATTAGTAACAAAGGTCAACCAAATTTTTAAGTGGGCAAAAGACTTAAAAAGATATTTCACAAAAGAAGATATACAGATGGCTAAAAAGCATACAAAAGTTCATTAACATCATTAGTCATCAGAGAAATGCAAATGTAAACCCTAATGGAATACCATCTCACTAGAGTGACTGAAGTGAAAAAAACTGTGGACATCAAATGTTGGTAAGAATATGGAGCTACCTGAACTCTCACAGACCACTAGTGAAAGTAAAATATAGTATAAACATGTTGGAAAGCAAGTTGTCAAGCATATACCAATTTATGACATCATGCATGAATCCCAAAAGCATTACAGTAAGCATTAAAAGAAAAGCCAAACACAAAAGAGTATATTCTGTTTAATTCCATTCATCTAGGAGTTCTATAAAAGGCAAAACTAAGCTATGGTATTTTATTTATCTACTTATTTATTTAAGATTTTATTTATTTATTTGACAGAGAGAGAGATCACAAGTAGGCAGAGAGGCAGGCAGGGGCTTGGGGTGGGGAAGCAGGCTCCCCGCTGAGCAGAGAGCCCGATGCGGGACTCCACCCCAGGACCCTAGATCATGACCTGACCTGAAGTCAGAGTCTTAACACACTGAGCCACCCAGGTGCCCCTAAGCTATGGTATTTTATAAATTATACTTTAATAACAAATTAAAAAGAAAATTATCTCACTATCTTCACCATTCCCCTCCCCCCACCCAAAACTCCAGGTAGTATAAATTCACTAAACCAGACACATATGAACTGGACTTGGTCAGTTCTTCCCTAATTTGGATTCTCTTCTCTGAGCTCTTACATCTGTGGAAAATTTCACAGCTACTGTGTATCATAAAGACATAGTGAACCCACCACTGTCAATTCTTATTTAAAATACTGGCAAACTTTGGTTTCTTACTTTTAAGATGTTCTATTTTTTTAATATTTTTTATATTCTTTTTTCTTGTACTCCAAGGGGTCATGTTGCACAAACTCTAGATGTCTATCTGCCACTTAGGAGATCAGCAATTTAAGTCCTTTGCATTAGGATTTTCTACCACTTGCAGCTGAAGAATCTGAACTAATAAAGCTTGATATTGAGGAAAAGGCCAGATCGTGAAGGTGACTGTATGTCATGTAAGGAAATAAGATTTTATCCTGTCAACAGTAAGTAGCTTCCGAAGTTTTCAAGAAAGGAAGACAAGTATCTGGCAGCATTGTGCTCAGACTAAAAACAGAAAGATCAATTTGAAGTCCGGGAGAGATTACTGCCTGAATTAGGACAATGATGATGGCGTATAGATAAGACGATGGAGTTAAAAGCAAGCAGAATTCAAAGACATTCGGGTGAAAATACTGACAGGTGTTGGTGGTGGGTCCGATGTGGGAAGTAAGGGCATGAGGGGTGTCATGAATGAACGTAGATTCCAGGTTCAAGCAACTGGGAGTGTAGTAGGACCCCTACCAAGGAGGAAGTCCAGAAGTGGAGGGGTAGTGACGAATCCAGCTCTGGGCATCCCAAACATGGGTGTCCAGGACATTTCTAGTGGGCAGCTGGTGCTCCACAGTGAAGTTGTGGCTGTAGAGTGGGCCTCTCAGGCATTGTCTCTAGACTGAGGCTTTTTCTTACCAGCCTCAGTCATGTCAGCAATTCCTTAACACACAGTGGTGCCTGAAAAGAGCCCCATCTTTCCTCCCTAGCATCACTACTGGCCCCTCCCCTCCTCATTAGACTTGAGGAAAGCCGGAATGGATGACATTGCCCTCTCCCTCCTCTCATTTGTTCAGTCTTAGGTTTGGGGTTACCTCCCACTTCAGTGAGAGGGTCCTATTGGAGACTTGAAGAGTGTGTGACCGGTGACTAACTTCCTATTCTCTTCATCAAGAGCACAGATCTGCATCCATTTAACTTGACTGAGCTTTATAATGTTCCAGGCTTTGTGCGACAGACCAGATACACAGAAATGCAAGGTCATGGCTCCTGCCTTCAATGAGCTCACAGCTAAAAGACAGACATACACAACTCTAACGATTAGATTGGCCTGGATGTGGCTGAAATTCTGTGGAGTTTTGGAGGATGGGAGAGTGGGAAAGGCTGCAGATATGAGGGATGGCGTCAAGAGGTAGGAGCCTTTGGCCTTACACTGAAGAATGTATAAAAAGTCAGCTGGATAGAGCAAGATGTGGCAGATTCTCTAAACAAAAGATCATGTGAAGACCTGAGGTGTGAGAGAGCCTGGCATAATTGGGAAGTGACAGCTTAGTGTGGCTGGAGCCTAATGTGCAAGGACAGGAATGTTTGCCATGGGTCTGCAGAGAGAGTAAGTGGTTTGTTTGCAGAGCAAGTGCAAAGCCTTGCACAGTGTCTAAAGCTTCAGAGACAATAGGAACAGCGTCTCTCCTGGGCTCTCTCCCGTAAAGAAAGCTCATGAACAGTCTGGGGAAAGTCTCATTCATGGCAACAGTCTCCTCAGTGTCATTACATAGTGCTCCAGAAAAGGACATCTTGCCGGCTAGTGAGGATATCTGCAGCTAGAGCAAAACAGGTTACACAGTCAACTGGTGGCATTCCTGGGAACTAGCCCGGTGGGACACCAGCACTGGGGCTCGGATACCAGTACCAGCTCAGGCCGCAGACAGCCAGAGGCGCTATCTATGAGCAGTACTAGGGCTCAGGGTAAGATGATAGGCAGTCATCCCCAGATCCCAAGGCATGGCTCTACTGCAGTTCCTGCCTAAAATGGGGCTAACTGACTCTACTGGGCATGGTGAGATGGCCAGGGTTTTAGAGGAAGTGGTGTCATGGCAAGAGCCACAGGACCACCAGGACTCAGAAAGGCAGAGACACTCAGGGCCCAGACAGCACTTAAAATGGTCACAAGATGGGGGGAAATACAGGACAAAGAGAGAGGATGTGCCACCAGCAATGGACCACCAGGGATGGCCAAGGATAGCTCCCCTTGGACACATGCAAATGGCATAACCTTGGTGCAGCAGCTCCCACAAAGATATCCTGTGAGTTTCTGCATTAGTTTATTAGTTATGAGTGTTTTTATGACCCAAGACTTTGATTTTTATGCCCTTGTGATGGTAGGTTTAGGAAGAAATTCTCTTAATAGTCTAGTAAGACTATCTATAAAAATTACTATATATCGTAGAATCTAAGAGGCCACATATCGCCAGAAACATTACTATTTTACCTACCACCAATAAGGTAAAATATTGCTGATTAACTAAAGGTTACAAGTGACTGTGAAGCATTTAGTTGTCATTGGTCTTATTACCAAATATTCCCTATTTTCTCTGCTTCTGGGACCATGATGAATGAGACAACACTTCTGACTGCTTTGTGATTGGGTGCAGTTATGTGTCTAATTCTGGCTAATGAGTTGTGAGTGGAACTGACCCACTAATTACCTGTGAGTCTGAGACCTTCAAGGTACCTTCTAATTTAAGCAAAGTTACCATACAGGCTAGAGGCAGCAGTGAATACGGTATGCAAAATGCATAGCTAGCTCTGATTACAGTGAACCCAAGCCCCTGAGCTGCGAGTCAGCTCCGACAAGCCTCCTTTGTGCTTCTGCTTCCACTGTATTAGCAAAGGCCACAGTTTGTGAGATTCATAAAAACTGCTATCACTCCAAAAAGACGTTTCAGGATACACAACTGACATCAACTAACACACACTTTTAAACAAAGACATATGCTTCCAAATGAAATGATAACAAAGCACAACTTTAAGACATAATAAAAATGCCAGACTTGGCCCGGGGAAAACTTTCAAAACTGAGAAAATGAAACATATCTGTTATGTTAGTTACTTTTTCTGTCTACTATCACTCACTGTATTTGGTCTTTTTTTGGAAGGTTGATATTTAGAGCATTTAGGAATTCATATGGCGAGCAAATGCTCTGACAAGGGCCTAAGTCAGTCCTGAGATATCCAGGATGAGAAAGAGAGAAAAGATTTGTGAGCTTAACTACCAGGAATTAAAGAGGCCCGAGAGGCAGAGGCCTTCCCTAAACCATCTCAGGAAAAAAAAAAAAAATGGTTGGGAAACATGGATCAGGTTAATAGGTTACAGGTACATGAGCAATGTTTGGAAATGTTGAACTCCTCCCATGTTTACCAGTTTTGTTCTTTCTTGTCTGTGTTTCCATGTAAAGAAAAAGAATGAGGCTTTTGTGCTTGTTGATGAATACAATTTCTAGAAGTTTCCTGGTTTCAGTTACCTTTTTCCATTCTACCCATGAGCATTTTTAAGCAGCAATTCCTTAGTTTTGAGTTCAGAATACATGGTCGCTGTGGGACTTCACTCTAAAGAGAGCCCTTCTTGGGCTCTGGGCACCTCACATCCAACTTTGTAGACACCAGGGGAAGGCATGTTACTGTGAAAATGAACACACGCAGATGGAAGCTTCTTCCTGGAAGATAAACAGCACCAGAACTGAGACGGGGAAAGTGGACCCTGAGCCTTATCTAAAAGAAAAGCCCAGCAAGTTCCCAAAGTGAGATGATAAAAGCAAAGTTTGTAAAAGTGTCATTTGGGACTTCCCAGTACAAACAAACTTAACGCCCAAATCTTAGATTCTGAATATGATTCTCCACTGAAAG
Source organism: Martes martes (assembly GCF_963455335.1). Lineage (NCBI taxonomy): Eukaryota > Metazoa > Chordata > Mammalia > Carnivora > Mustelidae > Martes > Martes martes. The sequence goes on along the minus strand of NC_137900.1, from coordinate 45,794,648 downwards.
GAATCAGGGTTCTTTGTAGAAATGGCTGATTTTAGGTGTGGAGTTGAAAAAGTACAAGATGAAGTTGAAACATCTTGCTGGGTCAGAAAGTGGAGGTGTGTGAAAAGAATATGGGGACGTGTCAAATGGTAAGGAGCCAGCTTGAAGAGACTCAATCTGGGACAATTTCAACCTCAAAATAAATAAATGACAATACAGATTATAACCTACAGAATACAGTAAGAATCCATGGGCCCATACTTATGTAAATACATAAATAAACACATGAGAAAGAAGAGACGTCTCTTTGCTACAGTACAGTGACAACTAACAGATATGGAGGAAATTATGGAAACAAATGAGGAAGGAACGATGGAACTTGAAAATAATCACCATGTGGCAATCATTGTTTTATGCCTTTTGTTTTTTGAGATGATATACTGAGAAAAACATACCATTATTTCTGTGGTAATTCTTCCAAAAAGATATAACCTGAATCTAATCATGGGGAAACATCAGATAAACCAAAACTGAAAGACATTCTCCATATTACCTGGCCAGTAATCTTCAAACATGTCTAAGAAGACCAAGAAACTTGAGGGAAACTATAGAGACAATGACAACCAAATGTATCAGGCAAAACTAGATTGGTCTTCAACCGGAAAACTGAATTTTTCTTTTGCTAGAAGCACATTCATGTGACAGCTGATGAAACATGAATGTCTGCTGATTAGACGATAGCTATATGAATGTTAATTTCCTGATTTGATGATACTACTATGATTCTGTAAAAGAATACTGTGTTTTTGAGACATACACATTGAAGAATTTAGGCATAAAAAGGCATTCTATCTTCAATGTACTTTCGAATGATTCCAAAAGAGAGGAAGATAAATCAAATCAGTAAAATGTTAACAGACTGGCAATCTGGGTGAAGAATATATGGAAATTCTTCACACTATTTTTGCAAACTTTCTGCATATCTGAAATTATTTAAAAATAAACGTGGTTTTGTTTTGTTTTTTTTTAAAGGATGGATAGATAGAATTGTCTATGGAGATTCTATTGGGAGAAAACGTGTGGAATCCCACGTAGAATGGACTGCACAAAGGCTGGAGGCTGGGGAGATTTCTTTTAGTGTGAAGAAATATTTCTTCTAGTCCTACCAGATTTCCTCTACTATTTCCAGTGTGGGCCCGGAGCCACATTTCCTATTTCCTAACGGTTTTTGGTCTTATTCCATAATGCATACTTCCTTTCACACGGGCACCCCCAGATTCAATGCACTTCTTCAGAGGGCACCCCTGGAACCCTCTCCGAGAATCCCCTGAGATTAGAACACCTAAAAGGCAATACCTGCCTCTAACTGAAGACTCTAATTAGTTTGCAGATCATGCTTCTCCAACTATAATCTTCTCCCACCTCCAAGCCCCTAACCAAGGTTTTACAAGGTTTTGATTAGGTCAATGCACAGGGTAGTTTGCGTTCTAATCAGACTCTACTTGCATTCATGTTGAGTCATAATCCTGTGGGAAAAGAATCCTAAATGGGGAGAAACAACATACTATAGTGAGAAGAGCTCTATAGTCTTACAGTCTCCACTAATTAACAATGTGAGCCTGGGTTGATCATCTCTATAGTTCTCACCATAAAATCAGGATTCTGAACTAAATCTTCATGCAGTCTCTTCCAATTCTTACAAAGATGTAGTTATTAAACAAAAGGGCCCTCTAACTTAGTTTGCATACCCATAAGAATGAAATTGTCCTCCCTGAATTAAAGAGATGAGATCTTACACTGGATTCTCAAGGTTGACCTTGGTTTGAGTTCATGGCATTGACATCGCTTTACCCCGGGGAGGGATTACAGCTAAGAGGCATCATTCCCACACCCAAGTTCTATTTTGTAACAGCCTTTGCCAGCTATGCTATGTTTAGCTTAAACTATTTCTGGATGTGCTACAGTTAATCACCTCTTCCAGTGAAAAACTAAAGGAGAAAAAGATACAAAAATATACATATATATATTCTTGTAATCACTTCTAAATACCTTTAACTTTTCTTCTGGTTCCCTGTCCCCCCTGCCCTTCATCTCTGAGATTTCCCTATAATCTGGCAAACAGCATGCACATGAGCTGTGCCCCTGTGTCTGGTATGCTCAGGTGTCTATTTCCTCCAGGACTGGATCAGATTCAGCAGCTCAAGGAGTTGGGAGAGAGAGATGAGCTGTGCCCGGTTTTGCCTGAAAGCACAACTCAGACACACACATTTTGGAATCATTCTCCAGGCTCTGCCTTCCCCCTTGAGCTGCTCATCAGAACTAACGTCTTTGCTACAGGCAGGAATAACTTTTTCTTCTAAATCCCAAGCTTCTAGACCATTGTCTCTTCTCCTTGTGACTGTTAAGTAGCACTCCATTTACGTGTTCAGATTTATCTCTGATCTGATTGTTCCTCTTTTTCAAAGAGAAAAAAAATCCAAGAGAAAAATTATGCTGAATTTCTCTTGTGGGGCCAGACAAGGGAATACAATGGGAATCTTATATCCTGAAGGAATGCAAGGAATCCCAAAGATGGGCACAGGCTGCCTGAGCGGAGTGCTTTTTATAACAGAAGACAGAAGAGCCATGAGAGTATGGACTGTGTCTACTTGTTGCAGGCAGGATAAATTCACCTTGACACCCAGGGAAATCCCTAAAGTCATGAGGTTTCTGTAAAAAAGAGTAAGTGAAAAATACTTTAATTTCTCTTACATGTCAATTTTGTAAAATCATAAAACATGAAAAATATCAGATGTGCAAAAAGTAAAAAGATTAGTCTAATAAACATCCATAACAGTTTGCCATATTTTCTTTATATTTTCATCTGTACTTCCATATACATATATGTATTATACGTATACATGTGTGTGTATGTATATGCATATATGTATAGATTGTTGAAGTATTTTAAAGGAATTACAGACCTCAGGACATACAGACATCAATACAGACATCAGGACACTTCTAAATACTTAAGCCATTATAGCCCCCAAATAAGGGCATTTTGTGATTTAGTGGAAATTAAATCACAATTATTGCTCTTAAAATTAACAATAACTGCAAAATATCATGTAACACCCTGTCTCCAACAAATCACCCCAGTGATATCAAATATATATTTTATAGTTGACTTCTTCAAAGTAGAATTAAATCAGACCAAGCCAATCATGTGACTGTAAACATTTTGCATTTATCTGCTGCTTCATGGTACCATTTAACCTTTTTCTCTCTCCCCCGTTTTCCTTACACTGAAAGTTAAATCTAAAGGCTTGAGTAGTTCTAGGTTCAAGATTTTTGGTAAGAAGTCTTCATAAATGATGCTGTATGATTGCAACATATCAGGAGGCACAAAACATCTGGCTGTGCTATCTGGAGCATTAAATTTCACCACCTATAAAGTAGCCAGTAAAGTCAATTTTTCTATAATGCTACATACATATTCCTAAAAACAACTATATGCAAAATTGCATAATAAAGTCCATAAGGCCTATGAAGAAAATAAGGATGGGGTACAACCTTCAAGAACTTTGTCAGTGAAACGTAACAACAGAAACAGTGAAACATAACAAAAAATATTAGGAATTATTAAAAACAGTAGCAGTTATACATTTGTGAAATGGTTAAGGAATACATAAATAAGGGCACCTGGGTGGCTTAGTTGGTTAAGCGTCCAGCTCTTGGTTTCAGCTCAGGTCATGATCTCAGGGTCATGAGATCGAGCCCCGCATCAGGCTCTGTGCTGAGTATGGAGTCTGCTTGGGATTCTCCCTTTCCCTCTGCCCCTCCCCCCGCTCATGTGCTCCCTTTCTCTCAATAAATAAATAATTTTTAAAAAGAAAGACATAAATACTACAGCATATATGGCATTTTGTATTGAAAAAAGACCTGAAGCTTGCTTATAGAAATGGGCATCAGAAGGTTTGTAGCTTGTGGGTTTGTTATGAAGTGAGGGAGAGATAGTTATCTGAAATTAGACTGAAAGCTCCAGCTCCAACTACAACTCCAGATGTGGATGGTGTGGCTTATCATGCATGGGGTGAAATGAGGTAGCTGGTTTGAGATGTTTGAGATGTGCACATGTGTGCATCTTATGTATTCCTAGGTAGCTGGGTTCAGCTGGGTGCAGTTTCTGCATTCACCTAGTATTTCCTGTGGGAAGAATCACACACAAATAACTGAGAGTGCATTACACTCAAAGTGTCCCCTAGTGTATCAACTGCACTGGAAAATTTTCATATTTTGAAACAAGTGTTATATCAGAACGGACAGTGCTGGTACATTGTGTCTTCTCTCTTTTTCTTCATCGCTCTAGCTGGAGGTTCATCAGTTTTGCTGGTCTTGCCAGAGAAAGAGCTGTTGATGTCAATGAATTTTTCTATTTTTCCATTTTCTAGTCCATTTGTTGTGCTTTCATAGTTATTAATTCCTTTTACTATTTACTTAGATTCAATTTGTTCTCTTCTAGCTTTCTTTTTTTTTAAATATTTTATTTATTTATTTGACAGAGAGAGAGAGATCACAAGTAGGCAGAGAGGCAGGCAGGAAGTAGGCTTCCTGCTGAGCAGAGCCCGATGCGGGGCTTGAACCCCGGACCCCGAGATCATGACCCGAGCTGAAGGCAGAGGCTTTAACCCACTGAGCTACCCAGGCACCCCTCTCTTCTGGCTTTCTAAGGTGGAAGTTAGGTCACCAATTGTAGATCATTTTTATTTCCTAAGAGAAGTTTTTAGAGTTATATATCTCTACGTACTATTTTAGATACACCTCACGAATTTTGATAAGTGTGTTTTCATTATCATTGCGTTAAAAATATTTTCTAAGATTTCCACACCTGCAAAGATGGAATACACATACTTTCCCCTACTCTTCTATCAAGTACAGCTAAAGATCTCAGAAACTACATATAAAAGAAATACAAAAGACACTGAAAAGTACAGAACAAAAGTCAGGCAGGCTAGGAACCTCAAAATCAAGGACAGGTGCCAGGGAGTTGTAAGTGGAGGCAGAGTGGGGTGTCCGTAGCTCCCGCATCACCAGGCAGTAATGGGGAGTCACCCCCACCAAATGTCACTGGAGGTCAACGAGGGAACCTGGACTTCAGTCCCCACCTGTCTGCAACAAACCATGCCTCCCTCCTCTAAATATAAAGAAATGAAAAAAGAAGGAAACTTGGGATATCAAGAAGAAAGAAAGAACACTGGAAAGAGCAAAGATATAAAGAAAGAAAACTTTACTTTCCTTCTTCAGTTTTCTAAATTATGCTTGACAACTGAAGCAAAAATTTAAATGCTCTCTGATTTGGTTCTCAGTATACATGGAGAAAATTTTTAAACTTGATATTTACTTAAGACAATTACAAATAGAAGAGAGCAAAGGGATATAAGATAGGATAAGTTTCTTACACACCATTCACCATCCCAGCTGGTAGTGTCGACACCAGTAGACTATGTGTCACATAGATTCATAGATATACAGATAATAAAATACCTGAAATAGGCAATTAAAAAGCTATATCAAGTGATACACTCAAAACACTGCAGAAATATGTAAAAATGATAAATAAAAATGGATTTCTAAAAATTACTAAAGTAACCCACAGGAAGGCAAGAAAAAAAAAGAAACTAAAAACAGAAAAGATAAACAAAAAATTAAAAATACATGGTAGACTTAAGTCCTAAAATTTGCTAATAATTTGTCTAAAAAGTATCAATTAAAAGACAGAGATTGGCAGAGTGGCTTTAAAAAAATTGGGGAGGGGTGCCTGGGTGGCTCAGTGGGTTAAAGCCTCTGCCTTCGGCTCAGGTCATGATCCCAGGGTCATGGGATCTAACCCCACATTGGGCTCTCTGCTCAGCGGGGAGCCTGCTTCCTCCTCTCTCTGCCTGCCTCTCTGCCTAGTTGTGATCTCTCTCTCTCTCTCTCTGTCAAATAAATAAATAAAATCTTAAAAAAAAAAGTTGGGGAAATTTTGAAAGTTATTTATATGCCATTAGGATAAGCAAAACCAAAGCACTTGGGATCATTGTTCCTCTAACAACTAACCCTTTTCATTGTCTGTTGCTCTAAAGGACCACTGGGTATTCTCATTAATTCAAATATCATAGCTCCTGCGAGCTCAATGCTGCCATTTTACAGTGTTCAAATTAAGCAATGGGATGAGGCCTCTTTATGACAGTTCTAAAGAACATATATGAGGAAATAAGTAAAATGATTGGACCCAAGCAAAATATGCTTATAAAAATACAATTTTTTAGGAAATTGTCTTCCATATTATTCATGCATTATGTTATGGCTATTTATCTCTAACTGCAGTAACAAAATATGCTGTGTAATATTTCAGTCTTTTGAAATGTAATGCACCAGCATATGGTCTATTTTGATGGAAGTCCCTTACTTATGTATGTTGTATATGTTACAGAGATTATTTCATATTCTGGCAATGCTGGGTCAGTGAGTGGTACAAGTCTTTATCTGTCCTGAATTTGACTAAGCATTCTGTCAATTACTGAGAAGGGGTGTTAAAATTACTAGTGATGATTGCTGATTTTTCTATTTATCCCTATATTGCATCAGTTATTTCTTGTATTTTGAAATTACTGAAAATGTACACATTCATGATTCCTTCGTTTTTTTTTTTTTTAAGATTTTATTTATTTATTTGACAGACAGAGATCACAAGTAGGCAGAGAGGCAGGCAGAGAGAGAGAGGAAACAGGCTCCCTGCTAAGCAGAGAGCCTGATGCAGGGCTCGATCCCAGGACTCTGGAATCATGACCTGAGCGGAAGGCAGAGGCTTTAACCCACTGAGCCACCCAGGCGCCCCATTCCTTCTTTTCCTTGATGAATTAATCTTTTTTTTTTCAAAGATTTTATTTATTTATTTATTTATTTGAGAAAGACAGAGAGAGAGTATGAGCAGGGTGGTGGCGGGGAGGGGTGCAGAGGGAGATGGAGAGGAAGACTCCCTGCTGAGCAGGGGGCCCTGACACTGGGTTTGACCCTAGGACCCAGGCAGGGATCATGATCTGAGCCAAAGGCTTAACTGACTGAGCCACCCAGGAGCCCCTGAATTAATCTTTTTTTATCATTAATGCCCCTCGTTATCTCTGATAATCTCTTTGCTTGATGTCCTACATTTGATATTAAAAAGTGATACTACCATTTTAATACTTCTGTTTTTATAGAATGTCTTTTTCCTATGCTTTTACCTTTATCTATTAGCATCTTTATATTACACTGTGTCTTTTGAAATTAGCATATAGTTGACACGATTTTTTATCTATTCTGACAATCTCTGGCTTAATTAAGGTGGTTAGTACATGTACACTTAATCATTGCTATACATGGCTTTAAATTTGTCATCTTGTGGTTATCTAAAAAGACGTTTTTGTTTCACTGTTTTTCAATTCCTACCACTTTTGAATTATTTTTATCTCTTTGTATTCTTCTATTAACTTTTTGGCTATACCTTTTTAATGTGACCTTGCCAGTGTTTACTCTAGATATTACAATAACATTCTTAACTTATAATAGTCTACTTTGACTTGAACAGGTAGTTCACCATTCACTCATTTTGCCTCCTAAAACCATGCAAAGCAATATTAGTAATCAGTGAAAAAATTACAATTGTTCTGTGACCTTTAAAGAATTTATCAAAATATTAAAAACTCTCTTATTGTTAGTTATAAGTGGAATGGGAAATGAAAAGAAATAATAAAACTAATATTTATTTAGTACACTGTAATTTAAAACATCAGGAACATTGAAAATCAAAATGTTTTATTTGTTGGTAAAAAAAAAAAAAACAAACAGGGGCACCTGGGTGGCTCAGTGGGTTGGGCCTCTGCCTTCAGCTCGGGTCGTGATCCCGGGGTCCTGGGATTGAGTCCCGCATCGGGCTCTCTGCTCAGTGGGGAGCCTGCTTCCCCCTGCCTCTGTGCCTACTTGTGATCTCTCTCTGTCAAATAAATAAATAAAATCTTTAAAAAACAAACAAACAAACAAACAAAAAAAAACCCAAAAAACCTGTGAAGGGCAGCTTGAACAGTGTTTGCCTTCTCCTCCTTATCATGTAATTTAGGATACAGAGCAAGCATAGTTCATATGTTGATGAACTGTCATACTCCTTTCTGTGTCAGGATCTACTACCGATATTGTATCCCTTGCTCTTCAAATGCCATGAAATATTTCTGAGAGTTCCTTTAATGTGAAGTTCTTTGCCAGATATCCCCATTTCTCTGGGGTATCTTCATCCTTTATGGCAGGACCACTTTCCTTAATTTAGATGCATAATTTCATCTTCCCTAAGTTCTTCCAGCTGCCTGTTTAGAATCTTGCAGAGAGCGGGGTTGACATTCCCACAGTGAACAATCCTTCAAGGCTCCATTTGTGTTGGATTCAGGTTTCACTGCTAGGGTTATCCCTTTTCATTTCTTTGTTGCCATTTCATTTTGTTGGTCAAATCCCTCCTGATTATCCATTTTTATAAACTGTCATGTGGGTTTATCACGGGGAGATGAGGAGGTGACCCAACTACATGCTTTGCTGCCTGTGCAAACTGAAAATCAGGAAATTGAAAACCGGGTGGGTACTGACCAGTCACTGGCAGACAGTGATATGAACGACATGATCGGTTACCGATCATGATGTGCATGTTATGTGCGTAGTTATTTGTCTGTCACCTAGACTGAGTCATAAATTATTTTGTAATTCCTTAGGACACTAATGGTAATTTTTTTAATATTTTTTTGTGGGACTGGTGTTATTTAACTAAATTTTAGTAATTGAAATGTATGCATACTGGAGCCATGCAAGGGAAGACCGTCTGTACTGTACTACTTCTTGTAAGAATCTCAATATGAACCTTCTCATTCAGCCCCTTAATCCACTTAGCTATCCAAGAGACTGGCTTACCTTTGAGATCTGCACAGAAAGAGTCTCCAATCGCTTCTGGTGTTACCCAGCCCTGGGCTTAGAAAGCTTCTTTTTTTAAAGAATCCCCACCACTGTCATTTAGACAACCAATTTCCAACAATTTCATGTTCTCCTTAGCAATAGACAAATTTCTATGTAGGCTCAAAGCTGAAGTATTTAACATTAATCAATTTAGGTTTGAAATTCTGTTTAAAAACAAAAGTAGTAAATGTACACTGAACATCTGTCTGTGTGGCCATGCATGTCTTCGAGATCTTAAAGAGTTATACACGTGACTAACCCCAGGTCTGAAGGAACCAGGTTCACAGACCTCAAATAAGACTTAGGATAGAAGGTAGGAAATTGATTCTGTAAGTTTTCAAATAATAGAGCACTTTGAGAGAAGATATTATCAAAGAGACATGGACTGAGCGTAAAGAATTGTTGGGTTTTAGAAGAAAAACATAGAGACAAGTGCTTAAATAAGGAACATAGAGAGAATGCCTATTTGTGGAGGGGGCACAGCACAGTTACAGCAAAAACCTGGTAACTTTGAAAAACATAGATTTCTAAGGGCCCAACCGAAAGCTCCCCAGGTGTTTCCAATGACTAGCCAGATCTGGGCAGCTACAGTAAAAAACATGTTTAACACATGTTCACTGTTTGAATAACTGTGAAACAGCATTTGAATGTTTCCATATAATTATTTGATTCCTATAAAGCAGATTTAGTGCAAAGAATATAAGGTTTATCGTTAATACAATACTTTGGATCAAATTGATTCAACGATGTGCATCATTTCTCTGTTTACTGAAGAGTAAATCCAGGGACACCACCCCGCTTAAGAAAAAGTGTTACAGGAAGACACAGTTTTGGAGTGTTGTTTTCTGGGGGGAGGTTCTTGCTTCCTTTTTCGTTGCTGTTAACTCCCACCACCCTGGCAGCCCCGTGGTCTGACTGAACAGGCTTCTTCGGGTGAAAAGAATCTCGTGCTTCCAAAGCTGCCTGTAGCATTCGGCCCTTCTGCTTCTCGGGGCACTTTTGCCTTGGTCTTGCCCTTCCTCCGGGTGAGTCTGAGAGACTGAAGAGAAAATGGAATCCAGGAAGTCCCCCTTCTCCTGCGGAGTTGAGCCTTAGGCCAGCCCACTCCAGGTGAGGGAGACCATCGGAGTCTGCGAGCTGGCCAAGTCCGAGACCAGCTTAGGCCCCAACAGGCCCTCTGCCTCGACTCATCCTCTTCTCCCTCCAGTTCCAGGGGCAAGACGCTGGGGCAGGACAGGTTCTAAACTTCCTGGGTCACCCAATGGCCTATCAATCTCCTTCCATGAGAGGCAAGTGTCATACCGTCGTATAGAAGCTTAAATGTTAGAAACTTGCAAACCTGAGAGAAATCGGAATCACCATAATTAAGTCATTCAAATCGAATTACTTTTAAAGCAATTTAGCAGAGTGGGGTAATTGTGAACTGCTGAAAAACAGCTGTGGACGGAAACAATCCAGCACAGGCTAAAATAACCGCAGCCTGATAAAATGTTCTCATCATTTGGGAATCACAGAAACTTGTCAACTAATTTATAATTATCCCAGAAACAAGAATGGGTTTTTTGCTAAAACAACCATTCAGGGCTTCTCCACGGACCATCCGTAGGATTAAGCTGAGTCCGAGTTCCTCATGAAAGACAAAGACGTTCATCACAAAAGGATACCTTTCCAAAGCTCTCCATTTGATGGCCATCCTCACAGAGACTGGGTTCAAGAGCATAAATTACCTCTACCACCTGTCTGTTCTTGAACACACTTACGGGCTTGCCTGAATTTGTGGTTTGCTTGTTTGAAACCTAACTGGCCTCAGGTGTTTTGATGGCAGCGATGACGAGGATGATGGTGATGATGATGATGCTGATAACAAGCTTATAATAAAGCAGAGTAAACAGAAAACAAATAAAAACACACTGCTAACCTGCTCAATCCGTAGTGAACTTCATATAGATATGGAGGGTCCCCATACCTGCATTCCGCCACAGTTCCCTTCGGCACCCCCATTCTCAGAGCCTGAAAATCACATGAACTGTGGCATAAAAGTGTTGAATTAGAATTGAGTGGTGCTTTGGTCTCTGTCAGAGCCACGGGAAGCTGCGCTGTCTTCAGAGAGCATCTGTAGGCACATGTCAAAAAAGTCTTTGTCTCCTGCCCCCTGAAGGGACCTGTCTACCATGAATCAGTCTTTTCTAGCTCCATTGTCACAGACAAGCAATTGTTCTCAACCCTGCATCTTTAAAATGTAAAAGGCTGTGCTAGTGGTAAACTTTATCTCAGCTTTTACAGAAATACTTTTTAGAAATGAGGTACAACAGGGACTGGACTCGGGTCCTTCAACCTTGATAGCGGAAACCCTATGCCTCTGGAGTAGCAGATCCTGCAGGAATGCAGAAGCAGAATGCTTACCAAAGGAGGAACTTGACTAGAAGGAGACTAAGGCCGGAACAAACCAGTCTGTGCCAAGGTAGACCCCAGCACTGACCCTCCCCCGTTATAATACTAAAAATCATATCCGGGATGGAGACTGAATATACTGAGGAGACATGTCATACATGACAGCATGTGCTGTCTACTGTGTCTGCACGCACAACTTTCTGTGTCTCTTCCTGCCCCTATATGCTTAGAAGTCACTCCTTTCCTGCCTTAGCCTCTTTTAAAATTTCCCTGACCTTTGCTTGCAGAGTCAGCCGGAAGGACCCTTTCCTTTGCGCTGTCTCCCTGGCCTGGAATTCCCGTTTGGTCCCAGTTAATTTCTTTGCTTGGGGAGCCCAGGGACCCGAGGTGGTCACCAAATTTGTATGCGGAGTTAGGCTTTGGGGACAAAGAGGGAACCAAAGCATGTCCTCATCTATTCACTCATTGGTTCATTCAAGATTTTTTTGGTTTTGTTTTGTTTTTAAAGGTTTTATTTATTTCTTTATTTGAGAGAGAGAGAATGCAAGTGGGGGGAGGGGCAGAGGCAGACAATCTTACACACTCAGCGCTGAGCACAGAGATGGACTGACATAGGTCTTCATCTCACGACCCTGAGATCACAACCTGAACTGAAACTAAGAGTCGGTCGCTTAACCGACTGTGCCACCCAAGTGCCCCTCACCAAGATTTGTTAATCAACCATCAGTCTAGGTTCTCAGGTTCTGGAGGCACAAAAATGTTTGCTTCTTTCTCCCAGATAGTTCACAGACCGGCAAGAGAGACAGACGTGCAAACAGTACATCATAGGGCACCTTAGCAAGACCTGTGGGGGAAAGCCTTTGAGCTCCCCCCTGCCCCAGCGCACACACTCACCAAACTAGTTAGTACGCACCACGTCTCATCTAGACATAATGGCTGGCAGTATACCTTACGGATGATTTGTCCAGTGTTTTGTGTTTTTCTACATTTCTTGTGCTTCCTTAATCCCCAAATGAGGAACATAACTGCAGCTTCCCTCGGACATCTGGTAAAATGAATGGAAATCCAAGTCTCCTGAAGTTCTTCTCTTCCCAGGTTGGTTACTTGAGGTGCCACTGAGATGGTCTCACCACCACTGGGGGGGCTCTTCGCTTGCCTAGTGGGGGGTTTCCTTCAGTAGCTGCTACTGATTCTTTTTCCTTTTCTGGAATGGATGGGAAAGCTTCATTTCACACCCATATCTGTGTCTCCTTGTTAGGCTCCAGGACAGGAACAGGCCCCTGCTATTTTTAGTCTCCTGTCTTGAGAAATTTAGGTCCAAGATTCCTGGGGTCTGCTTGGAAGGCATCGGGAATGGGACCTCCTGCTTTTACACTAAACATTCGCCTCTGGCTCTGAGCTAGGCTATGCTGTGGGTCTCAGCAGGGTGTCTCTGCATACCCGGGCACCCACCCCAGAGGCAGGTGATGGGGAGCAGAACGTGTCACCCCAAAATATGTCATTTTGGCTTAAGCATTATTTGGAGCTAAAGGCAATCAAACCCTAGCAGATTCAGGAAAAATTCTTTACTTCCCACTCAGCCCCTCAATTTACAGTGGAAAAGAGGCCTGCACAAGAAGAGCTATTGCCAGAGATAATCTTGCATAACAGGGCAATTTTGTTTCCCACACATGTCCTCTCAAAGGCCTTCCTCCCTTTTGTATTCCCAGACCACTGCCGCTGTCATAGTTTGATGGGGATCCTAGGCTATGAAATTTGTTTGTTTTTCTCCTGTTAATATGCCTTGTATCAATTTCATTAGACCTGCCAAAGAACCATGAAGGGAAGAAGAGGAAATTTTTTCCACCTCACACAGGCATGATTCTTGGCCTCCTTCATTGTTTGAGGGTCTTTACCCAGGTTTCGAAGGGCCTGACTACACACCTACCAAGCAGCCTGTCAGGCAAGTATCTCCCTTAAAAAAAAAAAAAAAAAAAAAAAAAAAACCTTGTCTTTCTCATCATGGAAAAAATATTCCTTCACATCCTAGAGTTCCCCTGGTAGGAATTTAGATTAGCTCCGTTCCCCTGCAGTTGCAAGAACAAGCAGGTGTTCGCAGATGTTCCATCCTTCTGGGTCCAAAGCAGCTTGAGAAGAAAGCTGAATGCACATTATTCCCTCTATTTGTGACATTCTTAATTCCAGCAAACTGAATAGACACTCTTAGTACCCCTTGCAACTTTTCAGAGTGAAGGAAAACTTGTTCACTTGTTCTATGTTTTTATACCAGAACTCTTTAAAACATTTTTTTTTAAGATTTTATTTATTTATTTGACAGAGAGAGATCACAAGTAGGCAGAGAGTCAGGCAGAGAGAGAGGAGGAAGCAGGCTCCCTGCTAGGCAGAGAGACCGATGCGGGGCTCGATCCTAGCACCCTGGAATCACGGCGTGAGCCGAAGGCAGAGGCTTTAACCCACTGAGCCACCCAGGCGCCCCTCTTTAAAACATTTTAAATCACACAAGGGAAAAGGGGAAGGACAGATACCGGAGTTATTTCTTCAGTGCACATGCGAATAGACCCTCACAACAACACACTGGGTCACTTGATTACATTTCATCTTCTTATCCAAGACATGTTAGATCTGCAATGCCAGGAAGTCAGAAATGCTCTTAATAGAAGGGAGGAGCGAGTTGGTTCTCTCTCTGTGGTAAACTGTGGCGTGATGTATGGGGAGTGAGGCATTTCCCTCCAACCTCATCCCAGGGCAAAGGGGCATATTTTAGTCTTTTCAGAATTCTAATAGTAACTCTTACAAAACCTTACCAGTAGTCTTACAGTCATTAGGAAGAGCTTGAGAGCCAACAAGGTCAAAACCAAAATCTTTGGGTCTTTAATCCCTGGACAACTCATAAGCATCTACTGTATCTCTGATATATTACCAAAGCCTGAGAGGTTACAGGTTATAAACACAACTTGACGCTCAAGCAGTCTCATATGGGAGACATATACTCCCATTATTGTCAAGAGAAAGGACCTCATGGAGTCCCTCGCACATAGAAAGCTCCTAACAAAAACTGGCTTTGGTTATTAGCTTCTGCCCTGTAATAGAGTCACGTGAGGTTTTAAAAACGGCTACAGCAGCCATTGGAGAGGACCAGTCAAGAGGGAGCTGTGCAAGGTCGTACAGAGGAAGTGCTTTGAGCCAAGCATTGGAGAGTAAGTATGGAGTTTCCACGGGAAAAGAAAAGAACGCTGAAGGCAAAAGGAACAGCACAAAGAAAATCAAAGGCTTGGCTTTACATCTTAATCTTAACTAAAGGAACTCCAAGTGTGGCCAGTATCAGGAGAAAACAAGGTCAAAATGATGGCATGGGAGCAGATGGAAAGGTACAGGTAAACTGCGCCCAGTTTGGGAAGGACTTAAAGCTCAGGGCTTGTTCTGTAGATAATGGGGGCAACATTTTTAGGGGGAAAGTGATGAGAGCAAACTTATAATTTAAAAAAAAATAAAAAAAATATTTTTAAAATATATTTAAATATATTTATATATTTATATTTTTTATATATTTATATATTTTAAATATATTTATATATATTTTTTAAATATATTTTAAAAAAATAAAAGGGTATGACTGGCAAGAAGCAGGGATGTAGCTCGGAGGCTCTTAATGGGAATGGGGGAGATCTGAGCAGGAGGGATCTAAGCTGGAGGGCATCAAGCCCCTGAGGAGAGAGACTGGGAAGCACACAGAAGACAGGCCTTTTCTTTTGCTATTATTCTTTCCAAGTTAT
Organism: Martes martes; assembly: GCF_963455335.1. Classification (NCBI taxonomy): domain Eukaryota; kingdom Metazoa; phylum Chordata; class Mammalia; order Carnivora; family Mustelidae; genus Martes; species Martes martes. The sequence goes on along the minus strand of NC_137900.1, from coordinate 45,779,511 downwards.
TGAGTATAGCTTTTAATGAGGTTCATTTCGATGAACTGCAAGTTCTTTGGGGAAGGTGGGAGAGAGAGAGAGACTGGATTGTGCCTTTTCTTAGGAGGCCTACCCTGTTAGACTTTGCAGGCGCCCCCTGGTGCCAGCTCCCTGAATTACAGGAACAGGACCCAATAGTAGTACAATCAGCCCTGACCAAAGCTTTCTGCCAACCTGTCTTGAGAACATGACAAATGCCGCACTGAGATTTCATTGCACCTTTTTGGAAGGGATAGAAAATGCTCTTTCTTGGGTTATAGAGACGAACATTTACAAAGTGGCTTGCTTCAGCTAACAAACTGAAATGTGGCATACCGGTTAAAAGAGTAGAAAGGGGTAGGGGGTGGAAACAGAGGCTGCTAAGGGGAAGACCTCTGGTTACCTCTGACAAATTACTCAAACCTGACCACAGGCTGCTGTCAATTACAGAACAATGGAGGAAGCCCCATGCCATGGTCCTGTTATCTGAAATCAGAGCTCCTCACTGTTAAAAGCAGCATAAACAACAGTGGTCTGGTGCTAGGCTTGGTGTTAAGTGTACAAGAATCGAAGATAGATGATGGGCTTGATCTTGACTTAAACTGCATCCTCAGAAAAGAAAGAGAAAAATGAGACCCTGGAGTTGACCAATCTCTCTCTCTCTTTCATATACATCCTTTAGATAATCAATTCATCATCAGTCCCATCTTTAAAATCCAGAAACTCCATCTTTAAAATCTTCCAAATTCTTCCTAATTTGACCACTGCCTGCCAACTTGCCCCTGCCACCACGGTCCAGCCACCGACCCTCTGTTCTGGACTCTTCAGTAACCTCTGAGCCCGTGGTTACTCTTCAGTAACTTCTCTGCTCCCGTGGTTTCTCATCACACTGACAAGAAACTTGCAGCCCTGCCAAGCCCTCCTTGTCCCTCTCCTATTGCTTTTCTGACCTATGACTTATCTCCCACCACGTTTCCTCCACGACCCGGCTCCAGCCCCCTTGGCCTCTTTTCAATCCCTTGTACGCACCAGGCACTCTCCTGCGCTGGGGTCCTTGCACTTGCCGAGTCCTCTGTCTAGAATGTTCTTTCCTCCGTGGCATTTACCTAAATATCACCCTCACTCTCTCTTTAGCCCTTTAGCATGTTTCATTGACTTTTTTCCCTGAGTTTTTTTCTCTGATATTTTGTTGGGCATTTGTTTATTTGTTTATCTCCATCCCTGGCATTTAAACTCCATGAGGTCAAGGATTTACCCTGACTTATTTACTGCTCTATCCTGTGACTGGAATAACGTCAGGCACGTGGTAGTTTCTCAAATATTTATTAAACATAAGAAGCACTGGCTGACTGAATGATACACTATTTTCACTTCCTAACCCAGACTCACCCCACCCCCGCCTCAGTCCTGGAATAACATTCACCTTTACTCTTGCAACTTATCAAAATCAAAATCACTGTAGGCCAGCCTGGCCCAAGTGATTTCCCACAACGTGAGGGACTGGAGCAGGCTTTGGATCTGGGGAATGGTTAGTGTATTTTCAAGACACCAGATTATGCTCTTCAGACCACTTCAGCTACTGTCAAGAACTCAGCAGCTGCGTCAACTCTGCCCCAGGAGGGGGATTTAGAACAGGCATCGTTTTAGCCACAGACCTGAGAAGGTAGAGGAAGGTTTGTCCTAACTCTGTCGTAGATAAACACTATGGGTGCATTATGCAAACAAAATACAAGTTTAGATAACTAATGCATGATTTCACCCTTTTGATCAAGAAACTCAAAACCAGCACCTCTTTGAGGGAAAATACAAATAAAAGCAAACTTAATTCTGAAGGAATCCAGGCAGCTCAAAAGGGAACTTTAGTCAAAGGCCAGGGTGCCCTCTACTGGCTCTGGGCAGCTAACAAAACCATGGGGGAGGGGGAGGGAATCACAGAGACAGCAGCTTTGTACTTAAATTCATAAATGGGATTATTAAAAAATATTCCAATCCCTTCAAAGAAAACAGACTGGGGCTATAATAAAGGGAAAGTCCTGTTCAGTTCCTGCTTTCAGGGGCTTGAAGATTACTGCCCAGAACCAAAATTTGGAATTACAGCAGGGTAGGGTAAATGAGAGTCTAGAACACGAGATGTGCATATCATCCATCATGCAGGGGTGTGGGGTGATGCCTGGACTGAGGTTTGTGAAGGGGGGGCAGTTAGCTGGATGAAGGGAGCAGTGTGAACGCACAGAGTTATAGTCCAGAAGACGGAGCTGCAGACGCATAGGCATAAGGGTGAGAGAGAACGTACCAGGGTCTCGGGAGCTGGAAGCTGGGACAATTACTATTGCTTGTCTGCTACTCAAGCAGCCAGCCTCATCTGTTTTCCTTTGCTGGTCTGTTCTCATTTGGTGACAGAAAGTAGCCGATGCTGACATTTCTAACTTCTCCAACAGCCTGACATGGTCATGTGACCCAGTCCTGGACAATGAGATGAAAGGGATCATGTGCCAGGAGGTATCATTTCTTTCGTGATAAAAGAGGACACACTCAGGAAGAGAGCACACCGCTCTCAATCTGGGTGTTGAAGTTGTCTTGTAAAGGTGTGATCATTGGAGCTGCAGCAGCCATCTGGGAGCTATGAACAATGACATCACCAGCAGAGTGAGGATGACGTTAGAGAGCTGCTAAACCACTCCTGCCTGGGACCACACTTCTCTGGACTTATTATGAGAGAAGACATAGCCTTTACCACTTAAGCCACTCTTGGTTACATACTCTGTTATTTATAGCCAAAGCATGCTCATTGATAGAATTCAATCCTTATTCTGTGGCTTGAGGAGTAGAGGAAGGTGTTACAAAAGCTGTAACAATGAAATCTGCATTTCAGAAAGATCAGGCTGATAAGCAAATAATTAATAGGAGAGGGTAAGATGAAGGGCCAGAAGGCCAAGTGGGATACTTGCAAAAGTTCAAGTGTGAATGGGAATGGGAGGCAGAGATTAGGGCCTGATCTCTGAATTCGCTGGGTTTGGGGAGTACAGTAGGGTCCAGGAATCCACTGAATTTTACATCTGATTTTGGATTTAAGATAAAGATTTAAGATAATCTGGATTTAAGATAAAGATTTTCATCATATCCATATGGACATGGTAACCGAAGCCATGGCAGTAGAAGTAGTCACTCTTTTTTGGAACATATATAGAGCAAGGGAGACAAGAGAAGAGGGTAGGGGAAGGACTTGTGATGACCAGCATTCCAAGACAGATAGGAAGAAAGAGCCACATAGATTCTAAGAAACAGCAAAGGAAGAAAGCAAAGAGAATGAAGTGTCACAGATGCCAAAGAAGCAGAAAGGTTCCAGAAGGCTCCTTCCTACCACAGAGGACGTTAAGTGAAATAGGGTCAGAAAAGGACGCCCTCGGTAACCTTAACCAGAGTGGTTCCATGGAACACTGAGTGAGGAAGCGAGAGCCCGCGGTGTAAAAGGGATCAAAGGGATGTGACCAAATAGACCTTTATTTCAAGAAGGTTGCTTTGAAAAGAAGGAGAGAGCTGGAAGGATAGTTAGGGAAGGCGTGGGGCCTAGGGAAGGGAAGCCTTTCGAGATGAGGGAGGTCTGAATATGCTTACATACTGAGGGGAAGGAACCAGCAGAGGAGGTAGAGCCAAGGTATAAGAGAAGGGAAAGAGGTGTTAACTGAGGGAGTAAGGTCCCTGAGATTTGGGAAGGGAGTTGAGAGGCATAAACTTTGCAAATCAACTCAGATCATAGTTCCTTAGCAAATTAACTCTTTGGTGAAAAATTCAATCCCAGTCAATACTGAGGCTCTCCCACCTCCCCCAAATCATGCAAGAGTCCTAGCACAACATCAAAACATCTGGATGGCCCCTTAATGACACTGGTTAGCAGAGAACACAGAGATGCTCATTCTTCAGGCTTACAGGGCTCAGTCTGCTTTGAAGGAGACTCTGAACCCACAGGCCAGTAGTCAATATCCTTATATTTATCACACAGACAACCCAGCATTCCCTACATACTGCCACTAAGTCCCCATTACTGGTGGGGTGTTCCCTCTCCTCTCCACCTCCAGGCTTCTTTAGATATGCAGGAAATGACTCTCCCCTTTCCTTTCCTTCATAGGCTCTTCCTTTTCTACCTCCCCCACCCCCTTCAATAAGCTTGGGTACCGGCAGAGAACAGGATTTCCTGCAACCGCTGGTTTTCACCTTACCTCAAAATATCTCTGAGGTAAAGGCTGATGGGGGTGGGGAGGGCAAGGATCAGAGGACAAGCACAAACACAGTGTCTTATCATACCTCAGCTTCAGCCCTCGTGGAAGTTAACAGTATGCATTTTGAAGAAGCCCGCTGAGGATCTTCCTGAAATAATTCGGGGGCATTCCACAAAACTATGTGAACATACCTATGTTATCAAACATACCCTCTGTGACGTCAATTTTATGTTGCAACTTGACTGGGCCACCCAGCCTGATTAAATATTATTTCTGGGCGTGTCTGTGAGGGTGTTTCTGGATAAGATCAGCATTTGAATCTGCGGATTCATTACAGTAGCTCACCCTTCCCAATGTGGATGGGCATCATCTAATCCACTGAGGGCCTGAATAGAAAAAAAGCAGAGGACATAGGATTCATTTCCTTCCTGCTGATGTGTGCAAGCTGGGACATCAGTCTTCTCTCCTTGGACTGGAATTTATACCACCAGCTTTCCTGGTTCTCAGGCCTTCAGACTTGGACTAGAACTATATCGCCGACTTTCCTAGCTCTCCAGCTTGCCGACAGAGGACTGTGCAACTTCTCAGCCTCCATAATCACATAAGATAATTCCTCATAAAAAATGTCATTATATACATATAAAGATAGATAGACACATAGCTTGACAGACAAACTATTAGATTCTGTTTCTCTGGGGAACGCTGATATATCCTATAAAATTTCTGAAAATCTGTAGAGTCTTTTCACATATTAGTAACTATCAGAGCCTACATATTACTTATGTAAATTGTAATTACCTAACTTGGCATTCTTGCTAATTCAAGATAAAATAACTCCCCAGTACCTAGGCTGTGGTCTTGATATTCTATCTTCTGCTCAAAGGAACCAGGACTCCTTAAAGCAATGACCAATTTCAGTTCTGGAGAAAGAAACCTACCAGATGAGCCTGTACAATACTTACCAGAAAGCAAGGACCCTAGCAGAGAATCCTAGAGTTGCGTCAAAAGGACTCAGAAGCCAAGTTGATGAAATAGGGGCAATTTGAGTTTCAGTAAGGATAACTGTAATGATTGAACGATATTAAATATTTAGATCCATGAGTTTGTAATAATACTTACAAAAAACTATGGGTCACTACTAGAGACGCTAATGAACAAAAATCAAGAATTTTTCCTGCCTTTCCTATATACACTGTTTCACTGGGAAATGAATAGCAGTTAAAAGTAATTTTCTCCTTATAAAAGTGTTCCAGAAAATATGGAAAGAAGGAATGATAGAATATCATTACTTTGTAATTCCTATTAATACACCTAAGGAATGATCATCAATGACTGCCAAAATCACAAAAAGAGAAATGATCAAGGATTAAATGCCTCCTGATGAAATAATACACTAAGAGGTAGTCTTGCTAAAAGTTCAAGCTTGAATCTGACCCAGCTACATCTCTCCATCCAACCACCAAATTATTAGGAACATACAGAACACACTGCAAAATGAATGACCTTATGATCATCAACAAATTGCAAGAAAAAAAATAAAGATATGGAGAAGAAATCATCAGTTTGTCTTAAGAGACCCATCAACCTTTCCTCCAAATAAAAGGAAGCAATATTGACGTCCCTATGATTCCTACCGACTCTGGAATGATCCTGTTTCCCTTTAATCTCAAAGTCACAAAGCTTTCCCAGGACCTGTGCTATAGCAATGCTTTTACTGAATGTTACTAATTCTCATGTCCGTCCTCCCATTTCAATGTTCTTCAAATCCCACAGCTCATTGTCTTCAGTGCATTTATATTAACTGAAGCCTTACACTATCAACCACATGAACCCTACATATATCTTGATGTTACACAAGATTTCTAGTTCTGGGAAGCTCAGTGTAATTGGGAAGACAAAATTGGTACTAGAAGCTGGGCTCCATAGGTTTGCCAAAGGACATCTGACCTAAGGTAATTGTCCAGAGCAGAAAGAGTAGAAGAGCACATCTGAGCCACGGTCCTTGAGGAGCAGACAAGAATCAGGAGTCAGAGGATCTGATGTAGACCTTAAATCTAAGGGCAGGTGAGATTATGAAACATACATAAAACAAGTGCCAGAGACCAGATGGAAACAAAACTGGAGGGGAAAGAGGAAGAGAACAATTGAGAGAGTCTGAGCTTGAATATAAGGGGGAGGGGGAATATTGATGGGGTTTTGTTTGCTCAGCATTCTTTTCTCAGTTGGAGTGTTGTTTATTCTCCAAAACAAAGCCTTGTCTCTTCTGTTCCACAAGGGAGGCAATGACCAAGGCTGGGACTCTCATGGGACCCTACCCACCTAACCACAGTCATTAGACCACATTGACTGGTCTAACGGTGGACAAGGATCTAAGCAAGGCCAGGCGAAATTCTTTCATGAGATTTCTCTACTTAGATACTGGAGAGAAAGTGTCCCTCTTCCTGGAAAGATGAACATTTGGATCTGTCAGCAATCATCTTCCCGTGATGGGCTGAGGGTTTTCTATGGCAGGACAGAATAAAGAGGACATATGAATAGGAGCAGAAATAAGAGCTGAGAATTCTGAGGTGGGGCGGGGGGTAAGCCCCAATGACATTGCTTAAGCCCCTAGATCTAGTCCTGCCCGAACTATTTCCTTGAATTTACCAATTATACGTATGAATTAATTCCTTTTTTATTTTTGTTTAGTACATATTAAGTTACTGTCATTTGCAATCAAGCATCTCACTACTATATTGTATAAGCACAAACATGAACTATAACCATCTCAAAGCCTCACAGGGTATGTCTTGTCTGCCTGCTCAGCCTCCACAGATCTGGTCTCCCCACCTTGCCTCCTCCATTCTTTAAAACCCCACTGTCTCCAACCTTATGAGCTCCTGCTCTCTCCCAGGCATGAACAGTAAATGATCTCTTAGTTAATGCATTTGAATTATTCTAAACTGGATGCAGTCTCAAATAACCAAATGTCACTCTTTAATGTTATAAAAGTTTACTGAAAAGAGATGCATTGGGCATTTGGAAAATAGATTCGTTTTCTCATTGACTTTATCATGTCAGAAATACTTCATAGCGGAAGACTTTGGAGCGAAAGTCAGAAGAACTGATTCTAGTCCTGGGACCTTTGGTTTGACTTTATTAAACTACATGATATGCCCACTCTGTGCCATTCACTGTTTTATTTATTTTACTTAATTTTTAAAATATTTTATTTATTTATTTGAGAAATAGAAAGAGAGCACATACAAGAGGGTTGAGGTGGGGAGCAGAGGAAGAGAGAGCAGGAGCCTGACATGGGGCATAATTCCAGGACCCTGAGATCATGACCTGAGCCGAAGGCAGAGGCTTAACCCACTGAGCCGCCCAGGCGCCCCATTGCAGCACTATGTTAAATACTTGACTATGCTAATTCTTTCAACCCTCAACTATCTTTCACAGCAATGAAGTAAGTAGTATTATACTCTCATTTTACAAACAAAGAAACTGAGGCACAGGATGTTTGAGAAATCTACTCAACATAACAAAGCTAACAAATTGGGGGTGGGACGGGCGGTCATGTGCTTTGAAATTGGAAACCTGTGTTCCTCATCCACAAAATACAAGTCATTCAAAAAGCTGGGTTCTGGAGTCAGAAATACTTGACTTCAAGTTCTGAGCCTCAGTTCCTTCATGTGTAAGACTACCACCACCTTTCTCCTGGGCTTGCTGCATGGTCTGAATGAGATAATACATGCCAGTGGCTACAGGAACCACTTGGAAAATCCCTCTTCCTGCAAAGCAGAAGAGATTAGCGGACTATTGCAATGGATTTTTAAACAAGAGACTTGAAGCATTTGAGTCTTTTCCTAGGAAACAGGCCACTCACAAGCAGTAATGCAAGAAAAAATATGTTAAAATGTCCCTCTTTGGTTAGAAATCATGCTTGCTTGAGTTTTATGTTTTTATAAAAGCACAGGGAGATATCTGCCACAAATGAGGTAAGAGTTGCAATAAGAGATCACTGTGGGCTTATATTTTCTGCCCTGAGGGAAAATAATAAACCGTGTCAGAACATGTCCTCCCTTACCCTAGGAAAGCTCAGTTGGTGGCCAGCACGGAGGCTGGGCTGTGTGTGTAGACAGAGCTCCTCTATGTCCCCAGTCCTCGCTGGGGCAGCCACCACCACCACCGGCTTGGGGGCTGCACTGTGAAGACAATGGAAAACATCCTGCCCTCAGCAGGGGCTAAAATCGACACCATCGGGGTCTGAATAGTGTTTGACCCCATGTGGAAGTAAGCCTGGAGGGAGCGCAAACTTCAGACTCCTCTCTCACTCAAGGACCTATTTCCATTTCCTTGTGATTAAAAGAACCAATGTAGGAATTCCAGTATATGTGTGACAGCATGAGACAGAAATGCTCCAGCTCTCCTTCAGGATATCATACAAAACAAGATTAATGGAAACAGCATCAGTATGGGTAGTGCCACTTGGAACAAAACTAAGGAGATACATAATTCTTAGCCTCAGGAAACATCCAAGGGCTGTCCAAATCGGGTGCAGAAGCTACTTAGGAAGAAGCTGTGCAGGGATGAGGGACACTTTGGGAGCTGGGCCAGGCTGACAAGATGTGAGCAGGAATACACTTCCTCCAGGTGAGGGTCTCATCCTGAAATGATAGAGAAATAGCCCTTGAGTATAATAAGAACAGCGAGATCCTGGGAGAGTGGGTCAAAAATGGATTGAGCAGAAGTTACGTAGGGAGGGAGGGTGGGCATAGTGTGAACCACTTCAAAATCCTCCTGGCCCTACTTCTTACTCCAGCCAAAGCACCGCATTCCATTCTGTGCAAGCTTTCACTGGCTTTGCACAGATCAGGTGGACAGAGCCTTGCCTTGCCTTGGGGTGAAGCCTGCCTCATTCTCACTTCCTGGGACCCACTTTTGTATTCGGCCCTGCAAAACCCGGAAGTGTGGGGGATAGGAGCCAAGAGATAAACATTTCCCACTTTAATTCCCCAAATGAGTGTTTCTCATTGGTAGATTCCGGTAGATCCTCAAACACTTTTCACCAAGCAGGAGGGCACTTCATTGATGTACCTTTATATTGGCTTTTCTGCATTTCTGTCCCAATTTCCTGCTTGCTGGCCTCACAGTCCTCAAAAAAACTACCTACATGCAAGCCTTGGTCTTGAGCTCTGCCTGCTGTTGGTATCAGGCTAAGAAAGTCAGGACCAGAAATAACCCTAGTAAGCAAAATTTCAGAATGGGATTTTGGAGCCGATCACCCACAAGTCCAAAGCCAAGACGCCATTGAAAAGGTGGTCATTGAGGGTCAAAGCCCCACAGTTCTTACCTGTCGGGGATTAGGATTGGGTGCAGGTGGAAGGTGAAGAGTGGCACTTGAGCATATAGGGAAATGGTAATTATGAGGACTGTGACATTCACTGGCTCTGGTAACTGTTTTGATCCTGAAAAAAAAATAATAATAATAATAGCTCCAGGTCAGCCAACCATCAACCATGAGAACCAGAGCGCCTCCAGGGCGGCATTTAGGAGACCCGTTATCTCCTGCAGCTGTAGGCCATACTGGACTGGAAGAAAAGCTCACAATCCATCAACGAGGCAAAGTTGCAAAGAAAATTAACTAAGCAGTCTTGATAACTCCATTATGACAAAGCCAGGAAGAGTGGGACCCAGAGGACTGGGGTGGAGCCCTCGCAGTGGACAAGGCTCAGAACGCTGAACATTCCAGGTCCCCCTGAAATCATCTCATCTGAAAGTGGCCAATCCTCCCTTCACTTTGCCTGCTCTGAGACCCTGCAAAGACTAGGTCACCTGAGGCAACGACTGCTTTGTGAGCGCCCCCTGCCGCTTCTCACGGCCAAGCCACGAGGCTGGTAAGCATTGTCCTAGTTCAGCACACTTATGGTCAGAGGAATGCGGCTCCTGCTCTGGGAGAAATGGACTGCACACTGGAAGGAGAGGAGGCTAGCATGCCCAGGCAGAAATTAGGGGAATATGAGTGGGAATGATCTCAGGGGTGCCGAAAGGGGTGTGCAAAGTATAAGGCTGGAAAGGGGGAGCATTTGCTGGTGTCCGAGGACCCTCCTGTGTGTGACTCAGCATCAACACCTAGAGCCCTCCTAACGTGTCACTGGGATAGCTCCTTGCAGCTTGGAAATGTTGGTGGCCTGCAGTAAACCAGATGGGGATGCCGAAGCTGCTTGGCCTAATAATAAGGAAGAGGTGAGAAGATTCATGGAGGTGAGCACATTAGATGGGATATTTTTCCAGATGGTGGCCAATTATGCCAGCAGTTTATCAATTAGACCATTAGCTTAGACCATTAGCTTATTCACTTAACTAGAATGTCTCAATTTTTAAAACGACACTAATCACAGGCTAGAAGTCGTCGGGAGGTGGGCATAGACGCAGCGATAGACTGTAAATGAGCACCAGTCTTTCGGAGCTGATGGAAGTGTTCTAAAACTGGATTTTGGTGAGAGTGCTAAATTCTCTAAGTTAACTAAAAATCATTACACTGTAAATTTTACGGTAAGTAAATTTTATGGTAGGTACATCATTACCTCCGAAAAGCAGCTTTAGAAATCCAAGGATATTGTTTCTACTTCATAGCTTTAATTACTGTCTCTGAAGATGGCATTTCTTGAAGGCTACTGTCTGGGTGAAATGCCGTGACCTACTTCTTTCCAGCTCAGCCTCAGAAAGGTGCTGCGAAACTATGGTGTTGCTCTTACACTACAAGCATGTGACCCTTGTAAATGGCCAGTCCATCGTGTCCTGGCTGGATAACTATGACGTGGGATCCCTGACCACGCCCTTTCTAAGAAGAGCAGGACCTCTGTTCTCTTCATGAGCATCACACGTTATTTCACTGGGTATCAATGTGATACCCAGATGTGCCCAAAATAACTCACACATTAAAAGATCAGTTGCTTAAGCATCATGGCATTGGAAATAAAACTTAAGCTTTGTTTATGCATGATGATCAAAAAAATCAGGAAATTTGTCAGATTTTTAACTGGTGAAAATAGTGTTTTTGTGTTGTTGTTTGTTTTTTTTTGGCCAGCAGAGGGCAATCTCGGTCCCATGGAACTGCTTTGGGGGAAGAAACAAAAGGGAAAAAAAGAACGTAAAACATAGGATCGTCAGATGGCATAAAAATCTTGGTGACTGGGTAGGTTAAGTCTGTCAGTGCAGCTCTCCTTGGGCTCCTGAGCTGTGTTCCTCCTCCTATCTCTATTTCCTACATAGTAAATTCTGATCCTTTGATATTCCTAAAAAGAACCACCAAGGCATGAGGAAAGGGTGTTGCTGTTAAATGTCAGGAATTAAGCTGTGTGTTCTGCAATACTTTCCATGGGAAGTGCAGGCACTAGGAAGGGAGGGGAAGCTCCCTCCTCTCCCCTTCTTAGCCACCAACCCAGGTCTACTAAGTGAACCTCTTCCATGGCACTCACACACCTAAGGGTTCCAGTGTGACCAGGGGTTTCTCAGAGTGTGGTCCGAAGACCAGCTGCAGAAGAATGATGATTGAGTGGGGCAGGATGCCAGGTAAGCCTGCGGACACCAGGCTCCACTCTAGACAACCAGACCAGAAGCTCTGGGGTCAGGACCCAAGGCTCTGCACTTCAGCGTGCACTCTTGCTCATTCTTATAGGCACCGACAATCGTGACTCACCGATCTAAAGAAAAGCATGAGATGTGACATTAACTCCTCTCACCATAAACATACCTCTCTCTGACTCCCTCACAAGACATGAAGTGAGCAGTAAAGCATGAAGGAAAGACGAGGAAGAAGGTGGGAATTCTAAGTCAGCGCAGACTCAGACCCAGTGTGTTTTTTCTGTCAGCAGCTTGTGTGGGGGAAACCCTGAGATGCTGTGGATTTGTAACCTTACTGAGTGAGCATGTAAAACGCATGCAACGAATCTACCTAAACAACTGATAAATGTGAATGTCCCCCACCCCCCAAAAAAATCAAAGGAAAAAACAGAAAAAGTCAGAGAACAGCTCGCTTCGTATTTAAAAGATTTTTAGATGGACTAGTGCTCCCCAAACTTGCCCGAATGTGAGAACCACTTGGGAAGCTTGCTAAAAATGCTGACACAGACCCTCCAGGGCGTGTTTATGCAGCCCCTCTCATGACTGAAGGGTGACCTCTTAGGTGTGCAGCCAAATGCATGCATTTCCCAGCCATCACTCTCTGCAGAAAGTGGTGTTCAGTGCATGAGCACAAAGCACAACTTTCTTGGGGAAAAGAATGGATGAATGCATCTGTTTTGTCATGACTCTTGACACCAGAGGCAGAGCCTCCAAATGGGGAAGCAGGTGGCCCTTCATAAGTCTATCACATGGAGCAGCACCATTTCAGGTGTGGTCCAGGAACTTCATAGGAAAGACAATTCCTGGGCTCCATCCCAGACCTCTGTGGGCAGGGCCGGGGCCTCTGACAAGCAATGCAGGATTCTGACACACATGCATTTCATAACCATCATAGTAGATGTTCCTAAACCTTTCTGGGGGGGCAATACACCTTCCTCAGCCTCTCTACGGGCCATCTGATTCTGAGGAGCTGCAATGAAATCTGAAGGTGCCATTTGTGCAAGTACCCCCAGGTAACTCTTGTCATATGTAAGTTTAGGAGACTCTGGGTTCCTTTGGATTTCTTTACCTCCATGAGTCCTGGTAGAGGCAGAGGTTTGAGAAGATACATGTAAGAATCACTGGTGCAGCTTCTGCTGAACTCAAGTCTTCTCTGAAACTCTAGTCAACTGCCCTATCTGGGATGGGCGGGTTTGGGGGACGGGGGGGTAGAGCAATGGATATGTGCCTGTTCTCCCACCATCAAGTGACTTCTATGAACAAGGGGGTGAAGTAACGGTGACGGAAATGCCTCTGTGTCTAGGGACGCAGTTGGGGCTGCGGTTCAGGGCCTCAGCGAAGGGCCAGCATGGAGCTCAGGCACAGAGGGCTCCAGCATCCCTTCCCAGTAGAGCACCCATGCTTGCTCCAGAAAACTTGGGGGCAGCATCCCAAGGCCCAGAACCAGAGGCCCTTCCCCACAGGCAGAACCAAGAGAGCAGGGCCTGCCACTTGTGATGGGAGCCAGGACAGCACCCAGACTGAACATGGTTTAGAAAAACAAAGGAATGTGATTTTTTTTTTAAAGATTTTATTTATTCATTTGACAGAGACCACAAGTAGGCAGAGAGGCAGGCAGAGAGAGAAGGGAAGCAGGCTCCCTGCTGAGCAGAGAGCCCGAATGCCGGGCTCGATCCCAGGATCCTGGGATCATGACCTGAGCCGAAGGCAGAGGCTTAACCCACTGAGCCACCCAGGCGCCCCAAATGTGATTTTTTTTTTAGCCAGGCACACACCGAACAGTTTTTAAGAAAGCCGAAACACTAGCAGGGAAATAAAGTGTGAAAAATGTTGCTTTTAAAATGTTGCTTCTCTCTACCTTCTGGTTTATCTCCTCCATCTCAAATTCTATAAAGCAAGCCTTTTATATGGCCCTATAGTCTCTTAATTTCACCATCAAGCAGCTCACAATTTCTCTCTCCTGCTAAGATATTTCATAACATTGGTAAATTCTCATTTTTCTTTTATATGCTCTAAATCTGGTAACTATCATACACTACTTTGGGTAAACAATCAGCCTGTTTACAGAGCTTTCTTCTAGTATACCAGCCCCAAAGAGCTAAGCGTTTATGGTTTAAAACCTTAGGCTTCAATCAAAATCACATATATTGAGCTTAACAAAGTGCTTGATAGGGTGTAATAAATAATGATTGTTTCCATTTCCTCCCCCTTGAATTCCAAGTATCATCTTATAAAAGTGTTGAATGTGCCTGATTTCCTGGTGTGAAAAGAATGATAGGAAATTGACACAACACTATAAATACAAACATTTTTACTGCTTTAAGGCCACTAAAAGCCTATAATCAGGATCGATTCTGCCAGGTGAATAACTCTACAGTTTACCTGCCTGGAATATAAAGAAAGAAAAATTCCTGATTTAGTGAATGCTACATTTCTTTCCGACAACACATGGTAGTGTATGTGAAATCCTTGTTTCTGAGACCACGTTTGCCAGGGGGAGAAATAGCCCAGATCACAGAGAAGCCTCCAAGTATCTACTCTTCCCATTTTTTTTTTTTTTTTTTAGATATTATGTATTTATTTGACAGAGAAAGACACAGCGAGAGAGGGAACACAAGCAGACTTCCTGAAGAGCAGGAAGACCGACTCGGGGGTTCGATCCCAGGACTCTGGGATCATAAGCTGAGCCAACGGCAAACACTTAGTGGCTGAGCCACCCACGCGTCACTGCCTCCAAACATCTTTGCATTTTCTGGATACTTAAACTATATTCTTCACCCCTGCTGCAGACACCTTTATTTCCTGTCTGAAGGAAGTTACCACAGTCTTAGCCTTGGGTGAGTATCAGCTCCTAATCACATTAAGGTAGTACAAAAAAGCCCAGGGTTCCTTTTCAGGAAAATGGTATTGCCATCAACGTTGCTCTCCATTCTTCCGCCTCCACAGCTGACAACCTGCTCCAGTCCTATCAATAATCGCAGCTCTTCCCATCTCAAGTGGAAGGCCACCATGACTTAGGCATACGTGATAGCTGAGTGACTTTCAATGATCTGACCTTTAGGTTCATAGCATTCATTTATTCATTATTCGTTTATTCATTTTATATTTTTAAAAAATAGCCTTGTTCTTTTCCTTGACAGCTCCTTTAACATGGGGCTCACAGCTGGTTCCCAGTTGCTGGGCCTAGGAATTGACGGTGCGGCCACCTCTCCACGTTGCCCTGAAAGTCTTCAGCCACCATCACCCAAAGTTCTAAGTGGATGCTTCAGGCTGCCACTTGGTTCATCATTAAATCCTTCCTATGTCGTCATCATCGCTATCCTCATGGGATGAGAGGCAGCCTGCATAGTTCTTAATTTGGTTAATAAGAGTCAAAAAAAAAAATAAGAGTCTTGAAATAAGAGCCTTAAGAGTGCCCCTATAGTTCCATTCAGACCACTAAAGGCTGTCTTGAAAACAGTGTCTCCAGATAATCCTGGTTGCCTAAATCCCTGCTAAGCCTACACAGAGCAGGACTCAGCACATTCCAGGAGCTATGTTCTCTACCACACAGTCCCAAGGAATTTTCAATTCTTAGTCATGTCATTCTTGCTGTCTAGTTACTTATAGCAAAGAGAAATTTTTCTCTTTAAGACCTATCAGACCTACAGGAAAAATAAAATGGGACAATTGCCTCACTGAACTTGTTTTCCATTTTAGTTCACTTTAGTTTACTTAGTTTAGTTTACTTACTTACTTAGTTTAGTTACTTAGTTTAGTTCACTTAGTTTAGTTTAGTTCTGCTTCTGTTTCCACTTCAGACAGTTTACTCTGTGATTAGTCTTCGAACAAGTGTTTGGGCTGGATTCAACTTCCCCAGGGGTGGGCCACCGAACTGACTGCTCATTTCAGTATTCAAACTTCTGTAAAAAGCCATTACCATCCCTCAGTAAAAATACAGAATTCAGGGGTACTGAACCTGGTGAGTGTCTTATTCATGTTCTCTAAGACTCCCTCAAATAAACAGTAAGTTCTTCTTCGTAACTGTGGTCATGATACTTTTGCTTCACTTGATGTTGGCTCATGACGAGACTACTCTGTTTGGTGCAGCGTCTTGCTATTGGTTTCCCTTTGAATTTATAAAACGACTTTTCCATAGGTACAGTCCTACCTGGTTGTGTAATATTACAAACAAAGCAGTGATTCAAATATGGTTGAATGCTTGCATCTCTCTTTCTGGACTCTCTGTTCTGGACAGATCTTTTTTTCCTATCATGGCATCAACATCACACTATTTCAATCACTATAACTTTATGTCTAGAAAGAGTAAGTCTTCCAACTTTGTCGTTCTTCAAGAAGAAATATCCCTTTCCATTTCCCTGTATGTTTTATGTTTGTCTATTTTCACACATTACAAGAAAACCTTCCTGAGATTTTGGTTGAAATTGTACTAAACCTATAGATCCATTTAGAAATAACATCTTTACAATGCTGTTTTCCAATCCATAAATATAGAGAGTCTCTTTACTTATTAAGGTCTTCATTTTTCCTCAAACATGTTTCATAATTTTCTGTGGACAGTTCTTATATAAATTCTTATTAGACTTATACCTATGGATTTGAATTTTTGTAAGGGATTTTTCAAATCACTTTTTTTCTAATTATTACTGGTATATAGAAATAAAGTAACTTTTGAATATCGATCTTATATTCATTAACTCTGTAACTATTGATCCTAATAGTTTACCTATGATTTTTTTGTATTTTCTCCATTCACAAGATCACTGGTAATTTCTTTTTAAAATTAGTTTTAAGAATTGATCTGTAATACCCTAACTCACGTAGCTGGCAAAAATATTTTCATGTTAGAGCAGCTCATATACAGAACTTCATATATTAGGTTAAAACTGTTCATGTTAGATCAGAATATTTGGATTATTAGCCTCAGCATGAAAGAACACAGAGGGCACCCAATATATAAAAAACATGTTTATTTTCTCAGAAGCTCAGGAAATACATATTCTGTAGGCACAGCTCCCCTCCCCCACCTTCACACATGTGTGGAGAAAAGAATGCTGGCTTTGGTCAATCTATTTTTCCCTATTTCTTTCTCTTTAAGCATGAAAGACAACAAAAGACTGGTTGAAATGGCATATTTTGTTTGTGTCTCTGAACATTCTATCTTTTTGATATCACCATCGATGGTACCTCTTGTAACTTCTAGAAGATTTCCTCTTCCCACTTTCTTATCTTCTCTCCCAAATCACTTTCTTCCTAGGATTACCAGGAAGTTGCCCATGTCCAGGCTAGTTGACTTCTTGCTAAGGAAACTTCCCTTGCTGCCAGAGAGGGACATCTGGGGTCAGAGCCAGGTCTGATTTGGCTGCATCAGAAGGAAATGGAGATTGAAAGGAGACCCCTCCCCCCAAAACTGACATGAAATAACAGACCAGAGCCTTCGGTTGTGTCTTCAGCAATATTTATTGGAAACGGCGATGCTTCCTGTGGTAAGAGGTTTATACATTAAGCAGTAAGATTTGCCTTTCACTCCACGTGACCCACTACCGCAGGCGGCACATCCGAAGCAGCACGTTCAACCTCTGAAGGAGTCTGTACAGCTAGATAAATAGAACTCTGGACACCTGACAGGACCTCATAACTGGTACAAAAAAACCAAAACCACTCATAAGCTTACACACAGCACTGTACACACGACGTGAAGATGGAATAGAAGGACGGATATAAAAGTAATGACTGAGGTGGGAAAAACTTTTGTATGTGCAGCCATACATCTTAAACTGCTAAGCACAAAAATCATCTTTATTTGGTCCTCATTGAGGGCAGAATCTGCACAAATGATGTTCAAAGAATACAAGGCGGAAGCGGAAAGGAAAGACAGTTACTGTTTCTTGGTCTAGGAACTAGTGGAAAAATGGTTTCTTGTGTTTTTCTCTTTGTGTCTCTGTGCAAATGGACTCGTGAAGCACGTAATTCACAAATAAAACTGAAGTGAAGATATTTGTTCCCTCTTCCCTGTACCTTCAGAAATGGCCTAAATACATATGTGGTTTCTCTGCAGCAAGAAATTTAAGCTTGGAAACCAGATGTTTTCCCATTTCCTCATAATGGAGAATCTCTTCTCTTCAGCCCCACCTACCGTGTACTGACTGCTAACTGTCTTGCTTAGAAATACAGCGGGAGTCCCCTCTGCCTTTACTAGCAGGGAGGGAAGAAAACTGGCTGTCCCTCAGAAACAGGCATAATTGGGAGGAACAAAAGTGACTATTTTCAGAAAAGGTTTTTAACTCACATTCAACACTTTCCTACCAAAAGCATCAAGGGACTGACTCATTCAGACCAGAAGACAAGTTGCTGGTGAGGGAGGCTTTCTTCCACAATTCTGTGACTCACATATTTGGGAGGGGACAATGGGAAAGCAAGACCTTTCTCCTATCGAAATGGAGAACCTGAGACCTCGAGATGGCCCCTGGGTGATAGATAATATCTTCTGTAGGATGGTTTTACTGTAATGTGGCTCATGGTCATATTCTAAGAAGCCACAGCCTCCTGAGAACCATGTAAACAGCAGTTCAGTGACTACTGGCTGGTCTCAGATGGTGTTTAAAAAGCACATGCCATGCCTGCCACCCTCAGAAGATACCACCCATCACCATGACTCTTGTGGGATCACACAAGTCAACCAAAGATACTCGGTGGGGCTTGATGACCTGGACCACTGCGGCCTGCATTTGGGATGTGTTGTAAGCAGCATTACCAAAGCAGTGGTTAAACTTAACTATCTGGGTCAAGAGGAGGTAAGCCTGCCAGCCTAACATCCTAATGAGGCAGGGCAACCAGAATCTCCACATAGTTGATGGGGAAGAAGCCTGACTGGCCATGAAGCATCCCCTCATACCAGTTCTCATCAATTTGGTTAGTGAGTGTGATGATATCACCCTCTTTAAAACCCAACTCCCCTTCATTTTCAGGTTCAAAGTCGTACAGAGCTCGGCAGCAAGGCTGATCCATTGGGGCACCTGGAAGTGAAATCAGGAGAGAAGAACACAGAAAGACAAGGGGTATTTAACTCACATTTCTACTGCCACCTTCACCTGCCTGGCCTGCTATCCCCCTTGTTTGCCCCCTCACTCCTCTTCCCTGCTGAAGCTTCCTCCTGCAGCTAGTCCCCAGTCTGCTGCATGGCATATGCCCTTCACCAGTCTTCAGAAGTTTTCTAAGATTCCTGGAAATTGCTGGATGCCTGCTTCCATTTCAACTGTGAAAAATGGCCTCATCTAGGCCTGTGACACAGGCAACACGGTCCACCGAGGTTTGCCTTCCTGACAATGTCCAGAGATGGGAGACCCAGTGACTTAAGGAGTTTTAATGAGATTTAGGTTAATGGAATATGGCCAGAATCCTTTCCATGTTGGCATTTTAAAATCTCTGTACATGTGAAAGAGTTGAGTTCATTACATGGACAATGCTTGACAATGTCAGAATAACAGTGCAGTTCTAATTTTTTAAAGGTAAGGACTCCAGTCTCTGGAAAACTGCTGTAATGTGGTGAGAACAAAACAATGCAAAACCATGGGTTCAAGTTCATACTCTGAGTGACCTTGTACGAGGCACTTCCCTTTCAGTTTCCTTGTCTAGCATTAGAACTAACAGAACTTACTCCACACTACTATTGTGGCTATTAAGCGAGACTAGATAAAAATTATATAACTTACTTTCGGTAAACCGTCACATATATAAGGGTGAGTACATGGGGGTTCTGGCATACAAAAAGTAACATACTCTACCTTGAGTAAAAGAATGAAGAATGGAACCATATCTTAAAAGTGATCTATTTTAAATGACCATCTATATTTAATGTCACATGCATCCACACGGGCACGTAAACTCAGACACATGCATACAGCTCTCGTCACCTAGATGACTCTTCTTTCCATCTAGATGACTTTAGAGGGAAACAATGTCATCTGCCTTTTCACTTAACGAAAGCAGAAAATGAACAAGTCTCCAAGAGAAGAGTGAAATATGTGGTTGGTTTCTGAATAGGGAGAAGCAAACTCATCACGACTTACATGACTAGTCCTTGCAGCCAGCAAACTCCTAAGAGCCACTGCTCTGTTTACCCAACCCTGGGGGCTCCCCACAGGGAGGTGAACACAAAGGACAGAGAGCGCCAACTGTCACCGCAGACCTCACTTTTTCCCTTCATGGTCTCCAGAGAGCACCTCATAAAACATTTCCTACTACAGAACATCAAGCCCTGGGCTCCAGGGCAAAGAGGAGATACTGCATTTCTTGAAGCCCATGTCCAGTGTAAGATAGTTTCCACTTCTTCACCCAAGAGAATTATTAAGGTTGAGAATGTTTCAAGCACGGGCTTTTACCTAATCTGTGTATAGGGGGTGGAGAGCAAGGGTGCCAACTAAAAGAACATGTTATTGGGTATACGTCAATATTCCTGACAGAAAATAAATTTCAGCTTTTACTATGCACCAACTTCAGTTACCAGGGTACAATGAGTTGGGTGAAGGTGGAGAAAGGAGGGACAGCTAGCCAATGCTGAGATTTGAAATACGTTCACCTACAAATACATTCACCATATGCTCCGGTGACTTGAGATCTCCAGCTGGACATGCTGCTGGAGCTGCAGTCCGTGGGTTATATGTGATGTCTGTGGGCGTGCCCTGCCAGGGCGTTCACGCTCATGCACGCTGGGATGCAGACGGGAAAAACGGGAAACAAAGATGGCGCTCCTGGCACCCAACTGACACGTTAGGGTGACTTAACACCACAAAGGAAGGTCAAAATCAAATGTGTTACTTAGGAGGTTCATGTGTATTGACAATGGAGGGTGAGAGAAAAGAGAGTTTTCCAGAGGAGAGGAGAGGGAAAAGGAGGGAAAGAAACAATCAGTGAGAAGAGGAGGAAGGAGCGCTTTAGAAGAGCTTCCACCTGACGAAACCACCCTACAAGAAATGGATCACTGTAGAGCTCCTGTGCAGCCAGACTGGGCTGTGCCTAGAATTTCTGGGACAGTGTCAGTGGGGTGTGCCCACGGCCCGTGTCATGGGGTCTGCAGGTCTCAGCTCCTTACCTGCAGGTTTGGGTGTACCGGTGTGGGACAGGCCCCCGTTGGGCTGAGTACTGTCTCCAGTTGTAAACTCCAGGCTCATTCGTGGCTTAGGCTGATATTCCCTTCTAGGCTGAGATGAAGCTTGTCTTATTCTGCATTAAAAAGAAAAAGGAGGAGGGGGATAAGAGTATGGAGCCAATTAAGAAGAAAAAAGAAAAGCAGTAACATCCAGGAAGGCTACTAATGTGGAGCAAGGAAAAATCTAAAAAACAAAACAAAAACAAACAAAAAACCACCCATAGCCACCTTCTGCGTTTCTGTCTCTGCTTTCCATGATGCCCCGCTGTGGTCAGGCCCTCACCATCTCATTCTGTCTCTCCCTCACTTATTCAGAGCTCGCTTTGCCAAGGCACAATCTGGTAGGTGTTGAGAACACGAAGAGGAACAGGACACAGTTCCTGCCCTCAAGCAGCTTACGGTCAGTAAGGGAGACCGAATGTAAACCCCTGAGGACCAGAAACCACAGTGAATGTTGTTACGGAGAGACACAGAATGCTATAGGAACACAGGGGTGGGAGTGGGGCCTCCACAAGAAGGCTTATGGAGAGGGAGAAAAGACAGCTAAGGGTCATTTCCAGATAAACAGTCCTTTCCAGAAGAAAGGGTTTAAGAGCTGGAGAAGGCCTGGAGCGAGGAAATACCGTGTGCCCTGGGAACAGTGAGTGGTTTGAGATCTAAGAAACAGGAAAGAAATGAGGGAAGACAAGAGCAAAGTGGAAAGGTATGACTAATTAATGTCTTCCCCACAACTCCAAGTATTTTCCACAGCCTCAGGTGTTCATGAAACAAAGCGTACAGCAGATTTGCAAAGAAGGGGAGGGTTCAAGGTATGGTGATTACAGAATGATACTGACTTTGAACGTATGTCAGAGGAAAAAAAGAAAATGGCTCTTTGTGCTCAGTGGATGTCACAAAGACACATGGTGCTTCTTTAGTATGTTGAAGTGCATGGTTTCAAATCTTTCGAGAGGCTTCAGAGTGTGACACACATTCCCACAAGGGTACACTGAGAAAAGATGGACAAAGTGACACATAGGATAGCATGGGGTGTCTGCCTACAGCTGTCAGGCTGTGCCCTGCAAGTACAGGGAGACCTAATCACAAAGAAAATGAGCTCTGCCCAGCCGCGGGGCACACCTGAGGAGGAGAAACAGGCCTAAGAAAGCTGTCTCTCTGATGGCAGAGGACTTGCTCCCCATTCAGAGAAACGCTGCAACAAGACTCAGCCTTTCAAATACATGATTCTTACCCGGCAAACCCCTGCTGCACCACTGGGTAACCTGGGTCGAGTTACTTTATCTGCCAGGGCTTTCCACCTGTAGGTGAGGCTAATCACATGTAGTCTACAGGGCTTTCGGAAGACTAATGAGGATATGCCTTCAGCACCCACCCAGAATATCTGCTCAGCAATTCACACCATTATCACTGGGAGCATCCTGGCTTCCCACCTGTGGCAGCCAACATACAACCCAGAACTGACCTCTCATCAACACAAGATTAGACCCAATGGAACAAAGTAAAACAAAGCACAAGACACAAGAACATCGAAATGAATGATCCACAAGGTAGGATCAGCAGGAATTTTGGCAGAAGCTTTTCTTCAGATATATTCTATTATTTCCATTTCTTTACCCACCGTTTCAGAGGAAGAAAATGAGAATATAAAATTCAGGAACTGTGAGATACCTTTCTTCCAGTCTGACGGTGACTTGCTGCAGGATCTGGACGGCCTGCTTGTGGTACTCCAGCTGGGCTTGGACGAGGGCAGACAGCTGGCTCACCTGTTCGATCTGCAGGCCAATGGGGGTCATGACTCAGTTACCAGGTCACCATCCCTAAGCAACTCCTACTGCCCCGACACACAGCCCAGTGCTTGAAGATTCTGTAGGTTCCACATCAGGTAAGGATAAGAAGCATATATATGCTTGGAAATGTCAGTACCATGGGGAGAAGCCACATTATCGGGAATCCTTCTAAAGATCCCACACCTCTCACTGAACAATCTCATTGTTAGCTACCAACTTCCAGGTAGGATTTGGCTAATTTTATTGATTTCTAATAAGAAAAGAGACATTGACCAAAGGAGACTTTGCTCCCTATGCTTTTCATGCTATTAGTGTTAACAAAAATATGAATATTGATTTTTCACGTGCGGCAGCATGGAGGCAGTTTGGCAGGAGGGAAAATCCTATTCCTCTATCAGCCTCATCTGTAACATAAAGGGGTTGGGTCAAGTGACATCTAGGGTTCATTTCAGCTCCAGTATTCTAGGCATCCTTAGTTATTCTTCATTTTGTGTCTAGGGTTGTGATCTGGCTGAATATTGTCCTCCAAGTCAGCAAAGGCAGCCGTCCCAAGAGTTTTGGGGGTGGAATGGGGCACTGGGTACAGGGAAGGAGCCCTGTACCTCAGGTCACCCCCATGCCTACAGCATTCCTCTTCAGTAGGTAGGTGGGACACCAGCTGTTCTACATAAACACCAACCTGTACTTTCTCTGGGTGATGGGGAAGTCCAGATATGTTCAACCCGCCCAGCCTGTCACCAGTCAGGGCAAAGCAGTGAAGTGATCAACACACACAGAGGCTCTGTAAACACCTTGGGGAAAAACTGGTCAACATCTGACAAGGCCAGACGTGGGCATGAACAAGAACTTGAAACCTGCTTAGCTGGCTTTATTACAGGAGTGGTCGGAAGTCCTCGTAACTATAGGCTGAAAGAATTCAACAGAATATAACGTCTAAAGCCATGAATAATAATTTAGCACACTGCACATGGTGCCTGGGTGGCTCAGTTAGTTAAGCATCTGGCTTTTGTTTTCGGTTCATGTCATCTCAGGATCCTGGGACTGAGCTTCATGTTGGGCTCCACACTGGGCATGGAGCCTACTGAAGATTCTCTTTCTTTCTCCCTCTCCTCCTTCCCCTCTTCTCTGTCTCTCTCTCCCCTTCTCTAAAATAAAAAATAAACAATAATAATAATTTGGTGCACTAGAAATGTAAAAGGAGCTTTTAAACTACATTGCCCCAAATACAGTATCTATGCTACAATCATCAATCTCAATTGAAATTAGTTTTTGAAAGAAAATATCACCTTCACCTCAAAATACAGGACACCTTAACCTATACTGAACCCTCAATGCTAAATGCATTTTAGGTCATATTCCTTTATAATTTGAAGTCATTCTGCCCTGTATTTTGACAAAGTATTTCAAGCTACTAGACTTCTACTTGGATTGTCAGAAACACTCATCTTCTCATGACTGGTAATTCCTTAAGATCATGAATAGACAAACATCTCATTAAATTAAACCATGGAAATACAGGGAAAAAAAAAAAACTTCTCACCATTTCTTGATCTACTTTATTATTTCAAATTATTTTAAAGAAATATCTATCTACCAAAGTTCTTACCACATAGTGTAATTAGATATGAACAGTTTAAATTATATAACCTTTTAATATAATCTTGAGCCTCAATGGCAAGATTAAATTAGAAACCACAGGAGAGGCACTCACATCCATCTCCAAGAGATTGAACATGCTGGACTCAGCAATTTCTTTAGATTCATCGAACTTCTCCAGAGCCTGACGGA
The DNA here is from genome assembly GCF_963455335.1 of Martes martes. Classification (NCBI taxonomy): domain Eukaryota; kingdom Metazoa; phylum Chordata; class Mammalia; order Carnivora; family Mustelidae; genus Martes; species Martes martes. The sequence continues at coordinate 45,754,957 of NC_137900.1, read as the reverse complement.
GTTCCTCATCTGGAATCTTGCCCTGTCGTTTCTTCTTATAATCAAAGTCCAGGCGTCGACCCTCCAACTTCTTTAGATGATGCTGAAAAAGTCAAGGGCAGGAATATGCTTTGAAAGGGCTCATGGAAAAGGTCTATTTACAGCTCACTTCTCCATCATGCCTATTAGCTTCCAAAATAAGACAGGCTAAGTTCTAAAATATCACGTCACCAGAAGAATAAAGAAAACTGCATCAGTGGGGCAAATGCTTCCAAAGGCTAAATGTGGAGAGAAGCATCTTTAAAAATAATTAAGGGCAAGAAAGAAATTTGGGGAATTACCAGTGCCCTTTATTTTCTGCCCTTGCTGGGCCAAAGCCAAGCTGGAATATGTCTTTCCAACCCATGACAGGAGCTGGGAATGTGTGTATATGGCCATCCACGTGCAAAACACTGCTACACAGAACCCACACAATCCCATCTTCAAGAGAAATGGTGTCTTGTGAGAAGGTAGAGGAAAAACAATTTCCTTGAAGAGAAGTGGGAAAGACTCATTCTTGCTTTTTCAGTCCTAGCACACTAACCCTAAAAAGGGCTTATCTTTGAGGAAACCAGTCTGTGAGAATCATCTAAGTTGCTTACAGAAATATGGATTACTGATCACCTGCATTAAAATATCCAGGGCCAGGATCTAGGAATCTGTATCTTCTTTTTTTAAGATTGATTGATTGATTTGTCAGAGAGAGAGAGAGAGAAAGAGAGAGAGTGTACAAGCAGGGGGAGTGGCAAGCAGAGGGAGAGGCAGACTCCCTGCTGAGCAGGAAGCCCGAGATGTGGGACTCAGTCCCAGGACCCTGGTATCATGATCTGAGCCGGAGGCAGACACTTAACAGACTGAGCCACCCAGCTGCCCCTAGGAATCTATATCTTAACACTTATCCTTGTTGACTGAAGTGGCTTCAGGGAATCACGGATAAGTTTAAGTCTCTCATTTGGTAGATGATGAAACTCAGAGGAAAAAGTCTAACGTGGAAGGGATGCTATTAGATGGGGTCTAATGACCCACAGCGTTCTTCAGTCCCTCCTTGCATCCTCCCCACTGTCTGGCTACCCAACCTCTGCCTAACCCTCTAGCGACAAAGTGGGAAAGTTGTTTCCCAAAGTGAAAAGTTATCTTTTTTTATTCTAAGGGATGTAGTATTTCATTATTAATGGGTGGGAGAAAACACTAGATTTCCCTGATCCTGGTGTGTATGGCAAGAAAGGGAGGGAGAGGAAAAGAGAGTTGGGAGTGGTGAAGAAATAAGAAGGAAAAGAGGAAGAAAAATATCCTAGACCTTCCCTCCCACTGTACAGCCTGCCTCCCATCCATGCCCCGAGGCAAGTTAAATGTTTGTTCCTTTGGAAGGGATATTCTTGTAACACATGTGAACTTGTAGTCAACTGTAGGGTAGAGTATTGGGGTCAGGGTTAATGTTGTAGATTAAGAGTGAGTCTGCCACTTACTACTGTAATCTTGAGCAAGTGATAGGACAAAGGAAGCTCAGTCTAGAATAAAGAGATCTCAGGGACTTCAAGTTGTGGATTGCCATGTTACAGTGAAGTTAATTTCAGAGAAGTTTCACAAATAATTGTCGAAGGAATGAATGAGAAAACATTACACACTTAGTTGGAGGTTAAGCCAGTTGAACTTTATTTCTTTGGAACGGCTCTATGTGTTTTATAAAGAGGAGGATTTTTCTTCCTCAGTCCTAACAATCACTATGAAAATATGGAAACGTGTGTTTATGGAGTGATAGTATAACAATTTACCTAAGCTAACAACTGATACAGCTAGCCTTTCAGAGGATGAAATCAGCCCAGAAAGCCATAATTAATAAAAGTGGGCAGTATCAGGGAAGGATATTATTCCTCTGGAGTAAAAAAAAAGGTTGATAACCTGAAAACTCAAACTCAATGTGGAGAAGTTGAATGTATAAGTGGCACAGTCATAATAGTGGAATAAAGTATTGTATTTCACCACACACGACAAGCTTGAAAAAATGTTTTCTAAGGGGAAAAGGGCACCTACATTTGTATGTTCAAACCAGTCACTTCCCAAAGATCAGCTGCAGATACCTGGATTTCTCTCAGATCTTTGTCATGAAGGTTCTGAAGGGGGTCAATGAAGTTCTGCTTCACCTCCATGTCCAGAGAATCCTTCACTTCTGAGAGCTCCCTCATGGCCTCCCCCACCTCACCAAGTGCTGGGCCTGCAAGGGGAGAATGACTCTCTTGTATATTAAAGGACAAAGGTGAAATGTACATGCAGCAAGAGGACCACCACAAGGACTACTGCCTGTCTTGTGAAGTCAGCCAAGATACAGGCAATATATAATGCTTTCCAGAGAACAGTGTATTTTCTGCCTGAGACGGTCCATACAGTACAACAGAGTCAACGTTACCAAGGGCATGGTATTCCTTATTATGAAGAACATGAAATTCTGTTTGTCCTTTAAGAAGCAATTGGGGAAGCTCCCTGCCCTCCCTTGTCAGTACTGGGCTCGTAGGGAACCCATTTAAGACCAATGCGTTCAGCGGAAGCAAATACCAGGAACAGAGGGCAGGGTTCAAACAGGAAGGACAGTCATTAGCTGAGACCGACCATCATGAAGAAGTGAAAGAGAAGTGCTCTGTATGGTGACTAAGGGTGGAGGAGAGAGGGGTGAAGGAATTCATCCAGGGCTGTAGAATTGGGCACCATGTACACAAGAGCAGAGACTGAAGGGAAAGCTCATGGGGTGGAGTGTTACATCATGCTGACTGTTCCCTCCGCCTCAACACTCAGTCATGCCGGGCACACTGCACGGTCAGCTTCCAGGCATCTGGATATGTTCATAGGGTACCGTGAAGACTGGGATCTCATCAGGGAAAAAGAAAGTCTACAAAACTATGACAAATCACACTAAAGATGACAAAATGATCCTGAAGGTAAACTTTTGGCCTCTGTCTCTAAGACATAAAACTGGGAACTAAAATATAAAATGGTTGGAATCATCTCCTGCAGTGTCTTACTGGCATGAAATCCCCATGGACAAATGAAAGAACTGAAGTGTGGAAAGCAGTCATTACCGAAGTTGCAGTCGTCTCCCAGCTCTCTCCCGAACTTGAGCATGGCCTCTGCTAGCAGCGCCTCTGCCTGCGGATAGCCTGGCCCCTTCTCCTGGCCTCGGATTTTTGACATGGTGTTGATCATGCTGAGTTTAGCTCTGGAAGCTGGAGGCAGAGAGAGCAAACAGTTTCATAGCAGAGAGAGCAAACAGTTTCATAGTAGGCAAGGTGACACAGTGGAGACAGGGCTGGACAAGAATCAGGCCCTAAATGGTCCATAAACCAGCTCAGTGACAGACAAATACATCTTCACCTTCTCTAGTACAGGCAGGTTGGCCCACAGATAGATACAGACAGACATTTTTTTTTCATCCCTGAAATTTCCCTTTCTCTCAGTATCTTCTGAGGAACTTAACAGAAAAGGCAAAGCTCTTCTGGGGGGAGATCCCACCCGCCATCACGCTCTCTTTCCCAATTTCCTGTGCACCTTTCCGATCCTCTCTTCATTGAGGCAGCCCCTCTGTGGAGCTGGGAGGCCCCACAGAAAGCTTTTTGAAAACTCCTGAATTAGGTATTCCCTGTTTTAGGATTCCAGTTTTATATTTCAATTCTAGGAATCTATGACAAAAGTATGAAACTGTTAATTCTTGCAGTGTGAGTTAAGCCTTATGCTAAGTTTCACTTGCACCCTTATTTTCAAAATCACTGCTCAACTGAGATTCTGATCGTAAACAGACCCATGAAGAACAGAAATACCGTGTTCATTAAAAAGGCTTAATCACTTCCCCAGCACATAATGGCTTCTGAGAATTAGTTTTGTGCCACAAAGGCAGCACTTCAATTTCTTTTTTGCTTTTGTTTTGACAAAAGGAGATGCCTAGAAAGCAATTCCAGTTTTCATGGAAGAAGAAGTTTTAGTAACACCTGGTGAAGGAGATTTTCCTGATGCTCGGATACCGGGTTTCCTCAGGTTCATTTTTAGAGTTGGGGCTGTACATTAGCCCAGGACTGTGCCCAGGATCCCACTGGCATGGAAACCCTGATAGAATCACAGCCAAAGGCACTTCCGGCATTCAGTGGCTAACAGTTAATCTTGAAACATTTGTTTCAAATAGGCCTTTTTTAAAAAGTTTTTATTTAATTATTTTTATTAACATATAATGTATTATTAGCCCCAGGGGTACAGGTCTGTGATTCATCAGTCTTATACATTTCACAGCACTCACCATAGCACATACCCTCCCCAATGTCCATAACCCAACCACCCTCTCCCTACCCCTTTCCCCCCACCCTGCAACCCTGTTTGTTTTGTGAGATTGAGTCTTTAAGTTTTTATTTAAATTCCAGTCACTTAACATCGTGTTATATTAGTTTCAGGAGTACAATATAGTGATTCAACAGTTCCCTTTAACACCAGGTGCCCATCACAACTGCACCCTTTAATCCCCATCACCTATCTCACCCATCCTCTTCCCCCACCCCATAACCATCAGTTAACTCTTAATCATAGTTAAGAGTCTGTTTCTTTGTTTGCCTCCCTCTTTTTTCCCCATTTGCTCACTTGTTTTGTTTCTTAAATTCCACATCTGAGTGAAATCACATGGTATTTGTCGTCTTCTGACTATTTCACTTAGCATGATACTCTCTAGCTCCATCCATGACATTGTAAATGGCAAGATTTCCTTCTTTTTTATGGCTGAGTAATATTTCATTACACACACACACACACACACACACACACACACACATATCTTTTTTCTTTTTCCTCAGATCTTGGGTTAGGGTTAGGCCCAGGGTGATGATATGTGCCTGGTATCCTGCAGTTCAGGATCCCTCAGAGGATTAGTGTTAGGGTTTAGGGGTTGGGTTTCGGGTTAGGGCTCAGGTATGTGTCTGATATCCTACAGTTCAGAGATCTCGCAAGAGAATTAACCCCCAGATTTATGCTAGGGTGAAAGTAGACATGGCAGCCATCTATTGAGCTGAGGCAAGCTGGGATGGTGGGCTCCAAATATTCTTTGGTGTTTTAACGTTTTTATTTTAATTCCAGTTAGCTGACACACAGTGTTATATCAGTTTCAGGTGTACAATGTAGTAATTTAACACTTCAGTATGTCATAAATAGACTTTTATTTAAATTTGGGCTTCTAAGGTCAAAACTGGAGATGAGGAGAGTAATCATGAGAGGGTCCCTCCTGGCCCTGCCCCAGGGATATTATAATGAACAAGGCAGCTATGCCGCCTGCCTTTAGGAAGTTCACAGTGAATTAAGGGTGGCATCTATCTTAAAAGCAATTAGAGTGAAGTGTATATACTTAGTGCCATGCTGGGGAATTATAGCAAGTTACAGAAGGATAGCATCACCCCAGTCTTTTGGGGTGGGGCACTGCAAAGAAGGATTCTGGAGGGCAGTATCTTCAAGTTTAGAATCACATAGTGAGTAGCAGTTAGCAGTTAGCTGGGCTAATATGTAAAGCCTGGTGGTAACTGAAAAAATATATATAACTCACATATTCTTTGCTTTCCAGAGAAAAATATATATAATACACATTAAATTTCAAATATTGAAAATTCCACATGGTCACACATTTTCAAGGGAACAGTGTTATTAAAATATATTTTCAAAGCCTCTTCTAAAATAAATCCTATCAGAGATCCAGGAAAGACACAGTCCCTGACCTCGGTGTGTTCATAGTATAGTGAGAGGTCAGATAAATAGACAATGGCAACCAGCATAAATGGAATGATAGCTAATTTGCACAAGGAACTGGGGGAACACAGAGAAGAACTAATAAGCACAAATAAAAGTGAAATAAGCAAACAGTGGACAGTAAGAATTATAGAATGAATAGAAGGAAAGAAGATAAATGGAGACCAAAAAAAACAGAGTACCGAAAACATACATGGTGGTTAACCCCTTTCAATCGTTTTTTGACCATCTTACACTCTAAGGACTTACTTCTTTTACAAAAAGAAAGTTGGTATTGATTTGTGCTTATATCTTGGTTCAGTAAAACGTCACCTTGCCATAAGTAATTACCAGAAGTCACTGGAATGGTTTAAAATACTGTGGTTGAATTTCAAAGTCATCCTTTTCAATGTTGGTTAATTATAAAAAGTTTTATTCTTCTAATCATTTAAGAACATCTTGGATATATTCTACGTTTTCATGAGAAAGAGGAAGAAAACCCTATCAGTTTATTTCTTCAAATAATCTAAAATATCTATTAATCCATATATTATTATTCATATTATGAAGAGGTTAACTTTTACATTAATTCACAAACTCATTAAGTATTTCTCAAGAATCTTAGATTAGTAAAACTTCTGTGTTCTTAAAAGAAATCTTCAGACCTCTGAATTCATCATCTTCAAATGTAACCTAATTGTTTTTAAATGATTTTTTAAAAGCCATCTTTTAAGAAACAGAGGATAAGCCGGGAAAATATAAATTTTAGACATTAGAATTCCTATAATATGGTCTCTTCTCCTTCAAATTATTTTTTTTTCCTTTCCACCACTTTACTTTTCTCAGAAATTTTTACAGTCTCTCTGGTGACACCCCCATCCTCTGACTCATGTGCCTAAGAGCCTTTTGAGGTATAACAGAGAATGGGAACTAGAAAACTTGTCTCCTTTTGTTGAAGAATAAAATATTTTTTTTTAGGAGAGAAGATAACCAACCCTGCTTAGGGTGGGATTCCATATTAAAAACAGGGCACTAGGGCCAGCCCACATACAGAACTGTGAGATTCCTCACCCACCTCCCCTTTTTGTCCCCCAGAGAACTGGCAGCCAGGTTAGTACCTATTGGGTAGGGGACTAGAAGATTCTTCTCTGGGGAATACAAGCAATCCAGAAGAGACCTAAAGACACTGATAGTTGTAAGCACCCAATACAACTCTAGGCTGATAACCCTAGAAAGAACCCATTACAGTTTGTAAGCCTCCACTGACCACCACACAGCTTTACTGCCCTACAGCTAAGTGGAAAAAGACAGACACTGTCACTGGATTTTGAAAAGGGCTTCTAACATAACAGAGCCAAAACAAATAGGCAATTTCCTATAATAACTATCATTAATGTTCTCAGGTGTCTAAAGATACTTTGCCTGTGAAATAAAAAAAAAGAAACAGAGAAGAACTCTTAGAAATTAATGTAATTTAACTGTATATGTGAATTTAATTAAAATACAAAATTAAAAAATCATTAGAAGCACAGAGTTGAGGCAGATCTCCCTAAAAGGAGGACAAAATTTTAAAAAGAGATGGAAAATCAGAAGAAAGCTTAAAATCAGGATTAGTCCAGGAGGTCTTATGGTTAAATAATGAAAGTTCCAAAAAGAAAACACATAGAAGGGGAAGAAAATCTTTTTAAATTTTAAAGAAAAATTCTCAGAACTGGTATATGTATGTTTCCAGATTGAAAGGGTCCACTGAATGCCCAGTACATGGCTAAATGGGTCTACAAAGAGGACCACTAATATGAAATTTCACTGGGAACAAAGAAAAGTTCCTAAAACCTTTCAGAAAGAAAAAAATAGGTTATATATAAATATCAAGAATTAGAAGATCACTGAACATGAGAATACCACAAACATGAGACATTTCCTCAGAAAACGATGGAGCAATGACTCCAACTTTCTTAAAGAAAATAATATATAACTCTATATTCAAATTATCAATCAAGCATGGAGATAGAATGATGACGTTTTCAAACACACAAGGAAGGTTTCTGATCATTTTTCTTTCCAAGCGAATGGAAGGGGGATTCTACCAAAATGAAGGTATAAATCAAGAAAAGGGACAGGTATAGAATCTAAAAAGAGACCCATGTCATGACATGACAAAAGGTGATCTCAAGATTGCCATTGTGCATCACACACTGAGGGGCAATGGTAGCTGATACTACGCATCATAACCAGGTTATGTGTAGCACCGGAAGCCGTGCATACAGAGGAGCTATAGTCTCACCATGAGCCCCATGAGATCAAGCTACACTTACCAACCACTATAGCTTACTTTATAATGCACCCTTAATTGGCTTCCCCTCTAACCTACTTCCCTTAACATTTCCTGGAATCACTTCCCAAATAAACCATTTGTGCTCAAATCCTTGCCTCACGGAGTCTTTCTGGAAGAACTCAAACTAAGACAACCACCAATCTAGAATGCAGCACCAGATATCTCAAAGATAATGAACATGTGACCTGTTTCAATATAATGGGAGAAAATTCACATGCATAGCAAAGTGTTTGGGAAAGAAGTAATGAATGGTACACAAAAAGTGAAGAAAATGAAAAACAGGGGCATCTGGGTGGTTCAGTCAGTAAAGTATCTGCCTTTGGCTCAGTTCATGACCTCAGGGTCCTGGGATGAAGCTCCATGGGGGCTCCCTGCTCAGTGGGGAGTCTGCTTCTCCCTCTGCCCCTTCCCCCACTCGTGTTCTCTTTCTATCTCTGTCTCTCTCTCAAATAAACAAAATCTTTTTTAAAAAGAAAATGAAAAATAAAGCAATTATTAACTCTAGGAAAAACAAAAATATTGTAAAAGAAAGGAAACACAGTCATACTAAATGTATCAGCTCTGTATAAGTTTACAAGGGCATAAAATGTAAATACTGAATACTAATCTTACAAAATTATGCCATAAACATACATAATAAGGAAGGGAAAGGATGTGGGAAAATGAGAAAATAAGAGAAGAGCAAAAAATTCTCATCTTCCAAACTGGGAATCAAACAGAGAACACTTAAAACTGGAAAACCAAGCAGGGAGCAACATGAGCATGATGTTTCAAGACCAGAAGAAAAACCAAAGAGAGTCAAAAGTGTTGTTTCTGGGAATTGGGGAAAGAATGCAACTCCAAGGGCACTGCTGTTTTTTTGTAAAAAGCTTTATAAAATTCTTTGATTTTGTATACTATGTACATGTATTATTTCCTTTATTAAAAAAAAAACAACTAAATTTAAAATACCTCCCACTCCCTTTTCCCTCAGGAGACCTAATTTAGTGGTTGAACTGGATAAGCAAGATTCATGGTATCTTGACAATTGGGGACTGTTTCAACCTCATGGATCTTTCAACCAAAAAGTTTTATACCTTAACTGGTTTAAGGAGAACTGGCCAGGAAAAGAAAAAATATAGATTAAAAAGTAAAATGCCATCAGAAAACCATCAAAGAAAAGGGCTTGATGAGTCCACAGCCAGTTGATTTCTGGAAGCAAATGTATCTAGTCAACTTCAACAGCAAGAAGTGAAATTAGATTAACCTTTCCAAAATAAAAGGGGTGGGAGGGGAGTTCCATTGTTTTGTGCTCCATAAAAAGGTAGTTTATTTTTTGGCCTAGTGTCATAACTACTGTGAAAACTCAGAAAATTCACAACTTCCACTTCTTGGTTTTTAAATTTTTTATTTCTTAATCCAAATGAACAAACAAGAAAGCCATTAGGTCTTATGTCTCAGAGAAATCAGCATAGTGCATTAAAATAAATATTGGCTTTGGGTCAGACAAACTGGTAAAATCCAGGCTCAAAATCTTGCTGGCTGGCTAGTATATTCCTGAAAAATAATCATTCATAGGTTATTTTCTGTATTCAATGAAAAACAACAAAAAGAGTAACTAGCTTAGACACACAACAGGCACTGGAGATGGGGGAAAGCACTCCTTTATTCCCCTTTCCAAGTTCTTTTTTCTGAGTATGGGTGCTGGAGTGCTTTACTTCCTGCTTGAGTGTTTGGGGAACTCCATTGCCCAGAATCCCTTTCCCACATGCTTCACAGTTAGAATTGGTAGAATGCAAGGCTGTGCAAGACTTGGGAGGTGAAGGAGAAGCAGTAGTCATAACATTCTGGAAGCTGTCACTGTATAGAGGTGGTAACAAACTGATGCAGGGCTACAAATTCTCCCCCCTTTCCCTATTCTGTGTCCAGCTCTTCTCGAATACTGACTCTGCTCATCAACAGTGACCCTATGCCCACCAAAGATGTTCTGTTGCAAATGCAGAGGCTGTGACCTTGAAGAGCCTACAACATTCTACTGGATTCTATAGCTTTTTGCAGCTCTGCATTAGCAGCTGGACCTGGCTACCTTTCAGATTCCTTTCTAAGTTCATTCACCTGGGTCAGGGCTGGTCAGTGACCTTTTTCTCTCATCCATTAACTCTACTTTTTTGACCTTTATTTACTCAGATCTTCCCATAACTGTACAAGCTCTCTTATGATAAATCTTTTATTCCATGATATCCACAATGACTTTACTTCCCTGGCTGAACCCTGATTCATATAATGAATCTCATATCTCAACTCAAAAAATCATAATCTACCCTGGACGGAACCCTAAAAATAAGTCAACAAAACTGGCCGTAAACATTCAATTCTGCAAAACTGTGTTTTCAGAATCAGACATAAAAGAGAAAAACTAGGTAGGAGTGAGCTGCTAATTGCAGAAAGAACACCAGGAAAGGGAGCTAGTTTAACAAAGTAGGATTAAGACCAGGACTTTGGAATTAGACTGAGTACAAATTCTGGTTCTATTTCATGTTGGGCAATTTTGGCCTTCAGGTTCCTCATCTGTAAAATGGTACCTCCCCCAATACTGGTCTAGGCTGACATAAGGATTAAATGACATAATATATGTCACAATGCTGGCACAAAATAAACATTCAACAAATGTGGGCTATTTCTGAGTGCCACTTATGCTCTGAAGTTTGCTGTGTGATTGTGTTATGAATTACCTAACCTCTCCGAGTCTCAGGTTCATCCATAAAATGCTGGGGGCGGGGGGGAAGGAGACATCTAGATATCCTATAAACTCTTTCAAGTTCCCATACTTAAGGTGATTGTTATTAGATAGAAAGCTCTGAGCTCAGGGAAAGTACACCCTGGCCATCAGACATAAACTTGTGGCAGTTTCGTCAAGTTACTAGAACTGTTCCTATTGGAATGGACTTCCCTCTCTCGGTCCACCTGCCCAACATATACCAAGCATACTTCCCCCACTCCCACCGCTTTTTTTAACCAAGTCTTTCTCAATCACCCTTTACCTGTACTGCCTCCAAGTATAGGTGATCCCTTCCCTCATTTTATGTCTCCGTCCTGCCCTGTATAAACACTGATCAGATCTCATGATACTTTCTCTGTTTGCTGCATGTCTGTTTCCTGATTACATGTCCTACTGAATTCTAGCATACGGCCGACCATACAGCATGTGCTTACTTATTAACTGTGGGCCAAATGTCTTTATTTAAAAGTTTTTATTTTTTTAATTCAATTCTTTTGCATATGTTACTTTTTCCAATCCTTAGGAAAGACCTCCCTATTCAAAGCCTTCATAACCTCCTAGTGTGCTCTGAAACAGAGCTAGAGCCTGCCGATAAGATCTAACGACATGCTAACTTTGTGATCTGATGGGATGATTTGGGAGAGCGAGTCATGCTGATGGCAATCTGGCTGGCATTCCCCTTACACAGACTAGATTTTAAGATTTCTGAGGCTGCCAAGGCTTTTCATTTCTCTTGTCTCCGTTTCTTAATGTGCAGAAGGGAGGACTCCTGCTTCCCATTTACTCTCATTGAACCTGGCTCTTGGGTAGCAATTCACCTCTAAATTATGTCATGAAAAACTGGTTTTATGAAATGACAAGAAATTGATCACACAATCTCCCAATTGTGTGAGCCCAGAATATGGGGTCTCTTTTCCCTGACAAAAAGAGGGTTCCTAAGCTAAACTGTAAACCCTATCTAAGGGGATACAAATTAATTTAGTAAAAGTCAATAAACAGTTTACACCAGAAACAATTATGTATTCTCTGATACATGAAAATTCTGGATTTGCACTGCCTGATTGAATAAGTATTTATCAAAAATCTTTTAAGCACTTCCATTATAAAAGGAACATAACAAGTACTTATTAAGCACCTACTATGTGGAAGGAATTATGCTAGTGAGACTCTAAGAGAAGCAAGGGACAGCCACTGCCCTCAATGAGCTTCTTGTCTGTTTGGAGAATCAGAGGTCACTCCACTCACCTTGAGACAAAGCAGACCCCATACTGTGGGTAAGGTCCTAATGTATTCATATCACAGAGAAGAGCAGTGAATTCCATTTAGAATAGTAAGGCTAGGAAGGCTCATGAAACAGGTGACACCTGAGCTGGGCTTTTTCAAAAAGTAAACTGTACGGGCAGAGCGGTAGGAAAGACTTTTCTAGCCCCCTGGAGACTATGAGCAAAGGTACATGAAAGTACCTGGTGTATCTGGAAACTTGAGAAAGGCTGCGGCTTAGGTGAAGAGGCCATAAAGTTGGAACCAGATGGTAAAGGCCTGAGTTTTATGCTAAGGAGCTTTGATTTTATTTTGTAGACAATGATTCCTGTTCAAAGGTTTCTGACAGAGAGTTATTTCAGATATAGACCTTTAAAAGAGCTTCAATTCAGATTAAATCAGATTTTGGTTTGGGGAAAAAAAGATTCTTAACATCAATTAGGGAAAGTATGAAGTGGGAAGGGGGTCTTCCCAATGTCAAAGAAATTACTGCCTGCCTATGCTTTCTTCTAGTTTTATGGTTTCAGGTCTCACATTTAGGTCTTTAATCCATTTTGAGTTTATTTTTGTGTATGATGTAAGAAAGTAGTCCAATTTCATTCTTTTGCAATTGGCTGTCCCATTTTCCCAGCACCATTTGTCAAAGAGACCATCTTTCTCCCATTGAATATTCTTGCCCCCTTTGTCATAGATAAATTGAACATATATGTATAGGTTTATCCCTGGGTTCTCTCTTCCGTTCCATTGATCTATACGTCTTAGAAAACATTTTAAAACCAGATTTGAAGACTCCACCTCTGTCTTACTGATTTAGAATATCTAGAAGGTCAGACCATAAAACATTTCCCTAAGGGTACTCTGGAGATTTGAACAAGCACACTTGGGGAAAGGAGTCCACCTCTTGTTGGACTAGACAATCAATTTGCTGACTTTGTAGGCTTATGATTCTGGGATTTTTCTTTCCAGCCCACACCTCTCCACTGTGTTACAGACTCATAGATCTAGTATCTACTTAACATCATGAGGATTTTTACACATTTCAAATTTAACATGCTCAAGCTAAACTCTACAGTATTCCCTGTATGAGTTCATCTAATTCCACCCATTTTTCTACCTGCTCAGGCCCAAAACCTTATAGTCATCTTTGATGTCTCCCTCTGTCCCATACCGTACATCTACTCTGCCAGTAAATTCTGTCAGCTCTGCATTCAAAACATACCCAGAATCAGAGCACTTGTCCCTCTGAAGCCCTGAAGCTTCCCTCAGAAGCCCTGTCATCTGTCACTTGGGTTGTTTAAAAAAGCTCCTACTGGTCTCCCTGCTTTCACTCATAACCTATTCTGTCTATGAATCCCTTTCAGTGTAAATCAGATCAGGCCACTCTTCTCAAAACCCTTTAATGGGTCCCCATGTCATTCAACAGGAGACACAGTCCTATGTATTGTACCACTGCCCAACACTGGATATTTACTCTGTCAATCTCCTTTCACTAGACTGGAGGCTCCGTGAGGTCAGGGTCTTGTTCTGCTTCTTTTACTGATAGGTGACCAGGGCTTGGAATACTAGAGTAAACATGACACATAATTAAAAAAATATTTTCCTCTTCTATAGAATGCAGAAAATTAAAGTACCTTGCTGGGTTGTTGTGAGGATTAGAAATTATATTTTTAAAGTATCTGGCACTGTGCTTGGCATTTGAGGAAATACTGAGTAAAACTGAAGCTATCACTAACATGAAAAATTGCTTTTTGTATGGAAAGCAGGTTAACCAAGAGTTATATTGAATTAAACAAATATAGCATTCCCAGATTATCATGGACAAGATGAAAGTTTTTTGAGTTTGCAGATTTAGATATAAAATCTAATGCTGTCTCTAGTATGACACTAAGCACAGGGACAAGACAGCCCCACCTAGGTAAAAGGAACAGAGCTGCTAAGAGAGGAAAGGAAAGCACAAGAGGATATTCAGAAAATTCTACATTATCACTTCCCTCCTCTCTGCCCCACTACTTCTACTTCTATGTCCTTTAGATTAAATCTAAAGGAGCTATAACATTGACTTAATAGAAGTTTCTAGTCTAGTTTTACTTCGATGGGTAAAAGACAATAAATAAAATACTAAAATCCTTTCTCCTTCCCTGTGAATAAAAATGACTGAGCTAACTGTCTTGCTCTGCTGTCCTGGAGACCTGATAAAGGTGTAGTATCACCTATAACCAGGTAATACGGCTTTTGGTAAATTTCACTGCTGACTGATACACTGGGAGGATTATGAATGAATGATCAGTGCCTGGTCAAGGTGGCAAGGTGGCAAGCCTTAGTTCTAGGCTTCTCTAAGTACAGTGAATCTTGTAACTGGCCATATCCCTTACTGGGACCTGAGAAGTAACAAATGATACTCGTGATATTGACTCCCATTCAGGACATGGAATCTCTAAGCCCCTTCTCCCCCTGCACCTGTTGTCTCATCATTCTCTAGTACCCAAGCTGTCCCTTGGAAAGCCAGGAAATAACCGTTGGCTGCTGTATGGACTACCGATAGAACCCCCCTTGAAGAAGACGCACGGCATTGCCCTGCTCGCTTCCAGTCAGAACGGTCTTCCAAGTGAGCATTAGGCCAAGGAAGGCTAATAGAGTCATGTGGGATAAAAGGTCTATTTGAACCTATGAAGACACCCAAAGTGAGTGTTGCAGAGACTTAGGAGCAATCTGAAGTAAACAGTTTATTACTTTTTGTGTTAGTTTCCTAAGGGCTGCTGTAACAAAGTATCATAAACTGGGCTGCTTGAAACAATAGAAATTCATTCTGGAGGCCCCTTTCCTATACCTCACCCTATGCATCCTTTCCTCATAGCCTGAGTCATAGCCTTTGTAACAAACCAGTAAACATTAAATAAGTATTTCTCTGAGCTCTGTGATCCACTCAAGCAAATTACCAAACCTATGGTGGGGAGGGGAGGGTCAGAAGCACCAGAGACTCAGAATTGGCATTGTTATCCAATGTGGGGGCAATCTTGTGGTACTGAGCCCTTAACCTGTGAGAACCGACACTACCTCCAGGAAGATGGTGTCAGAAGTGAACTGCAGGACACCAAATGGAGTTGGAAAATCGGTCAGCGTGAGACAAACCCCAGTGTCTGGTGTCAAGAGTTCTGTGGGTAAAGTGCAGAGAGAAACAGTTTTCCATTTCTATCTCTAAAACAGGATGTAGCACACTCAGATGAGTGGGTGTTGAGGTTTTGACAGACATTTGTTGGAAAACCTTGAGGTTTTTTTTCTAGAAAGCTTCTGTGAAATGTGAAGATGTATGGATCCCAAGCCTCTGAGGCCAAGACAAAAGTGGTATTTTCTAAGGAGGTTTGGTCCCAAACAGCAATAGCAGAGGATGGAGTGTTCTCTTTCCTCAGGGGGAAAAAAGGGGCGGGGGAGTCCTAACGTTTTTTTTAAGTTTCATTCACTGCAATTCAAAATCAAGGTCTACAGCAAATGGAATGTCTCTAGATCTAGAACTCAATAGTCTCTGTGGAACACAGAAATCTGGAATGAAGAGGCTAGCACAAATGTGACCACAGAGTAGGAGGGGATGCAGGGGACAGGGTGATGAAAGTGGATGTTCCCCAAAGTGGGGGAGGACAAGGATGGGCGGTGAGTCTGCCCTTTTGCACTTCATCTTCCTCCCCAGCCTCAACGATGACAGGCGTGTTTGGGGAGAGACCCTCCATAAATAAAAACAAAATTACAACCTGCTTTAAAACTGCTGTATTATGTTCTTGAAGTGGCTTCTTTCGCTCTTTAACTGTGAAATTTCAAGTAAGAAAACACAGTGGCAGGGCACCTGTCTGTCACCACAGGGAAGAAGAAAAGCCAACCACCAGTTCTGGCTTGTGTTGATGAACACATATGACAATCAGAAGGGGCAGTCATGGTATTCCAAGTCGCATTTTCATGTTCTAACCTAATGAATGTAGCATTCAATAGGAGAGACCAAAGACATGGAATAAATTTTCCAGATTTAATGAGATGACTTAATTTCTTTCTACCTCTCTACCCACCTCACGGAAACAAAACCTAGTTGCCCAAAGGAACAGAGATCTGTTGAGGACAAACACTTAATGATTCCTACTGGTATTCGTAAGTGTCTGGTTTGAAAGTTTAGAAAGAACCTGGATATATTTTTGAAAAAGTAAAGATCAGGGCCACGGTTCACCCCACAGCTAACATCTCTGAAGTATCTGCTGTGTGTAATTCACACGCATCATCTCTTCAGACCTCCTGATAACGTTAGGGCCAGGTTTAGTTTCTCCATCTTGTCTATAAGGAAAGTAAAGCACAGAGAAATGGTGCAACTTGCCCAAGGACACGTAGCAACAAGCGGAGCCAAAACTGAATCTTAGCTCTGTCTCCAAAGCCCGCTCTCGTCCCAGAATGCCACTCTGGCTCTTGTTGTTTTATTAACATCTTTGTTAAAATAGGTCAAGTCAGGACTTGTCAGCTTTAGCTATATTTACTCTCGTTAGGTGATTAAAAATGCAGAGGTGAGGAAGTGTGATAGACATTGTGATTTGGGAAGCAGGATGAGTACCGCACCGTCAGTCAGGGGATTGGAGATGGCTTTCCATCTATGCGACCTTGCAGAGCTACCTAACCCCCTCTGGACCTCTGCTTCCTCACTTCAACATAAGAGGACTGGCTTACCTGAATTCTGCAATCTTTCAAATGCAAGAACCTATATGCATACACTAGAACTCACTAGGATAAGTGGACTAGGTCATTTACAAATGAAGAGGTCTTAGCATATACAACCTAATGTTAATTTTCAAAATCAATGAAACTCATTCTTTGCAAAACCATTGCTGAGTTCAAAACCAAAAGGTCTTACTTTAAAAACTCCAATGTAAAGATTTGAGCTTTATTCCTTTTTTAATGCCTTTTTTGTTTTTATTTCCACAAGAAGGAACACTACTGCCAGAATATTTCCTAATGATCTGGTTTCTGTTTATGGTTCTTTACAAAAATAAGAATTTTTTAAAGATAAAATAGATATTTCAAGGAAAACAGAAAGGTGATTTATTTTCCCTTCTTGTAGAAATTATTACATTTCATTAGTAATCAATTACTTAATTCAGCAAACACTATGAACAAGTAGGTTAAAATTTAGAGGACAAAAGGATATATAAATGTGTTCACACAGCCTCTTTTTTAAGAACTGCATTCTCCCGTGTGACAGAATCTATTTCCATTTCCTACTAATTAACCTGAGGACACATGTTATCAAAGAAATAACACAGGACAGGGTTCAAATTGCAGCTCTGCCATTCACCAGCTCTGCAGGGAAGAGAGGAGCTTACCGCCCCCCCAGCCTCACTGATCCTGGTTATAAGTGGGGGATGACAATACTTAGTGATAGTATTGTTGTGATGGTAAAATCACAGCAATTGTGACGTATGTAATCAAAGCAGGTGCTAAATAAATGTGAGTTCTTTTCCCTCTTTTGGCTGGAGAAAACTGGCTGATAGCCATTTCATCGAAATGGCCACCAAGAGCTAGAAGTCTGTTTACCTCTTCGTTACCTATCAAGGCTCAATGATGCCTTTAGTTGTTGCAATAAATTAATTCTGAATTATTTTTAATAAGTCTGTAAAGCCTAGTGCAGATATTACAACTGAAATGTGAGCCTAAATCCCCAATTCACACTAAATTAGATTTGGAGCTTAACATTTGCAACAAACTGTATGTAATAAACAACACTTTAGCATTTATTTCACATCAGCAACCCTTGATGAATGTGTCCCGGCCTAACTCTCCCAGGTGAGATCTCAAGAGGATTTACAAATCCGAAATGAGCCCCTGATGCTCCCCATACAGTAAGCAATGCGCTCCCTGGCCTTGCACACTGACAATTAGTAAAGGACGCAAATGATACACATGATAGCAAAGACACAGGTAAATTTCCTCAAACCTATGCAGTTTCTTTTGAAGTTAAATATTCTATAAATATTCTTCTAGAGACTGAGGAAAGGGAAGAGGAAGATCTGCCCACTCTAACTCTAGCACTGGATTATGCTACTCTCAACCCAAATAATGGTAATTATGTAACACTTCTCTCCAAGGCACCAGAGCTCTCTTACGTCCTGCTGAGTGGGAAGCAGAGGAGAAGTATTTTAAGACACTGAGGGGTGGTCCACAGCAGCCTTAAGAATCCATAAGATGGGACAGCGAACATCTCCCGCGTCCACAAGGGGCATTGCTAGGTGCCAATACAGGACGTATAGGGAGTCCTGGGAAAGCAGGCGATTACCGCACAGGAGCATAAAATGGCTCCTGCAGTTTGAAAAAATACACAACCCTCTGAGTACTAACACCATGAGCCTTTTACTTCTTCCGGTTCAGTAAGTAGTCAGACGGTGGACACTCGCCCTGTGTGTGGGGAGGGACATGCAGTGGGACTTCTCCCTGGGGGCTGTATCTGTGGAGGCCTCATCCTACCGTGCATCTCACTGTGGAGAGTTGCTAGGTAAGCCCCTGAGATATCCTCAGCTAGGCAGACCCTGCCAGCTATGGGAGGGTGAGGGATGTTTCCTGAGCCCCTACGAAGTGTCAGGCAGTGTGCCCGTGCTCTTTACTGTCTCGTGTTTCAAAAGTATCTTCAGTCTTAGCAGAGGGTGGACCTGTCCTACCACTCCCTACGGAATTCAGGAGACTATCTTAAGCTGAAAAGATGCAGACAGGTTCTCCTAATCTACTTTCTGCTCCCATGGAAGGTATTCAGGGAGCCAACAGGGCAAATGGCCAGACGACCCCAGCCGACGGCGATATGCCTGAAACAGCCATACTGTACTGGTTTTTCATGCTGCATAAGAAAGTTCCACAGACTTAATAGCTTCAAGCCACACCTTTATGATCTCACAGTCTCTTAGGTTAGAAGTCCAGGTACAATTTACTGAGTCCTCTGTTCTTGGTCTCACAGGCTATAGTCAAGGTATCAGCCAGGCCATCTTGGTATCAGGAAGCTTGTATGGGAAAACAATCTCCCTCCCAGTTCACACAGGTTGTTGACAAAATTTCAGTTCCTTGTGGTAGTATCACTAAAGGCCCTAGCTTCCTACTGCCTCTCAGCTTTGGACACCCTTATAGTCCAGAGGCTACCCTCAACTCCTGACATTCAGCCTGCTCCCTCAGCAGTCCTAACATGATCGTTTCCTTCTTCCAGGCCAGTAGGAGAATCTCTCTCACTCTGGTCTGCTCAGAAAGATTTATACAAAGCAATGTGATCACAGGGAACATCCCATGCACTTTTTCATACGCTGTAACCATTAACTTTGCCATATTCTTTTGATTAGAAGCAAGGCGCAGAATCCACCTACTCAAAAGGAAGAGACTGGGCAAGGGCACGGATCATTAGAGGTCACTCTAGACTGAATTCACCACATACCCCAAGACTAAAGGTATCTCTACATTTTGTAGAATATGACAGTGAAAACAAATGGACTATGGAGACAGTCGTATCTGAACATGAATTCTGGTTCTTTTGTTGCATGACCTTGGAGAAATTACTTAATCTCTTCTGAAACTTCAGTTTTCAGAAATGTGAAAATGGGAAGGGTTATCTGTGTGTGTAAATATGGATGTTCTGTCAATAGCTCCAGCCCAATGAAGTTAAACATGAGATTATATACTGCCATACTTTTTCCAAAGCAACTGTGAAATGTATTAATTGTACATGACACCAAGTAGATATAACATAGACAGAGTAACAGCTCTGATCCTGGCATGTTCAAGTCTGCAGATCATGATTCTACCTGGGAGGTCAGCTACTCCTATAGACGGAGCTTTAAGTATGCTGAACATGATTTGATTCATTCATTCAGCAAATTAAACAGCTACTAAGCACCACTGTGCTAGGTACTGGGTATACAGAAATGAGCAAAACAAATACAGTCTGGTCTCTCATGAGTTTATGACACAGTGGGAGGGATAAATAGCACTGATTTAATACCGAGGGCATTATTTTTATATTAGAGATAGTAAACAGGACAGGGTCCCTACCCTGGTGGAGATTACATTCTAGATGGAGAATATGGGTAATTAGCAGATGATTTTTAAAAAGATAAAATACAGAGGGATACCTGGATGGCTCAGTTGGTTAGGCAACTGCTTTTGGCTCAGGTCACGATCCTGGAGTCCCGGGATCAAGTCCCACACCAGGTTCCCTGCTCAGCAGGGAATCTGCTTCTCCCGCTTACCTCTCTTTCATTCTCTCTCTCTCTCAAATAAATAAATAAAATCTTTAAAAAAGATTTAAATTAAAAAAAGATAAAATTCAGAATAATTTCAAACAGTGATAGAATAAAAGAGATATAAGAGGAGTGAGAAGAAGCTACTTCAGATAGAGCGTCCAGGGAAGGACCGCACAGAGAGATGGCATGAGAGGAAGGTGCAGCCACAAGGGAGCCAGGAGGAGTCCCCGGCAGAGAAACTTCATGTGCAAAAAGCCTGAGGCGGGAACAAGCTGAGCATGGCTGAGGGTCAGAAGAAGTCGGCGAGAGTGGATGGAGAGCAGCAGAAGCTCAGCAGCAGGGCAAAAGCCCAATCATGGAGGGACTCGCAGCCAGTAACTGTGCCCTCAGTTCGGTGAGAAGCCACCGGAGAATAAGCAGCAGAAGAATGACGACATATGAGTCACATCTTTAATGGAATGACCTGGCTGCTATGTGGAGAATGTAAAGCAGGGGAGTAGGAAGGGAGGAAGGCAGGATTTTGAACACATGAAAACAACATGTAAAAGTACATACTGTGAGAAATGCAAGAAAAGATAAGAACAGGGCTCTTTGACTGCAGTGTATGAACAACAACCCTGCACTTGGGCCACGTGCATTACAGTCATATCTTAACCAGTAAACATCCAATAAAAGTCTAAGCAGTGATAAATGCCATGAAGAAAAATAATACAGAAAGTGTTTCAAGAATGAGGAGCAATGATGTTTTAAACAAGATGGTCAGGGAAGCCACACAAATATGACGACACTGGAGCAGAGACCTGAGGGAGGACGTTGAGAAGATGTGGGAGCAGGTGATACTGGCAGGGCTGGACCATCCGGATGAGTGGGGGAGCTGTGTGTCTGAGGAACAGCGGGGAGGCTGGCGACACTGGTGCCCAGGGAGCCGAGGGAGACGGGCAGGAATGTGGGAGATGAAGTCAGACTGTCGACCCCGTTATCCCAATAATAACTTTCAATGTTCTTCTAAATGGGAAGCAGTGGAGAGATCTGTGGAGGGGACTCACATGTGGGCCTCACGAGAATGCAACAGCGGAGTGGAGCTGCTTCAGAGGAGGCTCAGGGAATGGCTCTCGGGGGAGGTGATATTTAAGACAAAGCAGGAAGGATGAGTAACAGGATAGATGTCAGGTAAGGGGCAGGTGGGCATTCCAGGAGATGGGAACAGCCAAGTGCCAAGTCCCACTGCAGGAAAGAGCGTGAAGCCGCAGAGAGACTACAAGGCCAGAAAGCCTACAGGGGTGCAAGGGAGGGGAAGGGACCTGGAGGGACTGAGAGCAAGGACCACCACATGCAGGTAGGGGATCAGTGACTCAAGGCTATTAGAGTGAGACTCCATTAGCTTAATTATCTACATATATGCATATGTTAATTGTCTGATATCTGTTATGATTAAGTACATTTTAAATAAGGTCTGGCTTACCAGTCTTTAGAGACACAGAAGTGAGGATCAGTAATCTGCCAGTGTCCACTGACAAAACCGGATCATTTAAGGGACCTCAAACATACTAGGAAACTATTCATTTTCAGTGTTTTCCCAAAGATGCAGGAAAACCCTGTAGCCTGGTCAGTGCATATAGTATAGAGACGATACCACATACCACCCGCCTTATTTTCCTCTTTGATATGTTCATCCCTGAAAGACCCGATTCCTTTCAAGTGCAGCAACATTTTCCTCACAATTACTTTTGTTTTCTGTCCTTATGCATTTTCCTTACTCCTCAGTGTCAGGATTTAGAAAAGGAAAACCTCTGGCTACCAGACTTCAAACATATCCCCTATTCTTTAAGAGAAAAACAGATACATTCATTCATGCATCTAATCAGAAGACCTACTGAAGGCAGACAATGAAGCAGGCACAATGCTAAGAGCCCTGAAAAACAAGACGAAAACAGCTGAGGACCTGCCCTCCAGGAAACATAGCAATTTTAGGATGTTGTGGAGCCAAGGATTTGAATACACAAATGCCAAATAATACATGTATTGATTTCAGTCCCACTGTCACCAAATGTCCTACAATCAGTACATTTTCATCTCTGAAAGGAGCCTCTGGGAAAGAAGTATAGCAATTTTGATGTAGTATCTTTTTCAGGGACTAATGAGATATTTCAAAATTAATACAGCTTTTACTTCCACAGGCAACATTCCACAAATGAGATTTAAAATTATTATTAAAAAATTATGAATAGACACAAAATGATCCCAATTTAATACCCCAATCTGAGGCATGTTGGAGAAAGCTAACTCATGTGGGCATTCAAGGAAAGAGCACTTCTGTACAAAAACAAACCTTGACCATGCACAGTAATTTCTCATGTCCAAACTGCTTTTTATCTACACATCTTGGAAATTTGCATAGGCTTATGCAACTTCTCAGGGTCAGAATAACTTTTCACTGCAAACTGAAAAAACCTCTGTCACAATCACTAAGCTAAGACTGGGAAGGAAACAGAGCCCAATCTGGTCATGTCCATCATTCTATTTCAGGGGAAGATCTCTAGCACAATGCCATGTAATAGATTTGCAGAAAGTTAAAAAAAATTAAAGATATCCTAAGTCTAAAATCAAGGGTTCATTTCTCTACTGAAAAAACAAACAAACAAACAAACCACCACCAATATACATAAGCCAAGGAGCTAAAACATCAAACATATATCAAAATATAATAGCTTAAATGGCAAATTATCCTGAGCTGCCCATTATGGGAACCACCAGCCACATGAGGCTATCAATCATTTGAAATGTGGCTAGTCCAAACTGAGTTGTGCTGTAAGTGTGAAATAACACAATGAATTTCAAAACATAGCACAAGAATAAAAAAGAAAGTAAAATTTCTCAATATTTTAATATTGGTTAAATTCTGGATATACTGGGTTAAAAACATATTATTAAAATCATTTTTCCCTTTCTTTTTACTCTTTAATGTGGCTACTAGAAAATTCAGAATTACACATGCGACTTGCAACTTATTTCTATTCAACATTGTTTAGTACTTTTTTCTCCATAAGGCATCAGACTACTTATATAAGAAAACTGATTTCTATCTTTTGGAATGGTCTTTGTTTTTATGCCATAAGAATATAAGGACTGTCAATCAGTACAGTACTTTTCATGTCTGAATTATTTCTCAGTAGGTTGCAAATTTGTACTGGTTTATGCTGTTCCATTCAGAATATTTCACAATCCATGGTAGAAGACTTCACAGCTCTCTGGTCTATAGTCTTGAAAGCCCTGCTTCACAGCACACACTTGTACACCTGTGACCCCATTCACCCTTGCTCACTTCATTAGTGAACTGGAATTTCCAGGACGAATTAGCTGTGAAGACCTCCAGGTCTCCTCAGTGTGTATATATCTTATGCTACTCAGCTGTGAAGTACCAGAGGTCTGAAGCCCAATCTTGGTCCTGTTTTTACCCCTAAAACATCTAAAGTTGGTCTTTGCATAAAAATAAATGCATTTGATAAACGTTAGTTATATGGGTGGAGCTGATGATTTAGGGAAAAGCAAGAGTTTCTCCTTTCCCTCTTTTTTTTTTTTTTAAAGATTTTATTTTATTTATTTGACAGACAGAGATCACAAGTAGGCAAAGAGGCAGGCAGAGAGAGAGGAAGGGAAGCAGGCTTCCCGCTGAGCAGAGAGCCCGATGCGGGGCTCGATCCCAGGATCCTGGGATCATGACCTGAGCTGAAGGCAGAGGTTTTAACCTACTGAGCCACCCAGGTGCCCCTCTCCTTTTCCTCTTTATATTATAGCAGTTTTGTCACTTTAGCCAATGACTGTCAGTGGTGTTTCATTACTCATTTGTTCAAATACCCAAATGCCACCAGTTACCTTGACCTGACCTGGGGACTGGGCATGGGGATAAGGCAGGCACAGTTGTCTCCTTACAGAGGAAGACAAACAAAAGCACACACATCACACACATTTACATTAAGTGTGGCGTGTGCCACCAGGGAAAGGCAGCTGGAATCGTGACAGGAAACTTGACAGGGGAACCTCACTAGTCAGGGGTCAAGGAAGGCTTTTAAATGACCTTTATGCTGCACCAGAGGGTACTAAGTGCCTGCCAAGGTAGGGGGAAAGGGCAAACTAACCCCGAGAGGAGGGTCCTTTAAGCCATGTTGAAAATTTAAAACCTAATCATAAAAGCAATGAAAAGCCATTTAAAGGTTTTATGCAAGATAATGATATGATCAGATCTTCCTTTTAAAAACCTCACTCTGGAAGAAGGCGAGAGTGGATAAGGGTGTAGAGCATATCTACAGATTCATGAAAATTAATCAAACTCTCTTTGGTCATCACTTCATTAGGAACTGGGTTTTAAGAATATAAAAGATATGAAAGCCACAAGATCTGAAAGCCAGAACACATCCCAGAATACTAAATTAATGCAAGATATTCATTCTCAAAGTACCTTCAAAGCATGAATTTCCACTGAACCTACCAGCCTATCCACGTAAATCTGTTGGTTGGCATCAGGCTCTGTCCTGACCCAAGCTAGATCTCACTCATCAGGACCAGCATCTAGGAAAACATGTTGGTTGACACAGTTCCTGGGGTCACTGAGAGGCTCAAAGTATTTACCAAGTATGAGTTTGAGAATATTCTTTCTGCTTTTCTGTACCCAAAGACCTGGTGTCTGTGAGTGTTTGCTACACTCCTGCATACCCTTGTCAAGGACACTTGGATAGTGAACAAGTGTACTTAACCAGCAGCTTTGCAGAAGTGCTATAGCGAAATGTCTGTTCTCAGCGTGAGAAACTGATGGAGGGACTAAATCATATCCATTATAGACCAATTAGATACAGATCATCCGAATTCTATAGAATAAGTCTACAAAATTTTGTTTTGTTCTGGACCTAACTTGTACACATATGTGGCCAGCCTATATATAACTGCTTTTCTGAAATGAAACTGGGATTGCCTGGTGGTGGCCTTAATTGTTCTTCTTGGTGACAAATGTTCGTTCAATTTTTAAACAGCCATAAAACAAACCAACATGTTGGCAGCTAGTAAGCACATTAAACATTTTATTAAAAATGTCATTTCTGAAAATTCTTATTTCTCCCATGACCTCCTTCTGTAATCTTTTTTATTAAAATAAAATTAAGTCTCAATCCCACAATTTGTTTCCTTTCTGAATTTCTGTTGTACCCTCTCTAACTTGGGTTCCAATTCTGACCTCATCCCCTCCAAGATGTATGACTTTAGGAACGTTTCTTAAATTTTTGGACCCATGTTTCTTCCTACAGAAAATAAGGTTAGCCCACTGTGTTAGTTTTCTAGGGCTAACACAACAAATTGCACACAAACTGTGTGTGTGAGTTAATGCAACAGGAAATTTACTCTCTTACAGTTCAAGAGGCCAGAAGCTTGAAATCAAGGTGTCTGCAGGGCTGGTTCTTTCCAGAGGCTGTCTGGGAGAATCCTTTCCTTGCCTCTTCCAGCTTCTGGTGGCTCTTGGAATTCCTTGGTTTGTGGCCACATCACTCCCATCTCAGCCTCCACTTCACATGGTTTTCTTCCCTATGTCTCTGTGTTTTCCTTTCTTACAAAGATACCAATCATTGCTTTAGGGCCCACACTAACTCCAGAATGAGTTCATCTCAAGATCACTTAACTATTTGCATCTGTAAAGACTCTATTTCCAAATAGGGCCATATTCTGAGATTCTGGGTGGCCTGAATTTTGAGGGGGCATACCATTCAACATACTGTAGCTATCTACAGAGTTCCATTATACTCAAGAACACTGATGGTTTCCACTAAGGATGTGTTTTACGAATTGTTCAACCGTGTGTTATTTTTCCAATCAGAAAAAATGGTTATTTTCAGAGTTGAGATAGTGTACATAATTAGCACCACCCTAAAAATGCATTAGTGCTCAATAAATAGTCTATTTTCCCTCCTTACTCTATAATTATCTTCACCCTACAACAATGAGTTACCAGCACAATACATGTATAAATCCCAGGAGATCAGAGAGCACTTCAAAGTTCTATGCAAAGATGAAAATACAACTTTTTTGCCCTTATTCAATGATTTCTTATGGTGAGACAGGGTGAGCATCTCTCTTCAGAACCTGACCTATCACAGTTGTGATAGGAATACTAAGAAATAAATGACCACCTAAGAGATCCTTGCATCTCTGTGGAATGAATATAAAGGTCATAAATGTGGCTCTGATAAAAATTAGGAACTTCATTTTTGGTATTCTTTGTCTAATTTGCTAATCATTTGGTTCACAATCAGCTACATTCCTAGTTCCTATACCTTACTATACTTACTTCTGTATTTTCTTTCCTTACGTAATCCCATCTCTTATGTATTTTAAAAAGAAAAAAAAAATCAAGAATGTTATTCCTATAAAGTTTGTTCATCTTCAAAACAGCAGCCATGCTCTCACAGGTAAATAAAGGTTGGTTGAGAGCTCGGCCAGCAGCAGGAGGCAATAGAGAGCCAGTCAATACTTCCTGTTTGACTCGTTCCTCTTATCCCACACCTTCTCCTTTTCTCATCTCTTGGCCACTAATGCTCTATGTCCAAACACACTGGGGATGACACAGTGTCTAGACCACCCTCCCCAGAACCACCAAAGACACTAGACTCTCAACCTGAAACTCCCAAAGAACCTAGTCCTAAAAGTGAGCAGTTTTCTAAATATTCATACTTCTCACGTAAATACATTCAGCCTTGCCTCAAGGCTTTTTTCCATCCTTTCTATACTCTGTGTTAGGAATTGATGTCAGGAAGAGGAGTGAGGAGGTCAATGACATAGACCATTCTGCTTTGTTATACCTTGTATCTACAGACACTGCTCAGCTCTGCCTGGTTCTCCTTTCAAGGGGTAGATCCATTATCTCTATTACAACTTCCCTCTCTGGGAGCACAGCAAGTTAGCGGGAACAAATGCTAACCAGCCATATACTCAGAGAAGCATCAGAATTAAGAACAACTCTCCAAAAACTCTAGTGATGCTGTATGAACAGAAACCCACTGTATTTCACAACAACTTCCTACTCTTTCACACCTTCTGGAAATTACTAGATCTTATCTTAAAACTATCCTAATTCTTTCTTACCATCCCTTGAAAATTTAAGTTTGATGGCTAACAGCTTGCAGCTACCCTGACATGATGTGCCACCCAAGATGTCCATGCTATGCTATTTGTTAAATACACTAGGGTCAGACAAAATATCCCAGAATGCTCCAGTTACTTCAATGTCAGCCTTAAGAGGTCCTCCATCCTTGGTTAAGGTGCTGTACAGGAAAGTCACTGAAGCTCCAGAAAGGAGGACTGAGGAAGAAGAAGCACACCAAACCTAAATGTCGATCAAAGAGAAACTACAAGTTACCTGGAGGGACATCCTGAAAGCATATAGCAATCCCTTACCTGGATTGGGTTGAAGGTATTCAATTGTTTTGGTCATTATTTCCATCACAGCCCTGCTGGTGACATCCACCTTCTGAAATGAGAAAAGAGATGTTCTAAGTGACAAGAACTATTAGCTGTAGCACCTAAGTTTTGTTTGAATAACAACCACGGGTGCTAAAACAGAGCGGGGCGGGGAGGGGGTGGGCAGGGAGGAGCTGGAGAGGCTCTGGAAGGAAGAATCGCTTCACATTCAGCTAGGCTCCATCAAGGGTGGAAACCCTAGTTACTGAAAGAGGAACCAGGAATTTCCTAAAATCTGTTTCAAAATACTTTACTATCTTCAGGCAAAATAAGGGGGAGATAGTTTCCTCTTCCCCTATGTGGCCTGAGGTGGTCTCTAAAAGTGGTTCATTTTGACTTCACCCAACCCCCCCCCCCAACACACACACAATCATACAAATCAAGAGGTTCAAATCTCCATGTTCACTTTAAGAATACCCTGGAAACTGCCCAAGCCATAGAGGGTACACATAGCCAAAAAGCCACCAAAATTATGTCACTTTATAGAATTAATATGTGCTATCTCATTGTTACCAGATGGGAGATATGTTACTATAGATGGCAGATGTACCCAGGCCAAACAGTGGGGCTGGACACAGGTCCCATGCCCAGTAAGATACTGAATTTTTGCTGTACCTGCTTAAAAATGCAGGGAATAACACTGAACTCAAGGTTCTTGATGTAGACTCTCTAGTCATTGAGCATGTCCATGTGAGCAAGACCCCTAAGGTGAATCCCACGTTTAAAGAGCTCATAGATTAAGCCCTACATAAGCTCACTCTGCTGCCCTGAGATGATTCTTGCTGAAAAGAACTGTTCCTAAACCAGAAGAGGAGGCTGCATGTACACATGCGTGCACACACACACACCTCAAGTAAAAACCAAAGGAATAAAAACATACGGCCCATGAATACATTTAGCACAAAATAAACACAAGTAGAAGTTTAAAAGAGAAAGAAAAAGAAAAAGAACGTGGAGATCATGAATCATATTTCGTCCCAGAGGCATTTATGGGTTGTCTGCAGTGGGTCAGGCATGTTGGCAGGTTTCGGGGACAGAAAAAAAGAAAAATGCAACATCAACTCTGTTTATGGATAGAACGTTTTAACTTCTCAGAATATCCTAAGCATATAAAATTCTTAAGCAAACACTTCTCTCTCTCTCTCTTTTTTTTTTAAGATTTTATTTATTTATTTGACAGACAGAGATCACAAGCAGGCAGAGAGGCAGGCAGAGAGAGAGGAGGAAGCAGGCTCCCCGCTGAGCAGAGAGCTAGATGCAGGGCTTGACCCCAGGACCCCAAGATCATGACCTGAGCCAAAGGCAGAGGCTTTAACCCATTGAGCCACCCAGGCGCCCCTTAAACAAACACTTCTAATCAATCCTTAAACTTTTGGTGAATTCCAAGTAAAAATCTCAATCTTCAAGTCCATCTCTGCAAAATTTTGAACGGTCAGCATTTGTGTTCAGCACGCCAACATGCCCTCTCTCTTTTGGGCCCTCCTCCCTAATGGAGAGTCTGTAATAGCCCACTCTATGTTCTCTAATAAAATCCTTTCCATATCCACATGTGTGGCCCACTCACTCACTCCACTTGACAGGGTATCTAACTAATAAAAACAAATACATCTTCCTCCCAAGGTATGTGATGGGATATATGATATGGATATGAGTAAAAGAAATCATTGATGGTAGAATTTCAGCTCTCAAGTCCATGGGGACTTCATTGTTTTGTTTTAACTGGAGTTCAAGGGCTCCTCCCTCAATTCTAAGAAATTTTTCAGAAACATACCGCACCTACATATAAAATCAGCCTTTTATGGATGGGATAAGTGTCTTTCATAATCAGAAACAAAACCAAATTCCATCAGCATATTTTATCATTCAGTTTGGTTTTTCAATACTTAATAATATCCCATTTCATGGCAGTCATATTTTTGTGTAAGGAGTTTCTTCTTATACTGCAATTAACAGAAGAAACTACTTTTCTCGTGTGCTCATCACGGTATGAAATTACCTTAAGAAGCACTCCTATTCAAGAGGTGAGAGCCTACATAAGAACCCTGTACCAGGTCCTTCTGGTTGACCTGAGTTTGTGGGAGGCCTTAGATTTGAGCATATACCCAGTCATGTTTAGTACAGAAGTGAACAAGGGTTTCCTGGAGTTGTGCAGTACAGGACTTGCGTGGCCATAAGTGGAGGTACTGGCAGTATTAGCAGAATACCGACCATGCACTATGCACTCATGGAAGTCATGGAAGTGAATAAAAGGTTGCGTGCACAACAAACACGCTGAAAGTCCATGTTACATGCATGACATGAGGGAAACGTAGATCTCCTTAAGACTGTATGATAGGGGGGCGCCTGGGTGGCTCAGTGGGTTAAAGCCTCTGCCTTTGGCTCAGGTCATGATCCCAGGGTCCTGGGATGGAGCCCCGCATTGGGCTCTCTGCTCAGCAGGGAGCCTGCCTCTCTGCCTACTTGTGATCTCTCTCTGTCAAATAAATAAATAAAATCTTTAAAAAAAAAAAAAGACTGTATGATAGGGATGAACGAACTGGAGGTCAAATGTGTATCCAACAGTCCTGTGTGGCTGTGATGGGAAGAAACCATCCCAAAGTTCACGGTTTCTAAGAGAGTGAGCCAAAGCAGGAACTGAACTGTCCACTGGCCCTGTGATATTCCAAAGTCATCTGCTACTAGACTGTTAACTAATTTCTAACTTTCTCCCACTCCAGCCCTCAGTAATAATTACTCCCACCACCACAATAAAGTGTTTTCTGTTTCTCAAAAGTCATTCTAATGGGCTTTAAATATCTGAACTCATTTAATCATCAGAAACCCTGTAAAATAGATATACAGAGGTTAAGCAACTCACCTGATTCTGGCTCCAGTGTCCATGTTCTTAACTATTACCCTATAACTTCTTGAAAGCATAAGCTCCTCATAGAAAGATGGGCAAAAGGGACACCTCCCAAATGAAGACAGAGTCCAAGTTAGAGCTGCAAGGCTCTTTGTGACACCTCCCAGATGGGGCTGGGGATCTGGCAGTGGCCAACAACACAGGACCAGGGCAAAAACACGTCCCATCCCATCTTCTGGGTATTTTTTCTTTAAGTCCTCAAAATCTGTGGAAAGTTTATCCACAAGGACTATTCTACCCTGGGTATTTTGGGCCTCCACAAAAGGGAGACTCTCCCACATTGAGTTATTTGACCACATGCCCTCAGTTACATGGACTTCTCTACAGAGGCTGGGTTCTAGAAGCATGTATTTGGAGTGGTCCACAGAGGGGTCAGCAGGGAAGAAATGAAAAATGGTTCTCATTTGGGGCATGGAACCCCCTCTCCCTTATGGGCTCCTTAAATAGAGAGCTCAACTACTTGGGCTCTATTAATACAAGCCACTAGTTTGGCTAAAGCCAGTGGTCTCAGGAAAAGGTACTGAGACAACAGAGATGCCAATATTAGAGCATGAAGTCTGTTTCCCAGGTGGGATTCGATCTTCAAAGGGAAGTAGGAATAAAAGCTATCCAGTGTCTCCTGTGGTTTGACCAAATCTTCCAGGAAGGAGCCCATACCACCCTCAGATCTTTATAGACTTTGTGTCCAAAGAAGCAGACTCCTTTGACACTTTTAGTTACCTAAGCTAGACATCACCATAAAACCAGCTCTAGCCAAACCTTTTTGATCAGAGTGTTAAATAAAATTCGCTTGAAATCCACTTCTGAAAACAGCTTCATCCAATATAATCATTTGTGTATTGTGTTATCAAGACGTACCTCAAACAGGGAACAGGTGATTAGCAAATTCATCCACAGGGATCTTGCTCTTGATTTTACGGTGACAGATAGCACTTGATAAAGAACATAATAGAGACCACCCAGTGTTACATCTAATCCAACGCCTTCATGTTTTGAATGTGCAAGTTCAAACCTAGAGAAGGCAAATGAACTGTCTGGTGTCACACATACACTATGGCTATGAGGGGAAGAAAAGTAGTTCAAAGGCCATGGGTCAGAGGTTTTCTAAGAAAGACCGCTGAAGGAGCTAAACAGTCCAAGGGCCATCTGCAGGTGGGAGGCTGACCAGATTCTAACTTCTCTCCATCTCTGTCCTTGGTAATAACGTCTAGGAGTCTTTTTGCTAAACTCTACTGTGTCAGTCATGGACAGGCTGAGGGCTATTACCCTGTGAGTACCCTGAGTGTGCCTCATTAGGTACTTGCCAGGAAGCTATTTATATACTTAAACTGGCAATGTCCAAGCACATATTCTCTTATTAATAGGTCTGATATAATTAATATGAACAAAGATTTCCACTTAAATAATTTACCCTAACTTGCAAGAGTTCATTCCCATTTGAGAACAGCAGTTAGGCTCTGAACTTAGAACATACAGCTCATGATTTCCGCAATGCCCAAATTTTCCCATTACTTGAAAATAAATTTTGATGCATCCTAAATCACAACCCCCATTGCTGTGAGCTGCTGAGACGCCATTTCTGTAACTAGCCTTGTCTGGACAGGTGTAGGGTGCCACTGGCAAAGGCTGTCTAGAGGTGAAACTGTAAATATATACAAAAATAGGTATGTTTTCAGGACATAAAATTTCAATGTAAGTTTTTGTTTTTTTTTTCTGAAGGTAAAAGCATAGACATATCTCCTTCTGGTCTTTTTTCAGTTTTCTCAATACCAGGATTTTAGCAACTGTCATACTTTGGAGTCAGGAGGTTCTTCCTCCACTCTCCAGTCTTGTAATCTGAACTTTGAGTAGAGAGAAAAATAGCTCTCTTAACCCGGTCTACTCATTAGACCCTTTTTCCTCAAGAATTGGGGCCACTGGGCCAAATCTGGGCCACTAGTTGTTTTTATATTTTAAAAAATAGTTGGAAAATTTCAAATTAAAACTCCTATTTCATTGCACATAGTAATTACAGGAGATTCAAATTTCTGTGTCTTCTGATTGGAACACAGTGATGCTCCTTCCTTTCAGGTCATCAGTAGTTGCTGTTCCTCTTCAGCAGGAGTGAGAAGTTACAGCAGAGGCCACAGAGGCCCTCTGACCCTCAAAGCCTGCTACGCTTACAGAAAGAGTCTGCCAATCCCTTGCTAAGGCTTTATTTTTTACCAATGTGTGTCACACTGAACCTATGGGTGCTGATCATTTCACCAGCTGCTTCAGCCTCTAGAGACAAGACACAAGAGAACCCAGAGGCACTGGAATGGCTAGAATGGAGCTTTTGTTCTGAGACATCTGAATATTATCTTTTCCATGAGTGGAAAAGTGCTCATTGCATCCTGAACCTAGGTGACAGCACACATGAACTACACAGCATTCTTTGTGGAGCACCAAGAGGATTAAAGGTAGGACTTTATACCAGCATATACCTCAACAGCCCAGATGCTGTCACAGGGACACAGTAGCAGAGTTTAAGAAAAAACAGGTATCTGAAAATGGAGGACAGTTTTTGGGTTTGGTGGTGAATCATAAATAGATGAATTAAACATCCACTTGGACATGGGGTAACTCAGAGTGGTCTCACAAAAAGAAATGTTAATGTGTCCTATGAAACACTAAAATCTTTTCAAATTCTTCATTTTTCCATAACTGAAGAAAATGAACCTATTAAAAATGTACACACATCCACTTGAAGTAATGAGAACCCTGAATGAGACACCTAATTAAACAAGTCACAGAGACATAGTGAAACAGCTCCCTGGGAAAGTTTGTCTGGCAGTAAGATATACACTGGCCCAATAAGGATGTTTTAATAGTTCCCTACTGACTTGGAAGAATTAACGTACCTGATCCCAAATTGCTCTGTGTATAGCAGTTATCTGGTATTCAGAAAGCCTGATTAATAGTGTGTTGAAAAATAAAAATAAACAAGGCATTAGGCCGAAATTTCCCCAGTGTATTTTTTTTTTTTTTTGCTAATCTTCTTAGGCATTACCTTTAATGAATATTAGCGTGGAAGTATATTGTAACCACATCACTGAGAGGAAACTTGACTTCCCCTGAATTTCAGGATCAGCAGAAAGATGTCTTTAAAGCTCATCTTGTCTGGGGCTCTCACCCACCTTACGAGTCTATGCCAGTGAGTGAGGGTCTTAGTACAGTCAATCCCACCTTCTGTTTCACCACCTAATCCATGAAGACATGTATGGGCATGCCAGACACCCACAGGTGCACTCAGATAGGTGGTACTCTAAGCCTGCTGGCTGGGACTTTATACCTTTCTCCTTTATTTGAGATAAACCACCAGAATTCAAAGAAGTGGTATTATTAAAAATGTGATATTATTAGTAACAAATTACTTGCCACAAAACTCAAAAAAGATGATGACTGGTGTGTCTCATGCCACTGTCACACTGTGGTTTTAGCCACTGTTTAAACATGGGCAGTGATAGGGAATTCAGTCATAGCCATGGCTTTTTTTTTAAAGCAGCTCTGACAGTCAAAAGTTCTTTCTTACACTGAGCCTAACTCTCTGTCTCTAGAGTTTCTACTCATTAATTCTATTTTTACCATTTGGAGCTGGATAGAAAGATGTACTCAATGACTAATTAAATGTATGAAGATAATGACCACGGACATTCTCCTATCAGCCTTTTCCCCACAATCCACTCTGCAAATAACCCACTGTTCCTCACTCTCATATGGAATGGCATTCTTCCCATTCTTTCCCAACATCCCACACGCTTATCTTAAAACTTGAGGCTACCCTTCAGAAGAATTCCATTCTCGCTGAAATGGTACATAGCCACATTTCCAACCCTAGGACCTCTTCTGGCTTCAACAAAAGGGATTTCCCAGGACACTTTTCAGGCTGCAAAAAGAGGTACTACATCCCATGGTTTGGACTTCTGTATTACCCACACATGCAGAGGGAAAAGAATATTGCAGGCTTTACCTCAGATATCCTCTTCTTTAGAAAACTTCCACCTGTCTTTCTTCCATGAAATCAACCTGTCTTTCATGGAAATCCTCCACAGGACATCAAGCACCATGTCCTGTAAGCCACGTGATTTATGTGCCCATTTCTTCCACCAAAACTGGAAACCCCTTGAAGGCAGGCCTGTGACTTAATCATCTTCATATTCCTGGTACCCAGCACAACAATTCGCACATGGAGGACACATTTACAGATATCCCACATGAATGTATAATGATCACACACACATGCACATGGCTACACACACACAGAGAACTGCCGCAACAGATGAAAATTTGAGAAGGAGTTAGAGATCCCTCAAATTCTAGAACTTCCTCTTGACAAAAAATCTGTAGTTTCTCAATAAACAAATCTTACACAATGTCTACACCACAGTAAGAAATTTAGTCTGTACTTAACAAATCTTGTAAGCAACAGATGCCATTTAAAACTAACATAAAAAATTCTATGCAAGGCACTTAAGAGGAGGAAAGAAATGGCTAGGGGCAGGCTCCTGCAGAGACAACGGAGCTGCAGGATTCTACCCAGTCAGTTCTGGGAGCTGTGAGGGCTAAAAGACACAGGTGGGATTTTACTGCATCTCTGCAGGAGAGGCGTTGGGGTGGCTGATTAGAGAAACAACCTCTAGGAATACCCAATTCTCTCTCCCAGTAGTGTTGCTTGATGCAAACCTCTAATTTACTTCATTTTGTTGTCTAATTGCACCTCTAAGAACACAACTGAACAAAAAGGTCTCTCTACACCAAATGCCTGATGATCAGAAAACTGACTGTGGATAGGTGATTCTTTTGTAGGCTTGGGAACACTGAGCTAAAATGTTTTTGTGAGTAATCAACAAATTAACAGGACAGAAAAGATTTTGGATTCCAAATCCAAGACACAGTCTTTCCAATTACTACAAAAATCTTTACCTTTAATGCAAATTCAGCATGGGTAGAGATTGTAAAATTTGCACAGAGGCACAGATAAGACAAAAAAGATGTGTATACTGAAATGAAATAAAAGAATCTCCACATTGTTCTGAAATGTAGATCTCTCAATTTACTATGTATAAACCCAAATACAAAACCATAGGTGTGTTCCTTAATCAGAAGTTTGTTTGATTTTTTAAATTCCAAGAATTTATTTTTTGAAACAAAAACTCCAGAAGCCAATTATTTTCTAGGAAATAGGAGAAATAAATCTTACCGTCAGAACCAGAGGAATACTTTTGGATCTTAACCTGAAGTAAAACATTTAAAAGATCCTCTTTCAATTAGTTTGCAAGACTGTCATGGATTCAAAGGTTTAATTAGTAGCTCAGTGACAAATTCTACTCCATTCTCTTAATTTTCTATTCTTTTTAGTTTCCTCTAAAAAATGGAAAATTTGGGGCATCTGGGTGGCTCAGTTGTTAAGTGTCTGCCTTTGGTTCAGGTCAGGATCCCAAGGTCCTGGGATCGAACCTTGCATCGGGCTCCCTGCTCAGTGGGAAGCCTGCTTCTCCCTCTCCCATTCCCCCGGTTTGTGTTTCCTCTCTCGCTGTGTCTTCCTCTGTCAAATAAATAAATAAAATCTTTTTAAAAAATGGAAAAACTGTCTTCACTTAGTCAGTGAGCTACCTACCTTATTATCTGTAGTCCTGGCAGATGTTGAAAGCTGAACTCAAATTCTGACTTCTTGTTCTAAATTCCTAAATGCCTGACTAATCTGTCATTAACAACATGGCAATGGGGAGGCATGCTATAAATTCCCTCCTTAGGGAAGAGGGAGGATTCAAAGGCTAAGGGGATCAAGAAATAATGGGTGGAGACAGAGGTTAGTGCAAATTAGCAGACCCACAAGCTGCTCCTTATGAGGCATAAGGAATTCAAATATTACAGGGAGCGGAGGAGGGAAGTCACTCTAGGCAAGTGAGTCAGTGTCTGATCTCAGATGCTGCAGAAGATGGATGGGTAAAATACCATTTTCAGAACTATGAAGAGCAGAGGCTACTCGCTTTGGTTAAAGATCAGGTGGTACTTAGAACTGTCCAGAGATGAGAAATAAGGAGCAATGCAGACTTTAATAACCCCACTGGGGGCAAACAGCTGTCAGGCATTAGGTGTAAGAATCTGGCTGCCCAGGCTTTTGGTTGGACTCTTGTATTAAATCTCCTCTCTCATGGGTACCTATGCTCTCAGGGCGGTCCACGTCGAGAACTTAGCCCGGATGACCAATTAGGTAAAAACTACACAGCCTCATTTCACAAGACCCTCGTCCCTTGGTGACTCTTTTTTTTTCCCCCCAGGAACTCAAATGTGACCTGTTTTTTCTTGCTGTTTCTTCTACCAGAAACATATGAGTCTCTAATAACTCTTACTCACCCTCCACATCATCATTGGAATAGCAGGAAGGCTTTCTACAATCACCCTGTGTGAGTGTGCCTCCTCTGTTTCAAGTTTTTCCAGCACCATATTTTGTTACACTAGCCACACTGGTCAGCATTTGCCCAAAGTCACCTTCCCCTCTAGACTATGAACTTGAGGCAGTCAGGAACCTTGTTTATCAGTTCACTACTGTATCCTACATGCTTGGCTTATAGGAGGCACAAAACAAGAATTTGTTGAATTCATCAATGAACTCAAAAGAAAAAAAAAAAAAACTGAAAAAGACAAGGCACAAAGTACCTAGCAATTTTCTTTGTTTGGCTCTTCACACAAACATCTGAACACTGCCCTATCATTCCCCAAGCCAGGCAATGATTAAGACTCTCCCCAGACACTTGGGACACTATTCCCTGCCTTCCCTGATTTCCTTCCCACCTCACCCCTGATTCAAACATAACTTCATGTTATCCCTGTTTGGGAAAGTAATGATAAGATCCACCAGGAAATTATGATATTTCTCCTTTGCAGAGGCTTTGTTCTCAGGGGTAGTGCAAAGGGAAGACTGGATACTTTGCATCTTCTTTTTTAAAATAGACACTAAAAGGAGAGTATCTTTTAAAATAACAAAATGCATTTTCAGGTACCAGAGGAGAGCATTTCCCCTTCCCCTCTCAGTATGTTAGACAACTACACATCAAAGGGAGCTCTGAGTGGTGAAAACTTACCCGCTCCATTTCTTTGAAGTCATCATCTAGCTTGGTTCCTTCAGCTCCTCCAACCTTCTCACTCACTTTCTAAAGAAAACAAACAAAAAGGAGAATAATAAAGTTTCTTTTTAAAATTTGGTTAGAAGTTTCAAGCCCTTTCAGAAACATCATCTAATATAATCTCACAACCACTCTCTGACACAGGTGGGCAGTTCCATTTTCATAGGAGGAAACTGTGGCTCAGGTTTAAACAACCTGCCAAAGACCAAGCACTCAGTAGGTACTGAAGCAAGAGTTTGAACTTATTTATTCTGTTTTCCAACCCCAGTGGTCTTTATTATGTGCATCATTATATAACTACCTAATCACTAATAGTTTCCTTTTGAAAGTTCTGAAGGACAACAGCATCATACAATTATTATTTCCCTCTGATAAGGGATCTGAAGGTATGAAATTGCTAATTCTTCAACCTATTTCTCAATCGGCTATTGAACAGATAATCACAAGCAACCATCAAGCTGGTAAGAAAAAAATCAGCCCAGCTGATCCTCAGATAAAAGGACTTGATTAGCAATCTTATAAAGCATCCTGTAGCTGTCCATATCCTTATAAACATGAGATAAACCATATGGAAAGAAGTTGAGGGTATTTCTTTGCTACCCAATCAATTCCCATTATGATCCATTTTATATTCATCAATTCACATATGCAAATGATCATTTTCTACATGTAGAATTTATGTTCATTAAAAAGTTAAATGTCCTATTCTGTTCTGAAATAAAGATTTAAATTAAATCTGATAAAAATGTATGAATTGATCACAAGAAAAATACCTTGGTTTCATCAAAGGCAGGGATATTAAATGCTAATGACATGAGATCTTCTCTTAAAATACATTAATTATAAAGGTAGTCAGATGCTTTTCACTAGGATGTCACAGTATCGGATAAAGTTATCACACACACATATTGAAGTATGATTTTTCATTTCCTTCAATAACCACTGGACTGAAGGACTCTATAGGTAAGGCCACCACCAAGTCCAGACCGCTCAGTGACAACATGGGTCATCCCAGTAAGTTTATTCTATCTCCATCTAAAGGAGTCCTCGGAGACATGGCTCTGTCTCCTGGCAATGGGAGCTCTGACATTCTCTTGTTGGGGGCTTTCATGTATTCCTTACCCTCTCTCACTCTCTCCACTCCTGCTTTCTGCCATCAGGAAAAACTTCAAAGGAGACCACTACTGGAAAAACTGAGAGTATGAATTCTATTATCACTTTGGCCCTGTATACCAGATGCTGCCCATTTTACTCCAGCAGCAGTAACAGAAGAAATGTGCTAGAAGAAATGTGCTGCGATGAAAGACCACAGCAGAGATAGACTCCTCTGCTCTTTGCCAGATGCACAGAGTGGTTATGAAAATTAAATAGTATAGGATAAGAACCCATGCTTGAACCCATGAGATAGGCAGTAAATCCTAGTTCCCTTCACTTACCAATAGAGTATATATCTGCTTATGGTATCCTGGTTTCCCTATCAGTTCTCTTTTTTTAACTGTTGTGTCAAATCCTGAGAAGAATCTAGCAATTTTCATTAATATAATAAAACCTTGGATACATAAAGGTCAATTATTAAAAGTGTAACACTAATAAAAACAGTATTAACATCTTCATTTGTATAGCTGATACATTTTCACTTGCAATTTATCATTTAATAGGTGTATCAGAAGAACTATGTAGAGCACTTATTATTCCCAAGTTGCAGATGTGAAAACTGAGGGTTGCAAAAGTTAAACTGCCTGTCCAAGTTAGTGATATTTAGATAGGATGAGGTGGAACGAAGACCTGGATGCAGTTTTTCCAAGCTAAACCTTAGGCTTCTTTGCAGCTCTAGCCTTGGGGGGGGGGGGGGGGGGGTGCTGTCCATGGTGCTGGCCTTCTCTGCCTGAAGTTCCGTTAGAGTTTCTGCCTTAACCCTTGATCCTTCACATCAGCCTCTCACTTAACCTGTGTCCTGAATGATGCTAGTTATCAACTATTTCAGCAGTCTGTACAGACTCAGGATTTGCCTGGCATCAGTAGCACCTATTGTAAAGCCTGACTATAATATGGAACAGAAGTCAGCTTCTTTGCCTATTTCTTCAAGATTTTTACCAAACCAGCAATGAGAGTAAGGAAGGCCCTAGAATTCAATTTAGAATCTCCTAGTGGGATCCAAGTGCCAGTGATTTGACCTGCATATTTGGGATTGAGTTATAGAAAATCAGAAACAGAAGGAGCCTTATAGGTTATTAATATCAACTTCTGCTATCACCAAACAAATTTTTATGTGATTTTTACAGATTCAATGCCTTTCATTTTGCTCAGCTGATGACAGTTCTAGCTCATATTTCAGCCTCTTTTGTGTCTTATTATTCTTGAAATACATGGTTTTCATTTAAATTTGGACTGGGAAACTCTAATGTAGTGAGTCTTACAAAAACCAAGAAATATTTACTACACAACTTCCAATCAACTGTCTCTCAGTTCTAGCTGACTGTCTCCAATGCCAGGGAACCCACTATATCCCAACATCCCATTTTAGTAAAAAATAGAACCTCCTGTGATCTATGAAGGAGACATTTAATTTTTATTTACAAAATTATCACCAAAAATAGATGAGTAATGTTTCTATTTATAGTAATATTAGAGAATCCTGGTAACCTTGTGTTAACTACATTTTTATCATTTCTGGGGAATAAAATGTGGTCCTCATCAAAAGCACAAAGCCTGTACCACACTTTCAATCCCAAATTGTTCAACTGGGAACGATTTTAATTTCCCTCCTTTTTGCACTTAAAAACAGGATAACATCACAATAACTGGCTCATTATATCAAACAGAATACCAAATGGAATCACAATGGCCATTAGTAATTCAGAACTAGCCTATAACTCACACCAAGGCCAACATATTAGTCTACTGGCTTTACATATTTGGTTTAAGTTAATTAGTGTGGGTGGGTGGATGTGGGGGGGGGGGTTAAAAAAAAGAGAAAGTTTGAGAGATAATAGGCTCTTTCTCCTTTCTACAAAACTTGACCTTTGAGCTGCTCTGAGAGAAACAGTTCACCAAACATATTAATGAGGCTAACAGTTAGATACTGGTACTGATCTGATTGGTTGGTTGATATAAAAATTTCTTATCTAATTAGATTCTTGGGGGAAAAAACAAAATTCAAAATGACATCTACATTGTTCTTGAGGCTATTATTTTTTCAGGTCATAAAGGATCTAAATATATCAAGACATTGAATTAAACAGTGGGCTACATAACACTGACTCATTCCTTAGGAGTACAGCAAAGATTTTTCCCTCCTGATCTTTAAATGTCATTACTAAAACTTCTATCTTTTTATGAATAAGGGTCAAGGTGAGGAATATAGGCTCCCTGATTCTATCCGGCCAAAAATGAGTTGTTTTCCTTACTTAATACATTTATTTAAAAATAGTTTTGCCCTACTATTTTCCCATGAGATAGTTCCTAAAACCAAGATTTCATAGTACTGAATATTTTCAGATGCTGTTTAATATACTTTGGCTAATATGCTCGCCACTTGAAAAAATGATCACCTACATATTTTTAATTGATCACCTATTTACATGAACATCAGCAAAAGGTATTTGGATTACACAAAACAGTACAAATAAGCCAATATACTCCCTGTACCACCCAAACTGAAACAAAAAATCCAAATTATTAAAAAACAACTCTGTTCAAAACTCTGATTGTACATACTTAACACAATATTGAGAGCTTTGGCTTCTAATCATATCTACTATTATACCCTGCATATACTCTGTATTCCAATCAAATCAACAATTTCTCCTTCTTCTATCTTACTCTTCATTGTATTCCTCACAACAGGTACTTGGTTAAGATTTGTGGAACTGAACTACAATGTCCTTTTGTAAATATTAATGTTAGGTTGATGAGAGAAAACACAAAGTGGTGCAAATAAGACTGATCACCTCGCTGTAGGAACGTCTTTCAAAAGGAACAACTTCCCAAAAAAGAAAAAAAAAAATAAGACAATCAAATCACGTTTTAAATTAAAAGTATTAATTCTGAGTCTGCAGTAGCATTGTCTCATGCTGTTTTTCTCCATACACCAAAAAAGAAAAATGTCAAAGGGAACCAGTAACAAAAGACAGCTTAAATAAATGACCACTGTTCACAGCCCAGAGAATGCTGCACTGCTTTCCAAAAATGACTCATCCTCCCCCGCATTAACTGGCATCTCTGGGAAAAAGACACTACCTCCTCTAGTTACAGCTCTGATTTTTCCCTGCATTGCATTTCATTTACTGAACAGTGAAGACCAAAATACCATGTTTCTGACTACCTTTACAGAGGTCTCCTTGAAAATCACATCAGTGAAATTGAGTAGACTTGCTATGAAATTCACTCATGCAAAGTGGTTTACCTCTTACTTCTCTGTTTTTGTTTAGCTCTATCTCTTATTATACATCATACAAAGCTAGGTTTCTTTACCGTCCACCAAAATGTGCCGGTATTTATTCCCACGTCTTATAACTGGACCTCTTTCCTTTTTCTATTTTTTCACTCCTACTGATTATCTAACATGCTTACCCAGACCTCACCTTCTAGATCATCCTGACTGATCCCCCCAGCTGGAAGTTATTAGACTTCATTTGAATTCTTAGCGCATTATCTGTTGGGTTACCTGGAACTAGCCACTTCATGAATAAAATTGCTGAGATCTTTGCTCCTCTGAATTTTAAGATGCTAAAGACAGGAATCATATCTCATGCATTTTAAATGTCTAAGGCTGTAGTACCTAACAAAGTAGACATTCAATTATCAGTCAAAAAAATGATCTCAACGAATTATTCTAAGGCCAAAAATCATACATAAATTAAAGGAAGACCCTTAACTATGGGTTAGCACTTGTTTTGTATCTCCTTTCCCAGAGTTTAATCTTTTCTCTAAAGTATAATACCTTTTGCTCTATCAGTAACAGGCAAAAATTTAGGAAATTCAACAATCTATGCTGTATATTTTATTTATAGCCAAGGTTAAAGAAATTTCTCTTTCATTATAACCATTCAACATTTACCCACCAAATTCCTTTTAGGACAATTATAATTAGTATTAATAATATATATTCTTCTCATTAATCCTGACTCTAAGTATGTATGTATTTTAGTTTACATGCATATCACATATGTGTGTATAAATACACAGATAGGCAAACATGTTTGTGTTTGTTTATATATATGTATCATACATATATGATACACACACATATATGTGTGTATATACACACACACATATGACCCCACACATGAAAGAAAGTAAATATAAAGCGTTTTCCAAGTGTTTTTTAAAAAAATAAAAAAATAATTCATGAAGTGCTGCACTGTGTTTACTCATATTAAAACAATTACTTTAACATTCCATAAGTTGATCATACCTAGTTTTTTCAAAGCAGAAAGAAGGACGGTATTCATACACTATCCTGCCCATCTGCACTATGGAACAGCACACAAAATTTAATATACATAACATGGAATCTCACTGACAAGTAAGTCAAGGAGAGCCACGTGAATTAAGATTTTAGAACAAATTGGATTTAGAGTAAAAAGACGTGAATTTGGCCCTGACAATGATACCCAACAGCTGTGTGAAAGAGAAGATGCATAACTTCTCAGTGCCTCAATTTCCTCACTTAAGAAATGAAAAACAACATCGAACACTGGATTTTTTAAAGAATTAAATTGGACTGTACATATAAAGAGCTCATTCTAAACTATCAAAAATCATTATTAAAATAAGGGCTTCTTATGTCCTAACAAGTGGTCTTATACACATGAAAGTCAGAATTTTAAGTTGGTTTCTTATATTTGGCCAAAAAAAAATGCTAAGTAATTTAAATGCATTAAAGAACATTACTTA
The DNA here is from genome assembly GCF_963455335.1 of Martes martes. Lineage (NCBI taxonomy): Eukaryota > Metazoa > Chordata > Mammalia > Carnivora > Mustelidae > Martes > Martes martes. The sequence goes on along the minus strand of NC_137900.1, from coordinate 45,711,165 downwards.
ATGCACAAGTTCTTTAAAAAGAAATTATGATAACTACCTCTGTGAAACACAGTACTGTTTTCCCAGTACTTGTAGAAAGGCATCACTTATGATAATAAATAAAAGAAGCCCATATTCTAATTCTCCATGGACGTTCTTTAATCATTAAGAAGGTACCAAAAATTAAAAATTCTAATAGCTTGATGACATATCAAACATTCAGAAGGAAACAGGGGAGTCAAAATTACAGCAGTGCTTCCTTGGTATTTGGCTAAATACAAGTAGATCTTGTTTTTCCAGATGGTGGTATTCCCATGTTTGAAAGGCAGGGTGGATTCATTTCATGGAATATAAGTTTCACACCAGTTTTTCTCAGCTGTCATTAAGTTGGAATGCTTAAATGCCATGGTGTTTTGAAAGTGGATTTCAAAAATATATGTATTTATTTTTTCCCAACCAGTAACTTCCATTTTCTTAGAGAATGATTAAAGGCATTTTTATCTCCCTAAATTGGGCTAATTCTACTCCTTACTCTCAAGTAGAATTTGCATATTGAAGAGTGGAAAGTGGAAAGATTCCTTTTCCATGATATAAAAACTTGTGACTCCCCTTTCCCCCCAAGAATTCAATAGTATGAAAACTGATTTTCTTTAAATATCTGGAGCTAAAAACTTTGAAATGTGCTTGGGCGGGCTAAGCACTTCACCCTTTTCCCAGCTTTCAATCTCTCCCTATCTTGTTTCTGGTCAAATACTATATAGAAAAAGCAGTAACTGATTTGCACCATGTTATAACTATTTCTGGTGTGATTCACTGGAGTTAAAAGGAATAACTTTCTAAGACCCATTTCCCCAAAGTGAGAATTTCCAGTAGACTATGTAGCTGATTACTTATGTACCCAACTCAAAGGGATTATTGACGTATCAGGCAGAACTTCAGTCCCTCCCCAGAAAGACAGTTTATATTATCACCCATAGTTTCATTTGCAAATGGTCCTATTTTTATCTTCTAGAAAATTTTTTAAAAGTATGAAAAAAGCACAGAATAAAAGACAACCAGCATTTCTCTATTTTTCAACTTCTCAAATCAGCCAACACCTTATCAGATTAAAGATCATTTAGGAGGGAGGCTCGTCAGAGGGAAAGAATACTTCCATAAAGTTTCCCATCTCTGACAATAGAATAAAAATTTATACATTTTCACAGTCCACTGCAATAAGTCACTGAAATTGAACAAAATAAAAAAGGACAGTGTGTGCTAAAAATAGACTTGGGGCCAGAATTATGTCATGTGGTATTTTTAAAATTCTACTTAAAGCTTAGCCATAAATTCTCTTGAGAGAAAAAGAGAACTCACAAAGAGAAATAAAAGGTACCAGTAATTTATTTGAGGTTTCAGTCCTGGTTAATGAATGATGTAGAACCTAATGTCTGATGACTCAGTTGATAAGGTAAGGTGGAGTAGCCCTAGGCTTCCACTTGTGAAGAGAAACTGCTGAAAAGTCATTTTCTGTTTTGTGAAATGAAACCACAAACTCGCTGAGCCTCTGTTTCCTCATTCACAAAATGGGGCAGGCACAAGGTGTGCTCAGATAACCAGGAGGGTTCTAAGACCCCTTACAATTAAAAATTTGATGTCTTTTCTGTGATGGTTAATTTGATTGTCAATTTCACTAAACTATAGTGCGCAGTTTTTCAGTCAAACACTCATCTACGTATTGCTGTGAGGTTATTCTACAGATGTGGTTAACACCTACAACCAGTTGACTTTAAGTAAAGGAGACTATCCTTGATAATGTAGGTGAACCTCATCCAATCAACTGAAGCTCTTTAGAACAAAGCAGAGGTTACCCTGAGAAAGAAGAAATTCTGTCTACATATCTCATTGGCTCTTTTTCTCTGGAGAACACTAAAAGACACAATTTCTACCAGCTAGAATGCTACTTATATTACATCAAATGTGGATAATAAATCAGGAAAAGGAAGAAAACAGAAAATACCACGCAAAGTGTTTGAAAAGAAAATGCGATGGTATCCAATCAGGGTTACTTCAATGCAAATCTCATTCTGACAAAAACAAAAATAAAAACAAATCATCTTTACATTAATTCATCAAATGAAATGAGTGCAACAGAACTCAGTTTGAATGCCTACTATGTACCAGGGATTTTTGCTAGCACTGGAGCTTTCCTACGCAAATAAGACATAGCATATGCTCTCTGAAAACTTACAGTTTGGTGGGATATATGGATATATAAACAAATCATTTCAATATAATGGGTTTATATGTGTGTGTGTATGTGTGTATATATACATACATACATATATATATATATATATATTTTTTTTTTTTCTTAAGTAGAATACCAGGGCACCTGGATGGCTCAATCAGTTGAACATCTGACTCTTGGTTTCGGCTGAGGTTGTGATCTCATGGGTGGCAGACTTGAGCCCTGTGTTGGGCTCTGTGCTCAGTGGGGAGTCTGCCTGAGAGTCCCTCTGTCCCTCCCCCTGCTTGTGATCTCTTTCTCTCAAATAAATAAATCTTAAAAAAAAAAAAAAAAAAAAAAACAAGAAAAGAAAAGAAAGACAGACTACCATCAGAGTCTAGGATGGTCAGTTTGGCCTTAGCTGGCTAAGAAGACAAGATGGAGGAAAACTTCTGACAGCTGATCCCTGAGCTGATTCTCAAATGGGTGTGCGACGGAAGAGTAGACATGGAAAACAGGCAGAAACTTTCTCCTGTAGAAGTGACCACGTGACAAAAAGCCAACAAACATAAACATAGTATTTGCAGGAAAGTACACGAGATATCAGAATATAAAGCAGGAAATGGCAAGAACTGAAGCAGTAGGACAAAGAAGAGATCAAGTCGTAGTGGGGCTCTTAGCCACACCAAAGACCTTAGTTTTGTTCTGAGTGTTGGTGAATTTATGTAGCTGTTCAAGCACCACTAGAATCCCATTTTAAATAGTCCTATCACTCCATGTGCCCATTTTCAGTCAATCCTCACAGCCACCTTTAGGCAAACACTGATCTGTTTTTCATCTCCATAACTTTACCTTTTTTATAAATGTCATATAAATGGAATCATACAATAGGTAGTTTTAAATATCTGGCTTCTTTCACTTAGCACACCTATTTGAGTTGTTCTCTGTATCAGTAGTTCAGCTCCTTTTTATAGCTGAGTAGTATTCCACTGCTTGGTTTTACCACAATTTCTTTATCCATTCCTCTGTTGTGAACATTTGAATTGCTTCCAGTTTGGGGTTATTATGAATAGTGCTGCTATTAATATTTGCATACATATCTCTGTGGAGATTTTTTTTTTTCATTTATTTTGAGTAGAAACCTTGGAGTGGAATCACTGCACTGGGTCTAGTGATAAACGTATATTTAACATTTTAAAAAACTGCCAAAATATTTTCCAAAGTGATTTACCATAAGACCTTAGCTCAGCATTGATGGAAAGCCATTAGCAGCTTTTAAGCTGAGGAATGACATAGCTAAATTAATTTTGAAATCACTGGATTACAAAGTGAAGACTGACTTGGGAAAAAAGGTGATTGGAGACAAAGACACCAGTCAGAATACTACTACAATCCTACAATCATCCAGGTGGAAATGGGGGGTTGAACCAAGAACTCTGGGAGTAAGGTTGGACTCAGTAAATATTTAGGGTATAAAGAAAGCAAGAATTTGTGACTAATTTGATATAAGAGAGAAGCAGAGAACTCTAGGATGACTCCTAGGTCTCAGACTCTCTGCAAATGGATGGATGAACACAAATGAACAGAACTCGGGTACAGATTCACGGGGTTTGAAGTTCAAGTAAAATATGTCCAGCAGGCAACTGGATATATGAGTTTGAGCCTGTAGGGAGAGGTCAGGACAAGAGAGAGATATGTGGAATCAGCACTTTATATTTGATTTGTAAAACCAGCAAACCAGCAGATGAGATTACTCAGGTAGAACACGCACCGGGAAGAAGTTATAGGTCAAGAAGGAAACCCTGAGTAACACCAATAATTAAGGGCTAGCAGGTAGAGAAACCAACAAAAAGGACCATGAAAAAAAAAAGTCAGAAACTGGTTGGAGAATCTGGAAAGAGAAAGATCAAAGAAACCAAGGAATTAGTTTCTTAAATGAGTGTAAGCAAACCAGGAGGATGGAAGCAGAGAGTGGGGTAGTGATTAGAACAGTCATTCCAAGAACCATTAGACTTTCAGAGTCTGATAGCTCTGCAACCATGCAAACTGCTAGTTATGTGATTTGGGTTTGTGCAATGGGCTCAAAGGTAAAACACATGTGATCCAAAGGATACCAGGGATCAGACAACAGGAACTACATCCTCTTAATTTTGTGTCTAGTATTTCTTCCATCTTACTTTATGCCTATAGAAATATCATTTGGAGGCACAGGAAATGCTCATGCAAAGCAGAGAGGCTGACAGTTGCTGAGTCCCAGCTGTGGGGCAGAGCCAGAAGCTCCAAAGAACTCCATTTTCATCACTGTGTCTGGACACATCCCAGGGACCTACTTCACGTTGTCCCCACATCCCAGGGACATACCTTAGCTTTGCAGAGAGAAAACATCAGGGACAACCTGCAAGCCAAGGGGGATCTGATGACCTGGGAGAGATTTCCTACAAGTACTTCACACATCAATATAATCAGCTCTCCATATAGCATTTTATGTCATCAAATGTGGCAGCCAAGCTCTATTCTGAGGAAAATGCTCTTCCCTTCCTAAACCAAAGGAAGTTAGCACCATGCTCCATAACAGCAACAACAAATCATAAGCTTAACCTTAAATAACAATAGGGAAAAGTTACAAAGAGACTCCAGAGACGGTCATGGAAGTGGTTCAATGAAGAGATACCAGACCCACTATTTTATACGGAAAATCACTGATCTACTAACAAAGGAATTAAACTGGCAACAAAGAAGAACCACACGAGACAGAAAGATGGATCTCTGTCTGACACATCAAGTTGATAATTCCCATATGCAGAAATTCCATCATCTGAACCTAAAGCTTAATAAGCACCTTAGTGACAGGACAGATATATAGATAGAGATTTCATTTATGATGCTGGACAGAACTTCCTCAATACTAATCAGCCCAGCCCCATCCATGAAGGCTGTGCACTGATGGCTGCACGCATCTGCTTCTACGCTCAGCTGCAAGGTCTGCTGCCTGTTCTGCTGCCAGCTCTCTGGAGACGCACAGCGCACAGGCTCCATGCTCAAGTCAGAAGAGCTGTGGGGGAGGCTCCCCCCATCACACACATTCCTGCTCTGCCTTTTTACCCACAATCTCTAGTATCAGAACGTCCTGGGTCCTCTGTTCTTGCAGGTACACCTAACAGGAAAGGCAGCGACAATAGCTGGAGCATCTCTTCAGAGTAATGTCACTGCATCCCCACCCCCGTCACCTAAGAGTTAACATGATTCCTTTTTCCCAATATGCTTTCAAGTTGTGGAAAGAAACTACTGACTTGACTGTCCCATTTCCTACTGCCTCAACCCACTATGTACAGATAGTCGTATTTCATACTCTTTTATAATTACATATATGTATGGCATATACATACATATATGTATGTATTTATATTTATCTATATAGCACTTGATAAGCAAAAGGAAAACACTTGGCTTTTCTACAGGTTTACAGTTGCTCAAAGTTGTGCATTAATTTGGGGATAGGCTCTAAACACTAGGCATTCCAAACTAACACTAATGGTTTCCTTTTCTTTCAAGTTTCAGCCCAGTGCTTTTCAGTCACATGGGAGACTTGCTCTTAAATGAGATGACTGCTTGCTGAGGTCTAATAAAAGTATGCCAAAAAGTAAAATGGAAAGGCCACAGGCTAGAATATTCTCTTTTTAATTCTGCTGAAGCTTAGTAATGTGCTGATGGCAGCACCTCCTGGTGAGCAGCAGGTGGTGAGTTCAGGGACCCTCAGAAGCTGTTCTCTTATTTGTTCACATTGGACATGAGAGGAAGGGACAGAGGGATATTTAGAAGGGACAGACTATCAAGAGGAGGCTGGGTACCTGGGGGGAAGGTAAAGCCAAGTGGATACTAACAAGGGAGCCCAGTGTCTGTTTGAAGTCTCTTGTCCTTATCGTGCGGGAGGCAGGGAGAAAAAGAATGAGTTAAAAATTTAAATTTATTGCAATGTCATTTATATGCTACATAGTTTACTTACTTACAGTATACAATTAAGTGATTTTTAAATGTATTTGTAGAGTTGTATGATCACTATAATCTAATTTTTTAAGTTTGATTATGCCAAAAAGAAACCCTGTACCCATTAGCATCACTCCCTGGGCTCCTCCGCCAATTTCATTCCATGTCCCATCTCTTGATAAGCATTACTCAAATTTCTGCCTCTGCAGATTTATCTATTTTGGACATTTTACTGAAATGAAATCATGTAATTATGTAGTCTTGTGTCTGGCTTCTTTCACTTAGCACAGTGTTTGCAAGGTTCTCCCATGTTGCAGCACGTGTCAGTAGTTCATTCCTTTTTACCGGTGAATACCATCCCACTGTACAGAGGCATAAAGCTACCTCATAGGGCAGTCATGGAGATCACAGTAACTGACAAAGGGCTTTGTCCACTTCACCAATGCAAAGGGTCCATGTCATTGAAGTATAAGTACCACTGAGAGTACTTCCCTAAGAGCCACAAGGTGATATCAGATGGAATTTCATGGACATGGTGACAGCAAGGCAGAGGTTTCCAGAAGACTTCCACCTAGGATGAACTTGTGGTGGAAAGAAGAAACATGAACACATTCCAAAATACAGGCCAGTTAAAGGTCTGAAGGCCAATTCCATATATGGCATTGTTCTAGAGGAGGCTCTTTAAGAGCAAAAGGGTATACCCATGGATGCTTGTTACTAAAGATGAATTTATAATTTACATTTCTGAATGTAATGCTACACTGAGAATACATTTTTCAGAAGTGACCTCTTCTTGGCAAATCAACTCATTTTACCAAAGTTCTGTGCTATATTGGTTCACAGAGTTAGCAAGAATGTAAGTAGGAGAAAATGAAAAGAAAATGAACAAATTCAGAAGCCTATAGAGTATAGTTTGCTTTTTATGGCAAAATGAGGAATTCCAATTATGACTTTGGATGAGGGCTGGAGGGAAGGGGAAGTCTGGTCACCCACCAGGACAGAATCACTACAGGAGGAAACCTGGAGTGCCGAAGGGAATACACCATCTCATAGGTCCTTCTGTGTGCTAGAAAACAGGGAAGGGCAGGGATGGGAACCCTGAGGATGTGGGGTCAAGATGAAGAGACATGCTAGGGTCAGACAGCCAGTCAGTACCAGAGACAGGACTGAAACCCAGGTCCCAATTCCTGGACCCAGTACAACCTGTTCTCCAGGAAAGAGTCCACTTGGGTTGGCTGTAATCAATAGAAGGCTGCAGCATCAGAGGACACTTTAACATGCAAAAATATTTTAAAACATCAAACTTGTTTTCAATAACTTTATATGGCTAAAAATGCTCACTAAAATTTTCTTGGTCACAAGAATTTTTTAAAATCAATTCAGTTTTCCTGCCCTTCAATTATAAACCCAACTGTACTCTCCCATGTAAAGACGTCCAAACCCCTCAGGGCTCCCACAGTCCCTGGGCCTCACTCTAGCCAGCACTTGTAAGACTGCATTTTGTACCACTGTCATCTAGTTGAATGTTTCTCCAGCTCTTCAGAGTTCTAGAAGGCGTGATTTCAGTCTTCTTCATCTCTATTTCACAGTGCCTAACGCACGCCTGGCACATAGCTGGTCTGCAACGTAGGAGCAGAGAAGGCGGTGGAAAATTTGCGCACCAGCCTCTACACTCATCTGGTCTGCTTATTTTTTTCCTTTAACTTCCTTTTTCTAGTCAATTCTATTTGCTGATATTCCTGTGAATAATTGCCTTGTCATTGCCTTGTCTTCTTCCCCCTCTGCCAGTGACAAAGCTTGAAGGCAAAGGTAGATACAGAAAACAGGGTCATCAGCGGGTAGCTGTGGACACATTCTCTAACAGTACTATCTTAAACAGGGGTGTTTTTTTGTTCGTTTTTATGTTGGCATGACTATTGATAAAAGTCTAATGAAAAGAAGTTAGAGAAAGCAGAGTAAAAACAAGAGCTGGCCTACTCAACACCCACTTAAAACAGGGTGATGGGCTTTAAGGAGGACACATGTGGTGATGAGCACTGGGTGTTATATGCAATCAATGAATCACTGTACTCTACATCTGAAACCAGTGATGTATTATACAGTGGCTTACTGAACATAATAATAATAATAATAATAATAATAAAGACAAATGATAAAGGCAAGAAAAAAAAACAACAACATTAGAAATCAGACAAAGGCAGCCTTTTATGTGCTTGCTTTCCACCATGGCTGGCATAAGAGCATTTGGCTACTTTCTAATATCTGTCATTTATTCATTTGAAAAATATTTATTGGATGTCTTTTATGTGTCAGGCACTGAAGATACAGTGAGGGGATGTGCAAAGGCCCTGAGGAATATTGGGATAAGGTTAGCTCTTCCAAGAGGCCGGCAGGAATAAAGGTTGGAGAGGGAAGGAGAAAGCATCCAAGATGAAGCTAGAGATGCCAGCCGGATCCACACCCTGCAGACCCTTTTGAACTAAATGAAGGCCTTCATCCTTAAAGCAATAGGGGCGAAACATGAGAGGATTTATGATTTTATAGCATCACACCTGATATACTTTCCACAAAGTCACTCAGTCACATGAGAGCTTGGCATCACAAAGGATGTGACTTTGGGAAGAGGTCTGATTCCTGCTGTCAGGGCTCTACAACATTTTGCTTTCATTTGCAGGACCACAGAATCGTGACTGTCACAAGTCCGGCGTGCACAAGAGAACATACGGCTTCTCTCTGGAAGGAGTCCTGCATGCATCAAGTCCCAAATTTGCTAATGAAAACATCCTGTTCTCTAAGTAGGCTAGAGAAAAAAAAAACATAGATCTTTGTTTGTTGCTGTTCTTTTGTTTGGGTTTTCATTCCCCTCCCTACACAGCAGTGAAAACCCACATCAGGACTTAATTTTCTGAAACCCAGAAGAAATGTTCAATGAATTATTTTATAGTTTCCTACAAACCATGTTGCTCTTGAGTGAATTACCATCTACTCTTACATAATATTTCCTAACTTAGAGTATGTATCAGCCTGTCATTTAAAGCTTAGGAGAATATCTTTAGCAAAGCAGAAGGTCTTAGATTACCACACGACTGCTCGAGGAAAAAGTTATATTGTGAAGTACAAAAAAAAAAAGAAAGAAAAAGAAATGGAAAGAAAGTATCTTGCAATTTAATTACTATGGTACATCTTCTCTACTAGTTAAATCCAGGCACCTCTCCTTTATTCTTATAATGAATTAATTTCACTCAAATAGGTATGACAAACATGCCTAGATACACACTGGATTTTAAGGATCCCAAGGAACAGGATCCCAAAGAAAAATTAAAAGTCAAAGAGGAAGACTAGTTTCACAGAGCAATCAAGCACCTTATTTCAAACTCCAAAATGTAAACATCTAAATAAAAGGCACTTTGCCTTTAAAAAGCTAGCATTTTTTGCCCTATTTGTTATGAACACTTTTAAATATATAAAATTTAACAAATACAATTTAAACTCCTTTTATGTCTGTGCCCCCCAGGATATTGCTGCTCTTCCCAATGACAGTTTGGTTCTTCTATGGCCCAAGCATCTGTCTTTATTTGGAGATCTCCAAAGCAGCAGCTGGGACACAGATAAAGGGGCAGTGGTCCCACCAAGCAGAGATGGGGAGTGGGAAGGGGCAGAGAAAGGCAAGGCCAAAGGTGTGTTCTGAGCAGGAGCTTAGTAATGTGGCTTGATCATGTAGTACCCCTGTGAGGGGCCATGCAGAATACCTCTCAGTATTGTCCCCTGGAGGAACAGGAAGGAAGCTCAGGCAATCCTATGACTCATGTTCCCATCCGTTGAAGGCCGCCCGCAGGTGCTTTAACAGATATGTCAGGCAACACACAGGAAAAGCAGAAAATTCTAAGACTGACAAGAAAGTTCTAGGGCACAAAGGCTGGAGGTGGGATACTGAATCTGTCCGCCCAGGCTAGGCTGAGGTGATGTGACTCTCTTCACACAGAGCATATGTATAACAGGAGCCAGTAAAAGTTTAAGGAAAGTAGAAAGTAAAAATAGCACTTGAAAGTCATTGCTACAGCCTGTCTCCCCCCACCAAAAAATTCATGTTGAAACCCTAACCCCACTATGTGGTCAGTGTTAGAAGGTGGGGCCTCGGGGAGGTGATAAGATCATGAGGATGGAGCCCTCATGAATAGGGTTGGTGCCCTTTTTAAAAGAAACACCCAAGAGCTACTTTGCCCCTTCTACCACACAGGGACACAGTAAGAACATGAGTTCTATAAACTAGAAATAAAATCCTCACTAGACACCAAATCTTGGGCTTCCAGCCTCCAGAACTATAGGAAATAAATTTTGGCTGTGTATAAACCCACCAGTCTATGGCATTTTGTTATAGCCACTCAATGTGCTAAGGAAATCAGATATATTCTATGACATATTCTCTAATTAAAACATTCTTCTTTTATATAGCAAATTGTCTTTCAGAATTCAAAGCTTCCCTTGGAGGTCTGACCTGCAACGGAGAAAAGTCATAATCAGATTGTCCTCCCTCCCTCCCTTTTTTGTATTTACAAAACTTTGAAAATATAAAAATTATTCTCAGCTTGTGAGTTGTTCAAACACAGGCTATGGTCAGATTTGGCCCACAAGCCACAGTTTGCTGACACGTGTAGTGTAGTATCCACTAACAATATAAAGACATCTTTTCTTTTTTTTTTTTTTGCCATTTATAAATGGTATCTTACTGACCATATCCTTCCATATTTCCTTACACATGAAACTTATACAATATGCTGTATGTAAACCATTTGCGTTAACTGCTGTATTATGTTCTACTGCAAGAATATATAAAAAATTTGTTTACACATTTCCTTAGAGATGTGTATTTGGGTTGTTTTACTTTTTTCAATATTACAAACAATGCAGCAATAAGCCTCCCTCTGTGAGTGCCTCCTGCTACACCAGCAAGAGTTTTCTTTAAGATAAATGCCTCAAAGTAAAATTACTGTGTCATAAAGTATGTGAGTATGTGAATCTTCAACTTTGGTTACTTTCCAAAGCAGTTGTATCAATTTAGAGTCCCACCTGCAGTGTAGTGAAATTCCCATTTCTCCACATCTTCCTCAATATTGTTTGACAGATTTCTTAATTTTTGTAAGTCTGATGGTTATTAATTTATATCACATCATTGTTTTAATTACCATATTTCTGATTACTAGAGAAGTTACCTCTCCTTTCACACTAACTGATCATCTGTGATTCTTTTTCTAAAAAATGTATATCATGCCCCAATTTTTTTTTCTTGTGGGTTTGGCTCTATTATGGGGTTCTCTTTTCTTATACATGTTATGTCGTGGTTCCTCATACCCCTTTTATTTTTAAAAGTTCTGGCTGGCTGTTACTGGAGTGGATCAAGAGAGTCTAAACCTACTTCCACACCCAGCAAGTCCCAAAGTACTGAAATCCCCATTACATGTATCACTCCCTTTGGGTAAATATAAACATATCACTTGAAAAGTATGGTATCCATCCATTCACGCATCCACTCACTCATTTGCAGACATTTATTGAGTATCTGTTATGAAGTGGCATTCCAGTACTAACAGGGAACATAAAGATATAAAAAGGCATAAAATAATGAGCATATTCAACTACAATGAAGGATTAGTCATCAGATGAACTAAATGTCATTTAACATGGAGTACAGCCTTGAAAATTTTTAAAAGAGAGCATGTGATGAGAGGTCTACTCTGGGTGGATATGGTCAAGAACATGGGGATTCCCTCTCTTCCCAGCAGCTAATCTAGGAAAACAGCTTCAGGTGACAGGGGCTGGCTGCCAGTGCCTCTCATTCCTCCACCCCCAACCCCCAACCTGCCCCACTGCAGAAACACAGAGCTGGGTGGGGGCTGCTAAGACAGTTACATCTCCCCTCCCCACCTCAGCTCACATTTGTAAGACAGGGCTCTGCTTCAAGAGCAACAAGTTGAGAATAATGGGGCCCCAATTTCCACAATTCTAGCTCACTCTAGAATATAGAGATTGCCCACTGAGAGAAGCAAGCTAGAAGACCAGGGACCACCCAGAGCCTGCTTGTAGAGAAGGCTGCCCCTCTGGGGGAAGCAGGCTACTGCCTCTGCCCCACAGATATCCTGCTCTGGAGAAGAGGCAGGCCCTAATGACAGAGGGCTCTACCACACTGTCTAAAGAGTCTGAATTTATTCATGCCTAAGGACACTATCAAAAACAATGGAGATTCTGATGGCAAGCAGTTAATTACATGGGGGCTAATAGCGTCATAATATTAGTAGAACAAAATGAACCAGCCATAAATTCCATAGAGAGTGCCTGAGAGACATCCAAGTAGAGTGCTCTTGAGATCACACACACCCCTGAGGGGCCAGAAGGTCAAGAACACATCCTAGGCTGCACCCCCTCAAGAGTAACCATAGTGGGATATAGAGTAGACATAAAAAAAAAATTCCCCAGCTTATACCAGTGAGTGTGGAAGTCTTACCGACTGAAGGGGCTAAAGCCAACACTGGCTGAGTAATAAATCATTCTAACCTAGAAGGAAGTCAGGGAGTCCAATGTAATAAAAGTACATTCATCCCTCATGGTCTTTTCCAGCTCAGCACACATTCAGGAGAGACTGAGGGAAGTCCTCTGAACTACCAGACTTAAAGCAGGAGGAAACTGTGAATTCCCTGAACTGTGAGAGCAGTGTACAAGCCATACACACACTCAAATGGTGAACACAGATTAAACACAAACTTTGATCAATAAATGATGTATGTAGGGATGCCTGGTTTGCTCAGCATGCAACTCTTGATCTTGGGGCAGGAGTTCAAGACCCACACTGTGCATGAACCCTACTTAAAATAACTAAATAATTAAATAGATAGACTGTTGTATGTCAACCCAAGGAAAACCCCTAGAAAGACAGGTTAAAGATGAAAACAGGGGGAACAAATCTGAGCAGGTAAGTCATATACATAATGTGGAGAAAATACACTTCACAAAATTAGTTCAACCAAATCACTAAATGGATAAACAAGTTACCAAACAAGGAACTTCACCCAGTTTTCTCCAAAGGGGTCGGGGGGAGTCAGTATTTAGAGATATTATATTACCTAAAATGCAATTTTCAACAAAAAATTACGAGACATGCAAAAACAAAAACAGAGGAACAGAAAAGTATGATCCATTCACAAAGAGGGAAAAAACAGGCAACAAAAGCTTACAGGGGCCCAGAAGTTGGAATTATAGAGACTTGAAAGCAGCTTTTATAAATATATTTGAAAAATTAAAGGAAACCATACTTACAAAGTGAAGGAAGCTATGGTGGCAATGTCTCATCAAATAGAGAATATCAGTAAAAAGATAGAAATTATGGAAAAGAACAAAATGGACATTCTGGAGTTAAAAAAAAGCAGTAATTGAAATGAAGAATTCACAAGAGTGGCTACGTAGTAGATTGAAGTGGCAGAAGGAGCAATCCGCTGACATGGTATAACAGATGAAGAGAGACTATCCAATCCACAGGACAGAAGGGAAAAAAGAATGAACAAAAGTAAATAAACAAACACAGTCTCAGAAAGGTGGAACAAGATTACGTGTACAACATACTCATAATGCAAATACCAGGAAAAGAGAGACAGGAACAGAAACTTCCTGGATCTGATGAAAAACATTAATCTACCCTTCTACGAAGCTCAATGAACTGCAAGTAGGGTAAATGCAAAGAGAACTGTATTCAGACTCCTCAAAATGTTGAAAGCCAAAGGTAAATTGCTCAAATCAATAAGAGAAAAACAACTTGTTCAATGGAACCACAGTAAGATTAACAGGTTACTTCTCATCCAAAACAATGGGAGCCAGAGTGCTGGAAGAAAAATCAGGAAAAGACAAGTACATTTTGATTGTGGAGAGAGAAAGACCCCTCCCAAAAAACATACTTGGAAATGGTCTTCATAGGTACTAGGAATTCTCAGGGAAGAACGTGGAAGAGTTACCACAGCAAAGTCATGCTGAGAAAATATGAAGGAAAATACAGATCTCAGTTGTTAAATGATTTTACCTGAAAGGTGACTTTTTATTGAAGTTAGAGAAAATCTCTCAAGAACATGGTTTGAATGTTTATGAGAAGTCAATAGCTCTTTCATCTCAAAAGACTGTTGAGACATTTCTCAACTAGATCTGTCACTGAGCCATATGTATTTAAGTTGAGGTATGAAAGATACGTAGAATCATTTGTTAGTTTTCAGAAAGGATTCACTAAATTATTATTAACAGCTTGTAAACATGAGCCATGTGGGTGACACTGAAGGTAAAAGAACGTGAGGCCAATTATGTAAGACAACCAAAAATTTATTCATTCATATTCTTTTTTTTTTAAGATTTTATTGATTTATTTGACAGACAGAGAACACAAGTAGGCAGAGAGGCAGGCAGAGAGAGAGGAGCAGGCTCCCCACTGAGCAGAGAGCCCGATGTGGGGCTCAATCCCAGGACCCCGGGATCATGATCTGAGCTGAAGGCAGAGGCTTTAACCTACTGAGCCACCCAGACGCCCCTCATTCATATTCTTTTAATAAATATTTTATGTATTTATTTAGGGAAAGAGAAAGAGAGTGTGCATGTGTGTGTATGAGCAGGGAGAGAGGCAGAGAAAAATGGAGAGAGAATATTAAGCAGGCTCCATACCCAGCACGTGGAGCCTGACACAGGGCTTGATCCCAGGACCCTGAGATCATGACCTGAGCTGAACCCAAGAGTTGGATGCTTAACTGACTGAGCCAGCCAGGTGCCCCTATTCATATTTTTTATTGGAAATATAAGATTTCAAGATTTGTAAAAATAATAGGTGCAGTCAGAAGAAATGCTGTAAGGCTTTCTAAACACTGATTATTGGTGCTACAAAAGAAGATAAGAAATATATAAGGTGAGAATTTGAAGATACATTATAAAAACTTTGGTACAGAAACAACACAAATGAAACCCACAAAGACCATTTATTTATACCACTGCAATAAGCTTGCTTTGGCTCTCAGTAAACATTAAATTTTTAAATTGTCTCCTGAGCGTTCAAAATGAGCTTTTATCGCTGAACGCTATTTATCTTTTACAGTAAAAGCAAATTTACCAATCAGGCACTGGTGATTTTGGTAAAAGACATCTGTGAGAGAAAGAGAGCATGGGCATTAGTAAGGTTGAGATAATGAGCTAACTTGAAGAACCTGTTAATTGTGTTTAGCGTGCCCTGGGTATGCATCTCTCAGCTACATCTACTAGTTCCTCCTAGAAGCCTAGTTGTTATAATCATATATGGACATAAATTACACAAAAGAAAATGGCCAATTTAAAAGACAATAAGAAGTGATAGTAGCAGTCCCATAGGACAGGGAAAGGAGGTGACCTGTAATTGTCTAAATCCTATGAGCCATTTGAGAACAGAAGGAATTTTTGTAAACCAACATTTTGCTGCACATTCAAAAGCCACAGATTTAAATTACAAATAGAAAACAAAATGAATATTTCCAAAAGAAAATGAATGTTTGTGATGGCATGGAGAAACTGTTTTCTCCTGAATAATGGATATTAACTGTATTCAAGAAGATCTCATCCAGCAAGAAGACAGCAGCTACATACCTATGAGAAACTGTAAGCTGAAAATGCCAACTGTTCAAGAGTAGAGACTAAGAAAGTTCACTCAATAGAAGATTTTCATAATCACTATGATCAGCTCTGAGGTTAACTTAGATAAACAGAGGAAACCTGAAAAGCCACACTTCCTGGGGTCTAATCCTCCCAGTTCCTGGTTATGTCATCTTGGACAGCTGTGTCACTTCCTCAATACCCTCTGATTCCTCAATAAAACACAGTCTACTGATTGTACTTCCAAGGGTATATGGAACTGGGCAGAGGAGGAATGAATCCTTAGCTAATATTATAGTGTTCTATGTGTATCCTGGGCTACATTACATTTGGCTAGGATTAAGAGTGTCACTAAAAACCCTAGGCAGACTATCACTTCATAAGAACTGATTTTCCTCTTAAAATGGTCAGAAAATCTGACCCATCTTAAGCAGAGCATTTTAAAGTTATTACCAATGAGAAAGTTATTACCAATGAGAGTGCCTGGGTGGTTCAGTCAGTTAAGTGTCTGCCTTTGGTTCAGGTCATGATCCCAGGATCGGGTTCCCTGCTCATTGGCGAGCTGGTTTTTCCCTCTCCCGCTACAGCTCCCCCTGCTTGTACTCTCTTGCTCACGCTCTCTGTCAAATACATAAATAAAATCTTTATAAATAAGTAAATAAAAGTAAGTACCAATCAAATATTTATATTTTCCAGTACTTTTTCTGGTTGCTGCCTCTACTGATTTCATCTTTTGATATATTCATTACAACAATGATTGATGCATCAGAGATATATTAATGCAGAAAAGGTCTGCTAACTTTTGGACTGCTGTTCACTATCTTTATTCAAGAGACCTTTAATCTTCTTATTGTAGACTTTTAACATAGGTAGAAATCTGCTTTGTCTTTGTCCCACTTAAGTCTGAATTATGGCTTAGTAATTTGAAATATGCTTTATATTGTTGTGTTTGAGGGTCCATGTCCCCCAGGGTGATTATGAAAATTAAATTAGCTAAAATGTGTGAAAGCATTTTGAACAGTGTCTAATACTCAGTGAGTGCTTTAAGTGTTGGTTATGATATTAATAATTATTATTTGGTTATTATACATTATTATAACCATTTTATTGTTAATGCAGACGGGCAAGGTGGAGAGTGTCTGGCTCTAATTCTGCCTCAATATCTCCGAGCTAAGAGATCATCTGGGACCACAGAGGTAAGATGACTGGGCATTATTTTTGACATCACTGCCCTATTTCATGGTCTTTATTTTCCCAAAACTACAAATGTGTACTGAGGAACAAGGATATAAGTAAGCACATGTGAAAATACACTTTTTTCCTTACATCAGCTAAAAAAGGAGTAGGAAATTTAACAGAAACTTTCCCAAGAACATAAGAAACAGACTACAGACTGGTTAAGCAAAATTTGGTACTTTCATTTAAGGAACCACAGCTACTTAAAATAAAGGAAAAGATATTCATTACATGTTGTAAAGTGAAAATATGTCAGGCTTAAAACGTACGATCCTGTTAAAAAATATACATATAGAAAACTAAAAGAGAAGACTAAGTCCTCAAAATATCAAAACTATTTCTGGTGAGGGAATTATAAATTATTTTTTTCCTTCTGTTTGTTTATGCTTTTCGTAATGAATGTAGATTACTTTGTAATTCTAAAAGAAACCCTGAAATAATCAAGTTCCATGGAAGCCATTGGATGAGGCCATTTCATTGTGAATTTCTCAAGCCAGAAAAGGAGTCAGGTGGGTCTGCATTTAGGGGCCAAAATCCAGGCAAGTTAATCCAAGCCACCAATCTCCGGGGCTGAACAGAGATGCAGAACCCAAGCAAATTAGCAAGAAAGAAAGTGCTAGAAGCCTCATAAAGAAGTGACCATTACAGCCTAACACACAGACCTCATTTGGTTACCAGTCTGATCTTCCAATAAAACTTCTCCCTCTGATTTGCCTTGGTTATTCGCTGACCAACACATTGCCATTCAATCCCATCAAAATGTCTTTTCTTGAAGACAATGTAATAACTACTGCAGCAAACATTAACTGTATACATTGAACACATTTTTGTACCTTACCCATGAAGGGGTCATGGTACAAATGGACATCATAGCTCATACATTTAGAACTACCAGTTTGGATTGCTGCACATACTTAATTCCTCAGGCTATGGGGCTTTTTTAAAAGTAAAACTTAGAAAACTGAATATTAAATCCTTTATCTTTATTTCTCACATTTTCTTATATTTTAGGTGAAAAACACCTATAGACATCAAAAAAATGCTAAGAAGTAAATTTCATGTTTGATTTGTCTTCTCTCCACTCCACAGAGTCAGAAGATCATGCATTTAATTCATTTTCAGGTGAATCTCTGTTGTGTCATGTATCAAAGAAAAAGTTAATTTTTTTGGTGAGAAAAGATGATACCAAAATTACCATGTTAAAACCAAGCAGAATAAATTAAAACATCTTTCATTCTATGGATAAATTCCAAATTCATATCTACCTTGTCAATGATGATTGTTTGTTTGGCTCAACTATAACTTTGTAAATAGGATATTCAACATATCAAAAAATATATGGGAGTTTCTGTAAATAAGTAATAGAAACAAAAAAATTCTACTTATCAAAAAGACATGTAATGTATAGCTTATTAGCACAGGTGGAATAAGAACTGAAGTGCAGAAAAGATTCTTTACATAGTTAGCATATTTAAATATTGATAAGTACAAGAGCATTCAAACTTTCCAATGCATGGGGGAAGACATGTGTCTGATTCCCGAAGCTTGATTTTACATTCCAGGTAAGATCTGTTCTCTCTTCATATTTATAATTTGCCCTAAATTTGGCAGATCATGAAAACTTTAATTGAAATAGGCTTGGAAACAGTTCCTACTGTCTGGAAATAGTTAACTCACATTTACAATGCTACACACTTTAGAGTTTGGAATCTACTTGGTTAGCTGAGCCACTCTGCAAAGTAAGTAACATGCAGCATATTTAACACTAAGACAGGATGACGTAACATTTGCTATGACTATGAGAAGATACTTGATTTTCCATTAGTTTTCCCAACAGCCCTGAAGAATAGGTAGATTGTATCATCCAGATTTTACTCAGGAAGTTTAAAAGCAACCTACTCAAAGTCTTATAACTACTCTGACTAAACCAGGGTACACAGGTATCTTCAGGCTATACTGAAGATTCTTTGAGAAAAAAAAATTGTCCAACTCATCATTTTGACTCCTCAGGATATAAATTCCTGATAATGAGTAGACCCTCATAGTTGGTGGAGGAAAAGATAGAAGAACAAATATAGTGTCAGAAGTAAGACAAGATGGGGCACCTGTGGGGTTCAGCTGGTTAAGCCTCTGCCTTTGACTCAGGTCATGATCTCAGGGTCCTGGGATCGAGCCCTGCGTTGCATCAGGCTCCCTGCTCAGTGGGAAGCCTGCTTCTCTCTCTCTCCCTCTGCCCTCCCTACCCTTCCCCTCATGTTTGCTCTTTCTATCAATAAATAATCTCTTAAAAAAAAAAAGGAAGCAAGATAAGACATACTGCCCTCATATCACAGGCTCACTCCCCCACCAATATTTTTCAAAGCAGGTCCCACCTGTGCTAGAACTCCCAGAAACTAACTTCGAATACAGCTGCAGCCCACCAACCCCCAACCCCCCACCAAATGACTAAATTAGAATATTTGGAGATGGGGTCTTAGGAATCTGCATTTTTAACATTCTCCCCAAGTGTAAGAAATGCTGCCACATTGTATGTCCTCCTAGACCCCAACCTCAGCAGCATTAATATATAGTTCTTCCTCTTACTCACATTGTTGGCAATATAATAAGATGCTTGAAAAAATCAGGAGGAGTAGCTCTAACACCCTGTGAGGGAGGCAACCGAGCGACCTAGTGCTACAGAATCATGATATCTGAATTTTGCCAACACTTTCTTCTGCAACTGGTTTTCTGTTTCTCCATATGTTAAGTGCTTAAGTATTACCATTGCCATCTAGAGTTTTGAAGGATGAAACAGTAAAGCAGCAGTAGGGATCTGCAGTGCCCCTAGCTTACAAGATCTGAATTCACGTAAATATTCTCTGGGTACAACCTGACTTTTATGAGAGCTGAGCCGAAATAACCTGCAGCAGCAGGAGGAGTAATGAACTTATTGGCAGGGTTTACCTCCTGTGGGTACCATCATGTATCAAAACTCATTAATTATGTAGAACCCAGAGATTTCAAACAGAACTTCAAAATTGAAAAGGTCAGAGGCATAACATACTTCAGGGAAAAAATAATGGTGACAGATCAGCTGTTGATACATCTTTGCCTACTGCTAATAATGATAACACCAAACACATCTACAGTCCTTTATAATGTATAGACAATACTTCAAATATCTTAATTAATTTGATCTTCCCTAAAACCCTGGGCCAGGCCCAGCATACACTGCATACTTCCATTTATAGGCACTTTTATCTCTGTGCTGCCTCATTTGAATTCCCTTCCCCCACGAAATTTCTGGAAAGCAGAGACAGCATATTCTCTTCTGCATCCTTAGCATCTGGCATGGTATCTGACTCACTAAAGAAGGCACTCACAGACATAAGTATCCTTTTTTTTTTTTTTAAACAAATACCACATTCTAGAAATGAGACAACTGAGGTTGACAGAGATCAATAGATATTTATCCTGGAGAGATGACTGAGGAAGGAAGCAAGCAAGAAGTCCTCAACATGAGTGGGATTACTGTGTGGAGAAGGGATTAGACTAATTTCACATGACATCACCAGATAAATTTAGATGGGGGTTAGCAGGAGAGAGATTCCAGCTCATATTAAAAGTTTCTAACCATGAAAAACATCTAAAATAGAAAATGTATTCCTCAAAAAAGAGAGCTGCCCAAAATGTGAAAGTATAGGAAAGAATACACAAAAAGGGTTTTAAGAATCAGTTAGAGGATCGGCCACAAAAACCTGTAAAGTTCCATCCAACAGACTCCCTGACTCTATCTTGAAACAGCTTACATAGGCTGGTTATGGACAGAAAGAGGATGAGACCTTCAGCATTCTATCACTACTCTCATTGGATGCCTTTAAAGATCATTCACCTCATAGGTTCTGATAACTCAAAAGTCATCTCGTCAGACTAATTCCATACCAAGAAAGAGTAAGAAAGAGCTGATTTATCCTTCTGTCTGAAATCAACCAACCAACCAACCAACCATATAATATGTATGTGTGCATGTGTCTGTGTGGGCGCATATGCGTGTGAGGAACAACAGTTTTCAAGACTGGGCATCAGGAAATGAAAGACAGTCATCCCTCACTGTTAGGAAATAAGTGAAAAGGGCCCTATAGCTGTCCTCAATTGCTGCCTTGAGAGATTTTTCTAGACCACAATGCAAAGAAGGACCACACAGGTGAAGCTTCAGAGATTAGTGTCTAAGGATAGATCAAGATGGCTAGAATTTGTAAGACAAAGTACCAGAGTGGAAAGAACTGCACAGATGCACAGGGTAAACACCTCACAGGTCTCCAGAGAGACCTCTTGACTAGTCAGCAGAATACTGATCAACACACACATGTGATGATACTAACCAACAGTATGAAAAGATTATCTTTTCTAAGATATCTATCTAAGGAGATTAGAAGGAATAGCACCCAACATTCACACAAACCCAAAAAGCCAGGAATACTGCCTCCTACTCTCACCAGACACACTGGAAAAACATAAGTGACCCATTGTGTAGTATTCAGAAAGGTGAGTGAGTCATCTCAGTAGTGTGAAGTAAAATGCTTTAGTTATGAACTAAACATTGCACTGCTCCTCCCCAGCAAGTCTTAAAGGCAATATGCAAAAGGATAAAACCATTTCCATATAATTAAGCTACATCTCAGAACCAAGTTGAAGAATTCTTATAGAATAAAAATATTCATCATTCAATATGGTAAAATTCACAATGTCACACAACCAAAGATTATCAAGCATGCAAAGAAGCAAAATAAAAAAAAATATTATCCATAATAAGAAAAACCAACCAATTAAATCCAAACTGACAAGATGATAAAATTAGTTGTCAAAGACATTAAAGAAATTATAACTACATTCCATATGTTCAAAGGTTAAATAAAGACATATATACGCAGATCAGATTCCTAGTGATGAAAACTATAATGTCTGAGATGAGAAATTAACAATAGGAGAAAATGCAGGGGGAAATTTTTGTGTAATTGAAAGCATAGCATATGAAAGTACCCAAAAAATGAAACACAGAGAAAAAAAATGAGTCTTTAAAAACAAACAACAACAACAACAACAACAAAAAACAAAGCAAAAGGAGTATTAATGAGCTGTGTGACAACTTCAAGTGAGTATAAGTTCACAATGTTGCAGAGTGATTTTAGTTCATGAAGGAGAGGAAAGTTTGGTGGTGGCAGAGATAAGATCTGAAGAACAGCTAAAATTTTTCCAAACTTTAGGAAAACTATAAACCCATAAATCCAAGAAGTTCAGTGAACCTTAAATATAAGAACATAAAGAAACATGGACCAAAGTAAATCATAATCCAATTGCTCAAAATGAGTAGTCAAGAAATCTTAAAAGAGGAAAAAAGTCATGTGACATACAGAATATTGAAGGGATAAAATTTCTGAATGACAACATAATAGAAAGCAAAAGAATGTGGAGCAGCATCTTTAAAGTATTATAAGAAAAAACACTGTCAACCAAAAATTCTATACCCAGTGAAAACAACTTTCAAAGCAAAGACAACATAAAGATGTTTTCAGACATATGAAAACTGAAATAATTTATTACCACAAGAACCACACTAGAAGAAACGTTAAAGGAGATTCAGGGAAAAACAAACTGATACCAGAAACAAATCTGAATCTACACAAAAAATGAAGACCACAAAAAAATGCTACATAGTTAAATATATGATTTTTGTCCTTATTAAAATGTATTTAAAAGATAATTGATTGTTTAAACAAAAATAATAACTATGTGCTATGGGGATTATAATACAACTAAAAGTAAAATATATGATAATAATAATAATATAAATTCCAAGATGGGAAGAAAGGAAGTATACTGTGTAAGATTATTGTATACTATACATTAAGTAGTAAATATCACTGGAAGGCAGACCATAAGTTAAAGATAGATACGGTATACCACCTAAAGCAACCAGTAAAATAAAACAAACACAAATGGCCAATAAAACAAGGGAGATAAATTCAAATCATAAAAATAATCCAAAACAGGTAGGAAAAAAAGGAAAAGAGAAGAAAGGACAGATGGAATGAATAGAAAGTAACAAGATGATATATTTAAACCTAAAGAGATCAACAAACACATTAAATGTAAATGGTTTAAATACCTTTAATTAGAAGGGAGAGATGGTCAGATGGGATAAAAGAATAAAGCACAATAATCTTTGCTTATGGGAAACACACTTTAAACATAAGGACACTAATAAGTTAAAAATAAAAGGACAAAAAAAGATACACATGGTAACATAAGTCAAGAAGATACACCATGTTAACACCAAATAATATCTGTGATATTAGAGATATTACAGATTTCAGAGCAAAGAATATTACCAGGGACAAAGAAGGTTATTTCATAATAATAAAGGAATCAATTAATCAAGAGGATATAATATTCCTAAATATTTTTGCCCCAATATTAGATCTTCAGAAGAATGAAGCAAAAATACATTTAAAACATTAAAAACTGATAAATCCAAAATTAAAGTTGGAGATTTCAATACCCCTTTCTCAGTAATTAGAATAGTTACAGAGAACATCACTAGGTGTATAGTAGATTTTAACTACCGTATAACCAACCTGGCCTGGTTAACCTTTATAGACTCCACCCAACAACAACAAAATACACATTCTTCTCAAGTATACATGTAATACTTAGCAAGACAAACAATACCGTAGGCCATAAAACAACTCTCAGTACATTTAAAATGACTGAAGTCATACAAAGTATATATTCTAACCAAATTGGAATTAAATTAGAAATCAATAACAGAAAGATCTCTGGAAAATCCCCAAATATGTATAAATAAATATTTCACTTCTAAATAATTATTGGTTAATAAAGAAATCCCAGAGAAATTAGAAAATATTTTGAACTGAATGACAGTATTACATATCAAAATTTGTAGGATGGCACTGAAGTGGTATTTAAGAAAAAATTTATAGTATTTTTTAATAGATTTTACCTATTTATTTGACAGAGAGAGAGGCAGTAAGAGAGGGAACACAAGCAGGGGGAGTGGGAGAGAGAGAAGCAGGCTTCCCACTGATCAGGGAGCCCAATGTGGGGCTCGATCCCAGGACCATGGGATCATGACCTGAGCTGAAGGCAGAGGCTTAATGACTGAGCCAGCCAGGCACCCTGAAAAATTTATAGTATTAAACGATTACATTAAAAAAGAAAAAAGCTCTCCGTAATAATTTTGTACTCCATCTTGAGAAACTACAAATAGTGCAAATTAAACCCAGAGTAAACAGAAGGAAGTAAATAGTAAAGTTCCAAGCAAAAATCAACAAAATAAAGGACAGAAAAACAATAGTGAAAAGTCAATAAAACCAAAAGCTGACTCTTTGAAAAGATCAATAAAACTGATAAACTCTAGGCAGGCTTATCAGGAAAAAAAGAAAGATGACACAGATCACTAATATTAGGAATGAGAGGCAACATGACTACAGATTCTACAAATTTTAAAGGAATAATAAGTGAAGTTTATCACAAGCACAAAGGGTTAGATCAACATTCCAAAAAGCAATCACTATATTAAGAAACTAAAAAAGGGAAACCATATGGTCATCTCATTCGTTGCCAATCATTTGACAAAACCCAGTATCTACTTCTCATAAAAACTCTCAAGAAAATATGACTATAAAGAATGCCTTCAAAATGAAAAAGGGCATCTACAGGTAATATTGTACTCAATGGTGAAAAACTGAAAGCTTTCCCATCCACCACCCCCCTACAATGATCAGGAACAAAGACAGAATGTTCACAAGGATGTTGATGCTTACTGTTTCTACTCAACACTGTACTAGAGGTTACTAGCTGAAGAGATACTTATTATCATACAATAAAGCCAGAAAAGGAAATAAAAAGAATCCAAATTATGAAGAAAGAAAACAGATGACATGATTGTACAGAAAATCCAATGTTATTTATAAAAACAAAACAAACAACACCGGCACTGATAAGTGAGTTTAGCAACTTATTGCAGATTATAAGGTCAATATACAAAAATCAATGTTTTTATAAACTAGAAATGAACAATCAGAAGCTGAAATAAAAATGCCATTTAAAGTGGCATCAAAGGTGTGGTATATATACACAATGGAATATTATCCAGCCATCAGAAAGGATGAATACTTATCATTTATATCAATATGCATGGAACTGAAGGGATATGCTGAACGAAATAAGTCAGTCAGAGAAAGACAGTTATCATATGGTTTCACTCATATGTGGACCGTAAGAAACAGCACAGAGGATCATAGGGGAAGGGAGGGAAAACTGAATGGGAAGTCATCAGAAAGGGAGACAAACCATGAGACTCTTAACTATAGGAAATAAACTGAGGGTTGCTGGAGGAGAGGTGGGGGGGGATGGGGTAACTAGTGATGGGTATTAAGGAGGGCCCGTGATGTGATTAGCACTGGGTATTATACACAATGATAAATTACTAAACACCATTTCTTAAACTAATGATATACTCTACATTAGCTAACTAAATTTAAATTAAAAAAATAAAATAAAATGGCATCAAAGGGGCATCTGGGTGGCTCAGTCGGTTAAGCGTCTGCTTTCGGTTCAGGTCCTGATCCCAGGGTCCTGGATTAAGCCCCATGTCAGGCTACCTGCTCAGTGCTCAAGCTGTCTCTCTGTCTCTCTTCCTCAAATAAATAAATGAAATCTTTAAAAATAAAATAAAATAGCTTCAAAAATGTAAACTATTTGGAGACAAATCTGACAAAAAGATGTACAAGGCCTGTACACTGAAAACTATAACATTGCTAAGAAAAAACTTGAAAGATCTAAATAAATATATTCGTTCATGAGTCAGAGAACTCCATGTTGTTAAGATCTCTCTTTCCACAAGTTGATATATAGATTCAATGCAATTCCAATAAAATCTTAGCAGTCTTTTCATGTATGTGTAGAAACTGGCAGATTCTAAAATCCACCCAGAAACATGAAGCACATAAACAATCAGAACGACATAGAAAAAGAACAAAGTTGGAAAGCTAACATTATCTGATTTCAAGACTTACTATAAAGCTACAATAATCACAACAGTTTGGTATTTGCATCAAGACAGACAAAGAGATCAGTATAACAGAGTAAGAGTCCAGAAATAAATCCAGATATATAGAAAAAAAATTTTTTTACAGAGGTGAAGACACAATTCAGTGATGAAAGAACAGTTTATAACCAATGATGCAAGAACAATTGAATATCCATATACAAAAACACACTAAAAACTGCATTCCGTGCATTCTACTGTACACAAAAATTAACCCGATCACAGATCTAACTCTATCGCCTAAAACTCTGAAAGCAAACAGGACAAAATCTTTGTAACCTTGGCAAAGATTATACGGCAAAGATTTTTTAGATATGACCATATGATTCCATTTATACAAAACTCTAGAAAATGCAAACTAATTTATGGTAAGAGAAAGAATGTTAGTGGTGGCCTAGGGAGGCAGAGTCAGGAGTGGGAGGGAGAGATTACCAAGGGGCTTAAGAAAGCTTTGGGGGCTTCAATGGATATGTACACTTTCTGGATTTTAATGGTGGTCGATGAGTGTATATAAGTAGAAACTTATCAAACTGTACACTTTAAATAGGTACAGCTATTTTATATCATCAATACCTCAATAAAGCTGTTAAAAATAAGACATTCCTTTGAAGACAAGGTAGCAAGGTGAAAGGGCCAAATTCACAAGTTGTTACTTCAAATAAAGAAATACTAGCAGTAGGAGCAGCAGCTAATGTTTACTGAGCAGTTACCGTGCATCAGGCATCCTCTGAAGCACTTTACATAAATTAACGCAGTTATTACTTAGGATTACCCTCTTGTTCTACAAAGTAGATATAATTAATACAGTTCTCAAATGATGACTGGCTTATTCCACTTAGCATAATGTCCTCAAGGCTCATCCATGCTATAGCATGTGTCACTATTGCCTTCCTTTTTAAGACTAAAAAATATTCTGTGTTTATCACATTTTGTTTATCTGTTCATCTGTGGATAGACGTTTGGGTGGTTCCCACATTTTTGGCTATTGTGATTATACTGCTGTGAACATGGGTCTACAAGTATCTGCTCAAGTTCTTGCTTTCAGTTCTTTTAGGTATATACCCAGAAATGGAAATGCTAGATCACATGGTAATTCATGCTTAATATTTTGGGAAATAGCCTTATCCTCTCATTTCTGTATTGTAGTCCACAGACTGAACTGCCTAGAAGGTAAATCTGACCCATGTCTCTCCCAGGCTTAAAATTCCCTAACAGTTCCTTCACTGACTTGAGGTTAAATTCAGATTCCTCAACACAGCACATCCTTCCCAGACAACTCCACTCCCCCCGCCCCCAGAATGCCCCTCTCTCTATTCTTAATGGTTTACATTTCTATCTCCCTCATCAGGCTGCAAACCACTTAATAACAAGACTCACAGTTTTAGTCCTCTTCGCGTCCCCAACACTGCACCATAGTGCACAGAATGTAGTAAACACTTGATACATATTTGTTAAATGAATAAATGTCAGCTTAGTTGTCCAAAGAATAAAAATATTGCTATACTGTTAAGTAAGCAAAGTAACAGTGGAGATAGAATATAGGTTAAACATGTGTGCATTTACACACACAGGTTAAATGCATATGCACATACATATACGTAATGACAAAACTTCTTTTCACATGTAGTATGTGGTCATTCATATGTTAATCTCCTTATCTCCTTTTTCAGTCTTAAACTCCTTAGGATGCACTCCCACATGCAGCTCGCCCTCCCCTTCCCCTCCAAGCAGAGGGAAGGAAAAGAGGCCAAAGATACAAAGCCCACTTGCATGGCAGATATGGTACCAGAAACAGGGTACTATCTGGGGCACCTCTCTCTGCTGAGTATCTGTACACAGATCAGGCCTCTGATTTTATGAACAAATCACACATGAAATGTGCTCTTGCATCTGGGACTAGGAATCTAGTATGACTTCTTGGTTAAATTTTTAATAAGCTTCTGTTTTACACTCACACACAGATCAAAAAATGGCTTCCTTGTCTAGTAAGATATTAGAGATCACCATGCAGCTATACCTGAAGAAGGATATAGATAATGGTTGTTCTGAAAACAGCAATTCACACTAAAATCAATAACTGTTCTAACTGTGCATGTTAGATGATAGCTGATTTTTTTTTAACTGCCAAATTTCTGGTAAAGAATAATGTCAGATTTTCCAAAACATCTCTAGTTTTCCAGTCTGCACTGCTGCAGGAAAAAAAGTTAAAAAAAAAAAAAAAGTTATAGACAATATCACTGGGCTTTCTGTTCATGAGCTGGTACTCAAAGAGGTGAAGGCCTTTGTCCATGCCAGATAAGGTAAAGGAGTGACCCCTTTTGCAAGTTAGGTGCAAATAAACAAAACAAGCTTCTTCGTGGGCCCTCAATGAATAAGCTCTGGAAAACATTTCAACTTGCTTGATCCAGATCACCACTGATCAGCAGAACCTCTGGGCTAAACACTTTGCCTACACTAGAAATAAATAAGATGTTTTGTTAGGTATAAGAATCGTGGCAGCAGGAAACTGATAAACAGAAATACACCAAGGCTACAGAATCAATTTCTGAACATGGAGAACATTTACAGCCTTAGGACTCAGAATTAAAGATAATACAGTGGTGCTGGAATCTGCTCACATAAAAATTTAGAAGCCTGAAATTCAGGGGTTTTTTTGTTCCACTAAAATCTAAGATTTATGGTAACAAAGAACCTCAAATGCACTTTAAAATTTCCTTAAGACTGAATCTTGTAATCAGGTTGGATTTGCATAGCCTAATTTCTTAAATGGGGCCATGCAAACAGCCTTTTAAATAATACTTCTAAACTGATCTCAGAAGTGGACCTCTTTGACACAGCAGGTTTGTAGCACAATAAAGGGCATTTTTTATCTGAGCTACATGAGGATAAGGAAAGCAGTCTTTGAAAGCCAATAGGAACACCAGACTGTGTGCTCATTTAATCTAGGAGTATCATGTAACATAATCATATATATTATTACCTATAGACTTGAATAAATTTCTAAGAAAGCTAAGATCTGAGGGTCCCATCCACAAATTTTACATGCTTAAAAGCCCAGGTTAGAATATTAGAATATCTCAAACTAGAAATGTTATCTTCTAGGGTTCTTAAAAAAAAAAATTACTCAAGGTAGAGCTTTTCCAGGAAGAAACATCTGACATCAAAGAGGGCCGTGAAGAGTCAAACTCAAAACATATGAAACGTGACAATCTGTTAAACTGAAGCAAAATTCAGCACCACTGACTATAAAAGCCAAACTCAACTACACATGAAATTATAGAAAAATGAGAAAAACCAGTAAAAAGAAGAAAGGAGTAGACAGGTGATAAGAATGTTAAGAAGCAGCATCTCAAGTGAGGAGAGCAAAGATGACTGCAGGGGAAGAAAAGACCAGTCCTGAATCTAGGTACACAGCATTCCCTACCCATCTTAGGTGTCCTGAAGGCAGCACAGAATCATAGGGAATTCCTAATGGACATGCACAGAGATGCTGAATTCTCTGTGCATACTCTAATATAATGGGAACATTACATGATATCTACAAGCTTCCAAGAGGACAGCCGTGAAAATATACCTCTCCAGGTCTCACCTTGCATCTGGGGGGAATGCGTTTGATGAGGGTATATCCCTCTGAAGTTGCTTAATTATTTGTTTATGTTGAACGGACAACATTGTGCCTTCAGCAGTAAATGGAACAGACCAATGTATGGGCTGTCCTTTCTATCCTAGAGGCAGGGACTTACAGGTAAACACTAACAGATGTAAAATAAATGTCTGGTGCCAGTACAAGTCTCTTCTCTTTTGCTGAAACATATGTATATATATCTCCAGAAAGTGAAGAATTGCCCACATAGTTGGTGACTGAAATGAAACATTTAAATTTAATTTGAGCTTCCGTTCCTAAATACACCAAGGTCACTAATGAGAGTGCTCAGCACAAACTCAGCAAAATGCAGAAGGTGCAAGTGATCACAGAGAATGCTATAAGGTACAGCCAGCTTGCTGATGCTTCGTCTGCAATTGTCTTCTGATGACACAGCTTTCAAATACACGAAGGACAAGAAACAGCTCTGAAGAAAGAGTTGAGATTTGAGATTGAATGCCCCTAGAGGATATCTACTAAGATTACCAGCACGTTCTTCGTAGCCCCAAAAGACAGGGTCAGAACCAAGAGATAAGATCCAGATCTATTTCAACTCAGCTTCACGCTCCTGGATGCTGTGACAGACTAGCTGAGAACAGCAGTACTATTTAATTTAATTCTTACAACAGTCTAACGAAATTACAATAAGGAAATTGAGGAGCAGAGAGTTAAGGGTCTTGCCCAAGGTTATAGAACACACATGTTGCAGTCAGGATCCAGAGATCTACCGGATTCAAAAGCCCAAGTTCTTTCTCTCACTCTAGGCTGCTCTGACAGATTTCTGGTCTTCTGGGTGGACCAAGCAGGAGTTAGCTGATCACTGGTTAGCAGTTTAGGGACTTCATATGTAAGTGGTGGGACACAGACATTGCCTAAGGATTCCTTTTTACCCTGAGATACTGCAATTCTCTTAACAAAGCACAATGCTTTCATTTCCTTTCAGCACTTACCATTTTGTTGAGGCAAAACCCTTCAGCAGCTTACTTTAGCCTTCTCTAGCTCTTAATTAAGGTCCCCTAATATGGGAAGCAGGTGTCTATTTTTTTTCTTGTCATTACTCATCTTAATGGTGTGAGATTAGTATTAGATAGCAGGAAGAGAGAGACTAATGAGGAAGATCCAAGGAACATGAGCTGTCCATCTATGAGATGTCTGAAGCGAGGAAAATAAAAAGATGAAAATCTTCCTTCGTAAACAAAACTTTCCATTACACATGAAACAAACCAGAATGAAGACATAAACAGCATGTCCTATGTAATTTAACACAGGAGAGATTAAATGCACTGCAATCATTTTATGACAGAGAAAAATGGCCATGAAAGTTTACCAGGCCAAGGAAAGATAAAAGGAAAATAAAGTGAACTAAGCATTTCTTTAGGAATAGCAGTTGTTCCTGCTCAATTTGGCAGAACCGAGAGGCTCGTGAAACTTGGAGGACAGGAAAGTTCCTGAAAAGGTGCTAGAATCATACGCAATGTGGAGGAAGGCTTTAAATTAAAAGAGCATAAAAATAAAAAGAGCATAAAAATATATTCAGGCCTAGGATGTCCTACTAAAAACTTCAACACGCATTCTCAGGGAATGAAGATAACTGATCTAATGGTGTAAAAAGAGGTATGATCCTGTAGAAAGACCACGGGTCTGGGGATCTAGAGACCTGGGGTCCAGGCCCTCCAGAGCATCACTGAGCAAGTTGTTCAGCTACTCTAGAATAAAAGAGGGTATAGTCTCAGATAATACAATTCTAAGTATTACTTAAAATCTGTCACCTATTATTTTGATCAGTTTTCAGCTCTAGGTCTCAAAAAACTCATTAGTTACTCTTAGTAAAACAAACTGGATGAAATAGTCACATTATTCTAAATAACCACCCTCATTTAAAAAGACAATTTATGCTATTAAAATATGACCTTTATCAATTTCACAATCATTTGGTCTTGAAAGCATTTTTAAAATCTTCATGAAGAGGTTCACATAGTCTAATTGTTAAAAAATATTTTTATTGCTCTTTCCTCCTGAGCCACAAAATCCTTTAAATATTGCACTACCATATTTTAATTTGGTGACAGACTGGAAATCTTGGGAGTCATTCAGGCTACCTCTATATTTCAACTGCGTTGAGTCTTCTTTCAAGAGTAGGAGGCTCCTGCTAATGTCTGAGGTATATACACCTTGCAGAATTTATCAGAGACTGCTAGGTTGTCATCTGTCATAGTCCTAAGCAATTTCTAAGGGCAGGATAAAGCTACTGGCTTCATTCAGGTCAGAGCAAGATCCAGGATTAACAAAAGGATAATCAAGTGACATAACCAGCTGACTGCAAGGCATTAACCGACTCAGAGCATTTGGGACACTGCAAGGGGGAAGTGTCTAAATTTAGTTTAATAGGAATTTCTGCTGCACATTCCTTTTTTTAATTTATTTTTTCTTAATATTTCTAAATTCATAGAAGGTGCCATATACAAATATGTATGTGTGTGTGTGTGTGTGTGTACACACACACACACACACATACATATATATATATTTATTTATGTCAGTATTATTTACCAGAAGATTCATTTTCCTATGTTTTAAACATGATTATGGATATTAAAGAATTAATTTTTTTAGTTGTGATAATGGTATTTTAATGTGTTTTTCTTAATGGTCTTTTACACATACACAGATTTTTTGGGGGGTAAGAAGGTATGATAGCAAAACTATCTTCAAAATAAGTAAGATTAGTCATGAGTTAATAATGCTTGAAATCAGGGGATGGGCAAATGAGGATTCACTGTTGTTGTTTTTTTCTTTACTTTTCTATCTCTTTTAAGTTTTTCCATGACTCTGCTTACAGTGTTTTTTTTATTGCCATGTACCATGATTTCTTTTTATGTAGGTACATATGTTGATTCTTCTATACATTCTGGGTTTGGAGTCATAATTAGAAGAGCTTTCATCAAAGCCAGATTATTTTTTAAGTCTTTCCATGACTTCCTCTAGTGTTTTTATGGTTTCATTTATTAGTATTTAAGTCTTTACTCCAACTGGAATTTATCATGGTGTAAGATATGCTCTATGGGTCCAAACTTTTTCTAAGGGGGCTACCCATTTGTCCCAACATCAATTATTGAATTATATATCTTGTCTTCACTGTTTTGAAATGCCACCTGTATCTCATATTAAATTTCCACATGTATTATATGTCTATGGATTCATTATTCTTGTCTATTGATTTGTATCTTCATGAATCAGTAACACTGTTTTAAATATTGAAGACTTTTTAATGTGTTTAATCTCTGTCAGGCCTAGTTCTTCCTTACGATTCTTCCTTATATATTCCCTGGTATACTTGGTTATACCTCCATATAATCTGTGGAAGCCTTATTTTGTTAAAAAACAGTACTTTTTCTAATTATTATACTGCACTTATAGCTTAATTTAGGTAAAAACTGATACCTTTATGAGATTTAGTCTTCTCATCCAAGAAAGAACATAAAAAGTTCTTTTAATCTTCTGGGAAGAATTTTACAGTTTTTTTTCTTTTAATAAGAAATGTTATTCCTAGGCATTTTGTTCTTTTTTTTTTTTTATCTACTGCAAATAAGGTGTTTTCTTCTACTGTATCTTCTAACCGGTACTCGTTTGTATCAATGTAAGTTAAATTTATGGAAGCTATTTCTGTATGTTCAAATGAATGTGCTAATTGTTTGTCATGTCTTTCAAATTGATTGCATTAATTTTCTAGGTATCGTCATAGCTGATAAGAATCATGATTTTACTGTCTCTTCCAAAATGACAGACTACCCTTTTTCCTTTTTGAACTGTACTGGCGATGAAGTATCTCCAGAATAAAGTTAGGTGATAGTCTTGTTCTGGACTGTAATGGGAATATTTTAATGTTTTGGCAATGATGCTAATTTGTGGTGCTGAGGCAGATTAAGAACATGTTACTCTATTCCTATTAAGAATTACTGTAATCGGGGCACCTGGGTGGCTCAGTGGGTTAAAGCCTCTGCCTTTGGCTCCGGTCGTGATTCCAGGGTCCTGGGATCGAGCCCCACATCGGGCTCTCTGTTCAGTGGGGAGTCTGCTTCCCCCTCTCTCTCTCTGCCTGCCTCTCTGCCTACTTGTGATCTGTCAAATAAATAAATAAAATCTTTTTTTTTTAAGATTTTATTTATTTATTTGACAGACAGAGATCACAAGTAGGCAGAGAGGCAGGAGGAAGCAGGCTCCCCGCCGAGCGGGCAGCCCAATGCGGGGCTCGATCCCAGAATCCTGGGGTCATGACCCGAGCCGAAGGCAGAGGCTTTAACCCACTGAGCCACCCAGGCGCCCCAAATAAATAAATAAAATCTTTAAAAAAAAAAAAAGAATTGCTATAATCAGTGAATACAGAATTATGTCAAATGCCTTTAGCACTTATGGAGATAATAGTATACACCTCCTTAGACCTGATATGTTTAAATGTATTGGCAACTTTCCAGATACTAAGCCATCGTTGCTGATCTGGAATAAGCCTAACTTGATTTCCTACTCTACCTCCCAACATTTTGTTGAAAACTTGAAATATACAGATTATCTATATATTTATCATCTTGATATTTAATTTAATGATTTCCCTATGTGCCATACACACACACACACACACACACACAATCTCTCACACATATATTTTTACTTAACTTTGTGAAAGCAAATTACAACTTCATGACATCTCATCCCCAATATTTCATTAAGCATCTCTTGAGAATATTGTCTCAAATACTACATACTGATACCATGCTTTTAAAAAAAAATAACAATTTCCTGATATCATCTAATATTTTATCCCAAAGTGATTTGCTTAATTGTCCTTAAAACATCTTTTAAACTCATCATTCCAGGATCCAATCAAGGTGAAAGCATGACATTTTGTTGTTAATCTAAGTAGTCTTCTATTTCTGAAATGTTTCCTCAACCTATCTCCATGACACTGATTTTTTTTTTAATAGACCAGACCAATTGTTTGAGAATGTTCCACACTTCAAATTCATCTGTTTCTTAGTAATGCTATTCAACTCATGCCTCTATATTGCTGAAACCCAAAGTTAGACACAAAGGCTTAAGTAGATCTAGGTTAACTGTTTTTCTGAAGACTGCTTCCTAGGCGGTTATGCGGGCCTCGTATTACATCACATCAGGAGGCATACGAGGTCAGGCTGTCACACTTTTGCTGATGGTTAGTTTGGCTAAGGTGGTGGCCTCCACTGTAGAGATACATTTCTACCTTTTCAATTAACACGAATTGTGTGGCCTAACATCCTGGCACATGAAAATGTACTAATGGCGTTAGCATCCCTTTTTTTAAAGATTTTATTTATTTGACAGAGAGAGAGCACACATGCAGAGGGAATGGCAAGGGGAGAGAGAGCAGCAGGCTCCCCTTTGAGCAGGGAGCCTGATGAGGGGCTCAATGTGGGACTCAATCCCAGGACCCCGGGATCATAACCTGAGCAGAAGGCAAACGCTTAACTGACTGAGCCACTCAGGTGCCCCTTGCTTTAGCATCCTTTAGCAGCCATTCTCAGAACCAATTTTTTTCTCATTGGAGGCTAAAAAACTGATTTTTTTTTCTATCATTCCTTATACATTCACTGGGTATCATTCTTCCTTAAGAAACAAAAACAAAATAAAAAAATCCTGGTCATTATTTGCTTCATTTATTGATTTTTACCCTCAATTTAATTTTGTCTGACAGTAGGTTCAAATCTGTGTTTTGTTTGTTTTGGGGTTTTGTTGTTGTTGTTTGCCTGTTTGTTCTGGTCTACCTCTACTTGGTATACTATTGCAAATGTAATCAGGTTAAGATGAAGTCATCCTAGATGAGGATAATCTAATATGACTGGTGTTCTTTTAAGAAGAAAAGACACAGAGACAAACCACAGGAAAAATTCCCCATGATGATAGAGGTAGAGAATGAAGTGTCAATAAAATGGGACACACCATGGACTGGCAGCAACACAGGAAGTTAGGAGAAATGTAAAGATCCCCCTAGAGCCTTCAAAAGAGCATGGCCCTTCCAACACCTTAATTTTGAACTTCCACCCTCCAGAACTATAAAAGAATAAATTTGTTGTAAGCCGCTTACATGGGTTTGGTCTTAATTCTCTCACATTGTAGGTAATATTTTGCTTTTAAGCTTTTACTTTTGTTTTTTGGGGTGTGTGTGTGTGTGCGTGTGTGTTTAACCATTTGGCTAGTTTCCTTTGCATTGTCAGGACATGCATGCGTGTAATTTTAAAGGTTATTATTTGAGTTCTGTATTTAGGAAACAGTGACTCACTTCCAACTTCTCCTCTCAAGGAGCAGATAAAAGTCAAGCCCTATTTTCACTCCCCACTTCCTACCATCCCCTCTACTCCCACTTCTCCCACTTCTCCCTGGACTGCTGAGGTCTTTTGCTCCCTCTTCATTTTGGGTCCCTGATATTTCCTTTACTGCCTGGTTAGCTATTTGCCTATTCACTAAAACACTTACCTGTTATATTTTACCCAGCATTTCTAGATATTTTGTAGCAAGATTTTTTTTTCATATTTTCTAATCTGTCTTGTTCCTCTGGGAAGATTCTATGCAGACTTCAATGTAGAGACTGTGCTCATTCAGACCCCTGAGGGAGTATTCCCTTCTGGATTGGTGACCCCATTTTCACTGTCTTTCGCTCTGCTTCTGTGAGCCCCCTTCAAAGTGAGAGGTTATGGAATGATGGAAGGTTGCACCTCATTTTACCCACAAGGCAAGAAGGTCCAATCTGAAATGACCTGTTCAAGG
The DNA here is from genome assembly GCF_963455335.1 of Martes martes. Lineage (NCBI taxonomy): Eukaryota > Metazoa > Chordata > Mammalia > Carnivora > Mustelidae > Martes > Martes martes. The sequence continues at coordinate 45,674,571 of NC_137900.1, read as the reverse complement.
TCAAGCACACTCCACATTAGCATAATGAGACACAACCAAAAGCTCCATCCACCTCCTTAGGGCAGGCCTTTGAGATGAGTTCATCTGCCACTCTGCTTGATATAGTTCTAATATTAAAAACCATGTGTGTAGCATCTTTATACCACATGTTTAAGTCCTTAGAGCTTGATTTAAAATATCAGAGTAAGTGTTCTCTTTAGTTTGCAGAACATCTAGGAAACCATACGGCCTTGTTGTTGACAAGATTTTAACATGGGCCTTTGATTTAAGAGATCCTTCAGATTAATCACAAGCATAGAATATAGGAAATATTCCAAAAAAGAAGGATAAAATAAACGGAAAACACAAAAATGTTTGGAAAGGCAAGTAAATCTGGCTGAAGAACAAAGGGTAGACAATAATTGATTACCTTCACAAAAACAGACTCAGATATCAGTGCTGGCTAACCTAACCTAACCCAACCATCAGAAAACCACAGAAAAAGGGGGCCAAGAGAGAGCTTCAACTCCTTCAGGGGTCTGTTGAGTTTTCAGCTTACAGTTAGGTTTTAGGACACTGCTTTAGGAAATTTTACTTGGAGTTTCTGAATTTAAATGTATTCAACTGGTAAATCATATGTATATAGAAAAACAATAAAAGGGTCAAAATGCTCAAGAGGCTGAGAGAGATCCAGTCTTTTCTTCAAATACAGTGAGAGAACGTGAGGAAAAGAGACCATCCTCTGAATCCAAATGGGCTGACATGACCAATTCAAAACAAATTTGTTTTTTTTTTTTTTAAGAAAAAACAATAAATCCCTAGCAGATGGATCCTGTACACACAGAGGAACTCGAGTTCTTTAGAGATAATTTTTTCTCAGTGTGTGGCCATATGTTCCTCTTCAGAGACTGTGGTAGCCAGACCGATTTTCGTCTTTCACAGAGATCACCAGCAAGCATGACGCAGGACACTCTCCTGTACTCTCACTGGAGAATAAACTGGTGCATCTATTCTGGAATGCTCGTTTCCAAGATGCGTGGAAATTGAACAGGTACACATTATGACCCAGCGACACCTGGGTATGAAGTCTAAAAAACCAACAGAATAGAGCATTCATCATGAAATAATTATAACAAATATCAAAAATGACCTAAATGCTTACCATTAAATGAACGACTAAATAAATGATGGCACATGTCATCAATGAAATTCTATGTAACTCATAAAATGGATGAAGCACTGACCAGCAGGGGTGCCCTTATTCAAAGGGTCCCATGGTCTTTTCTGGGAGCTTAAGGTCATGAGGCTTCATAGTAACACAGGCAAGCACTGCTGGACAGCCAAGTGGGGCTAGCGTTCAATATGGCAGGATGCCGTGGGGCAGGGACAGCAGCAGGAGACGTATGGATACCAAGCTCTTCCTTGACTGAGAGCTGATCTCAGTGAATTTCCTTTTTGGACTGGGGACTCTGGAGTAAAGGAGACAGGAGGATATCCCTGGAGGGTGATACTGAAATTTCTTTCACTCTGGAAAGTATGTATTTCAGTTGGTTTTTATTTAGTTTGGAGAAATGTGACCACTTGCTTTCTTCACCTTGAATGTTATGAAACAGTTTGTGCTGGTTGCACAGAAGTTTAATAACATCTTCACCAAATGACTGACAGTGAATCAATCATAGTTATTTATATGGAAATATTTCAGTGAATTTTCGCTTTTTTCCACCATGCCCTTCTGTATTTTCTCTTTCTTTCAAGACAATTTGCATACACTATACCTTAAGGAAACGAATAAAAACTAAAAACTAAAAGGAAAAAATGATGAAACATCTAGCTTCCCTTCAAGGTCAGAAACATCTTTCACTAAAATTATGACCTACACAAAACAGGAACTCAAAGTACAATTTAGTCTAACTCCCCTACATATGTGGAAACAAAGCCAAGGAGTCTATTAAATAACCTGCCAACTTTAATTTTATTCATCTAGTTTAACCTTTCATTTCCTTTTCTTCTCTCTCAGTTATATATTATGTATCAACTTTGAAGAAATTTTAATTCTTGATACTATGTCCTATTTCCTTAGTTTCTCTAGGTCTATGATTCACAACTATTCCAACACAAACATATTCACAGAGATTTTTTTTTTTAAATAACAAAAAAATTTCCCAAGGACTTTTTCCTGGTTCTCACCCATTCATCAAGACTCTCCAGGTCTCTCTTTGCTTCTTTTCCCTCTCCCTCTTTCTCACTCATGAACGTAAACTTAAGTTTTTTTTTCTTTTTTTATTCTCCTAGAACTATAAACCATAAAGGTTCTTCAATAACTACACCACTTTCCCCACATTACCCCATAAATACCATCCAGTGTTCTAACTTAAGGGTTAATGACCACAAGACCTTGGTTTCTCATAAAAGGTAAAGGGATATAGAGCACAAGGATGAGGTTGCTTTTCAATCTAATTCCATTTCTCTCTCTCTTTTTTTAAAGATTTTATTTTATTTTATTTTATTTGACACAGAGAGAGAGATCACAAGTAGGCAGAGAGGCAGGCAGAGAGAGAGGGGGAAGCAGGCTCCCCACTGAGCAGAGAGCCCGATGCGGGGCTTGATCCCAGGACCCTGAGATCATGACCTGAGGCAAAGACAGAGGCTTAACCCACTGAGCCACCCAGGTGCCCCACTAATTCCATTTCTGTATGGACCAAAAACAGGCTGGTTTAAACAAAATTCAAAAATGCCACCAGTTGCATTTTACTTTTTAGGAGCTACTGGATATAGAGAAGTTCATGTATTTACATAATTCAGAACTCAGAGCAGATCTGGAAAACGCTCTACCTCAAAAGCTGATGTTAAGAGTAATAACTACGTCAATATGACTTGGATTGTTTTATGAGCCAGGAATTCAGAGTCAAAGGCACCCTGTTTTATTATTTTTTTAAGACTGATTTATTGGGGGGGGGCAAGAGAGAGGGAGCAAGACGCTCCCCACTGAGCACAGAGCCTGGCACAGGGCTCCATCCGAAGACCCAGAGATCATGACCTGAACCAAAACCAGGAGTCAGATGCTTAACCGACTAGGCCACCCAGGCACCCCCAGGGTCAGAAGGCACCCTGTTTTAGACAAGACAACAGAAATCCAGAGAGTTTAAGCAAATCCATCAGTGAGCTGCTGTACCTGGAACTGAGTCCAGGTCTCCACGTCTTCCTATCCAAGATTCTATTAGAGTATACAATATTCATTTTTTAATTCTTCCAGGGTCTTCTACAAGGTACCCAGTCAAATATATTTAAGGCTGACAACAGAATCCTACAAGAGTAGCTATGAGATGAGATCACAGTTCAGTAACAGTAAGCACATGGACAAAGAGAAAGCAGAGTGGATATGGCTTTCATTTTTTTAAAGATTTTATTTATTTGAGAGAGAGAGAGAGAGCTGGGTGAAGGGCAGAGGGAGAAGCAGACTCCCCACTGCACTGGAAGCCTGACTGGAGACTTGATCTCGGGACTCCAGGATCATGACCTAAGCCAAAGGTAGATGCTTAACCAACTGAGCCACCCGTGCACCCCTGGATATGCCTTTCAAATACTAATGGCCCATTTCCAGATGTGGAGATTCAATGCCAACTCCATATAACTTCTTCCTTTTAGGTAATACCATGACCACAACTAATGAAGAAACAAGAAAAAATGTAGGAGAAGCAACCCAGGCCATACAATCAGGAGACCTGGGTTACACTTCTGGCAGTTTCTGTATCTACAAAACTGTGGGATATTGAACAGCCTCCTCGGTCCATTCCAAGTTCAGTAGTCTAAAAAGCTCTTTGGGAGACAATGATGGGGATTCACTGACCGTTCTACCTGTAAGAGACACTGAGTTGTCTGTGTTCAGTCTGCTAAAATCCCCCTAAAATGAGCATAAGTCCAAGAGAGCTAAGGAAGAGGGTCATGGTGACACTGGGCAAGGATGCATGGAGGTCAGTTTGAGTTTCAGCCTCCACACCAGAGATGTGAGGAGCAAGAAGCACAAAAAAGAGCAGACGAAGACCTTGAGAGGCCAGTGTCCACCCTTTACAGTAGTACCTACAAGTAGCCTTTCTCTTTGGTTTTGTTTACAGAACTGCTTTCTTCAGAGCCAGTTAAATATTCATCTGAAATCATCTTTAGAAAACACAAATGTAACAGCAATTTGTAGTTAAAATATGCTTTGAGTTACAAAGCCAGATATTTAAATGAGGCCCTCTATTTATTTGGGGGGGGGGGGGAAGGTATCCTCTTAATTCCAGGAACTGGGCCAGGGATTCAGGTGTTACAGAGGACCTTCCCTGAAGAGGAAGGAGTCATGGGATTCATATCAGACCTCAGAACAACGGAGACAGTAACAGACAGTAACTAACGCAGCCTGGATTCCAATTAACAGGCTTGCCCACCCCTGGTCTAGTGATTTCCCCCCCACAATCTGTCAAGATGCCTTTTAAAAATATAACATCAATACCGAAGGCCTCTATTACTTACTAAGATCAGATCTAAGAAATGACTCCAACACTCCCTACCAATTACTTCAGAAAATATACCTATTCTCCAATTTCAGAGCCTTTAATTTTGTGTTGTTGGTTTTTTTGGTTTTTTTTTTCATAATGTTCTCCTTTAAAAAAAAAAAAAAAATCTGTGGAGAGTTTTCTTTGCTTGTTCCTGCCAAGAAGAAATCCAGTCCTAGCTCTCTGCACCGAGGCAACCTGACTGAAAGAAAAACTGTGATTCTGTAACTGCCATTCGCCCCGCAGCCACCCCCTGGAGCCCACAGAGAAGGCTTTTCACAGAGAAGGTCAGAAGGCTCCAGGGGAGCATGCAGGGAGCTCAGATACCTCCTGGTTACAGAAAGTTTCCATCTGCAAGAGTACATGGAGACCCAAGCAATCGCATTTGTTTCACTGAGGTTATGTGATACCAAAAACCTTACTGACTCAGTGATAATCATCCAATTCCTTCTTGTGTGTTCAGAGGAGAGGAGCTAGGTAAAGTTTCCAGCCTTTTGGAAACAAAAAGCTCCGATATTTGCTGACACCTCAGGCATCTAATCCACTGTGCATCAAGCAAATACAAACTCATGGGGTCCCTGAATTCTTCTCCCATCCTTCATCATGTGCCTGTCATCCTAAGAACGCAGAGGAAGTACATTTCATTTTGAAAAAAAGGAAAAATCTTGGTAAGATGTTGAACTAAGAGATGCTACTGAACATTCCAGAATTTTCACCCACTGAATAAAGCCAGGGGAGAGACCAGGAAGACATTTCTTATTAACTCTATGTTTTCTAATTATTTTCATCCTTTTGTATTCCCTCTGGTAATCTTTGCAGTGCCTGTTTCCCCTATAGCGATCTCTAATTTTTTTAATCTCTTCCTAATTAGTTATTCAGTGTACAGTGTTTTTCAATTTTTACTAGATTTTCTTGAAATTCGATATCGTGACTGCCGTGACAGGTGTTACCAATGCACTGCCTACCAAAAAAACAAAAACAAAAACAAAAACAAAAACCCACTTCAGTCTTTAACCCCATTTGCAAAAATTGTAGTAGGCTCAATGAATATGTAATTTGGCATTTAACCTAGTTATTTTAATACCTCTGAGCAACACCTCAGGGAAATCATTATCCCATTTCTCTGGCACACAAAAATCTGAAAAGAACACTCACTTTATCTAGAGGTGGATATTTTCATTTCTATCCATCACACACTTATAACAGTCACACCCTCAAATATTTGTTTTTTCTTCTCTTGGCTTCAGCTCTACTCTCTCAGTTGACAGAAAGAAAAATAAAGGTGATATTTTATAAATTGAATTCTGAAGGTTAAATGATAGTCAATACCGTGGAGAGAGTACAGACACGCCATGCTTAATATGCAGCAAATCCAGGACTGTGGTATAAAAAAGCAACAGTTGCTTTTAGAATAAAACTGTTAAGAAAGTCCCCAGAGAAAAGGAACTAATGTTTTCTTATTAGCATAAAAAATGGGCAATCAATATTAGACTCTTGGTACATTCCAAGATCTACTTCTGTCTCCAATTTCTTTACCAGGATTTTTCCTTTCTGATGGTTTCCAACTAACAAAAAGAAAGAACTATCACCAATGAAAATCTTGAAAAGTGGTAAAGAAGAAAGTAGTAAAAATAGTAAGATACAATCCAGCATCTACTTCATATAAATTCAGACCATTAATAAGCTTCTTAAATTTCTTCTTAAATTTCAATAATAAACCCTCTGTCAATAGAAATTAAGTTATGACCATAATTCCAACCAAGACACAGGTAGCTAATATTATTCCAAATATATTAATAATGTTCAGTGTCTATCCTGAGAGCAAAATGAGACCCTCTTCCACCAGTGACTTTTCCATGCAATTTATTCATTGTGTGCTGGATTCCTCCAGATGGGAATGCATTAAGTCTTCAGCAACTTCAATTTAGCTCACATAACTTCAATATTTACAGAGAAAATCATAAATTTTCAGGTGGCAATTCTGTTGTCCTTTTATATGTATGCAAAGACTGACTCTTATATAAAATGGCAGAATAAAAAGTAACTTTTTAGGAAATTTCTGACACTCCCCCTGCTCGTGCTCTCTCTCTCTCTTTTTCAGATAGTCTTTTAAAAAAAAGAAGAAAAAAACTTTTCATTTTTAATGAGCAATATACTGACATGGTTAAAAAAAAGAATGTTAAGAAAATATACAGTGCTCATGAACATCAATGGAAAAATCTCACTCTATCAACAAATTAAATCCACCAATGTATAAAAGAACTTATATACCATGACAAAGTGTGATTTATCTTAGATATGCAAGGTTGATTCAACATTCAAAAATCAATTCATGCAATCTATCACATTAACAGACTAAAGTAAAAATATCTACTTGATCATATCAATCGATGCAGAAAGAGGCATATGACAAAATGCTACACCTACACACAATGAAAACTCTCAGCAGACTAGCAATAGAGGAAAATTTCCTCAACCGGATAAAGCTCATATATACAAAAAATCTCCAGTTAATATCATACTTAATGATTAGAAACTAGAAGCTTTCTCATTAAGATTAGGTACAAAGCAAGGATGTTCTCACTCACTACTCCTTTTCAACACTGCAAAGGAAGTCCTAGCTAATAAAATAAGAAAAGAAAAAGTATAGAGATTGGGAAGAAAAAAATAAAACTATCTTTGTTTGCAGGTGACATGATAGTCTATATAGAAAATCTTAAAGAATCAACAAAACACTCCTGGATTTAATAAGTAATTATAGGAAGGTTGCCAGATACAAGGTTAATGCAAAAAAATCAATCACTTTCCTGTATACCAGCAACAAATAAATGGAATTTGAAATTAGAAACACAATATCAATTATGTTAGCACCCCCCCCAAAATGAAATAGGTATAAATGTTTAAAAAAAATGGTATAAGATCTGTATGAGGAAAACTATAAAACTCTGAGAAAGAAACCAAAGAAGAACTAAACACATGAAGATATTCCATGTCTATGGACAGGAAGACTCAGCATGACCAAAATGTCAGTTATTCCCAATTTGATGTATAGATTCCACAAAATCCAGTCAATATTCCAGCAAGTTGTTTTGTGGATATTCTAAAGCTTATATGAAGAGGCAAAAGACCCAGAATAGCTAACATAACATTGAAGAAGAACAAACTCAGAGGACTAATACCCACTCAACTTCAAGACTTATTATAAAGTTACAATTATCAGCAGTGTGGTAGAGTGAAATAATGAATAGATCAATGGAACAGAATAGAGTACCCAGAAATAGACCCACATAAACAGAGTGGACTAATCTGTCACAAAGGAGAAAGCCAATAAAATAAAAAAAAAGATAGTCTTTCAACAGATGCTAATGGAACAACTGGTCATCTACATGTGAAAGAAAAAAAGAAAGAAAAGGAAGGAAGGGAGTAGAAAAGAGAAGAGAGGAAAAGAAAAGGAAGAGAGGGAAGGAGGAAGGAAGGAAAGAAAGGGGGAAAGGAAAAGAAAAGAAAAGAAACCAGATACAGACTTTACACCCTTCACAAAAACTAATTCAAAAGGAATCATAGACCTGAATGTAAAATGCAAAACCATAAAATTCCTCAAAAATACAATAGGAGAAAATCTAGATAACTGTGAGTATGGCAATGATTTTTTTTTTTTTAAGATACAACACTAAAGGTAAGATCCATGAAAGAAATAATCGATAACTGGAACTCATTAAAATTTTAAATTCTGCTCTGTGAAAGACACTGTCAAGAAAAAGAAAAGAGAAGCCACAGACTGGGAGGGAATATTTGCAAAGGACACATCTGATAAATAACTGTCATCCAAAACATACAAAGAACTCTCAAAATTCAACAATAAGAAAACTAGAAACTTGATTTAAAAATGGCCCAAAGACCTCAGATACCTCACTAAAGAAGATATATAGATGGCAAATAAGCATTTGAAAAGATGCTTCACATTAAATGTCATCAGAAAAATGCAAATTAAAACAAGATACTAATACACACCTATTAAGAGTAACCAAAATAGGAAATGCTGACGACATCAAAATCTGGCAAGAATGTGCCAGGAATCTCATTCACTGTTGGTGAGAATGCACCAACTGCAGAAGACAGTTTGGAAGTTTCTTGTAATACTAATCACACTCTTACCATGCGATTCAGCAATTGCACTTCTTGGTATCTAACCAAGAGAGCTGATAACCAACATCCACACAAAAACTTGCATAAGTACATTTATGGCACCTTTATTTATAATTGCCCAGACCTGTAAGCAACCAAGGTGTCCTTCAGCAAGTGAATGAATAAACAAACCATGGTACATATGGAATATTATTCAGTGATAAATGGAATGGAGCTATCAAGCCATGAAAAGAGGAACCTTAAATGCACATTATCAAGTGAAAGAAGCCAATCAGAACAGGCTAAATACTGCTTGATCCCAACAATATGACATTCTGGAAAAGGCAAAGCTACAGAGACAATAAAAAGATCAGTGGTTGTAGGGTGCCTGGGTAGCTCAGTTAGTTCAGCATTTGTCTCCTGATTTTGGCTCAGGTCAGAGATCTCAGGGTCTTGAGATTGAGCCCATGTCAGGCTCTACACTGGGCATGGAACCTGCTTAAGATTTTCTCTCTCCCTCTGCCCCTCCCCCACCCCCATACCCCACTCTCACGCTCACTCTCTTGCTCTTAAAAAAAAAAAAAAATCATTGGTTGTTAGAGGTTGGGATGGGGGAGGAGTCATGAAGAGGTAGAGCAGAGAACTTTTAGTGCAATGGAAATACTCAAGATTATACCATAATGATGAATACATCTAATTATACACTTGTCCAAGCCCACAGAATATAAAGCACCAAGAGTAAACCATAATGTAAGCTATGGTTTTGGGGTGATTATGATGTGTCAAGGTAGATTCATCAATTGTAACAGGGTTACCACTCTGATGGGGGATGATAGTGGGAGAGTCTGTGAGTATATGAAGACGGGGGTGTATGTGAACTCTGTACTTTCTTTTGTGAACCTAAATCCTCTCTAAAAAATAATCTATTTAAAAGAGAAAAAATGCCCAAAAGCATACAGTCCTGTCCATCTCTGCCTTCAACTGTCCTTGTTTCCCCCACCTAACATTTACGAGCTATCACATTTGTTTTTTAGATATCTGACTGTATTTGTTTTTTGGATATCTGTCTTTATCTGTATTTTTCCTTTTCCTTTTTTTTTTTTTTTTTTTAAGTAAGTTCCATACCTAGTGTGGAGCCCAACATGGGGCTTGAATTCAAGAGCCTGAGATTGAGACCAGAGCTAAGCTCAAGAGTTGGATGCTTAATTGACTGAGCCACCCAGGAGCTCCCTATCCAGGGTTTCCTTAAGCACAATAAGCAAATAAGAATCAGCATATACTACTCCCACCGCTTACATAAAAACATCATAATGAGTGTTCTGCACCTTGCTTTCCTCCATATCAATACACAGCAAGCCCCCTCTACATTTTTAACACCTGCCCATTATTCCACTATAGATGTACCATCCATTAATTTATCCACTATTAATATATACATTTATATGATTTCTTTCCAACACTTTGCCATTTCAAAAATGTAACATTTCACATTGTATTTCACATATAAATAAGTATGTATCAGAAATATAATCTCAGAAATTGGCTACACTTACAATTTTGACAGATATGTTAGATTAGGGCATTTCTTCTGATGGCTAAAATAAGCAACTCTTCAGTACAGACCCTCAAAGACTATTGGGCAAGTTACATGGGGTATATAGTACTTCGCAATAATTGTCAAAAGCATCCAGTCATTAATTTTAAGGTCAAAATCAAATACTGACAAGATGAAGAACAATACTCCAGGGAAAAAAGAGTCTAAATCACAGTCACGAATGAGGAAATCCACGATCCTTACTGTTACTGGAAAAGTACAAGTTTGTGTATTTAATAAACTACCAATTAAGTTGGTGTAAAATCTTCTGTAACTCAAATCCCCTCGATTTTATCTGAAAGCAAGAGCAGCAAATTAAAGAGAAAGCTACTCCACTTTAAAATAGATTGTTTAAAAATCCAGTCATGTAGGGCACCTGGGTGGCTCAGTGGGTTAAGCCTCTGCCTTCGGCTCAGGTCACGATCTCGGGGTCCTGGGATCAAGCCCCACATCAGGTTCTCTGCTCAGCAGGAAGCCTGCTTCCTCCTCTCTCTCTCTCTGCCTGCCTCTCTGCCTACTTGTGATCTCTGTCAAATAAATAAATAAAATCTTTAAAAAACAAAACAAAAAAAATCCAGTCATGTTTTGTATGTTCAACTCAGTGTTCTGTGTTTTGCATGCAGGAATTATAAGCAAACTGAAGACCAGGCTTAACATGCTATAAACTCTGATGAAAACCAGTTAATAGGAACTCATTTCTACAAGGACTCAATTGTAGATCACCCCCCCAAAGAAAAGTCATGAGAAGTGTACTAAGTACTTACTTACATTTTTCTAAGTAATGTGTTAATAACCAGTTTTTATTATCTGTCAAAGAGATAAACAAAACATATATTTCTAATGTTTTTATTGAGAAGAGTGGTAATTTTATCTTCATTAACAAGGTAAAAATACAAGTTGACTTAGGGTTAGGAAGGAATCAAAAGGGCAATTGAGGTGCCAAAGGAAGAGTCAAAACTGGCACAATGCTATAAAGCAACAGCTAGAACAGGGAATGAAGAACAACCAAAGAAGGATTCGGATACAGTGTCACCGGCAAAGAGCTTTGCGGTTCACTGCTCTGCTAAACGAAGTGTGTGCAGCAGAACAATTACTATCAAGGTGCAAAACTACTGGGGAAGAGTAAGTCTCATGAGATCTAAGGGTTTTGTTTTCTTCATGGCATGTGCTCAGCGACCAGAACATTTACCTGTATACAACCAGAGCTCCAGACATAACTGCCAAATAAAACATGCTGAGTCTTAGAATACTGAGGTTGCCCAATAGAGCACCCTAGAAGATCTCTGACTGTAAGCATTCTTCCACAGCCCCAAATTATACTTTTGTGTTCTTCTTCACCAGAACTGTATCGTACCATTGCCCAGTCAATGCAAACAGTAAATCTAAACAATTTATACTAAAATGCAAAGGACAGCAAAGTCTTGTCCCTACATACACAAATAAGGATATTCACAAATCCTAAATATAAAATACAAAAGCTGGTATTTCGAGTACTTAAGAGGAAACTGCGGATGGTGGGACAGAAAAGGCCTATTTTGACTTGCCTTAAATTTGTCTTAAAGAAAATGGGTTATAAACAGACTCTTTAAGCTCTAGATCTATTTCACCATAAGTGGACAGGAGACACTTTATCATTAATTAAATAAGAAAAGAATAAATAAGAGGTGTGGCAGAAGGAAATGGAATTTGGCTCTTTGGGTAAAGGTATGAGATTACTTTCTTTTAAAGGTCAAATTTGCTGTCTACATACATAAAAAGAATCTGGTCTGTGAGAAATTAAGAATTGATACCATAAGAAAATCATCTGGGGAAAGAATTAGCTGAACAGAATCTAGGGCCTTGCCATAAGCATAAACCCCTGATTTAACAAATGCAGTTAAATGCAAATGAACCAGCTTTTCACAACTGCAAAATTATTCTAAACGAACCTTGGCACATAGCAGTCATAAAAATGGTCTTAAAGCACAGGAATAGCTTTAACTACAGATTCTTTTAAAGGATCACTTAAGGAATCATTCTTTAAAATTCCTGGATCCTAAGATTATGGAAAACATAGTATGTAAGGTTACTGAAACCCTGGAATGAGGCTCCTCCAGAAAGTCTTCCAAAGTAGACAAGATAAATGCACAGAAATCTTAAATCATTTGGTCCTTATTCCTTTGGAAATCTAAAAAATAATTAGTCTCTTCTTGGCAGAGTAAGGTGAAAACAAAAATACAAACATTAGAAATGTAAGTGACAGAAAATCTAGCATGTGGCACCCCCACAGAAGATCCATCATTAACTGTAAAGGAGTATGCTAAGACTCTGGTTATGCACAAGTCCCACTATGCAAAACAAGCCCCTTTCTTCAAAGAAGGAGCTTATTTGAAAGTATATTTGCCACTGCTTTGAGAGCAAGTCTTTGGAGGCTATGACACACAAGTCTCTTTACTTCTAACTAATCACTATGACTGCAATTCACTCATCAAAGCTCTGCCAGGTGGACTCCAGGTTAAGCTTCATGAATAAATGCCCTGCTTTCCATAAGTATAATGATTCACATTATATGAGGGCTGTTTGTTTGCACTGTAAGTACTCTGATGTCTTTGTATTTTATTCATTGAGGTATTCCCAGTACCCGGAACTTTGCTTGTCATTCTTAATAAACGTGAGGGGCTGGGAAAGAAGGGGGAGGGAATCAATCCCCCTTTAGGCAGAATGCCTCAATAGGAGGCACAGCATACTTCCATAATGTTGAGCTTCCTCCCCAGATAGGTGCCATAACACCTGTCTTGGGCTTTACCTGACCCCAGATCTTCATAACCACAATTATTGGGCAAGATGTGATGCATTCTACAAGATTTCTACACCAGGTCCTTGGTAAAATATTATGAGCGATATCTCCAATTTTAAAGAGTATATACGATGTAGGGAAAACTTAAACCAAAGTCAAATATCAAAATCAAGGGAGCTGAAGCATGGAGAAGTCTGGAGGGTGGTAGAAAGGTAAAGGAGTCCTAAAGCAGAACAGATTGTATCCAACTTTTTATGTAGTACCTGAGGCAGCCCACTTGACTATGTTACAAGCAGTTACAGGACAGATGTAAAGTAGACATGAATATTCATCCCATAAATGACTCTTGAGCAGTAATTTCCTGCCACGCACAGAGCTAGATTCTGCCGGGGTAAGGAGATAAATCAGAGACAACAATTGCTATAATGTACCAACCCAAAAGAGAAACAATGTTTCATTCATACAAAACCATAATGCACAGAACAGAAAAATTTTTATGAGAAGCACAGAGAATTTGATGTAAGCATTTGAAGGAAGGAGAATTTGAGAATTCTTTCATTCACCCTGTATTCACTTGGTGCCTACCTACTACGTACCAATGGCTGAACTGGTTGTCATAGATGCAGGAGGAAACATGACCGACTAAGTCTCTGACCTGAACCTAAGTTCCAGTGTGCTGGATAGAAAGTTTAGAAATAAATAAATAATTTCAGGAAATACCTTGAGGAAAACGAAGCAGATTTGGGGGTTATAGACCACAGTTGATACAATTTTAAATTGGATGGTCAGGAAAGGCCTAACAAGGCAGTATTGCCAAAAGACCAGAATGAGTGACCAGTACATGTGAAGATCCAGAAGGAATTGGCCAAGAAATAGCCAGTGACTTCCTCTATGGCAGAAAGTCTTAACATGTTCAAGGAAGACCAACAGGCAGGGGGGAGTGCTGAGACATGGAACTGGAGATGGGGCCAGGTCATGTCAGGCCTTGTAGACTGTGGTGAGGGTACTCCATAACAGGGGCCATGTGTGCAGGGCTTCAAAATGTTCCTGTCTCCTGTTATCAACTCCTGGTATCTGAGGATAGTATATCTGTTAAAATTCATGAGCCAATATTGATATATTACCTTAAGTGCAAAGTTTATTCAGGTTTTCAGGTTTTCTTCCCTTTTTAGCCTATTGAGCCTTTTCTGTTCCAGGAGCCAATCCAGGTATGTCCCTCTTAGGCTCCTCTTGGCTATGACAGTTTCTCAGGCTTTTCTTCGGCTTTGATGCCATAGACTGTTTTAAGGATTACCGGCCAGGATTATTGTAGGGTGCTCCTCTACTGAAAATTTTCTGATGTTTTCTCATGATTAGACTGAGTTTGTGGACTTAACACAGAGGTAAAGTGCCATTTTCATCATACCATATCAAGGGTACATGTTACTAGTATGACTTATTACAGTTGATGCTGACCTTGACCACCAGGCTCAAGTAGTGTTTGTCAGGGTTCCCCCATATAAAGTTACTCTTTGCCCCAGAACTCCTTTCCCGTACTATAGTCTTTGGAGGGGGATGCTCCACGAGCAGCCCACTTTTGAATGAGGAATTACATGTCCTCTCCTTTAGGGTGGAATACATGAATTTTTTTGAATTCTCCTGGATGGAATATTTGTCTCTTCTCCACCATTTATTAATTTATTCAATCATTTACTTAGTCAGTATGGATCATGAATATTTACTTAACTTGGGTTATGGCATTCAGGAGCTCTTTGAGTAGGTTCCTGTGCCCTTATGAGACAGACTCATCAACTGTCAGTCTGTTTGCTTTGTGAGGATGGGGAAGGAGGCGCAACTTCTTACTCCTGGCACTACACAACACTCCAGGCTCGTTTTGTATGTTTCCTGACCCAGGCCTAGAATCAGCCATTTCTCCCAGGTGTCCTTGTTCCTCTTACTGGAGACTGGTATTAGAAATCAGATCTGGGCACTAGATGTGCTCATGATCTCTACTATATTTTAACACTAGATCTTCCTTTTCCCTCTGCTTATAAATAATTTATTTAATGTTTCACCTACTGAAGAATATGCTGCTTTTCCTCTAATATCCAATATTCTCCTTTTACCCAATTTCCACCCCAAACTGCATTTTTTTTTCAATTGCTGACCAAAACAAGCTATATCAAATACTATACACAACAAGAAAAAAATCACTATCCATTTGATTACAAAACTGGGCCAAAAATGCTACCATGTTGTGTTGAGTCTCCCTATAAAACTGGACTCAATGGGCAGAACTGGATAATCTCGGCACTACTTTATATCTCACTAATGTAACAAGCTCAAAACTAGTTCAGAGGTATCTGAATCTTCCAAGTAGACTGAGACTGGAACAGAGGAATTTCAGTGAGCACAGAAAGCAGAAAGTTAATACACTAGAAAAGCTGCTATTACCATGTTAAATTATGCAATGCAATTTCTGTCCCTATCTTTTAAAATACTCCAGAATTATAAAAACATACAATCAGCCATCACTTAATGAATTTCATTACATAACAGAAATGGCTTGAGGCAGGAATCTTCCTTTAATCCTAATTGTCATAGTCTTATCTATGAATATTATTTTCTAAATTATTGGTCTTAGATAATAAGTAATCTTTATGGCCATTTTCTTATAAACTCTTAAGATTTGTCATTATTTCTCTCTAGTTTAATAAGTGTAATTATAAGATATATTCAGCATAATCTGAGTCACAACTGTCAGTTCATTTCAAAGTGGCTGAAACCGATCCTTATCTTCCTCTCCATAGACATTAAAAAGCTGGCAGAGAAATGAGTAATAATGCTATTGGTAGATTTGCTTTCTTTCTTTCTCTTTCATTTTTAAAGATTTTTATTTATTTATTTAACAGAGAGAGAGAGAGAGAAATCACAAGTAGGCAGAGAAGCAGGCAGAGACAGAGGGGGAAGCAGGTTCCCTGCTGAGCAGAGAGCCCGATGCGGGGCTCGATCCCAGGACCCTGAGATCATGACCTGTGCTGAATGAAGGCAGAGGCTTAACCTACTGAGCCACCCAGGTGCCCCTTTCATTTGAAAGATCTTCTTGTTGTATATGACATGCTGGATTGGCAATTCATTCTTTTAGCATTTCTGTCTTGTCTTATTTTGATCAAATCTGCTTTGATTCTTTGGTTCTTCTATATATAATGTGCCTTTTTTCTCTAGCAATTCTGGAGATTTTTTGTTTTGTTTTGTTTCATTTTTGCCATTTGACTATGGTGGGGTGTGTGTGTGTGTATTATATTTTTCTTGTTTTCTCTTTACTGAGCTTTTTAGAACTGTTATTTGGTATCTATCATTAATTTTAGAAAATCATTTGCCATTATCTTTTCCAATATTTTTTTCTGTCTTGTTTACTGTCTTCTCATCCTGGGATTCTAATCACATATATGTTGCAAAGCTTAATACTGTCTGAAAGCTCTTTGGAGGCCCAATGCTGTTGTTTTTGTTCTTCCTTCTTTCTCTCTGTGTTGCAGTCTAGGAAATTTGCTTTGAGCTCTATTCAAGTTCAGTGATTATTTCTTCAACTGTATCAACTCTACCAATGAAGTCTCAAAGGCTCACCCCATTCACTATGTTTGCCGCTCTAGTGTTTTTCATTTGTTTTTCTTTTAAAGATTTTATCTATTTATTTGACAGAGAGAGAGAGAGAGAGAGAGAACATAAGAGCAGGGGTGATGGGAGAGGGAGAAGCAGGCTCCCCGCTGAGCAGGGATCCCAATGCGCGTCTCGATCCCAGGACCCTGGGATCATGACCTGAGCCAAAGGCAGGCACTTAATGACTGAGCCACCCAGGCGCCCGTAGTGTTTTCCTTTTATTTTTTCTCATCATTTCTACCCCTATACTAAAATTCCTCATCTGTTCATGTATATCGTTTACTTTCTTCATGAGAACCTATAACATATTGAAAACTGCTACTATACTTGTTATTTTTGTTTCCAACTTATAGCAAGTCTAAATTTTTTATTGCTTTCCTTACTTTTAGACATAGAGGCTCACGAATTTTTTTAATTGACGTATAGCTAATATATAATATTAGTTTCAGGTGTACAACATAAGGATTTGATACTTGCATATACTGTGAATAATCACCATAATAAGTCTAATTAACATCTACCGCCATAGTTAGAAATTTTTCTAGTGATGAGGACTTTCAAAATCTCTCTTAGTAACTTTTAAATATGGAACACAGTATTATTAACGGTAGTCATCATGCTGTATATTATATCCCCATTATTTAATATTTTATAACTGGAAGTTTGTACCTTTTGTTCTCATTCATCCATATCTCCCATCTACCCACTCACTGCCTCTGGCAACCATCAATCTGTTCTCTGTATCTATTAACTTGGTTTGTTACTTTTTTTAAAATTCTGCATATAAGTGGGATCAAACAATATTTGTCTTTCTCTCTCTGACTTATCTCACGTAGAATAATGTCCCTCAAGGTGGATCCATGGGATTTGTTCATTTTTTAATTTTACTGTTTTTTAATTTTATTAAGTTTTTTTATTTTAATTCCAGTGCAGTTAATATACAGTGTTATATTGGTTTTGGTTGTACAATACCATGATTCAACAATTCTATACATTACTCAGTGCTCATCATAAATTTACTCTTTAATCCCCACACCTATTTCACCCATCCCTCCACTCACCTTCCTTCTGGTAACCATCAGTTTGTTCTGCATAATTAAGAGTCTGTTTCTTGGTTGTCCCTGCTCTTTCTTTTTATCCTTTGTTCATGTTTTGTTTCTTAAACTCCATGTATGAGTGAAATCATATGATATTTGTCTTTATCTGACTGACTTAGCATTATACTCTCTAACTCCATCTATGTTGTAGCAAATGACAAAATTTCATCATTTTTATGGCTAAATAATATTCCAGTGCATGTGTGTGTGTGTGTGTGTGTGTGTGTGTGTGTGATAACTTTATACATTCATCTATCAATAGACACTTAAGTTGCTTCTATGTCTCGGTTATTACAAATAATGTTGCAATAAACATAGACATGTACATAATTTTTTGAAATAGTGTTTCCATTTTCTTTGGATAAATATTCAGCAGTGGGAGTACCTGTGTGGCTCAGTGGGTTAAGCTTCTGCCTTTGGCTCAGGTCATGATCTCAGGATCTTGGGATCGAGTCCTGCATTGGGCGCTCTGCTTGGCAGGGAGCCTGCTTCCTCCTCTCTCTCTCTGCCTGCCTCTCTGCCTACTTGTGATCTCTATCAAATAAATAAATAAACATAAAATCTTTAAATAAATATATAAATAAATATTCAGCAGTGGAATTACTGGATCATATGATAATTATATTGTCAATTTTTTGAGGAATCTCCATACTATTTTCCATAGTGGCTGCAACAATTTGCATTCCCACCAACAATGCCCAATGGTTTCTTTTTCTCCATATCCTCACCAACACGTGTTATTTCTTGTGTTTTTTATTTTGGCCATTTTGACAGTTGTAAAGTGGCATTTCACTGTAGTTCTGATTTGCATTTACCTGGTGATTAATGATGTTAATTGTGTCTGTTGGTCATCTGTATGTCTGGGATTTTCATGTGTCTGTTGGTCATCTGTATGTCTGGGATTTTCTATTTCTTCATGATTTGGTCTTTGAAGGTTGTATATGTTGTATGTTTCCAGGAAATTTCTCATTTTTTCTAAGTTGCTGAATTCATTGGCATACAATTAATTGTTCATAGTAGTCTCTGGTAATCTTTTGTATTTCTATAGCATCAGTTGTATCATCTCTTTCATTTTTTATTTTATTTACTTGCATCCTTTCTTTTTCTTACCATGTTTAGCTAAAGATTTGTCAGTTCTGTTTATCCTTTCAAAGAACTAACACTTACTTTCACTGATTTTTTCTATTGTTTTCTTAGTCTCTATTTCATTTATTTCAGCTTTGATCTTTGTTATTTCCTTCCTTCTACTAACTCTGGGCTTCATTCTTTCTTCTTTCTCTAGTTCCTTAAGATATAAAGTTAGGTTGTTCACTGAGATTTTTTTTTTCTTTTGCTTCTTGAGGTCGGCATGTATCACTGTGAACTTTCCTCTTAGAACTGCTTTTGTTGCAACCCATAAGTTTTTGTAGGTTGTGTTTCCATTTTCATTTGTCTCAAGGTATTTTATTTCTTCTTTGATTTTTTTCATTGACTCACTATTCAGGAATATGATTAATCTCTACATATTTGCAAATTTTCCAGTTTTCTTCTTTTAATTGATAACTAGTTTCATTCCACTGTAGTTGGAAAAGACGCCTGATAGAATTTCAACCTTCTTAAATTTACTAAGACTTGTTTTATGGCCTAAAATATGATCTGCACTGGAGAATGTTCCATGTGCACTTCAGATGAATGTGTATTCTGCCACTTTTGGACAAAATGTTCTGTATATATAAGTCCATTTGGCCTAATGTGTCATTTAAAACTGATGTTTCTGGTAGTAATCAAAAAACTCCCAACAAACAAAAGTCCAGCACTAGATAGCTTTATAGGCAAATTCCACCAAACATTTAAAAAAGAGATGATACCTACTCTTTTCAAATTATTCCACAAAATAGAAAAGGAAGGAAAACTTCCAAATTCATTATATGAGGCCAGCATTACCTTGATACCAAAACAAGATAAAGATGCCACTTAAAAAGATGACTATAAAAAAGACTATCTGATGAACACAGATACAAAACTTCTCAATAAAATACTAGGAAATCAAATCTGACAATACATTAAAAAAATCATTCACCATGATCAAGTGGGATTTGTTCCTGCGTTCCAAGGGTGGTTCGATATTCACAAATCAAACATGATAGACTACATTAATAAAAGAAAGGAAAATAACCATATGTACATTTCAAAAGAGGAAGAAAAAGCATTTGACAAAGTACAATGTCCATCCATGACAAAAACCTTCAACAGGGGTCCCTGGGTAGCTCAGTGGATTAAACCTTGCCTTCAGCTCAGGTCATGATCTCAGGGTCCTGGGATCGAGGCCCACATCAGGCTCTCTGCTCAGCAGGGAGCCTGCTTCCCCCTCTCTCTCTGCCTGCCTCTCTGCCTACTTGTGATCTCTCTGTCAAGTAAATAAATAAAATCTTAAAAAAAAAACCAACCCTCAACAAAGTAGGTATAGAGGGAACAAACCTGAACATAATAAAGCCCATATATGAAAAATGTACAGCCAGTATTATCCTCAGTGGAAAAAAACTGAGACCTTTTCCTGTATGGTCAGGAACAAGATGGATGTCCACCCTCACTACTTTTATTCAACATAGCACTGGAAGTCCTAGCCACAGCAATCCAACAACAAAAAGAAATAAAAAGTACCCAAAGCAGCTAGGAAGAAGTCAGATTTTCACTATTTATAGATGACATGATAATATATATAAAAAATCTGAAAGATGCCACCAAAACACTGCTAGAAGTGATTCACAAATTCAGTAAAGTCGCAGGACACAAAGTCAATGTACAGAAATCTATTGCATTTATATATATCAATAAGCAGCAGAAAGAGAAAATAAGAAAAGAATCCCATTTACAACTGTACCCAAAATAATAAGACACATAAGAATAAACTTAGTCCAAAGAGATGGAAGACCGGTACTCTGAAACCTATAAAACACTAATGAAAGAGGACACAAAAAATAGAAAAACGTTCCACACTCATGGATTAGAATAATATTTATTGTTAAAATGTCTATATTACCCAAAGTAATCAACACATTAAATGTAATTTCTATCAAAATGCCAATGGCATTTTTCACAGAACTAGAACAAACAATCCTAAAATCTGTAAGGAACCACGAAGACTCTGAAGAGTTACAGAAATCTTGAAAAAGAAAAACAAAATTGAAGGTATCATAATTCCAGACTTCAAGTTATAGTACAAAGCTGAAGTAATCAGAACAGTATGGCATTAGCACAAAAATGAACACAGTGGTCACTAGAACAGCAAAGAAAGCCCAAAAATAAACCCACAATTATATAGTCAATTAATATTTGATAAAGGAGGCAAGAATATGCAATGAGAAAAAGATAGTCTCTTCAACAAATGGTATTGGGAAAAACTGGACAGCTACATGCAAAAGAATGAAACTGGACCACTTTCTATGCCATGCACAAAAATAAACTCAAAATGAAACAAGGAGCTAAATGTGAGACCTAAAACCACAGAAATCCTAGAAGACAATATAGGCTGTAATCGCTCTGACATCAGCCATAGCAACACTTTTCTAGATATGTCTCCAAGGCAAGGAAAATAAAAGCAAAAGTAAACTATTGGGACTACATCAAAATAAAAAGTTTCTGCACAGCAAAGGAAACAATCAGCAAAACTAAAAGGCAACCTACAGAATGGGACAAGATATTTACAAGTGACATATTTGATAAAGGGTTAGTATCAAAAATATATAAAGAACTTTAAAAACTCATCATCCCAAAAACCAAATTTAATTTAAGATGTGCAGAAGACATGAACAGACAATCTTCCAAAGAAGGCATACAGATGGCCAACAGACACATGAAAAAATGCTCAGCCTCAGTTACTATCAGGGAAATGCAAATCAAAACTACAATGAGATAACACCTCATACCTGTCAGAATGGCTAAACTCAACAACACAAGAAACAACAGGTGACGGCAAGAATGTGGAAAAAAAGGAGCACTCATGCTCGTGGGAATGTAAACTGGTGCAGCCACTCAGAAAAACAATATGAAATTCCTCAGAAAATTAAAAACAGAACTACCCTAAGAGTCCAGCAATGGCACTACTGGGTATCTACCCAAAGAATACAAAAATAGTAATTCAAAAGGATACATTCACCTGAGTGCTCAGAAGCGTTCCAGGGTGCACCTTGACTGCACCACGGTCAATACATCCAGCTACATCTGTCCAGTCATCTCTCACCAAAATGACTAGGAGGAGGAATCCCCAACAGAAGAAAAATACAGAGGATGGGCCTTCTGCAACAGAGCTAACGGCTATCAACATAGACAATATGTCAGAAAGAGAATTCAGGCTAACAATTATCCAGGCAATAGCTAGGTTGGAGAAAGCCATGGATGACCAAACAGAATTGATTAGGGCAGAATTGAAAGCGACCAGAGAGGAGGTTCATAATGTTAGGGCAGAGCTGAAGGCCACCAGGGATGAGGTTCACAATGCTCTCAATGAGTTCCAATCTAATCTAAATTCTCTAAAAGCTAGGGTAACTGAGACAGAAGATAGAATTAGTGATCTGGAGGACAAACAAATAGAGAGAAAGGATCAGGAGGAAGCCTGGAACAAACAGCTTAGAAGCCACGAAAACAGAATCAGGGAAATAAATGATGCCATGAAACGTTCCAACGTCAGAATTATTGGAATCCCTGAAGGGGAGGAGAAAGAAAGAAGTCTAGAAGATATAGTGGAACAAGTTTTTCATGAAAATTTTCCCAATCTTGCGAATGGAACAAGTGTTCATGTACTAGAAGTAGAAAGGTCCCCCCCCAAGATTATAAATTCAAAAAAAACATCCAGGCACCTCATAGTAAAATTGAGGAATCATAATTGTAGATACAATCTCTTGAAAGCCGCTAGGACAAAGAAGCTCCTTACATACAGAGGAAAGCCCATCAGAATAACGTCAGACCTGTCCACAGAGACCTGGCAATCCAGAAAGGGCTGGCAAGATATATTCAGGGCACTAAATGAGAAGAACATGCAGCCAAGAATACTTTATCCAGCAAGACTGACATTCAAAATGGATGGAGAGATAAAGAGTTTCCAAGACCGGCAAGGCTTGAAAGACTATGCAACCACCAAGCCGAAACTGCAGGAAATATTAAGGGGGGTTCTATAAAAGAGGAAAAATCCTAAGAATAGCATTGAACAGAAATATAGAGACAATCGACAGAAAGAAAGACTTCAAAGATAACACAGTGTCAATAAAAACGTATCTCTCAATAATCACTCTCAATGTGAATGGCCTAAATGCACCCATAAAACGACACAGGGTTGCAGATTGGATAAAACGACAGGACCCATCCATATGTTGTCTACAAGAGACCCATTTTGAACCTAAAGATACACCCAGACTGAAAGTGAAGGGATGGAGAAGCATCTTTCACGCCAATGGGCCTCAAAAGAAGGCCGGGGTAGCGATTCTCATATCAGATAAATTAGATTTTAAACTAAAGACGGTAGTCAGGGATACAGAAGGACACTACATCATTCTTAAAGGGACTATCCACCAAGATGATCTAACAATTGTAAATATCTATGCCCCCAATATGGGAGCAGCCAATTACATAAGAGAACTATTAATCAAGATAAAGAGTCATATTGATATGAATACATTAATAGTAGGAGATCTTAACACGCCTCTCTCAGAAATAGACAGATCATCGAAGCAGAAAATCAATAAAGAAAT
This sequence comes from Martes martes, assembly GCF_963455335.1. Taxonomy (NCBI): domain Eukaryota; kingdom Metazoa; phylum Chordata; class Mammalia; order Carnivora; family Mustelidae; genus Martes; species Martes martes. The sequence goes on along the minus strand of NC_137900.1, from coordinate 45,651,109 downwards.
AAGAGCATTGAATGATACATTGGACCAGATGGACCTCATAGATATATACAGAACATTCCACCCTAAAACAACAGAATACTCATTCTTCTCAAGTGCACATGGAACCTTCTCCAGAATAGACCACATACTGGGTCACAAATCAGGGCTCAACCGATACCAAAAGACTGAGATGATTCCCTGCATATTCTCAGATCACAATGCTTTGAAACTGGAGCTCAATCACAAGGAAAAGTTCAGAAGGAACTCAAATACCTGGAAGCTAAAGACCACCTTGCTTAAGAATGCTTGGATCAACCAGGAGATCAAAGAAGAACTTAAACAATTTATGGAAACCAATGAGAACGAAGACACTTCACTCCAAAACCTATGGGATACAGCAAAGGCGGTCCTAAGGGGGAAATTCATAGCCATCCAAGCCTCCCTCAAAAAAATTGAAAAATCCAGAATACACCAGCTGTCTCTACACCTTAAAGAACTGGAGAATCAACAACAAATCAAACCAACTCCACACGTAAGAAGGGAAATAATCAAGATTAGACCAGAGATCAACGAGGTAGAAACCAGAGATACAGTAGAACGTATCAACGAAACTAGAAGCTGGTTTTTTGAAAGAATCAATAAGATCGATAAACCATTGGCCACACTAATCCAAAAGAAAAGAGAGAAAGCCCAAATTAATAAAATTAAGAATGAAAAGGGAGAGATCACAACTAACACCAAGGAAGTAGAAACAATCATCAGAAGCTATTATCAACAGTTATATGCCAATAAGCTAAGCAACCTAGATGAAATGGATGCATTCCTGGAAAACTATAAACTCCCAAAATTGAACCAGGAAGAAATCGACAACCTGAATAGACCGATATCTAGTAACGAGATTGAAGCAGTGATCAAAAACCTCCCAAAAAACAAGAGCCCAGGACCTGACGGATTCCCTGGGGAATTCTATCAAACTTTCAAAGAAGAAATAATACCTATTCTCCTGAAGCGGTTTCAAAAAATTGAAGCAGAAGGAAAACTTCCAGACTCTTTTTATGAAGCCAGCATTACCCTGATCCCCAAACCAGGCAAAGACCCTACCAAAAAGGAGAATTTCAGACCGATATCACTGATGAATATGGATGCTAAGATTCTCAACAAGATCCTAGCAAACAGGATCCAACAGCACATTAAAAAGATTATCCACCATGACCAGGTAGGATTCATCCCTGGGTTACAAGGATGGTTCAACATTCGCAAATCAATCAATGTGATAGAACAAATCAATAAGAGAAGAGAGAAGAACCACATGATCCTCTCCATTGATGCAGAAAAAGCTTTTGACAAAATCCAGCATCCGTTCCTGATTAAAACGCTTCAAAGTATAGGGATAGAGGGAACATTCCTGAACTTCATCAAATCTATCTATGAAAAACCCACAGCAAATATCATCCTCAATGGGAAAAAGCTTGCAGCCTTCCCATTGAGATCAGGAACACGACAAGGATGCCCACTCTCACCACTCTTGTTCAACATAGTATTAGAAGTCCTAGCAACAGCAATCAGACAACAAAGAGAAATAAAAGGTATCCAGATTGGCAAGGAAGAAGTCAAACTCTCTCTCTTCGCAGACGACATGATTCTTTATATGGAAAACCCGAAAGACTCCACCTCCAAACTACTAGAACTCATACAGCAATTCAGTAATGTAGCAGGATACAAAGTCAATGTCCAGAAATCAGTGGCTTTCTTATACACTAACAATGAAAATACAGAAAGGCAAATTAGAGAATCGATTCCATTTACTATAGCACCAAAAACCATAAGATACCTCGGAATAAACCTAACCAAAGAGGTTAAAGATCTGTACTCGAGGAACTACAGAACACTCCTAAAAGAAATTGAAGAAGACACAAAAAGATGGAAGACCATTCCATGCTCTTGGATGGGAAGAATAAACATCGTTAAAATGTCTATACTGCCCAGAGCAATCTATACTTTTAATGCCATTCCAATCAAAATTCCACCAGTATTTTTCAAAGAGCTGGAGCAAATAATACTAAAATTTGTATGGAATCAGAAGAGACCCCGAATTGCTAAGGAAATGTTGAAAAACAAAAATAAAACTGGTGGCATCACGTTACCTGATTTCAAGCTTTACTACAAAGCTGTGATCACCAAGACAGCATGGTACTGGCATAAAAACAGACACATGGACCAGTGGAACAGAGTAGAGAGCCCAAATATGGACCCTCGACTCTATGGTCAAATAATCTTTGACAAAACAGGAAAAAATATCCAGTGGAAAAAAGACAGACTCTTCAATAAATGGTGCTGGGAAAACTGGACAGCTATATGTAGAAGAATGAAACTTGACCATTCTCTTACACCGCACACAAAGATAAACTCGAAATGGATAAAAGACCTCAACGTGAGACAGGAATCCATCAGAATCCTCGAGGAGAACATAGGCAGTAACCTCTTTGATATCAGCCACAGCAACTTCTTTCAAGATATGTCTCCAAAGGCGAAGGAAACAAAGGCAAAGATGAACTTCTGGGACTTCATCAAGATAAAAAGCTTCTGCACAGCAAAAGAAACAGTCATCAAAACAAAGAGGCAACCCACGGAATGGGAGAAGATATTTGCAAATGACAGTACAGATAAAAGGTTGATATCCAGGATCTATAAAGAACTCCTCAAACTCAACACACACAAAACAGATAATCATATTAAAAAATGGGCAGAAGATATGAACAGACACTTCTCCAAGGAAGACATACAAATGGCTACCAGACACATGAAAAAATGTTCATCATCACTAGCCATCAGGGAGATTCAAATCAAAACCACATTGAGATACCACCTTACACCAGTTAGAATGGCCAAAATTAGCAAGACAGGAAACAACGTGTGTTGGAGAGGATGTGGAGAAAGGGGAACCCTCTTACACTGCTGGTGGGAATGCAAACTGGTGCAGCCACTTTGGAGAACAGTGTGGAGATTCCTCAGGAAATTAAAAATAGATCTTCCCTATGACCCTGCAATTGCACTGCTGGGTATTTACCCCAAAGATACAGATGTAGTGAAAAGAAGGGCCATCTGTACCCCAATGTTTATAGCAGCAATGGCCACGGTCGCCAAACTGTGGAAAGAACCAAGATGCCCTTCAACGGATGAATGGATAAGGAAGATGTGGTCCATATACACTATGGAGTATTATGCCTCTATCAGAAAGGACGAATACCCAACTTTTGTAGCAACATGGACAGGACTGGAAGAGATTATGCTGAGTGAAATAAGTCAAACAGAGAAAGTCAAGTATCATATGGTTTCACTTATTGGTGGAGCATAACAAATAATATAGAGGACAAGGGTAGATGGAGAGGAGAAGGGAGTTGAGGGAAATTGGAAGGGGAGGTGAACCATGAGAGACTATGGACTCTGAAAAACAACCTGAGGGTTTTGAAGGGGCGGGGTGGGAGGGTGGGGGAACCAGGTGGTGGGTATTAGGGAGGGCACAGATTGCATGGAGCACTGGGTGTGGTGAAAAAACAATGAATACTGTTACGCTGAAAATAAATAAAAAATTAAAAAAAAAAAAAAGGATACATTCACCCCAGTGTTTATAGCAGCATTATTTACAATAGCTAAATTATGGAAGCGGCCCAAAAATCTATCGATAGATAAATGGATAAAGAAGATGTGGTGTATGTATACACACACACATATATATACATACCATGAAATATTACTCAGCCATAAAAAAGTTTGAAATCTTGCTATTTGCAACATGGGTGGAGCTAGAGTATGATTTCACTCACATGTGAGTTTAAGAAACAAAACAAATGAGCAAATGGGGGGAAAAAAAGAAAAAGAGAAGCAAATCAAAAAACAGTCTCTTAACTAGAGAACACGGTCATCAGAAGTGAGGTGAGTGGGGGTAAGGGATTAAGGAATACACTGGTTGTGATGAGCACTGGGTGATGAATGAAGTGCTGAATCACTTTTTGTACACCTGAAACTAATACAACACTGTATGTTAAACTAACTGTAATTTAAATGAAAACTTAAAAAATTTTTAACTAATGTTTCCTTATTTATTTTTGGTCTGGATGATCTACCCATTGATGTAAGTGTGTATTAAATTCTCCTATTATTGCATTGCTGTCTATTTCCCATTAAGCCTGTTAATATTTGCTTCATATATTTAGGTGCTCCTATGTTAGGTGCATAAATAATTATAAATGTTTTATATCCTCTTTTGGATTAACCCTTTTATCATTATGTCCTTCTTTGTCTCTTACTACAGTCCTTGTTTTAAAGTCTATTTCATCTGATATAAGTAGAGTTACCCCAGATTTTTTTTTTTTTTTTTTGCTTCCATTTGTATGGACCATCTTTTTCCATCCTTCACTTTCAGACTGTGTATATCCTTATACCTGAACTGAGTTTTTTGGAAGCAACACACAGTTGGGTCTTGTTTTTTCATGCATTCAGTTACCCTGTCTTTTGATTGGAAAATTTAGTCCATTTACATTTAAAGTAAATACTAATAAGAATGTATTTATTGCCATTATGTTAATTGTTTCCTGGCTGTTTGTATCCTCTGTGCCTTCTTGTCTTGCCTTCATCTTTTGTGGTTTGGTAACTTTCTTTAGTGCTATGCTTAGATTCCTTTCTCATTACCTTTGGTGCTTCTACTATAGGTTTTTCCTTTGTGGTTACCATGAGGTTTACATTTAATGATGACAGTTATTTTAAATTCTGTGATGTTATAACATCTGGGTCAAATCTGTGTCTGGTTCTATTGATTGCTTTGTTTCTTTGCTTTTCCTGGCTCATGTGTCTCAGTAATTGCTGGATGAAAGCCAGGCATCCTATGTAGAACAGGAGAGACAGAGGTAAATATAGTATTTACACCTAAAAGTGATCATGTCTCTGCTCTATTAACCTTAAGTGTAGGGAGATGATTCAGTCGACACAGGAGTTGAGACTGAGTATGGGTTTTACGGTTAACTATGGTTACCCTCTGTGCATTATAATTACAGGGTTCACATGGCTTTACTGTTATCTCGTACTTAAGGTGGGGCTGGTTGGCCAGATAATTTTTTTAACTACCTGCTCTACCCTCAGCTTTTGATCTTCCCTTTGTGCCTGCACCTCAGAGAGGGTCTTTCCCCACATTCTTCCCCTTTCCCAGAAGAAGACTACTGTCAGTCACTCAGTTCTTGTGAAACTGGTATGTGCGTGTGTGCATGTGTGTGTTTAAGACAACATTCTTTTGTTCTAGTTCAGCCTCAGTCTCAGGCAGGATTTGTATGTCTGGTGCTAGGGTCTTTGCGGTAATCTTGTTCTTCCCCCAATTATAGGGGTTCTAATGGTCCAACTGGAGAATATTTTCCTGTCCCTCCTCTGGGGGCGCGGGGTTTTTCCTGTTCTAGTGCCCCAGCTAAAACTGATCTTCACCTGTGCCCTGAAGCTACAAGTTTCACTATCCTTCCCCAGGAGCTTAAGGCTTTTGTTCCATCATAAGGGTAGAGATAATGGAGAAGAGTTTCCTGCCTTTCTTGCATTTGGTTGCTATTCACCACCTCCAGGGCTGATCCACAATGGAGGCTTTTTTCAGTCACTTGTCCTGCCCCCAGCTTTTCCCATGAGCACCTGGTGATGTCTGTGGAGAAAAGCCTATAAGGGAATGCAAATTCTCCTCTTAGCTGCCACTCCCATGCTAGCACGCATTCATCTTTTAGCACTTTTTTTTTTTTTTTTTTTTTTTTTTTTTTTTTTTTTTCAAGATTTTATTTATTTATTTGACAGAGAGAGAGAGAGAGAGAGAGAGAGCACAAGCAGGCAGAAAGGCAGGCAGAGGCAGAGAGAGAAGCAGGCTCCCCTCTGAGCAAGGAGCCCGACGCGGGGCTCGATCCCAGGACCCCGAGACCATGACCTGAGCCGAAGGCAGCGGCTTAACCCACTGAGCCACCCAGGTGCCCCTCTTTTAGCACTTTTTAAAGAAAATTTGAGCGTAATTCTTCTCACCAATTTATATAGTATCCAGTTATTTCCATAGATAAAGAACCATCTTGTCCCATCTATATTGAGAGAAGCATGACTTTCCTTAGATTTCAGGCTAGTTGTGACTTAAATTCTCTGATGGATTTAAAAAACAGTTATGATTTTGTGCAATATCTGGCTTTTCATTGTTGTAAGCACAAGGGTAGTACTCTTTCCAGCTTCCTACATCCTAGAAGAACCCTGTTCTTAGGAGTTTTGGTTTTTATTGACAGGGAAGTTTTTGGCACTTCTAACACACATATGCACATACATCATGTCAACTTGCTAACTAGAATTATGCTGAAAAGTACTAGGGACTCAGTTAAAATGCTACCCCTTAGAACTCATCTTAACCAAATGGGTTTTGCAAAGGAAAAACATTTCACATTTAATACCAAGTTTCTCATTTCAGAGTCAACAGACCTCCTAGAGACACACAGTTGCATCACAGGAAAACCTAAAGCAGGTATAGAAATGTGCTTGTATTTTTTCCAATAAGTTGGAAGAGGACAACACAATGGGAACCAAGAAAAATAGAGCAAAAAAAAGAGATAAGAATTAGTAATATTACAAGGATACCACTCACCATTCCTATAGTTCAGGCTTCCAATCCTATACTAATTATACTAGAACATTGTTTTTGGCACTTATCTTCCCTCTTTGGTTCTAGTTTAAGAAGAATACAGCATAGCCTAAAAGTGATTTGTGGTACTTTCCATCATAAGTCTTTACCTATTTTTCCCGAGTACTGTCACTTTTAGATTTCTTCAAAGTTTGTGGAAGAAAGAATGGCTGAGAGATTTGGTGTGACTTGTGTGAAATAATAACTTGTTCATTTGACACATTAAGGAAAGCACTGTAGACCCCCAAATAAATACCTGGTGGAGAGTTATGAGCTGCTAAAAGCTTCCAACTGATCATATTTCAAAGCATTCACTAGAACAATCAATATTGAAATATCAGCTTCACAACGTTGTAGCACTGCATCACTGGAAAATTATCTAATCCATGTTATATGTATAAAGGTCAAACAAAAGCCAAAAACAAGATAATTCGGTAAATATGAACAAAGGAATGATTAAAACAAGATAACAATGAACAGATTCCAGCATTTGCACAAATGCACACAAATGAATCTTTTCAGATAATAAAAAGTTTTTTTTAAATCTTCACACAGAATAAGTCAGGGTGTAAATGCGGGATTTTTTTAGACAGAAGTTCGTGTTCACCCTGACAGAAATCTGTATGTCCACAGAATGACAGAAAATGAACAAGGAAGAGGGAGGCCCTTCTGAATGCTTCCATTGGGGGCCTGGCCTGTGATCCCTCTGGACAGCCCTGGAGCCACAGGGGCCCCCATCAATCTCTTTGGGAACCAAGACATAAGAGCTAAGATATTTGGCACATAGGGTGGAAATGCCAATAAGAGAAGAAACAGGGAGGCAAAGATATGGAAAAAAAAGAAAAGGAATAGGAAAAATTAAGAAGGACAGAAAGGAAACCAAGGAAGATTGAAAAATCAATTAGGGAAGCATCTGTTAGGTCTCAGCCCTTCTTAACCACACCCTATTGATTCAATGAAAGTGGTACCATCACTCTCATTTTCAGAGGACAAACCTGAGCTGTGAAACCTATACTGAGATGATGTGGGTAAATGTCACTTTGAGAGAGACACAATTATGTATTAAGGAAGAAAATGTAATGAGATCTGTAATAGTTTTCAAATTTTTGGCAAAAAAAAAAAAATTCTCCCCATTCAGGAGGTGTATTTCTATAGCAAAATCAGGCAAAAGGAGGCAAACAAGGTGGGGGTGGGGCACCAAAGACTAAGATCAGGAATTAAGATTAACAGCAGGGCTTATGCTTTTCAGATAGAACACAGGGCAAAGTAAACTGAAATCCAATTCTCCCTGTTCTTCTAACTAAACCTTTGCCTTTTCTTGCTCTACAGTTCCCTTTAGTACACACACAGCTTCTAAGTACTCTGGGAAAAACCATCCATGAAAGACATCCAATATGCAAATAAAAGCTTTAGGATTTTTACTGGGTTTTACTGGTCATCCATGAAGCAAATCCAATATGCAAGTAAAAGCTTTGGGATTATTAGCAGAATTTGACTGACAACAAACAACAGTACCAGAAACCCTGTCTACATCTTTAAAGCACCTTTACCTACTCTTCCCTCTCTTATGACAAGTAATTTTGAAGTTTCAGGAAAAAAATAACTTGTACACAACTTAAAGAACTCTGTCATTAGCTCATTCTTCCCAAATAGATACTAACATTACCCAGATGCTTATAATATTCACATGCAGGGATATTTCCTTGGCTTTAAAAACAATCCCCAATGGAACTAGAGGGTATCATGCTTGGTGAAATAAGTCAATCAGAGAAAGACAACTATCATATGATCTCCCTGATATGAGGAAGTGGAGATGCAACATGGGGGGCTGGGGGGTAGGAGAAGAATAAATGAAACAAGATGGGATCGGGAGGGAGACAAACCATAAGTGACTCTTAATCTCACAAAACAAACTGAGGGTTGCTGGGGGGAGGGGGGTCGGGAGCGGGGGGGGGGTTTATGGACATTGGGGAGGGTATGTGCTATGGTGAGTGCTATGAAGTGTGTAAACCTGGTGATGCACAGACCTGTACCCCTGGGGATAAAAATACATTATATGTTTATTTAAAAAAATAAATAAATAAATAAAAGCAGTCCCCAAATTATAACTCAACTAAATTTGCAAGGCAGAGTGCTTGAAATTTAGAATTCATTCTCCTTTTAAAACAAGGTTGTAAATAGTTGTTAAAAGCTCACGTCAGCCAACACAGCTTACAACTCACAATGTAACTGAGAAGGCAATGTTATTTTAATTTAATTATCAGTTCATGTCTATCTCAGGAAAGATGTTCAGATGATAAGTAGATGTTTATTTTATTTTCTTACTTTTTTGTATACAGTTGACCCTTGAACAGTGGGTTTAAACGGGACACAGGTCCACTTACAGATTTATCTATTACAGTACAATACTGTAAATGCATTTTCTCTTTCTTATGATTTCCTTAATCATGTTTCTTTTCTCTAACTTAATTTATTATAAGAATACAGCATATAATACATATCACATGCAAATACATGTTAATTGTTTAGGTTATTGGTCAATAGTAGGTTATTAGTAGTTAGGTTTTGGGGGAGTAAAAAGTTATACATGGGTTTTTGACTGCATGAGAGGTCACTACCCCTAATTTCCACATTGTTCAAGAGTCAACTATATTTGAAATATTTCTTAACCAAAAACAAATAATTCACTCCATAAATATTTATTGAATCCCTGACAAATTAAAAAAAAAATCTGGTATGCACTATAGGGGGATACAAAAGTTTATCATGTTCTTCTTAAATGCAAAAAAAAAAAAAAAAAGAGAGAGAGAGAGAGAGAGAATGGGAGAGAGAAAGAAAGAGACAACTTTCTAAAGAAGGAAGACATACACAATGTAAAGTGTGTTAGACCATAGCAGTAATAGAATGTCCAAAAAGAACTAAAAAAATAGTCAATCCATTCTAACAAGGAATACTGTGCTGATGTTTAAAGAAATCACAAATTCCTCCATCCCTGTGTATACATTCCTTTGCAATGTGACATGGCTACTGTTTCCATCAAGAGCGGAATCTCTTCTCCCACACCTGAATCTGGGCTGACCTACTGAATTGCTTTGACCTAGTATGTGAAATAACTGCCACCATGTGATATTTGGGGCGGCAGCTTCTGTCCCCGCTTTCTTGCAGCCCTGAGACTGCCATGTAAAGAAGCCTGGGCCAGTTCCCTTGAGGATGACAGATGGGCAGAGCTGAGGGCCAAAAACAAACTACCAGACATGTGAGTGAGGTCATGGTAGGCCATCCATCTCCAGAGAAGCAACCAGATGAATGAACACATATGACTGACCCCAGACAAGATCAAAAGAAGAAACATCGAGTTGAGCCCAGCCCAATTAGGATTCCAGGACTTTTCTAACAAAACAGTGATCACATGATATGTTTGTTGATTTAAGCACAAAATTTACACCTAAGGTAAATACAAAAATATGTCCCCACCTCTCATTGGCACCGAAAAGAAAAGGCAAAGACAGTCCTTGCTACTATTATCTAGTTAATTCTGCATATATTCATAAGCCAAATACATAGATCAATTCATATTGATTTCAAGAGCCATACTAAGCAAGAGGAATATAAGGAGAAATAAAACAGAGGCCTTCTACTCAAGGAACTTAAAAACGATTTCAATAGAGTAGACAAAGATTCTACCATAGAGACATACATAGGGTACACTATGGAGACCATAAAGAAAGGTCAACAGTCATATATTTGGGATGGTAGTAGGTAGGTGAGCAAGGGAAATCAAGAAAAGCATCTTAAAGAAGCCACAGCAAAGTCCTAAAAGCAAAAGAATTAAAAGGGGACAACAAGGTCAGTATGAAAGACTAGCAAAATCGAAATGAGGATGCATGAAACATCATGGGGTCTTTATAGAACTGAAAAGTTTCAAACAGCTGTATTTTAAAATATGTGTAGAGAAGGTCAAGACATGCAGCTGGAGAGCAGACAATAGTAAGATCAATAGGCTGTCAGGTTAAACCAAGGAATCTAGACTTTATCCTGTTGGTGATCAAGCCTCATTCAAGTGTATAAAGGAAAGTAACAGAGGCAGAAATGTGTTTCTAAAACATTATGGTTACAGCACAGAAGATACTTGAGATGGCTACAGTCAAGGACAGGTAGACCAGTCAGGGTCAAGGTGAAAGACCATAAGAAGAAGAAGGTAAGAGAGAAATTCCTTGTAGGACATTTCAAGTTTGATTCATGAATGGACAGTTAAGATGCACAGAATGTAAAGTTTGAATTCTCAAGCATGAGAATAAAGCTAAGCACATACATTTGGAAGTCATCTGTGTAAGTACAAGAATTAAAAGTATGAGCATAGATGAAATCAATCAGGGAAAGCTTCTAGAGTGAAAAGAGGAATATCACAGATAGAATTAGAAGTGGAAGTTATTAAGAATTTGATGAATGTAACATATATTACTCTTTGCATTCTTTTATAAGAATAATTATTCCTTGCAAGCTGGTGCGGCCACTCTGGAAAACAGTATGAAGTTTCCTCAAAAAGTTGAAAATAGGGCTACCCTAAGACCCAGCAATTGTACTACTAAGTATTTAACCCAAAGATAAAAATGTGGTGATCTGAAGGGGCACCTGTACCCCAAAGTCTACCGCAGCAATGTCCACAATAGCCAAACTATGGAAAGAGCCCAGATGACCATTGACAGATGAATGGATAAAGAAGATGTGGTGTGTATATGTGTGTGCATGCACACACACACACACACACAATGGAATACTACTCAGCCATCAAAAAATGAATTTCTTTTTTGCCATTTGCAATGACATAGATAGAACTAGAGGATATTATGCTAAGTGAAGTAAGTCAATCAGAGAAAGACAACTATCACATGATCTCACTCATATGTGGAATTTAAGAAACAAAACAAGATCATAGGGAAAGAGAGGAAAAAATAAAACAAGTTGAAATCAGAGAAGACAAACCATAAGAGATTCTTAATCATAAGAAATAAACTGAGGGTTGCTGGAAGGGAGGAGGGGAAGGAACGAGGTAACTGGGTGATGGACATTAAGGAGGGCATGTGATGTAATGAGCACTGGGTATTATATAAGAATCAGGAGGGGCGCCTGGGTGGCTCAGTCATTAAGTGTCTGCCTCCAGCTCAGGTCATGACCCCATCATCCTGGGATGGAACCCCACATTGGGCTTCCTGCTCAGCGGGAAGCTTGCTTCTCCCTCTCCTGCTTCCCCTGTTTGTATTCTCTCTGTCTCTCGCTCTCTCTTTGTCAAATAAATTTTTAAAATCTTAAAAAAAAAAGATTGATGAATCAATGAACTCCGCCCCTGAAACTAATAATACATTATATGTTAATTAATTGAATAAAAGAATAATCATTCTTTATGTTCTCTCTACTCGGGGAGGTAAAGGGAGAGAATCCAAAGCACTGTTATACATGACCTCCTGATAGGTCATCACTCAAGATTCCCACATTCCCTAAATCAAAGTTTAAAATTTAAATGGTTATTTAAGTCCAACTAATTTTCAAGATCCACAGACATGCCAGAGATTGTATCTGAGCTCCTTCTCTTGAAGAATTAGCCATCCTATTCTCTAACCTGGACGTAACGAGCTCATGTCAAATAGCTTAGAATTCAGTTGACTATAATGGCTGTTTTAGTCTCCATTCAATCAATTATTTACACTTCAGTCATCTCAACATTAGGCAAGTAGTACAAGGGTCTGATATTATGCATTCAGTTGCTTAGAAACCAAGATTTCTCAAATTTTCCTTTTCTGCTCCCAATTTTAACTATTGCCAAGCCAGAATGTCTATGTATCTCCTTAACAACAAAATAAGCACATTCAGTATCTGCGTTTTAAGGATCTTTAAATAACTATTTCACAGGCCAGAGCAAATTTAGGGCAAAATAAGACATCAGGTTGTGGAGGTCACTTTTTAGATTAAGTCTCTTGTGACAGACCACACTCTGACATTAGTCAGTAGGTAGCTCCGTCAATTCAACCCTGACCTAAATGGGATTAACGAATTGGTGTAGTTCATTGCAGTCAAGGTATGGGTACTATTATCAATGAAGTACCACAGTTTTTATGAGACAAGATAAATACCTCAAGAAAAGTGTTTCAGCCAAAGGCCTTGTTATCTCAAGGCAACCTAGATGTCATTATCAGTTATAAAGGTCATTATTAAGTTTGTGAAATTAAATTTCAGCTTTAACTTTCAGTTCCACTACAGGAAAAGTCAATTATGTGCAGAAAGAAACAAAGAACTGCCAAGGCTATTCAAAGCATCCTGAAATCAAGAGCTTTTGTTTTTAAAATGCAGGGCCTCAGAAAACATACTCTACTTGTCTTGTGAAATTCCTCAGTATGTGAAATAGAAGCCCTTGCACTGCCTGACAAATGTAGCTGTAAGCCAAGAAATATGATGAATAAATGAATGATTCAATAAATGAATGACTTAAAGCTGGACTATCCTATCTCCTTCTAGTACTAACATTTAAAAGCCTATAAGATAACTTGTCTCGGGATGCCTGGGTGGCTCAGTAGGTTGAGCGGCTGCCTGCAGCTCAGGTCATGGTCCCGGCATCTTGGGATCGAGTTCCACATCAGGCTCCTTGCTCGGCGGGGAGCCTGCTTCTCCCTCTGCCTCTGCCTGCCACTCTGTCTGCCTGTGCTTGCTCTCTCTCTCTCTCGCTAACAAATAAATAAATTTTTAAAAAATTAAAAAAAAAAAGATAACTTGTCTCTTTGGAAGTACAGACATGATGATATCTGTCCTATATGACTTCTCAAATACAGTGTCAGTCATAAGACCTAACAACTTCCCTGAGATATTCCCTAACCCATTCCACTAATACAGACTGGTGGTCCTCAAAGTGTGGGACCCTACACCAGCAGTGTTAGCATCACCTAGGATTGTAGAAATGCAAATAATCTGGCCTCATCCGAGACCTGCTGAATCAGAATCTCTGGTGGTGAGCCTCATTAGTCTTTGTGGTTTATTTTTAAGATTCTTTTTTTTTTTTTAAGATTTTATTTACTTATTTGACAGACAGATCACAAGTAGGCAGAGAGGCAGGCAGAGAGAGAAGGGAGGAAGCATGCTCCCTGCTGAGCAGAGAGCCCGATACGGGGCTAGATCCCAGGACGCTGGGATCATGACCTGAGCCAAAAGCAGACACTTAACCAACTGAGCCACCCAGGCCCTCCAATCCTTATTTAACAAATCCTCCAGGTAATGCTGAGGCCCACTAAAGTTTGATAAGCTCTGATATGTATAGAAATCCCATTGTTTTGAGTCAATAAAAGAGGAATAAAATCTGATTCCGTAACTTCATTTTTCAAATTAAACTGGAACACAGAGTTGAAGTTGGGGAAACAGGGGAAGCGCCATTTGAAGACCTATCTGCAATTCAATAAATTAGAGAAGACATGCCAATGACATATAGACAATGACATAATGGAATGACATAATAGATATAATAGAATTGTTTCTCCCCATCCATCCTAGAAGAACACTGAAAAAGAGAAGTTAGCATGGGGTGTTGCTAAGGCTGTGAGGAAAGGCCCTTCCCCAGCTTGCTGTAGGGAAAAAACCTGCTACACTTCTTCTGGAGGGGAATTTAACAATATCTAACAAAATCATATATATATATATATATATATATATATATATATATATATATGTTCACCCTTTGTCCTTGCAACGTTACTTCTAAGAATCTATCCTAAATATTTATCTCCAAAATTATGAAAACATATATACATTAGGATATCTACTTTCTGCATTGTTTCTGATTGTGAAATATCAGACAACTTAAATATCAACATTAGAAAACTGGCTGAATAAACTATGTGTATCTAGACAAAGGTTACTATATTACTATAAAGAAGAATGAGGATAATCTCTATGGAACTAATATAAAGTGACATCCAGAATATACTGTTAAGTAAAAAAAGAAAAGCTGAAAAATATATAATGTATGTTACTTTATGCACATGGAAGAATGGGAAAAGAAAATAAACATGTACCTGCATAGTTTTGCAAAAGAAATAAGGGAAGGATAAACCAGAAACTAATGACACTAGTTACCTATAAGTACTAGGAACCAGGACAGGAATAGCCTGGAAAGAATTAGAGTTACAACATTTCTGAGTACATCTTAAACTTTCGAATCCATAGTAATGTTTTATATATTCAAATAAATAACACCAACAACCATGAATAGGGGGATCCTAAGATGGAATACAACAGAAACATGAACCAACTCTACACCAAATAAAGAACATAGTCACATTGAAGAAAGAAGGAACTAGCCCACGTATCTTTTTTTTAAAAGATTTTATTTATTTATTTATTTATTTATTTGACAGAAAGAGGTCACAGAGAGCAGGCAGAAGGGCAGGCAGAGGGGAAGGAAGAAGCAGGCTCCCCGCTGAGCAGAGAGCCTGATGGGGGGCTCCATCCCAAGACCCTGAGACCACGACCTGAGTGGAAGGCAGATAGCCCACATATCTTTGAAATGCACTACTCTGACTTTATAGCCTCAGCTGAAAGACAAAATGAACCATAAACAAATACTGAACTCTAGAGATCAGACTTCTTTTTCATGGTAATATAGGTTAGAAATTCTAAAACTACTTTGGGGGCACCTGGGTGGCTCAGTCAGTTAAGCGATTGAGTTAAATTGAGTACTTTTGGCTCAGATCATGATCCTAGGGTCCTGGGATAGAGCCCTGTGTGGGGCTCCCAGCTCAGCGAGGAGGCTGCTTCTCACTTTCCTCCCTGCTCCTGTTCTCTCTCACTATCTCTGTAAAGAAAGAAAAGAGAAGAAATTCTAAAACTACTTTTTTTTTTTTTTGATTGAATAGGTGTACTGAAAACAATGGAAAACAGGTTTTTCGCAGATGGTGAAATGAGTTACAGATACGGAAAGGACAAATGCTAGAATGAACTCTGTGGTACTGGACTGAAACTGAAAGTATCAGTGTGAATTCATGGCTTCTAACAGATGGATGGATGGGTAGACAGATGTAAAGACATGGGTTACATGTACGCATGTATACGCACTTATATACAGTGTGTATATATATATTCTTTCTTTTCTTTTCTTTCTTTCTAGCTTTGACCTCCAAGAAGGCCTAAAAGTTACGATACTGTAGTAGCAATGAGCACACACCTAGCACCAGGATCTAAACACCACTCTCCATTAGAAGGACCTAGGGTTCCTTGCTGGGCTGGCTGACTCCAGTACTGAAGCAGAGAAAGTACAAAAAGGCTGCACCATCACACTGTGCCTGAAAGTAAGGAAATACTCAGATTATGATGGTTAAGGAGCCAGTCTGAAGGAGTATTCATTGACCAAATCTGGGACAAAATTAAAACTGTTTAGTAATAGTTTATAAACCACTGAATAAGTGCATGATGAATGTAAATAAACGAGTAAACAAGGGAGCAAGTGCTAGAATACAACACAGAGAAACAGATCAATCTTGGTTAAGATCTATTCCATGAAATAATTTGCTTGTACTCTCCAAAAATATCAAGGTCATGAAATAACAAGTAAGAATGAGGAATGGTTGCAAATTAAAAGAAGCCAAAGAGACAGGAAAACTAAATACTATCCATACAAAGAGATCTTGGACCCAGGTTGTGGGAAAATGCTATAAATGTCATTACTGGGACAATTGACAAAATTGAAAATCAGACTGTGGGCTAGATATAAAATATATTGACTTTTATCACTGTACTAAGATTATGTAAGAAAACGTCCTTGCTCTTAGGAGATATATATTTAGATATTTAAGGATTAGTCTACAACAAACTTTCAAATAGTTCAAAAAACAATAGCATACAAAAGGGAAGGAGCTAATGATAAAACCAATGGAGCAAATAGTTAAACCCTGACAAATCTGGGTGAAGTATATATGTGGCAGTATTTTTGCTAACCATGGAACTTTTCTCTAAGTTTGACATCATTCCAAAATAAAAAATTAATTAAAATTATCAGTTTATTTAAAATAAAATCAAAGCAAAAAATATAATTTTTTTTTCAAGCAAAGAAAATCTTAACTCTCTTCTGTGTTTGGAATGAATCTCCCCCTGGAATGTCACATTTTCCAGGACAGTTGAAGTAATTAAAGGGAGAAGAAGAAGAAAGGTTAGGAACAAAGATTATACGTGGAAGTAGTTGGAAAGTATTTCCTAACTCTTTCCAAAAAACACTTCTGAATTTCTATACAATCATAGAATCAATGTCATTTTCCTCTTTGTGAAATAAGTTTGTATCATAAAGTTCAACTAATATCAGTTTGATATTAGTTGATATTAGTTGACATACACGATTCATTCAAATGTAGAACTTTTCTTCAAAACTCTCAACTGTCTCACAACCATGAGATCAAGCTCATCATAATTTTCATCTTTAAAGAACAAACTAAAGCAAAGCCATATAGAGTTGCACATGCATCTCAGAGTCAGTAACACAAAGTGAGCCAGGAACTGAAAATTCCAGAAGCCTGATCCAATTTCCACATCACAATTGCCTTGATTTGATTTTGTTTTTCATCAACACATTTCTGGATACCACATATGGTAAGAGAAATAGTAACAGGAAGCCCACTTTGCGAACATATTCATGGGAATTCGTTTTTACCCAAAGGAGATTAGAAAAATAATTCCAATGTTTTAATCAGAGATTTAAGCCTAATAGCACTCCAACAGCTGTTCCTTTAGCTGCTAGCAACTTCATTTGGTCACACTAAACGAAAGCTTTTGAACATAAATACAGTAAAGCTAAAACCAAAGACCGTTTCCAAAGGGCAAATATAGTTTTTAAAAATGACATTTCTCTGTTTTAGTATTTTTCCTCCTCAGCATTCTTTCATTTAAAACTGTCACTGGTGGTGACAACCAAGACATGGTGCTGGAGGAGTATCTCTTCTGGGGGGAAAATAAATTCAGTTCACTAATGAAATGGCAAGTCATTAATTTATGCTATTCCAATAGCTACTCTGGTTCCATAAAAAAAAGGTCTATTTTTGCTTTTGATTGTTCGCTGTTGTTTTTCATTTTCCAACCCAAGTTCAGTCACTGGCAGCAACTTCACTTTAATTACAGCTCCATTAACAGTACGTCTGTTAAGGCTGAGACATGCATTAAATCCTGCCACAGTAGATTTACGCCAGCCTTCACATCTCTAGGATGGATCACTCCCCAGAACCATTAGTAAGAATTAAGAAGTAACTATGAAACGTCAGGCGACAGTCACAAAGCAACAACAAACCTGTATTTCAAACCCCTGGGCGGTCACGTTTTTTGAAACCAAAATAAATTCCTAGTTCTTTGATTCACAAGCTTTGCCAGAAGCTAGATTCATCTTTTGTAAAATGAATCAGAGTACATATGTTAAAATTTAAGTCTAACAGAAATAAAATGCATGCAGTCCAAACCAATGGAAAGAAAATAATGAAAAAAATAAATTTAATCCATATAATAGAGGGAAAGCAAAAAAGAAAAAAAAAGTAAATTGAGAACAGGGAAGAAAAACCTATAAGGAAAATGAATTTCAGTATAAAAGTCATCACAGTCAGTGTAACTGCTCTTTATAAAAATCACCAGCTAAATACCAATATTCAGTCAGGTTTGTTTGTTTGTTTGTTTTTTAATTCCAACAATGTTATTTAAAAGAAACACATCTAAAACACAATGATGTGGCCCTGCTGTGGTTACTACCAAATGTTGGTGTTTCAAAGAAGATATTTATCTATCTTTCTGACACCAACAGATACTTAGCTGCTTTCATTTCTCTTAACCCCCCGGGGGAAAAGAAAGAGCCCAAACAAGTTGACAGTATTCTCCAGAAAATGAGGCATAAAGACATAAAACGTGATTTTTAAGAATGACTGATTTGTTAAGGCACAATGCCTGAGGCTATTTTTTTCTGTCACTTAACATGTAACTTCTTGCTTTTGATTAGGCTATATCCTCCCCAAGAGGTTTATTAAGAAAGGATTTGGCCAAAGAACAGAAAGCATATAATTTCACATGTGTTGCTATGAAATGTGAAAACATGTTCATTCTATGTGCTCTTACACCAAAAGAGAGGGCCAAATACTGAGTCTGTATCTGACTGAAAGTCACTAAAAACTAGAAGCCTAATCTATCCAATTCATCTTATAAAGAAAGAGTTGGAGGGTTCTGGTATTCAAATTTGTTTAATAACCATGAGAGCGACAAAGGCATAATAGTATTTCTATAAACCCCAGAAAGCTAATGGTGACAGACTCAGATATTAAATTCATGGAAAGTTCTAGGATAAGAACACTTCCCTTTTATAGAGCCAACTATTCTTCCCATACAGGTTCTTTGCATTTGTTCAATATTCTGACATGATAAAGAGGTAAAACCAACTGTTTTCCATTAAGCAGCTTTGCACATATGTGGACACCTAATATCACACATGCATTAACTCTTCCCTGCTCTAAGTTATATCATGCTCATTACTCTGGGCACACCAGGCCGGGCACACTGTAAAGTCATCTCATCATGGGAACTACACTCTCCCACACACAGGAACTGACAGAACCATTAGACTGAAAATTAACAGAGAAACAGAAGAACTAACAACACATAGACCAACAGATCTAACTGACATTGAACATAACTAACACAAGAGTAGAATACACAGTTACCAAGTGCCCACAGACGTTCACCCAGACTCATCATAAACAAATGCTCACAATACCACAACAAATTTAAAAGAACTGAAATTATACCAAAGAGTATATTCTGACTATAATTGTATCAAACTAGAAATCAACAACTGAAAAACGACAGGAAAATCATCTCATTCTAACTTTCCCAACTGTACTTTTGAGAGAAGTATTCTAACACACCTTACACTTAATGAAAAAGTGATACTCAAAGAAGCGGTTACCTATGCAAAGTCATAAGCATTTAAGTTTAAAGCCAAAATTTTCATTCAGGAATATCTGACTCCCAGGTCTCTATTTCCCATTATACTAAGTTACCTCTCAACAAACAGAGCTTCCAGTCCAGTAGTTTCCAAACTTTTGATCGTACTCACCCTTATTAGCTTAAAAACAAAACAAAACTGTACCCCAAATATATTTTTATTCATATATTATCATCTACTATGTAAGTCAATATACAAAAAAAAAAAATAGATTTTTTGGAAAGAGTCTTGTCTAAACAGGAATAGAAGTCCTAATGTTTTCTTTATGTGACAGTGCTGCCCACGGATAACCTTGAGGTTGAGCATTCCATCCAGAACCCAGCTCTCTTTTATCTACTCTTAAAATATTTCCTTCCCCACCTATACTTGTGCAGTCGGTTTTTCAATCTCAAATTACAGCAGTGCACATTTATCCTTGTTCCAATATGGTCCACTGCTCCATTCTGTGAAGATATCTTTCCATCCTGGGCCTGTCATCCATCATATGACTTCGTGTGAGCTGCTACATCAACAGACCTGCCCTCAACAGCTTTATCCAAACAATGAAAATTTCCACAGCACAGGGCTAAAAGATTTATTCCTTCAGCTGACCAAACTGGTATTCCCAACAACTTGGAACATCTTTCAGTCACTTTCTAATTCACCTCAGAGTCCTTACAATCCATACCATTTTATTTAGAGGACATCATATAAGATTTTTTTCAAACACCCTGGGGAATTTAAGTGTGATATATACCACTTTTCAGACAGTTCACCACTGGAAGAAACTCAGAATAAAATTGTCCAAATACTCCAGTTTTCTTTGGAAAACACTGAATGAGACTCAGTCACCAAGTGGTTTTCTCAGATCACCCCATCAGTCAGCTAAATTAGAACCTAGCTCAGGGCTGAAATCATCTGTATTAAACTTGGTTCTCTTCACTACATCACCAGTGGTCTAACAGAGAAAAAAGTGAAGCATTTCCTGAGCATGGGTTGTGTGCCAAATATCCCACTCAATACTACAGACTTTCTAACCAAAACCGCCATCTCTTGGGGAAAA
Source organism: Martes martes (assembly GCF_963455335.1). NCBI lineage: Eukaryota > Metazoa > Chordata > Mammalia > Carnivora > Mustelidae > Martes > Martes martes. Next base: position 45,630,412 of record NC_137900.1, on the reverse strand, counting down.
AAAAAAAATCCCTACAAGATCAGCTCTACAGTGGAATTAAATGAGCAGGGAAGATATAAGTCAGCGGGGAGCAGTGACCCACCCACAGGGGCTCACAGGCACACAGCATGAGGAATGCAGTCAGACAGAGATGCGGGTATAATGTTGCCAGATCCTCTGATTTCTGATTCCCAGATTCCTTCTGACATTTAAATATTTGCAATTATTTCCAATTTAAAACAGTCCTGGCCAAAAACAAAACAAAACACAACAAAAGAAAAAACCACATCTGAATGGCAGGCCCACTTAATGCATGCTGGGCATTTTGCATCTATTTCTTTATTAAGTTCTTACTACAAACAGGGTTTTAATGGAGGAGGCACCTCTAAGTCAGAGCTTAAATAAAGTTTCCCACATAGCTAACAAGTGGTAGAGTCTTAATTCAATCCCGTTTACTTAATACCTCCATCATATTGTCTCATTTAGTCCTTATAACCACCCTCAGGGTTACCATTATCCATGTTCACTGATTGGGCAAAGTCAGCCACAGAGACTAGTAGACTCTGGCCTGAAGTCATATCAAAAATGCAGTTTTATGAAAATCATAATATTTTTTGTCTTCCATTCTTCATGGAGATGAAGCATTCTGAAACATTCAGTCCTAAACTAGAGGTAAGATATTTCTTGACTTCCAAACTGCTTTTTGTTTAGCTTAGAGGACGTTGTCAAAGTATCTTGTATCTCTAAAATGAGCTGATTTCAAATTTTATCAAATAAATAATACTAATGTTAAACTCTAATGAAATAATTAGTAAACCCCAAGAGTACACTCATTTCTATGTTTTACTACCATGTTCTAACCTGAATTCTAGAGGACATGTAAATACAATATTCTCAGTTACAAGGACTAAGAGCTCTCTCCTCGAATCTAAAAAATAGAGCCCAGAGATTAACTATTATCTGTCTTTTCTTAACCTCCACTCATTCATTAATGTCTCTCCAGCCCAGATGTGAGATGTGGGATGTGAGAACATAGTGGTATGAAAATACACACACACACACACACCCAACTTGCTTCAAATGCTGACACTCCAGGGATGACTTCTATGTCCCATACCCACAAGATAACTCAGACCTATGTTTGCAAACCTACAAGGTAACTCAGGAATGGCTTTGCTGGCTGCTTTCCTAGAGCTGCAGCATCTCCGCTGAGGCTGGATGGGGCTGAGGAGTTCTTCCAGGAACACACAGTGAAAGATCAAAGAGAAACAAAGCATTGAGGGAGTGATCATAGCCAAAAAGGAATTTTTCTTCATAATTTGGGATCCCAATGTAAACACAAGGAGGGACATCAGTAGTCATTTACCTCATCCCCATTCCCCTCTTTTCCATTCTCCCTCCCCATTCTATATTCCCTCTCTGGGTTCCCAGTTCTAATTCCAGTTAATTCTCTCGGAAGAAACCTTTCATCACTCTTTTTTTTTTCTTTCTCCCATTAGAAGTCACTTGAACTTTAATGCAGTTCTATTCTTGATGAGAAGAGGACCATTACAAAACTGAGTTCCTATTTAATCAGTTACTCCTCCATGGACATTTGAATTTTAAGCAGGTGCTCCCCAAAACACAAAGATTTAAAGGACTCTTTTCTCATAGTAGATTTTTCTGGTACCCTGATAAGGACAAGGGTGTTGATCTAGAGGGAGAGCTTGGAGGACTTTAGCCACAACCCTCCCATAATTTCCAAGCTCGCTTCCCAATAAACACAGGACAGAATTCTTACTATGCAAACACACCTTAATACCACCTTCGGAAAAACATCCAGGTTTTTTTGTTTGTTTTTTAAGTAAGCTCTACACCCAATGTGGGGCTTAAACTCAAGACACCAAGATCAAGAATCACAAACTCTTATCAACGGAGCCAGCCAGGTACCCCAAAACATCAAGTTTAAGTAAAAAAATGTATGGGGATATGTCACAATGTTCCTAAGTGATTTAAATGAGTTAATGCATTAAAAATGGGATGCGTGGGTGGCTCAGTTAAGCATCTGTCTTCAGCTCATGTCATGATCCCAGGGTTCTGGGATCAAGTCCCACATTGGGCTCTTTGCTCATGAAGGAGCCTACTTCTCCCACTGCCTGCCACTCCCCGTGCTTCTGTGCTCTCTCTCTCTCTCTCTCTCTGTCTGGCAAATAAATAAAACTTTTTAAAAAAGGTCTAGAACTGTGGCTGGAATATTTAGTAAACATAAGTAGTATTATTTGTTACTGTTTTTTATTGTTAGGATAAAACTATTTTCCTTCACACATCCAATGTGATAAGCCAGTGAAATTCAGATGAAATAAAGCTCTTTGTCAGACATCCCAAAGGGGAGGGGAACTAAAATATGCCACTAGGAGAAATCAAACAAAGAGGAGGGATTATAATTCACTAAAAAAAGACAGGGTATCAGAAATGGCCACTAAGCTTGCTAGTTGTCTACACAAAATATATCCAGATTTTATTTTCCTTTGGAAAGAGTACCCCGAGGAAACTGACACCGACACTATATAGCTCCCATAAGAAAAGTAAAGTGTTTTCTCTTGTAAGTAGCCATTCATCTGAGGAACAGATATTCCAGACTGGGGTTTTTAATTAATGATTTATTAATAACTGTCAAAAGGGCAACATCTTAATTACTATTCATTAAGCCAACTTCCTGCAGCCAATACAGAGTATGATCTGAATACCAGAATGTGGTATTTTCAAACAATTCAATATGAATTAATACAGAGCAGTGGCTCACTTCTTATGCCCCTATCATTAGTTAGTTAATTCAATTCTGGAAGCTTATTTATAATAGCCATCCAAAATCATACCATTTTTCCCTAAGCCATTAAAACTGCATGGGATCTTAATGTCAAGAGTACTGTAAAAAGTATGCTGAAAATCTTCCACCAGAATCGCAGAAACCGTTACCCTCTTCTGCTGCAAGAATAATTAAAATAGTGACCAATTTTTCTGTGTGCTAGACACTGTTATAAGGGCTTCACAAATTTTAATTCATTTAATCCTTACAATTATCCTATGTCCGAGAAACTATTTTTATGCCTCTTTAGACGTGATAAATCCATTGCACAGAGGGGTTAAATAGCCAAAAGTCAGAAAGTGAGCACTAAGAGTGTTAACAATTAACACGCATATGCTGTTTCCCTGCTTGCAAAGGGGATTCAGGCACAATTATCCTTTCTGGTCTGCATAACCGCCTGGTAAGGCAGGTATTTTTACTTCTATCCCTAATTCACAGAGGAAGAAATGGAGAGGTAAGTATCCTCCCTAAAGGCACAAGTAATTAATTACAGGGGCTGACATCAGAATCCAAGTCATCCACAACAGCCTGCTGCCTTGTGGGTTGTAGGACCTCCTCCTGCCAAGACCAGTTCTCTCATCTCTACATGGTGTGACAGGAGGGGGATGAGAAGACAGCCTGCCCTCAAAATCTTGCTCTTTTCTTGCCCCAAATTTTACACCCGCTCATTGTACAGCTTTACCAGTATATTAAAATGACCTATCTATGCTTCTCTTTCTCTGACTAGACCAGAAGCTCCTGGAAGGCAGGATTATGTGTTATTCATCACCTAAACCACTAAGTCTCAAAATAAAGTACCTAGCAACTAGTAGGAGCTAAAAAAAGGAAAAAAAAAAAAAAAGGTGAACTAAAATACTAATTCAGTGTGCATTAGTTTATTATTCAGTTACATTCTTCTCTAAGGTTTAAACAGTATTTCATGATCATTCCCTAAGAACAGTCACATTTTGTTTATAATTTAAGAATTTTCATACTTTTATAGTATCGGGGAGTACTGTTAATCTACACTTCAAGCAGTTAAGTACCACTCAATGAAGTCAGTTTTTCAATCTTCACTATAAATTCTTTTTAAAAGCTATTTTACTTTTTTAATCTTCTTTTCCTAGCCTAAATTGTGTCTCTTTAACTTGTCAATCACTTTCATGTTTTAAGCAAACAAGAGAATACCCACTGAAAAGCCTTTTTTGATAAGCATAAAAGATACTCAAACAAGTTCCGCAAGAGATCAGAACACAATTTAAATAGCTACCCCTGGCAATTATTTCTTCTTTGCATGACTAAAAGTATGAACAGAATTAAGTTAAAAGATGGTGATCATCGGCAAATACTTTAACAATTTATTATTTATTACTGAAAACCTGTGATATTCCAAACACAATGAAATATTCACCAATGTACCATAGGCAAGTCTATACATACTTACATTTCCACAAAGCAGTGGCACAAAATTATTTTTCTAAGTTATGGTCCAATATCTAAATTATTATCTAATATCTGGATCTAGGCAAAAAATTCAACTTTCAACAAACTGGCTCTTTTATAAGACCACTCTACTGACTTTTTGATATTGATCAGTTAACTAATCTGAAAAATATGACATATTAAAGAATATTAACACTTCCCCTATTTATGGATAACTTTATGCAAATCTTTCCATCAAAATAATTAAAATTAAAAACACCCCAATAGAAATGATCAATGAGACAATACTGTACATGATCTACCAAGACAATTTAGGTAGAAAATAATGAAATTTAATATTGTCTATTTAGTGACAATTTTTAGAAAACCAATTTGAAGGAGCAGCTGGGTGGCTCAGCTGGTTGAATATCTGCCTTCAGCTCAGGTCATGATCTCAGGGTCCTGGAATTGAGCCCCACATCAGGCTCCCTGCTCAGTAGGGAGTCTGCTTCTCCCACTGCCCCTCCCCCAGCTCACACTCTTCTTCTCTCTCCGATATATAAAAATCTTTAATAAAAAAAGAAACCCACCTGAAGACTGAATTCTAAACTAGTCTAGCTCTTTCACACCCTACCCTCCAAAATGAAAGACTGCTTCTCAGTAAAGTAGCCAAGTCACTTTGTTTAAAGAGCCATGGGGGATGAAGGAAGGGTGGCTTTGCATCCTAGCCTACATTTCTTCTCCAACCCCTCATCCCACTTTTTCATTTGAACGCCTCAAATTTTCTTTCAAATATCATCGGGTTGAGCTTTTATCATGTGTCCTATATTTGAACAAATACAAATCCCAGCGACTTTGATATCCGTTCACACTGCACTACCAGCAGGGACCACCTCTTAAAAGCAAACTCCATTAATGACATGAAAGTCATGTGACTGAAGCTTCTGGGAGGAACACAAGAACTACTGATCCAAAGAACAGGAGTTTTAAACTTACCTTTGAGAGATTTTCAACTTTTTTTTAAATCAGAAGCTAGAAAGTGATCACAAATTTTCTCTAGTCCATCTTCTCCCCTCAAAGTATGATATAATTATGATATACTTCACACAAAGAACAAATTACCATAAAATAAGCATCATTAGAACTCCTTTCCTTTGTACTGAGCAGTTTATTGGCCCATGAAATTAAGACTAATGTTACCTCAAAGCCACGCCAAAGTTTAAAGAATTGCTTTGGTAGTATTTTTATTGCTTTTGAAATTAAGCTCAGCTTATAACTAAAAGAATATCTGCAGACACTTCAAACCAATTTAAAATTTTATATGTTGAATATGGACACTCTTAGCCCTAGTCAGAGCATGCATACATTTTTATGCGGCACTTAAACCAAAAACTTTATCAGAATAAAAGCCTATTACTAGAAGCTTATACATAGCTTATACATAGCCATACTTTACTCCCAAAAGGATTTCGGGACACTAAAACAGAGAACTGAAGAAATGAGACACCTCAAATGTAATCTCAAAGGAAAATATGCCAGGTTGATCTTTTTTAACAGAAGTTTTTCTGCAGGTCAAACAATGCAGGTTTCTGTGTAGAGAAACCCAGAACCCCTTTACCCTCTTCGTGAGACAGAGCAGGCAGGGATGCTGGCTGAAGACAGTCACTGTGGGATAGTGGCCCTCAGATCATCAGTTCAGACCACGTGAGCCAGTTATGTTCTATGTGTTCAAAAGCTGTGCATGGGACTAGAAGTCCAGAGGAGTAAGACCCCTATGAACCAAGCAACTAGGTCAGCTGATGTGAAAAATAAAGAAAAAATGTTTCAACCACCATCTGAAAACATTTCATTTGCTCCTCACTTTGGCAGTATAAATATAAAACATTTAATTTTTAAGTGGTATGTTTAAATAAGCACTACTTGGGGGTTTTTTTATGGTTTTAGGGAATTAGGGTACAAGGCAGAACAAATTTTGCTCAAATCCCTTTTGAAAATTACCTATTCAAACTGAACTTACAGGGTATATAAGTCAAACCATCATATAGTACATATTTTGAAAAGCCAAGTCATGCCGTTGTGTGTTGTATTAGACTCAGTTCCTATCACTGCTTCTCAAGCGGTATGACCAGGGAGGCAGAGCCAGAGATGTAGTAAAACACCCAATATCCCTACAGCAGGGAGGCTAGGAGAGGGGGAGTGAAGAAAGCCTGAACGTGTGCTCCTTGCTGTCCTCCTTCTATAAGTGATTGGAGAAAAGAAGCACCACATGCATTCTGAAAGACAACACAATGAAACATCATCTAGATACTTACTTTACAATAAACTAGAGTCTTCTGACCCATTGGACTGTGATTTTTCTTTTACCCTTTACAGCTTTCCACTCATGGACCCTGGCTTAAAGCCTCTTAGGTGTCCAAAGCATTTCCAGAGAAAATGGATAGTGCATGCTGATCTAATTCCTCTTCATCGCCTCCCTCTCCTAAGGGGTTTTTTTATAGAAAGGCAAAAAACTGTTTGATCTATGAACACGAGCAGAGCACTGAACCACGGCTTCTTCCAGGACCTAATCCCTCTCACGGCAGAGCTCCTATCACATCCTGTAGGAGCAGCATGTCTTTGTCAGTAAAAAGTATTCTTCTTTTTTTACTAGAACTTCATTTTTCTCTCCTTATTATGAGAGGGAATTATACTTTTGTCATAAAACAATGTGTTCTCATACTCCTTGGCATACCATTTCTCGTTCACACGCGCTGCTGGTTAGTGCAGTAGGTGGTGATTGAAGTCCTGTGTACCTACAACTTCATTTTCAAAAATCTTTTTCTGAAAGTTTTCTTATGAGATTACTTTCATCATTATATATTATATATTACTGTCATCATTAAATTCTACTCATTCTGAATAGAGAGGCCTTACAAAGAGGCTACTGGCTCAGGGACAGAACTCATTTATAAACAAATTAAAAGCCTCCAAAATCTCCACTGTATAGCCAAAAATCAAAGTTCCTATCTATTGCTGCATTTTCAGTTACTGCTTATCCACTCGTTTGGATAACACAAAGCTTCACTGAACACTGAGGAAAAAAAAAAACAAAAAGCAATCCTCATTCTCTTTTAAAGTTTTTTTAGGAGAAACAGTGCAGAAATCCACAAGAGAAATACATTACAATCACCATAGTGAAGACAGATTATGAATGATACATGAACAAAGACATAGAGAAAGGACAATTAATTCTTCAGCAGGGCAGCAGAGGTTGGGGGTCAGTAGAAAGGAGCAGCCAGAGAAGGATTAATTTTTCCAGCCTGGTTTTCTTCTGATGGGAAAAGGACTCTCTGGATTTCTTGCCATCCCACAGCCTGCTGGCTCTCTCCTCAGCTTAACACCTTCTTGCGACAAATTGCCAATGAGAGTCAAGGAAAAGTCAAAGCTTAAAATGCAGAATGAATAATGGCAGAAGCTTGGCTATCTAAATAAATGGCACAGCTACTTTTCTCAGGGTTAAAAAAAAATCTTCTTAGTCACTTCTTTTACGACTACCTACTTGAGGCTGGGTTATCATGTACACCCCATGTCGGCCTCTTGTGATGGTCCCCACGAATGTTCACCAAAGCAGTATCTGCTCTCTTCTTTTATAGGACTAGCCCAATTCACTGCCCTCAAATGAAGCCACGCTCATCCTTCAGGCTTCCTTGTATAAGTTAGGTTCCTTTGAGCAGCAAATCACTTCAACATATTGGTCTTTTTTTTATCCCTTCCCACACATCACACACAGTGTATGCATAATCTCCAGCACTACAACTTTCACATGGTTCTCTTTTCAAGAGTATATAAAGCTGGTGACTCTGCTTCAGATTCTGCTTCTAAGTCTGCTATTTAGCACCTTCCTCCTGTCACTCTCCCTAGGACTATTTGTAAAATGGGAGTGGTAGCTACTTACCCCTCAGAGGACTTCTGTGGGAATTAAAAGAGAAAACTGTGGGATGGTGCCTTTACCACACAGAAAGAACTCAATTCGTGAGAATTTTTTTTTTCCTTTTTCCTCCTACTGGACAAACCTAACTCCACACAAGTTTTCCCACAGAGTCACACAACTTCTGCTTCAGAGAGGGCCTTCATTTTTCACACAGAGAAAGGCTAAGTGGTTCTCGATCTACGTTGTCGGTGGAAAACATTAAAAAGAAAACACTGTGTAGCAGCACGCCCTGATATATATATTATTGGTTTTAGTATTTTAAACACAGTTAGATTCTGTTAGCTAACATCGTGTATAGATTTTCTATATCTCTGTTCACTTGCCTGTAATTATCTTTTCTTGTATTTTCTTCCCTTTTTTCCATCACAGTTTTCTAGTTTCAGGTAGACATCATTACCGACGCAGATAACAATTCCAGAGTAACTAAAACTGAATTCAGAGAAAATTATAAGGCATCTAAGGAACATAAGCACTGAGACTGAAAGACAAAAGCCTAAGCAACCAATACAGTATCTGAGAAGACCAGGTCAAAGAGCTCTCCAGATGGCATCTAGAAGGGAGGAAGAAGAGGAAGAATCAAATATAAGAAATTTAAAGGGTAGAGGTAGAAATTTAGGATCTCAGAAGAATGCAAAAGAGTGAACAGATGCAAGAAATAACTAAAAAATAAGAGTCAAGAATTTCCAAGAACTCAGGCTAAAAATAAGACACGGGCTCAAAAGTGTTGCCACTGGAAGATGGAAAAGTAGAGAGTAGTGCAAGAAAGCAAGTAAGCAAGAAAGAAAACAGGCATGAGAAAGTGAAAACACAAAATAAGATGGCAAAAATAAGCCTAATAGAAATGTAATCATAATAAAAACAAGCTGGTAAGACTGAATACCAAAAGACAGACTCTCAGATTGGGCTTTTAAAAAATCATGACTCAAACAGTCAACATTAAGGTATACAAAATACATGTTAGAGAAGCATAAAATGGAAGAAACCAGGGTAGCATTTTACTATCAGATAAATAGAATTTAAAGCCAATAACATCATGAAGGACAAAGGGTAGAATTTACCTACTTATCAAAGGAAGGATGCAGAACAAAACATAACAATTACAGAGATCTATGTACATAAAAGTATGACCACAAAATATTAAAGGATATAAGTGACTGAAGTACTGAGATAAATAAACTATTTTCATTGGCTAATTTAGTATGCTCCCCCAAAGAAGCAAATAGAAGATATAAATAAATGATTAAATGATAATATAATATTAACACACTGTTCTAAGAGATGATAGAAAAAATGTTCTATCTCTCTCTCTCTCTCTCTCTCTCTCACACACACACACACACACACACACACATAAATAGGGGAAAGAGGAGATCATAGAAAAGATCTGGGGTCAGTGATAGGGTGTCAGAATTCATGTCTGGAGGATTTCTTATTGTTCTATAATTAGGACATCAGGATAACCCAACCAATAAGGGCAAGGAATAGAGGAAAGGCTAAAGGCTTTAAAATAATTACCACGACCAATCTCATGTATTAATATATTCCAAATAGGACCAGATGTATTAAGGTCTGCTTTATCCTTTATATTAACATTTACCTAGGATTTTACGAAAATATATCTGTTAGTTAACCATGAAAAGATCAAGCAGATTATCACCTCAAATAGGCTAGATTTCATGCTCTTTTGTGTACTTCAAATTGTTATAAGGATGTCATTTATTTCAAGTTTAAATACAAATCCTAATAGTAACCATGCTTTACTTATTTTATATCAACATACATGTGCAATACTTTATTCCTTAACTGATACTGAAAATCTGAATAAAAAAGAATCATCCCAACTTGTTTTTAGTTAAAGTTCTAGACAGAGCTATTACGAAGTCGACTTTACTCTCTCCAAGGAAGATGCTGTTGCCAATATATTAGAAATGTGTGGGACACTAAATAAAAACTAGTGGATATGAACGCTTTTCTTTTAGATTAACTTGAAGTATGAGTCATTCTACATTTTTTTCTGCATAGAACATTAGATATATTAAATACAATTTTAGTACAAACCTGTAAAACTGTTAACTGTGATTCCTCTTTCCCATTTGTCTTTCTTACAAGAGATGTGTAACAAATTGGTTTGAAATGTTTATCTGCTCAGAATTCCAGCATAGCAAAAAAGTATCTCAACTTTTCCAGGGAAAACAGTATTAAGCATTTTTTATTCAAAACAACTGGAAACATTCATTATTTTCCTTATGCCTGAAATGATGCCTTATATACAGTTTTATTAAAAGAAACTTTGTGTTGCCTCATTTGAGTTAAGTCTAATGAGCCAAACTCACTTATGTGAGTTCAAAAGGCACATAGAAAACTAACTTACTTTCCGTTTGAAGTAGGAAAAGTAAGTTTTATGGCATTCCCCAGTGCCTTCTTAAATATCACACATTTGGAAAAATAAAAAGTAAAAAAATAAATATCACACATTTGGTGACTTACAGATTCAGCTTTATCATACTTCTAATTATTGTCTCATTTAAATCATACTGAAAACAGAGACCTTTTGACCAAACCAGAATGCAGTATTTGTGAGGTAAAGTGAGTTGTTAAATTCAAAATATGGTTGTAACTTTGCCTTTAAAATGTATACTACAGAACGCTATAATGAATGTTTGAATTAAGAGAAAAAAGCATAAAAGCCCACACTGACAGATCTATTTTTAAACATGCACTTTCATACTATATAACATAGGAAACACAATTATACTCAGAATAAAAGAAAATCTTTGATGAAGTCCTCCTTTTTGTATCCAGATGTCATTGTAATAACTGAAAAAGGGTTGACTGATTATGTGATGAACAGTTCGCAATACTTCTGGGTCCTCATTTGTAACCTACATCGTCACCTTTTTCTAGGAGTTAGCATCACTTCAACCTGAATGAAACCAAACTATCACAGGAACGAACCTCTTCTGAACACAATGGCTACACCAAAAGATAGACCGAGACAGTATCTGAGATCAACCAACATCATAATTTAGAACCCTAAGAAGCTACTTGAAAGGAGCCAACAGTTCATTTTCAGAGCGGCTTTGATTCTATCAAGACTCTATCTTAGTACATTTTGGAAAATGAATGTATTAAATAACACCAAAAAGAAAACAGTCCAAGGGAATTCTCCTTCTCAAGTGTCTAAATAATTAATTTACCAATGCCAAGAAATAAATATTGTGTATTTTTGAACAAGTTAAATAGGCACACTGCCCTTCCTAAAGAAGGATAAAGGCACACTTACTTGCCTGGCATTCATCTTTAATGATCTGGCCCCAAATTACCTTTGCTATCCAGCTTCCTATTCTTCCTGGGTACCTTAATGTAAATAAACTAAACACTTAACAGTCCTCAATCCCACTTCAGTACCTTTGTACATGCTAAACTTGATCATGTTCGTTCCCCCAAGCACTGATCTCCATATACAAAAACCTTATTAAATTCAAGGTCCAATTTAACAGATGTCTCTTTGAGTGCCTACATGACACAATGAGTACCAAGTGCTTTATACACATGACTTATTTAATCTTCACAATCCCATTCCAGTGGTCGCTGTTAACAGCTGCTACTGGTAAATATTTATGCACGATACCAAGAGTTTTTAGTACTTACTGAACTCTCACAACATGTTCGATTGTTATCCTCATCCTACAGGTGAAGAAGGTGAGAGTGAAAAACACCAGCTTGTGGTGTGAATTTAAATTCCAGTTCCACCATTTGCAGCACTTTCCTCAAATGATAAAGTGTGTGTGTGTTTGTGTGTGTGTGTAACTAACAAGAGCTCTTTCAAAGAGCTGTTGTAAACACTAACGGAATCACCCACGTAAAGCATTTAGCATAGCATCTGGCACACAATGAGAACTTGCTGAGTGTTAGCTATTATTCATTTTAGTCTTTCCCCACAGTATCTTACATAGTGTTTTGGCACACTGGAGAAACAAACAAAAATACGTTCATGATTAGTGATTAAGAAGTATTTCATCTTTTCTCAAAATAAATTTATTTCACAGGTCAATTCAGAAAGCAGCTTGTGCCCTGATAACTTCAGATCGTAATAAAACGAGAATCTGAATTTGAAGCATTTATGGATTTGATCTCATAGACATATCTCTCCTCCCATCTGCACTCCAGGAGCAGTGGGGAGATGGTGACCAAACTTAGTATCAGAGGGGCTGGAAAAGCTCTTTGCCTGCAAACGCCACTGGGCTGCTAGGAGGTGAAATTGTAATATTCAGCACAGCACAGAGACTATAATGTTAGAAAACTGATAAAAGAATCAGCATCTACTCCTAAAAAGGCTCTGTTATAAAAGCTTAACAATTTAAAAAAAAATGAACTCATATAGGTAAAAACCAAACAGAAATTTTCACTTTATCATAAAAAGGATCATATAATTGTATATCTAAATTCAATTCCACTATTTCACTTAAAATGTATGCATAAACTCGGGCAATTTCTAAAGGCAAGCTTTTTACATTTACATTCAACCCCAGAATTTACGTGAAAAAGTTGAAATCCTATGTCATTAACTGTTACGCTACATTAAGCAACATGCTGAAAGAAAAAAAAAAAATTCTACGAGGCCTCTATGATATGTTAAAACTGATCTGAATCTTTGTATAATTTCATCTTCATTTCAAGGACACAGTAAATGACTAAATAAAATAGTCACAGTAAACAAACATTTCAAGTAAACGTTTCAAAACATTCTCAGATCTCGGCTTTGGGAAAACTGTAAGAAATGTTGTGCGGAAACCCAGGAGAGCCACCAGCCCAGCGGAGAGCCATGTCCACATAGGGGACCTCTACCTCTGCAGGATGTTCCTAGCAGCACTGCAAGGCAGGCACTGCTAGGCCTGTTTCACAAATGAGAAAACCAGATGAGGGAGGCCTTTTTAAGGAAATACAAATGCTGTTAGTGTTCTTTAATATTGTGAAGTACAAGCTATAGTTTCAAACAGAAAATGTATACCATAAACCTCTCCTTTTGTTGTTGTTCCCCCCTTCCTCTTAAAGCGGTCCTTTTTAATAGTGAGTGGAAATAATGCTCTTGAAAAAAAAAAATAAATAAAGGGCCAGCAAATTGGATTAATATGCTTTTTTAAAATAATAAATAAGAAAAAAGTAAGCTTTTTGCAAGTTCTCTACTCACATAATGACTAGTAAAAGAGTAAGAATATAAATTGCTGGAAGAATAATCCTTTATTACCACATTTAATTAAGGAACATGGCAGAATGCTTCACAGGTAGAAGCAGATAAGAGAAGTTGGAGGAGAGTATATATATATTTTAAATATTTTCACCTTCTTGAGGTACAATTTATAATTCCCAAGTTAATTACAATTAAAATAATTATAATAAAATTTTAATTGTACAGTGTGACAGAACTTATAATTGTACACAACCTTGTAAGCACCAGAACGTCCAAGTTATAACCCTACTGCCACCCTGGAAGGTTTCTCTGTACTCGTGTGCAGTTGATACGACCTCCCCAAATTCGGGCACATGCAACCATGGGTCTGCTTCCTATTGCTAGTTTTGCCAATTTCAGAATTTCATAGAGAAGGAATCAGATCATATTTATTCTTTTGACTTTGACCTCTTCCACTTAGAATAATTTTTAAGGGTCATTAAAATCTGGCATGTATCTGGAATATAATAATAATTTGTTCTTTTTTATCTTTGAGTAGCTTCCATGATACAGACTTACAACATTTAGCTTCTGTCCAGGTACTAGTCTGAAAAATGCTACCATGCACATTCATAGAAAAGTCTGTATGGACATGTTTTCATTTCTCTTTGACAAACACCAAGGAGTCAGACTGCTGAGTTATATTGCAAATATATGTCTAATGTTATAATATTGATAGTGCCCTATTGTTTTCCAATTTGTCTTCCCACCAGCAACATGTAAGTTGCTCCACATCCTCACCAACACTTGGTATTGTTAGTCTTTTTGACTTTGGCCATTCTAATGGGTATGAAGGCCTATCCCACTGTGGGTTTAATATGCATTTCTTTGACAACTAGTGATGATATACATCTTTTCATATGTTCACTGGTTACCTGTGTATCTTTTTTATGACATGCCTCTCTAAATCTTCTGCCAAATTTTAATTGGGGAACCTATCTTCTTATTACTGTGTTGTTGTTGCTATACAAAAAAAGATTTTTATATGTTCTGAACACAAATCCTTTATCAGCTTTATGTTTTGCAGATATTTTCTCCAAGTCCATGGCTTGCTTCCCTAGATGTTCTTTGAAAGATACAAAAGTTATGAATTTTGACAAAGTCCATTTCACCACTTTTTTTCTTTTGTAGTTCATATTTTTGTGACCTGTGCAGAAAATCTCAGATTTGAAATCTAATCCAATAACACAAGAGAAAACGCCAATGGGTTAATTCCCACCATTCAGAATTCACACATTTATTCAACTCACCTTTCTAGAACCACTGTTCCATCACTACCCTGGGCTAGTAGCCATTTCTACCAAAAAGTCACTTTCTTGTCATTATTTTAACACTTTGCATATACACAAGTCAGCCTACCCTACAGCTTATGTCACGTAACATCACAGAAAATCCAAGGGGATAGACACCACCCACCACCTGTTTTCACCTAGTAGTTAAGAGCACGGACTGTGGAGCCAGACTCAAACACCAGCTCCATTATTTTCCAGCTAAATGACCTGGAAACAACCTAACCTCTCTGTTCCCTCATTTCCTCATCTGTAGCATGGAGAAAAAGGATAATACCTACCCCAAAGGATCATTATAAATCTTAATAACATAACATGTGCTGATCACTTAGCACAGTCCCAGTATTTTACAGGCACTGTGTAAGCACTGCCTGTGTGTATTTATTTTATAAATAGATCAAATGGACACAATATATGAACTTACCTGTCTGAGGGCAAAAACAGTTAGTGGCTCTCAAACTGTGATCCTTAGATCAGTGGCATCAACCTCACCTGAGGACTTACCATTGAGGGTCACTGAGAGGTCATGACTGCTGGTAGACCCATGAGCTGGACCCCAGCAATCAGAGGCTCTCACCTCCTCTCCTGTCCTTGGAATTTGCATTCAACTTGCCTTCCCTGTACACTTGGAAGCTGTTCCAAGGATGAAACCTTGAGACAGTGATGTCGTATGGAGACCATTTGGATGGTACACATGACTGAACCCAGTTAAGACCTCTACATAAGCTTTCAGAATTTGGCGGGCAGGTGCAGAGAGCTACTTATCCTGTGGCTGCCCAAGACAAGTCTCACATGCAAGTTCCCCTGCTTGTTAAACCTGCCACCTATCACTCTGCAGTGGCCTACTCTTTCTTCAGTCTCTCCCTTTTCTCCACATATAGGGGCCCAATTCAGATCATACCCCGGAATCTCCTGAGAGGAGCCTGAAAACCAACACCTGCTAGAAATGAAAATTCTCAGGCCTACCCAAATCAGAAACTCTAGAGGTAGAGCCCAGCAATGTGGTTCTGAGAAACCCCCAGTGATTCTGACATCCGTGAAATATGAGAGCCAAGGAAATTAAGGAAGCCACACTGCACAGTCTGGAGAGGTGAACCTATTGGCTGATGGGGGTGGAGTGGTTGGCAGGACCACTCCAGTGGAGAGAAAGTGGAAGCCTGGCTGAAGGTAAGCCCATCTATGTGCTGAGGTTGGTTCAAAGAGCCAGGTGAAGGCTCTTGTTCTGCAGGTCTCCCAGAGCCACAAAAAAAGAGGAACATGGTGACACTGTCACATGTCACCGTCTCAAAGGATCATTCTTGCCACCTTGTTCAAAATAGTTTTCCATTACCCCAACTATTCCACTTCAAAATTTGGTTTTTTGCATGGCATTTTTTAGAACCAACTGCTCTCATTTACTTGTTGACCCTTTGTCTATCTTTATAATTACTAAGAGGCACCATTAGAACAGGGAACTGATCTGTTTTGTTCATTTTCATATCTGTAGCTCTAAAATATAGCAAAGACTCAATAAAATATTTGTATAGTGGATGAATAAATAAGTGAACTTCCAAGAGCATAATGACTTTTTTGATCCTGACTTAAAAAATTGTGCGGGGAATTGAGAAGGTAACAAGAGCTTCTCTGGGAATCTTAAAAAACATCAGTCCTATGAAATCAATGTTTTAAGATTAAAAGGAGAGCTTTAGGGAGGAATGGAAGTTGAGTGATGACACGAGTAACAGGACCACCCTGTGTGAAGCATTTCATGACATCCGCCAGCTCCCTCAAGACAACCACTGAGGTGGTTCTCAAGACATTGACAATGACTTCTGGGGTTATTTTTACAGCTTAGTTGATCAAGAAGCTGAGGCTCAAAAAAGAGAAGACATTTGTCTAAAGATGCACAGTTTGTAAACAATTAAGGCAGGACTCAACCCATACTTCTGTATCCAAAGATTCCACTGTTCCCACTATTTCTCTATCCATAGGAAGGCCAGTGTGGAATGCTGTGTTTTAAATGAATTCATTCTCTTAAGACAACTTAACTTAAGAAGTTCACAACTGAGAGAAGAACACAGACATATCCACAGATAATAAACAATGTAACCAGCATTACAGGAGAGCTATAAGGAGAGGTTATGGGAGTTGGAGGGGGTCTCCCAGGGCTGCAAAGCATCTCTTATGCAAGACTACGAATTTGAGAATTATCTGTTTGAGCCTGACTCTGATGGCCATATCCTAATCATTCTCCATTTACTAGCAATGCTTAATCAAGCAGTAATCTTCATTAATAAAATATGTGCCAAAGCTGTAATATGGTCTTAACTGTCCATCTTCTGAATTCTTTTTCCTTCCAGGCAATCAACAAGTTAGAGCAGGTTTTCTACTATAAGCAAAACAGGAGAAGATACTGAGCAATAACAACACATTCGTATATATGAAGTGACAGAAGACATCCTTTTTGCTCTACTGTCCAAGACTCTAGAATAGATCTCATGAATTTAAATTCAAAAAGAAAAAAAAAATCCAGAAAGAAAATCACACAGGAAACACAGTGGAGGCAACTGTAAACAATAGACACAGTTGGCTTTAATTTTAGTTCTGGCTTTAGAGACTATGCCGAACATAAAGTAACTAGGACAGTTCAGTGGACACAAGAGAAACAATATTTGAATTAATGATTACTTTGAACTGCTTTCCAGTATGGAGTAAATATTTGACTTCATATAAGTGTTACATACTCTTTGTGTAGTAATCTTGCACAGCGGGAAAATAATCTTCCCGGACCAAAGGAAAATACTGCATTTCTTTTAACACTGTAAGAACAGCTAAACTGCTGGAAGTTGTACTGTGGCATGAATCCAGTAGTGAAGGTCATTTTCCAGGGTTACAGTTAACATGGAAAATGGAATGATGCATCTGGGCTACACCACACTGTTGTGATCATAACATTTTCTTACACAAATAGTCTAGCTGAAAGGAAGATGGAACACTGTTTGCAAAGATGGAAGGAGTTTTAGTGTGGGACAAAATGTTGGGAATTCCAGACAGATAAGGCAGGTTGCTCATGACATAGAACATCTGTCCATTTTTTTTTTAATGCTTCCATGTTGCTCATGAAGTTTTGATCAATTTTAAAGCTCTTTCCTAAAATAAAGACAATTTTAGGTCAGCATTAGAGAAAATGACAAATGATAATGAATGTCTTTAGTGTTATATTAACTCTTCATTGTTCCTTCTTCCTAGAAACAGAGGAAACAATATTGTAGGAAGAGAAGAAAGTCCTTAAGCTCTACAAAAATCTTTTCTAAAACAACCTAGAAAGAAAATGCCTTTGCCAAAAAAAAAAAAAAGTATTTTAATATGCTCAGAAAGGAATCACCTGATACATTTCTAAACTAAAACAACATATTGAGAATCTTATGGTCAATTTCAAATCATAAACATGAACATGTCAATAGGAACAGCTCTAAAACCATCAACAAGCCAAACTCTTTCAAAGTCTCCTCCGGGTACATATTGGGAAATTAGAAAGCTCATTTTCAGTAAAAAGAGTAAAAAACTGTAACATGTTTACAGAGGTCAGTGAAAAATATAAAGAGGTCAGTTAAAAAAGAATAAGGGTTGTTTTAAGGTCCACAGAACCCAACCCAAAGTTCTTTGTATAATGTGGTATTCAAAACACTTAACCTTAGTGCCTCCAGAGCACTGACTTAGCAACAGTGTAACCCAGCCCAGTTTATGTGAACATCCAGTATGACTAGGCTTTATTTTCTTTAGGATATCAAGTTAAGCCTTTATATTTCCATCTACAGAGTTGCCAGAAGTCTTGTTTGGTGGATTTACAACACAATAAACCCCAGAAAAGGCTAGGAAGAGAGACAGAAGCATGAACAACTGGAATGACCAAGATTCACCAAACACATCATAAGATAATTTAAACACGAAGACTTGAACAAGAGAGGGTGTTAGAACACAAAAGCTGTTATTTACACTTTAACTAAATGCTGTGGAGTCAAAGATACCTACTCCCCTCTCAGCACACCCCAAGATACATGTTAATCAATAAAGGTTTGTTGAATAGGACACATTCAAACAATTATCTTGTATCATAATCTTTCATCTACTTTTTTTTTAAAAGATTTTATTTATTTATTTGACACAGAAAGAGAGATCACAAGTAGGCAGAGAGGCAGGCAAAGAGAGAGGGGAAAGCAGGCTCCCCGCTGAGCAGAGAGCATGCTGTGGGGCTCGATCCCAGGACCCCGAGACCAAGACCTGAGCTGAAGGCAGAGGCCTAACCTACTTAGCCACCCAGGTGCCCCTTTTATCTACCTTTTACAAGGAAAGGCAAAAGATCCTGTTGCTTAATAATCAGGAACTGGAATGTCCTAATGAAATACAGTCTCTAGGGCAAAAAAGTAATACAATCAATTCCACTTATTTTCTGACTCTGAATATAAATCCTAATCAATAAGAAATTTCATGCAAGCCTCTGATAGTTTTATTAGTAAACTGTATGCATCCTACTACATGAGATCAAAACATTAAGTTTCTAAGTATCTTAAGTTTGAGAAGTATATAGAAAAACTAATTTCTAGTATTTTTTCCTACATCTACACTTACCATCTTACACACCCAGTATGGAATCCTCCATTCAAATCCATATTTAGATTACCAATATTTACTGAATTAGAATATTAGTTTGTGTTATATTCAAACTGTAGATAGTATAACTTCCTTGACAACTCAGAAGACACATTAGTTACCCCTAGAAGCACTGAAAGTCTTCTGTGGACACTGCTGCTTTAAAAATTCAGGTACATGTGCCCCTTCGGATCCCTACATTTGTATCTTTGGGGTAAATACCCAGCAGTGTGATTGCTGGGTTGTAGGGTAGCTCTATTTTCAACTTTTTGAGGAACCTCCATGCTGTTTTCCAGAGTGGCTGCACCAGTTTGCATTCCCACCAACCGTGTAGGAGGGTTCCCTTTTCTCTGCATCCTCGCCAACATCTTTCATTTTCTGACTTGTTAATTTCAGCCATTCTGACTGTTGTGAAGTGGTATCTTACTGTGGTTTTGATTTGTATTTCCCTGATGCCGAGTGATGTGGAGCACTTTTTCATGTGTCTGTGTCTGGGTGTCTTCTTTGCAAAAATGTCTGTTCATGTCTTCTGCCCATTTATTGATTGGATTATTTGTTCTTTGGGTGTTGAGTTTGATAAGTTCTTTATAGATTTTGGATACTAGCCCTTTAGCTGATATGTCATTTGCTAATATCTTCTTCCATTCTGTCAGTTGTCTTTTGGTTTTGTTGAGTTTCCTTTGCAGTGCAAAAGCTTTTGATGGTGATAAAATCCCAATAGTTCATTTTTGCCCTTGATTCCCTTGCCTTTGGTGATGTTTCTAGGAAGAAATTGCTGCTGCTGAGGTCGAAGAGGTTGCTGCCTGTGTTCTCTTCAAGGATTTTGATGGATTCCTGTCTCACATTGAGGTCTTTCATCCATTTGGAGTCTATTTTTGTGTGTGGTATAAGAAAATGATCTAGTTTCATTCTTATGTATGTGTCTAATTTTTCCAACACCATTTGTTGAAGAGACTGTATTGCACATTCTTTCCTGCTTTGTCAAAGATTAGTTGACCACAGAGTTGAGGGTCTGTTTCTGGGCTCCCTATTCTGTTCCATTGATCTCTGTGTCTGTTTTTGTGCCAGTACCATACTGTCTTAATGATTACAGCTTTGTAATAGAGCTTGAAGACTGGAATTGTGATGCCACCAACTTTGGCTTTCTTTTTCAACATTCCTCTGGCTATTCGAGGTCTTTCCTGGTTCCTTATAAATTTTAGGATTTTTTTTTTCATTTCTTTGAAAAAAATGGATGGTATTTTGATAGGGATTGCATTAAATGTGTAGATTGCTTTAGGTAGCATGGACATTTTCACAATATTTATTCTTCCAATCCATGAGCATGGAATGTTTTTCCATTTCTTTGTGTCTTTCTCAATTTCTTTCATGAGTACTTTACAGTTTTCTGAGTATAGATTCTTTGCCTCTTTGGTTAGGTTTATTCCTAGGCATCTTAAGTTTCTGGGAGCAATTTTAAGTGGGATCGATGTTTTAATTTCTCTTTCTTCTGTCTTACTGTTGGTGTATAGAAATGCAACTGATTTCTGTGCATTGAATTTATATCCTGACACATTCCTGAATTCCTGCATGAGTTCTAGCAGTTTTGGAGTGGAGTCTTTTGGATTTTTCCCCCATAAAGTATCATATTATCTGCAAAGGGTGAGAGTTTGACGACTTCTTTGCTGATTCGGATGCCTTTATTTCTTTTTGTTGTCTGATTGCTTAGGCTAAGACTTCTAGTACTATGTGGAATAGCAGCAGTGATAGTGGACATCCCTGCTGTGTTCCTGACCTTAGGTGAAAAGCTCTCATTTTTCCTCCTTGACAATGATATTCACTGTGGGTTTTTCATAGATGGCTTTGACAATATTGAGGTATGTATCCTCTATCCCTACACTTTGAAGAGTTTTGACCAAGAAAGGATGCTGTACTTTGTCAAATGCTTTTTCAGCATCTACTGAGAGTATCATATGGTTCTCGTTCTTTCTTTTATTAATGTATTGTATCACACTGATTGATTTGTGGATGTTGAACCAACCTTGCAGCCCTGGAATAAATCCCACTTGGCCATGCTGAATAATCCTTTTAATGTACTGCTGGATCATACTGGCTAGTATTTTGGTGAGAATTTTTGCATCCATGTTCATCAAGGACATGGTCTGTAAATCTCCTTTTTAGTGGGGTCTTTGTCTGGTTTTGGGATCAAAGTAATGCTGGCCTCATAAAATGAGTTCAGGAGTTTCCCTCCCATTTCTATTTTTTGGAACAGTTTAGAAAGAATAGGTATTAATTCTTCTTTAAATGTTTCATAGAATTCCCCTGGGAAACTGTCTGGACCTGGGCTCTTGTTTTTTGGGAGATTTTTGATGACTGCTTCAATCTCCTAACTGGTTATGGGTCTGTTCAAGTTTTCTATTTCTTCCTAGTTCAGTTTTGGTAGTTTATATGCCTCTAGGAATGCATCCATTTCTTCCAGATTGTCAAATTTGCTGGCACATAGTTGTTCATAATATGTTCTTACAACTTTTTGTATTTCTTTGGTGTTGGTTGTGATCTCTCCTCTTTCATTCATGATTTTATTTATTTGGGTACTTTCTCTTTTCTTTTTGATAAGTCTGACCAGGGGTTTATCAATCTTATTAATTCTTTCAAAGACCCAGGTCCTAGTTTCATTGATTTGTTCTACTGTTCTTTGGTTTCTATTTCACTGATTTCTGCTCTGATCTTTATTATTTCTCTTCTCCAGCTGGGTTTAGGCTTTCTTTGCTGTTCTTTCTCCAGCTCCTTTAGGTGTAGAGTTAGGTTGTGTACTCGAGACCTTTCTTGTTTCTTGAGAAAGGCTTGTGTCACTATGTAATTTACTCTTAGGACCGCCTTTGCTGTGTCCCAAAGATTTTGAACAGTTGTGCTTTCATTTTCATTTGTTTCCACGAATTTTTTCAATTCTTATTTAATTTTCTGGTTGACCCATTCATTCTTTAGTAGGATGATGTTTAGCCTCCATTTTTTGAGTTCTTTCCAGCTTTCCTCTTGTGATTGAGTTCTGGCTTCAGAGCATTGTGGTCTGAAAATATGCAGGGAATAATCCCAATCTTTTGGTACCAGTTGAGACCTGATTTGTGACCCAGGATGTGATCTCTTCTAGAGAATGTTCTATATGCACTAGAGAAGAATGTGTATTCTGTTGCTTTGGGTTGGAATGTTCAGAATATATCTGTGATGTCCTTCTGGTCCAGTGTGTCATTTAAAGCCTTTATTTCCTTGTTGATCTTTTGCTTGGATGATTTGTCCATTTCAATGAGAGCAGTGTTAAAATCCCCTACTATTATTGTATTATTGTCAACGTGTTTCTTTGATTCTGCTATTAATTGGTTTATATACTTGGCTGCTCCCAAGTTAGGGGCATAGATATTTAAAATTGTTAGGTCTTCTTGTTGGACAGACCCTTTGAGTATGATATAGTGTCCTTCCTCATCTCTTATTATATTCTTTGGCTTAAAATCTAAATTATCTGATATAAGGATTGCCACCCCAGCCTTCTTTTGATGTCCATTAGCATGGTAAATTGTTTTCTACCCCCTTAGTTTAAATCATTAAATGACTTTAAATCACTTTAAACATTAAAATGAGTTTCTTGTAGACCGCATATCAATGAGTCTTATTTTTTTATCCATTCTGATACCCTGTGTCTTTTGACTGGGGCATTTAGCCCATTTACATTCAGCGTAATTACTGAAAGATATGAATATAGTGCCATTGTATTGCCTGTAAGGTGACTGTTACTGTATATTGTCTCTGTTCCTTTCTGGTCTACTACTTTTAGGCTCTCTCTTTGCTCAGAGGACCCCTTTCAATATTTCCTATAGGGCTGGTTTGGAATTTGCAAATTCTTTTAATTTTTGTTTGTCCTGGAAGCTTTTTATCTCTCCTTCTATTTTCAATGACAGTCTAGCTGTATATAGTATTCTTGGCTGCATATTTTTCTCATTTAGTGCTCTGAATATATCATGCCAGTTCTTTCTGAACTGATAAGTCTCTGTGGATAAGTCTGCTGCCAATCTAATGTTTCTACCACTGTATGTTACAGACTTCTTGTCTTTCAGGATTTTCTCTTTGTCACTAAGACTTATAAGTTTTATTATTAGATGACGGGGTATGGACCTATTTTTATTGATTTTGAGGGGGGTTCTCTCTGCCTCCTGGATTTTGATTTTTGTTCCCTTTGCCATATTAGGGAAATTCTCTACTATAATTTTCTCCTATATACTTTCTGCCCCCCTCTCTCTTTCTTCTTCTTCTGGATTCCAATTATTCTAATATTGTTTCATCTTATGGTATTACTTACCTCTCGAATTCTCCCCTCGTGGTCCAGTAGTCATTTTTCTCTCTTTAGCTCACCTTCTTTATTCTGTCATTTGGTCTTCTGTATCACTAATTCTTCTGTATCATTTATCTTAGCAGTAAGAGCCTTCATTATTGATTGCACCTCATTAATAGCTTTTTTTAATTTCAACTTGGTTAGATTTTAGTTCTTTTATTTCTCCAGAAAGGGATTTTATTTCTCCAGAAAGTGTTTCTCTAATATCTTCCATGCCTTTTTCGAGCCCAGCTAGCGCCTTTATAATCATCGTTCTGAACTCTAGTTCCGACATATTGCCAATGTCTGTATTGATTAGGTCCCTAGCTATCGGTATCACCTCTTGTTCTTTTTTTTTTTTGTAGTGAGTTTTTCCACCTTGTCATTTTATCCAGATATGAATATATGAACAAGAAAATAAAATACTAAAAGGGTGGCAAAGACCCCATAAAAATATATGCTAACCAAATCAGAAGAGACCCAAAACTGGGGGGTGAAAACTCTCCTGTTGAGTTTGTAGGTGTTTGGAATGGTCTGATAACTAGCTGAACTTCTGGGACCTAATGCTATTTCAATCAGCTACTTCTCCACCATCTTGCTTCCTCCCTCCAGCATACATATTTTAATAATATTTATTCTTCCAAACCATGAGCATGGCATGTTTTTCCATTTCTTTGTGTCTTCCTCAATTTCTTTCATAAGTGTTCTACAGATCCTTTATCTCTTTGGTCAGGTTTATTCTTAAGTATCTTATGGTATTTGGTGCAATTGTAAATGGGATCAATTCCTTAATTTATCTTTCTTCTGTCTCATTGTTACTGTATAGAAATGCAACTGACTGATGCACTGATTTTATATCCTGGCATGTTGTTGAACTCCTGTATGAATTCAAGCAATTTAGGAACAGGGTCTTTTGGGTTTTCCACATAAAGTATCATGTCATCTGTGAAGAGTGAGTCTTGAATTCTTCATTGCCAATTTGAATGCTTTTTATTTCTTTTTGTCATCTGATTGCTGAGCCTAAAACTTCTAGTATGATGCTGAACAACAGTGGTGAGAATGGGCACCCCTGTGGTGTTCCTGACTTTCGGGGAAAAGCTCTCAGTTTTATCCCTATTAAGAATGATATTCACTGTGGGCTTTTTGTAGATGGCTTTTATGATATTGAGGTATGTTCCCTCTATCCCTACACTGTGAAGAGTTTTAATTAAGAACCGTTGTTGTACTTTGTCAAATGTTTTTTCTGCATCAATTGAGAGGATCATATCGTTCTTGTCCTTTCTTTTAATAATGTGATGTATCACACTGACTGATTTGTAAATGTTGAACCACTCTTCCAGTCCAGGAATAAATCCCACTTTGTCATGGTGAATAATCCTTTTAATGTACTATTGAATCCTACTGGCTAGTATCTTGGTAAGAATTTTGGAATCCATGTTCATCAAGGATATTGGTATATAATTCTCCTTTTTGATGGGGTCTTTGCCTGGTTTGGGGATCAAGGTAATGCTGGCTTCATAGAACGAGTTTGGAAGTTTTCCTTCCATTTCTATTTTTTGAAACAGCTTCAGAAGAACAGGTATTAGTTCTTCTTTAAATGTTTGGTAGAATTCCCCCAGGAAGCCATCCAGTTCTGGACTCTTGTTTGTTGGGAGATTTTTGATTACTGCTTCAATTTCCTTGCTGGTTATGGGTCTGTTCACGTTTTCTATTGCTTCCTGTTTCAAGTTTGGTAGTTTGTAAGTTTCTAGGAATGCATACATTCCTTCCAGATTGCCTAACTTGTTGGCATAATGCGTTCTTAAAATTGCTTGTATTTCCTTGGTGTTGGTCATGATCTCTCCTCTTTCATTCATGATTTTATTAATTTGGGTACTTTCTCTTTTCTTTTTGATAAGTCTGGCTAGGGTTTTATCAATCTTATTAATTCTTTCAAAGAACGAGCTTCTAGTTTCATTGATCTGTTCTGCTGTTCTTTTGGTTTCTATTTCATTGATTTCTGCTCTGATCTTTATTATTTCTCTTCTCCTGCTTGGTTTAACCTTTATTTGCTCTTCTTTGTCCAGCTCCTTTAGGTGTAAGGTTAGCTTGTGTATTTGAGACTTTTCTAGTTTCTTGAGAAAGGCTTGTATTGCTGCTATGTACTTCCTTCTTAGATTTTTAGGTAGACTGTCAAAGACAGCCTTAAGATCAACCTGACATTCAGAGCCTTCCTATAGCAATTCAAACTACAGAATACATTTTGAACAAATCTAGAAAAGAGGGTGGGAGGATGGAGGCAGTAAAAGAATTTTTTTAAGAAAAGATATTGAGGGAGCACCTGTGTAGCTCAGTGAGTAACTATCTACCTTTGGCTCGGGTCATGATCTCAGGGTCATGGGATCGACCCCCACATCTCCCTGTTCACCAGGGAGTCTGCATCTCCTTCACCCTCTGCCCCCCCATGCTCTCTCTCTCTAATAATTAAATAAAATCTTTTTAGAAAAATATACTGAGAATAGATTACAGAGGTAAAAAGTTATAAAATATTGAAAATAAGCATTATCTTAATTAAACTGATTATCAATTTTGAAAACAGTCTCCTATCCAGAATCTAAGAGTTGACAGGTCTCATATTTAGAGGTCTAAAATATTAAGTTGTGGTATAAAATTCTTATTTTAAACATGAGAAACTGAGACCTAGAAGACTAGGAAAATAATTTATATTAGGAACATCATAAACATACATTGTATGAGGGAGTTATTGCAAATTCTGGAGGGATAAAGATAGACAGATTCCATCTTGCTCTCTGAAAAGTTAATTACTAATTTTTGTTTTATTTTGTAAAAACAAAATGTACTGCCAAAACAGAATTACTTAGAAGAAATGTGTCAAGAATCTGTTATGTGTACATCATTAGCTATTAAGTTTGTACAGTTTACCTTTTTAAGATTATTTTATTAACAGAACAGCTTCTAAGACTAAGGCTAAAGATCAGTTCAATTCTTCCTCTCATCCACTCCTCTATAGAATCACTATCTCTATGCTAGAATTCAAATTAAAACTAGACTATCAAACAATCATAGCATGTATAGGTTCTTTGGTACCTTTTTAATGCTATCAATGGTCACAAATTAAATCAAATGCTACATACTTCTCTTTTCCATTGTTCTGATTAGATTTACTTGCTGAATACTCATGTTCTTAAACAATTAGAGGGCCTTAATCCTCCACAGTCATTATGGGAAAAGAGGGGTCATGACTGAGGAACTCACCATGGGTCTAGCCTTGTCCTGACCATAAAGGGCAGGCAGACACTGGGCCTCAAAGCCAAGCTCTATCTCCCATCTCCCAAACAGGATTAGGATGCTCCTCAGGCTACATCATCTTATACAGCTAACAAAGGAAATTTCTGATTTCCAGATTAACTGCTAATTAGCAGTAATTTCTTTTATTAGTACATCTTTGGCCTGCTTACTCTCTAGTCCTACTGATGTAATGTAACCACCACCAAGCTCTTAAAACAACAAAAAGCAAGGAGCCAGAGCATGTGCCTTTTGCTTTTCACCCACCCACCACATTCTATCCCTCCCAGTCAGTCCACTTCATGGTTCTCCTAACACTGTACCTTTGCACATGTGCTCTTTGGCAAGCTTCTGGTTGAAGTCACTGGTTGAAGAGAAGTCAGAATACACAGAAAGTAGTACTCCAGGAAGCATGTGAAAGCCCCAATCCATGTCAATGAACAGGACTATAGGACTTTGCTGAACTGAGAAACCTGGTCACAAATACATGGAGGTGGGCCTCCCGGTGAACAGTCACAAAAAGTGAAACCCGAATAAATGGGAAAGAAACAGATTTAAGCAAAAACAAAACAAAACAAAACAACAGGTTTAAGGCAACCTAAAAATGCTCTTTGAATATGTTTTTAAGATTTTATTTATTTATTTATTTGTGAGAGAGAGAGAGAGAGAGAGAGAAAGAGAGAGCGAGCACAAGCAGGCAGAGCAGCAGGCAGAGGCAGAGAGAGAAGCAGGCTCCTTGCCGA
The DNA here is from genome assembly GCF_963455335.1 of Martes martes. Taxonomy (NCBI): domain Eukaryota; kingdom Metazoa; phylum Chordata; class Mammalia; order Carnivora; family Mustelidae; genus Martes; species Martes martes. Next base: position 45,602,702 of record NC_137900.1, on the reverse strand, counting down.
GCAAGGAGCCTGATGCGGTACTTGATCCCAGGGACCTGGGATCATGACCTGAGCTGAAGGCAGCGGCTTAACCTACTGAGCCACCCAGGCATCCTGCTCTTTGAACATTTAACAAGGGAATCCACTTAATACGATGAGGATATTGTGCCAGAGTGCCAAAAATCAATACCTGGGTTCTTTAAATCTCATTCTTCCCAAATGGTTCTTGGAAACTACCCAGTCTGCATGGTTCTAAAGGACAGAATATCACAACTAGAGAGACCTGCAAACATTAAATTTCATCTCTATCATGAAGCTAAAATAACAATTTATGGAAATTAAAACATGATGGGATTTTAAAGATCATTCAGCCCCCTTATTTAACAACTGCACAGAATGGCCTTGTCACTAGGTCCACATGACACATTTCACGAAATGCAGGACTGTGGCTGGAACCCAGGTCTCCTGGCAGCCAGGCATCCCAACCATGTGAATCTCATACTCTCAAGTCAACATCCCAACTCATCACCATGTCTTCTGCAAAGGCCTCATCCTGAACTGTGGTTTGGTTTTATACAGTTTACACAGAAGGCATCATGGGGGAAAGAAGCAATTTAATTTTCTAGAAATTAATTAAAACATGGATTTATATAAACAGCTGGTATTACATATCACTGTATGCTGTGCTAGGGTGAGTGTTACTTCTAAAAATAATAAAGCTTCTTTGATGGAATTGGATCAGAGATCAATTCCTAGCTGGCACCCTATATGAAGCCTTGTTTCACACAGAAAATCTATAAAAGGGTAGCTGGCAGGATTTCATCCATTAATAGTTAGTGCCCAATATGCAATTCTCTCTTTAGCTAGATAAAAACTACCCAGACTTTTTGCTGAAAATTAAAGCTACCCATTCAAAAAAACAAAAAACAAAACAAAACAAAACAAAAAAACTCCAAACAAGCTGCTGAGACTTCTAGCTTCGGATATTATGCTGTTATTCTACTTTTTTCACCCTGAGATTTTCCAATCTGAGTCAAATGTTTGAAGTCACAAAGGCACCCTTTCACATCATTAGGCAGGACCCAGACTTACATATATTTGCACACATAGATCAACACACATACATACACCCCAAAATAGTTATCTGGCTATCTCCAGAACTAGAGATGTATTTTTAAGCTTAGCACCTTGTTTGAGAAACAGATTAATGTTCCTCTTCGACTTCCAGCCAATCAGAGGCTCTGTTTGGGGTGGGAGCACGTGGGGAGGTGAGAGCAGGGGGAAGAGTCACAGACCTCTTGAATGCTCACGTGCCGCTAACAATGCTCAGTGCTTGATCTATTCTGGCTCACTCACACTTCAACACCCCATGATCCTGAATGATATCATCATGTGCAGGAGAAGAAACTGAGACTCAGGGGAGCTGAAGTAACTTTCCCAGGGTCTCACATTCACGTCTCTGATACTCAGTGACTTGCTGTGGGCTGCAAAGATACTTCCTCAGAGGGGCATCGGACCTGAGACCCAAGAGGGCTCAGAGCTCTCACATGTCTTGGGCACTCATCTTCACAACCAACCAGTGGGATGGCTGGAAAAAAGAAATGTGAGCATGAAGAGGTTAAAATACAGCAGAGGAGAGGCCAAAGCCAACCCTTTGCAGACCATCGCTGTATTACTGAGCCTCTAGAGCAGTGAAAAGAAACCATCCCCGTGTTTCACATACAAAGAGCCCCAATGCCACTCTAGATGCTAAGTGTCTTTTCAGCCCAGGTCATTGGGAACCTCTATGACAGAATTACCTGGGTATTATCGTCTGCTTACACAGTTGTCACAGAAAGATGAAGGAATACAGTAGGGTAATAAATACCTTTACCTTCTCAGAATGCCATCAGCACACAGCCACAGCAATTTATTATTTTAATTGATGGTATTCATAGCATTTCATACAAATTACACTCCCAGAATTAAAATTCCTGAGCTCCAAGGTTTATATTTTTCATGCCAATGTGACTACATTAAAATCACCTTGTAATTATGATTACTTTAATTATTATTTCTAATTTTAAAAGCCAGAAAACAGATGGAGTGTGCTTGCTAACACTTCATTTTTGTTACTTTTCTTTCTCCAGCTGAGCTACAGGAGGCCAGAAGGATGTGGTTTCCAGCCTTCACTTTTAGAAGAGCCCTCAGCCAGGCTAAGAGTGAAGAGTCCAGCAAAGTGGCTGGGGATCAAGAACCTTCTGGAAGTTCTGTTACTACTCCGCAAAGAGCTAGCCGAGATCTCTGCCTCTTACAGGCAGATGTGCTGAAGGCAGCCCCTGGGCATATCCATGCTTCGGGGTGTTCTACAGGATGAATAAGAAGGAGCAGAACTGGAGGACGTCCTGGTGGGTGCTAAGGAAACAACAGCTGGTGTTTGGTTCCTCGAGTGTACTGAAAGAACAGTGGCCTTGGAATCTGGCAGAGTTTACTGGTAGTCTCACTTCCTCTATTTAATAGCTTGAACGTGGTATTTCATGTTTAGCACTTACCTTACTGAGTAGTCATGAGAATTAAATGAGGGGAGGTCACACAGCATGTGCCTGACACAGAGTCAAGGAGAATGAAAATCATCCCAGCTCAGAGCCCTGCTCAGGGAACCAGGAGGAAGGCGGGAGGGCAGGACCCAAAATGTTGCAGTAAAGAGGGTCCTTTTTCAAGGCCTTCTCTTCCCTGGACTCTCTCACGATTTTAAGGATTTATAAAGCTATGAGGGACACAGCCAGCAAAGCCAGTCCTCTGAGGGAGAGAGGAAAAGACACATTAGAGGATGTCCTTTGGGTAAGGGTTCTAAAATACCTATGGGAATCTGCAGAAAGCTATGGAAGCTTCTCCTCAGAAAACATATTGACACACACATACATTTTGCATTTCATTTCAGGGGACCTACAGACTCCCTAAGAACTCCTGATTTAATGGCCTTCAATTTATTGGTGAAGGATTGCTGATATGTCTTGAAGTAACTGTACTGGACTACCACTGTTTTATTGTTCAAAACAACAGTTACAACAACAAAAATATCACCCCATTTTAAACATCCAAGTACATGAAGCCTTTAACAAAATAACAAAAACAAAACTGGAGCAGGAAATAGAAAAGTTGCAGCCCAACTATGGCTTTTCTGAAGATGCCTCGGGCCCAGTGAAGCTTCTAGAAGAGGCAGGTGTATCTTGTTCTCCAACCTCAAGCCAACTCCTCAACTTCCCCTCAACATCACTGCTGGTGCCTCCAAACCTGAGGAAATTGGAAATACTCATATGAGGTGAGATTCTCCTGACATATGGAGGCAATAAAAGGAACAGGTGCCAGATAGAGGTCAGAACCTACCCCAGACCTGCACCTGCCGAGGCATACAAATATGGCCTCCTGCAGGCTCCATCTGCTGTGTGCTGTGGCCAGAGCCTCCTCCTGTGAACCACAACCAGAAAAATAAGAAGATCCCTCTCCCACCCCAGTAAGAGAACCCATCAGATCAGATGAGGGAGGTCAGGTGATAAAGTCCAAAACAAAGACAAGGAGAAAAGAACAGCTTTTCTTCTCTGCTTCATCAACCAGAAAACAGTGAGACTGATTTGTACAGTTTTCCCTAATTACCTTTGGGTAACCTTGGGGTTTGGACATACTTCTGGGTCTGGTTTTCCGTGAGGTTACACAGTGACCTCAGCTTCGCTTCTCACACAGAAAAATACCCTTGATATGTGAACCCACACACAGGAAACCGATTAAAAAGCAAGAAATCTACTCCACCTCCTATTGCCAAGTTCCAAACCGAGGTCACTGCTAGAGGACTTCCATACCTTCTTCAGTCTTTGAATTTCCAAGACCAAGGTGAAGGGGCATGGAATTGAGAGGCAGAAACACTGGGTTGAAGTCCTGTTTCTGTCATTTGACTAGCTATCTCCCCTTTGGAAAGCTGCTGTCTTTGCCCAGCTTCCACGCCTATGAAACAGAATTAATCTCTCCCCCATTACCACGCAGGCCACTGTGCAGACAATCTTGTGAAAGGGTATGTAGGAAAATTTCTTAAATGGTTCCACACAGTATGAAAATGTCAGAAACCATCAGGTGGATGGGGTGGGGGACAGTGAAGAAAGGTGGCTTGTGAAAACAAGGAAGCACAGCCCTGCAGTTGTGATTCCCCTCATCCCACACAACATTCAAGGTGGGGCTCCCAGACAAGGATGTGGCGAACAACAGACATAGACTGAATGGCATCTGCAGGCTGGTTCCGTGAGGAAGTTAGAACGCACTCCCTTCCTCCCCTCCTCCACCTGCCCATTCATGTGTAATAATCTAATATTAAGGGAGAACCTACCAAGTTTGGTGAAACCACAGAACTAAAAATCCAGGCGTGAGAGAGGACCAGAATATGCATGTTCATTAAATGCAGGCCAGACCCCTCCCAACAAAAGTATGGCTGGAGGAAAAAGGACACCACCATCTGTCAGGCTAGCTGTAGCCAAGGATTACAGATGAATACAAGAACAATCTTCCTCTCAGGCATGCTCTGAATACATATTCTTCATTTAACAACTGCAGACCAAAACTGCCCTTCCTCATTACCCAACATTTCTACCTGATCTGAAATTCATCAACCAAGAAATTGACAGTTTTCTAAGTCTGGGCCCAATACTTCATAAAGCAGAAAGGATCACTGAAAATATGCACCTGGAAGGACTATAACCTTTCTCCACCAAAGGGAACTGAGATCCTCCAAGAAATGGCTGAATCCAGGGCTGAGTCAGAGTAGGTATGAGATGAGCCTGGAATATCTCATTATGACAGAAAGTAGTAAAATCTTGGGGAAATACAACATGGACATGAGCCAGCTTGAAGGGGCTTCCACTGGCCAACTCTGTGACAATTCGAGCATCAAAATAGTTGAGTTCAGTAGTGACTTATAAACCATTGGAAAACAAGATTTCATAGCAATCCCTTAGCAGTAACAGACAGGAATGAAGGGAGGATTCTTGTTTACAGAAGAATGCTGAAGGCTGACTGGTAAACATGAAAGGAGTAGTGAGTTCAAAACTCATGATTGGGCACCTATCAGTAAACACTGGATCTGACAGACGTCACCAATGGATGCTAAATTTTTGCAACCATTTTGATGAGAAACAGGATATTTGCACGATCTTACATTGTGTCCTCACAGATCGCTTACTAGCTACAAGAGATTAAGAAGAAAGCAGTACTTTTACAGTCAAGAAATAGGACAACATCTTGATGTGATCAAAGTTATCACCACCAATGGACATTATTTGCTCTAAATGTGACATCCTGGGAAGGATGTTGTGTCTAATGGAGAATGGGATCATGCGGAAACATCAAACAACCATAAATCATTCTATTTTGTTTTTAAGGGGGAAGGATGTATTCTTAAAAACTGTCAATACTGTAAGAAATAAAACAAGGCTGTAGAAGAGTTTCGGACGAAAGAAAGCCAATGGGTGAAATAAAAGAAAATATCTGAGCCTAGACTACATCTTATACTGGAGGGAAAAATATTATAAAAGACATCACTGATGGGGCGCCTGGGTGGCTCAGTGGGTTAAAGCCTCTGCCTTCAGCTCAGGTCATGATCCCAGGGTTCTGGGATCGAGCCCCATGTCGGGCTCTCTGCTCAGCGGGGAGCCTGCTTCCCTCTCTTTCTCTGTCTGCCTCTCTGCCTACTTGTGATCTCTGTCTGTCAAATAAATAAATAAAATCTTTCATAAAAAAAAAAAAATAAAAAAAAATAAAAGACATCACTGAGTTAACTGGCCAAGTTAGAATATAAATATTAAAGGTGATTTTTTTTTTAATTTCTCCTGATTGTCTTGATCCCACAAACCATAGGATTCTTTGTGAAGATTTCTTTCTTTCTTTCTTTCTGTCTTCCTTTCTTTCTTTATTTCTTTATTTGACAGAGAGAGAGATCACAAGTAGGCAGAGAAGCAGGCAGAGAGAGAGGGGGAACCAGGCTCTCTGCAGAGCAGAGAGTCCGACGCGGGGCTCGATCCCAGGACCGCAAGATCATGACCCAAGCCGAAGGCAAAGGCTTAACCCACTGAGCCACCCAGGCACCCCTAAAGGTGATTTTTAAAAATTGTATCAATGTTAAATTTACTTGGGTTGATAACTGCACTGTGGTTACCTAAGAGACTATCCCAATTCTTAAGAAATTAATATTTAGGTATTTAGAGGTAAAAGACTGTGATGTACATAACATATCCTCAAAATGGCTCAGAAAAAGTGTATGTGTGTGTGTATAGAAAATAATAAAGCAAATAGGGTTAAATTTTAACAGCAGGTAAATCTTGGTAAAGGGTACACAGGCATTCTTTGTACTTTTTTTTTCCTGTAAGTTTGAAAGTATTTAAAAAAAAAAAAAAGTAAAAACAAACAAAAACACATGTGCCCGCATTACCTGATTACGTTCCTCTTGAAACAATGCCATGTCCTAATTTCCAGAACATCATTACCTTCATGATAACCTACTTCCTCTCTCATTTCTCCCTCCTAGGCAAGTTTTGATTTAATCCCCTAAAATCGGTGGGTCTCATGTTCTCAGTCTATACATTAGCTTATATAAAATCTCATTCACATCTAAGGTTTGAACTACATATGGACACACCACCATTTAAGTCCATATTACCAACCACTCTACTTACTAGACTGCTACACCCAGATTCCCACTAGTTCTTCAAACACTACTCTACACTGACATGACATAACTTCTAGATCTGGGGACATTCTGACATAGCTTGAGGCCTGGTAAAAGCAACACCCAGACACCAACCTCTTATTCCTCACTCTTACTTGCCAGTAAGGGGCCCACTAAAATAGAAGGGGGGGGAAAAAAGAAAGAAAAGAACCAATGATTTGTTTCATGCTTCCAAACAACAGCAAGTAAAGAAGAACGGTCATCCAAAACCTCAAGAGAAAGGAAGAACTGAGAAAAAAACAGGTGTACTCTTACTCTGCAACATGATAGCAAGTGCAGTCCTCAAAAACTACAGCAAAACAGCCAAATGATACCTCATGTATTGATAAAAACAAACAAAAACAAAAACAAAAAACCAGCAACAACAAATACTTTTGATTATTGTCTATCAGGAATGCTTCTGAAAAATATGTACTTCATTAAAATAAATAAGCTACAAAGGAAAATTTAAAACAAAACAACCAAAAACACAACCCTACGGCAACAGATGTCACAACTTTCAGTCTGTCCTCAATGTTCTAAGCACATACCCTGATAAATGAGGGACCTACAGGTCAGGCTTAGGATCCATCATTCTTGGCCCACCACTGCTGTCTCTTACTTTCCTCATTTTGAAAATCGGGACACCGTGGGTACCTATTTTCTCAGGGAACAAGACAGGCCCACAAGTATTATTCAATCCAAATTAATATTCTTTCATATTTTTTAGTAGATATCACCTTTTTTCTTCTTTGTAGAGGGATTTAAAAACAAAAAGTTGAGGACATCTATGATGGAACACAGATATCCCACAGTTAGAGACTGAATCTGGAAACAGGAAATTTTCTACTGCTTAAGTGACCTGGGCACCCAATTCCAAATGTCCCTATTATTATGGGAACATTTTTAACCAAGGTACTTTTTAAGAGATCCTCTCCATCTTAAGAAAGCTACTGAAATTACTACTCAGCCCCTGGCAGAACTCTGACAAAGAATTAAAACTATCCTCCCATTTGGACATTGCAGATGGCTTATTTGCATACTATAATTCTCCTGGTTGATGATGGTTTGGGAGGATATGGGAAGAACCAGATGGGTGGACAAACTTTTTTTTTTTTTTAATGTGTCACTCTGGCGAGTAACCAGATTAATAAGTAATCCCTAAGTGATAACCTTTCATAACAACTCATAATGTAAATTCCTATTAAAAGGTCACAAGGAAAAGGCCGGTTTATGAATACAGAAAATTCCAGAATGACAAATAGCTTGATCCTAGTTTTCCCAAAATTTCATTTGGGAATAATCAAAAAACAACAGAGACCATGACTCTGGAGGCAGGAATTAGTAACTCTGAGAAAATTACACAGAACATGGACGCTGGCTGTAAAAACTCAAGGAGGAAAAACTAGAAATTAAAAGTTGGAGAGTAAAATTTTTACAGGGAAAAGTGGAAAACAAAGTCAAAAACTGACAAAATCACTGGCATAATTCTAGTCTAAAAGACATTCTAATTTTGCCCCAAATAACCAGAGAACTGTCCTGAGTTACGCACGTAATAGCTTTAAATCTCTGCCACTTTTCACATGGAGACAGGAAAAATGCACATCAAAGAAGAGGCATCTTTTACACAATTCCAGGTATTTCTGCTGTCATTAGCCAGACCCTCACAGACTGAATCTTGAGCGATTTTAAGTATCCTGGCATCAACACTTCAGAGAGAGTTAAAGAACAGTGATCACGATCTCCACATTCTTATCTGATTAGTTTTGTAAAAATTCTTGGCAATATTCTGTGCCAATCAGGTACTGATCAAAGTGAAATGAAGATACAGTATACAAAGCTATCATATGATTGTAATTACAGAATATGTTATAAAAAAGTAGAGAGTGAATAATGGTGTCACAAAGATCATTCAACTCACAGGCTGAGTAAGAGTAAGTCTTGCACTTATTTGGTGAACATAAATTAGCAAAAAAAGTAATTCTGCAGTAGGTACTAAAATCCAATATTTCTAGTTCTAATCTACCTCCAAAGAAATAATCCCGGGTGCTGGAAGCATTTTATGCACAAAGGCATCTGCTGTAAAATTATCTACAATCAAGAAAAATGGTAATAATCTACTCATTCATATTGTTGATTGCGGAAATGGTAAAACAACATTATAAAGTTACTTACAGGCAATAATATAAGTGCTTAAAAGGGTAGTAAAATGACACAAATTTTTACGTGTTTGATATATGAAAACCACAGCCATCAAATGACACTTTGTCACTATCTTTAAAAGCTGCAAGGCCTTCTCTTAAGTTACACACTGCAAATATTTAAAGAAAATAATTTTCTGGGGCGACTCGGTGGCTCAGTGGGTTAAGCCTCTGCCTTCGGCTCAGGTCATGATCTCAGGGTCCTGGGATTGAGCCCTGCATCTGGCTCTCTGCTCAGCAGGGAGCCTGCTTCTCCCTCTCTCTGCCTGCCTCTCTGCCTACTTGTGATCTCTCTGTCAAATAAATAAATAAATAAATCTTTAAAAAAAAAAAAAAAAAAAGAAAATAATTTTCTGATAAACTACCAGGGCAAATTCCAAACTAGTAACTCCTAACTATTTCAGATATAATGGCCTTCTTGACATCTCCACCTTTCAGACCCCTCTGATGTAACCAATCCAAAACTAAAATCATCTCTGCTTCCCTCAAAGACGTGCTCCTTTCTCTTCCCTGATCTTCCCCACCCAACAGATGGTATCACCATCGAACAAGTTACTCAGGCCAGAAAACCTACACTAGTTCCCCTTCTTTCACATCCAATCTGATGAATTCCATCTTTTAAAAAAAAACCTTTCTGATCTTTCCATTTCTCTGCAACTCCAATCCTGGATTGCCAGCTGAAGTCAGTATTTTCTCATACTCATTCCTGCACCAGTCCCCTGATGTCTGCCTCTCAACCACAACAGTCAGGCTTTGCCTGGGTTCAGAACCTGATTCTGCCACTTAGTAGCGGTATGTCTATAACCACATGATTTATGCTCCCTGTGCTTCGGTTCAGTGTCATCAGTCGCCTGAACATAATAATAGTCCTGACCTTATAGGCTTCCTGTGAGCGAGTTAATACACTAAGCAGTGTATTAGAACAGTGCCTGACACCTGAGAAGCCACCAGCTTCTGCTATTATTTTTATTATAAACGTATTCCTTACTGCATCATCAACACAAAGTACAGTGTGTGGCACATGATAAGCACTGCATAAGTATTTATTCAAAGGCCATTTTAGTCATACAATAATCACATGCCAATAAGATTCTGACCTGAACGTCCCCAATGCTGGACATTCCTATTTCTGCCAACTCTTCATGATAACTTAAAATGGAGCCTCAATTTAACTGGATGGATCAATCTGAAAAGAAACTGGCTACAAAATCTAATTTTTTTTAATGTAAAGCTTTACAAGATGAAACCAGAGAGGAAGACAAACCATAAGAGACTCTTAATCTCAGGAAACAAACTGAGGGTTTTTAGGAGGTGAGTGGGGAGGGATGGGGTGGCTGGGGGATGGACATTGGGGAGGGCACGTGCTATGGTGATTGCTGTGGATTGTGTAAGACTGATGAATCACAGACCTGTACCCCTGAAACATTATATGTTACATTATATATTATGTTATAATGTGATCATTATATGTTAATTAAAAATAAAATAAAATATGAAGTTTTAAAAATCAGTTGTTTTTACTTAATTTGGGTGTCTTCCTGGGATTTTTTTTTTAACTCTAGTATCCTGACAAATACAAAAACTGTCCATCCATCTGTCTCATCTCAGAAAACACCAAGATACCACATCTCAGAATCAGAAGTCAGGGGAAGAAATGTTAACATTCAGTGCTGATGCGGGTGCAGTGCTGGTGGGAGTATAAAACTGGCATGTTTTGCAACACATATGAAGAATTCATAAGAAATTATGCACTCTGACTAAGCAATTCCCTTTAGAAATATTCCCTAAAGAAATGATCAGAGATGTGGACAAATATTTATATGCAAATGTGTTCATGCCAATGTTCTATTGTGAAAAACTGAAAACAGGCCAAATGCCCAACAACAGAAAATTATTTAAGTAAATTACAGTTCACTCAACTACTCTCTTAACTGTTTAAGAAATTAACCTCTCTAGCTATTGAGATGATAGATGATTTTCCTCTTTGTACCAGAATTTAAAGTTCAGTTCTGCTATTTACTAGATATGGGATCTTGGGCAAGTCACTATGTCACAGTTTCTTCACTTGTAAGAAGAAAAGAATTCTGAAGATGGACTCAGTAAGTGTAAAGCACGGAGAACAGCTCCGGACACACTGCAGGCACTGCACAGATGGCTGTTAATATTTTTCCTTTTGTACTCATCAAATTCTTCACAGTGATCCTGTATCATTTTTAGAGTAAAAAATCAGTAAATATCACTAAATAACTAATTTCTTAAAAGAAACCAAATTAGGCAGAAATTTAGTTCAATATATAAATTCACAATCCCTTGTCTGGAAGCTTGGGGTTCAAAATGTTTTCAAATACAGGATTTCTCACATTTTAGAAAGATAATACACTGCACCACAATTCTATATAAAACCTCAAGCCAGATCTGGGCTAACAGCCTACAAACACATTCACACAAAATGAAGTAAATCAAGACTCCCTGGAACACTCATCAGGGAAGTCAATGCAGGTAAGGTTTTAGCAATAAATTATGAATTAACTTCACAGTTCCAGAGCTTTTTAAACTGCAGAACTGTGAATAAGGAGTCCTGAATCTACAATAGCAAACACAAGCATCACAGCAGCAGCAGTCCAAAATGATACATGGTAATTTTATGCCACTTCAGATGTTTGGACAAAGAAATGCTGGTAATTTACTAAGTCCCCAACTCTGGCAGGATCCCACCAGAGCAGGTTTATCAATGGAGTGTTGTTGATATTTTGGACTGCATAATTCTCAATGTTTTGCCCTTTATAACTGTAGAATGTTTAACAGTATCCTTTATCTCTACCAGATGCAAATAGCACCTTTCCCATCATGATAACCAAAAACATCTCTAGACACTGTCAAAGGTCCCTGGGTGGGAGGGGGATTGTGGAGAACCTGGCTGAGAGCCAGTACACTAGAGCAAAAGAATGTGTATGGCTTTCCACTCTATATTCCACACCAGAACTCCCAACTGCAACTTCTGCTAGAATGCTGCTTACTTTATAAAGCCTGACCACTCTCCTCTATCTCCTACTAAATAAACCCCAAGCCCCAGACAAAATGAACGTCTTACTTTTGTCCCCAAGTACATGGTCTCACTACTCCCAGCTTCAGATCACACCAGTCCAACCAGAATATCTGATGCCACCTGCCTTCATGCTCACCAACACAAGAAGGTCCTGACATACAACTTTCCAAACAAAGCATTTCTCACATTAAGCATTAGGATCAGAGAGGTGAGCAAGCTACAGGTGTCAAGAAACGGGACTCCAAAGGCAAGCAATTTGTCAGCTGAAAAAAAAAAAATGTTTAGCTAGTTTTTGCTATCTGTGTAATTGGGAAGACAGGGAGGAATCACACAGGTCAACATTCCCCAAACTGGTTTTTCCCTCAAACTGTCTTGACACATGTTAATAAGCATCTTGAAATATGTAATGCTCAAATAAGTCTGAAAAATTATCCTTGATGGTTTTCTGTTCCCCTTGTTAGAACCACATAAGTATTTTAAATCTTTAATATGCTAATTCTTTTATGAAACTCCAAGAGAAAAAAGGAAATACCACATTTCCCTAGCTTATTTGGCTATTAAATCCTGTTTTCTTTCTGCTCCAATAACATCTGCCTTCCTGACGAGTGTTCCAAGGAACACCGGTTGTAAAACAATGACAGAGATATAACATCCAGGGACAATCTTAAAACCATCTTTCGGCTCTTGGTTTCTACTTCTTTCTAAACAAATCTACCTATGTGCCCAATTTTATAAACTGCAGCATTGTTTAAAAGAGCAAAGTGAAAACATCTTAAACATCTGCTAATGGCACAGTGGTTAAGTAAATTATGGCATAATAATAGAATAGATTATTACCCAACCATGAAACAATGAAGGAACGAACTCTCAATGTACTGATACAGAATAATCTACAAGGTACATGAAGTGAAAATAAACAGATACGGAGTATTATATTTTGCATGCCAGCATTTGTATAAGAAAGGAAGGAAGCGAGGGGAAGAAAACATACACATTTGCCAACATATGCATGGACTATCTTTGGATGGAAACACGGGATAACATAACACTGGTTGCCTCTACTGAAGACCAGCCAGGCAGAATAGAATAGATACAACAGTATCCAACCTTTTACACTATGCTTAATTTTTAGAAAGAAAATTAAAATAAAAAATAAGTACATGAACTATTTTTACCAGTCTCTTTAGAACAAAAATTAAAGATGCAATAATCTACTAAAACAGCAGGCTCTATTAATAAAGAGGCAATACAAGGAACTTACTGTCTCAATGATATGATGCTGAAAGTAATAGTTTGTTTTTTAAATGGGAAAAATAATTTTGATGAAAAGTAACAATATTTTATTCTCCCCCTCATGATTTCATATCTAATCAAAATCTACCTATTTGCTTTGCTCTCCATTTGTAGTCTCCTTGAACTCCCAGACCCTCAGGCTCTTCCCTCCCTCCTCCACCACTTAGCAAAAATAAAAACACACCTCCACAATAAGAAACAAATAAGCAAAAACCAGCTTCTTTTATTAGTCTAGTGCATAGAGAAGTCATTCAGGCAGATTTCTCCTTGTTGATTTCAATTTTTAAAATGCATCACTACAACCAATTAGCTACAGTTGAAGTTGCACCCATATATGTTTCCCCTCCAATGGAACAAAAGGCAGCTGCCACCTTCCTGAAAAATAGGTCACTGATTCATTGTGGATATCACAGAAAGCCATCAAGCCTATTTGCCAATGTTGTATTTCTTTTTTTAAAAACCTTAAAGCTTCCTAGTTTATATTTTTTCTAGGAACCTAAGACCTTCATCCTCTGTGTGATACAGGTATATACACAATAGCTTAGTAAATGAATTTTCCTCAAAACATTAAGATAGATGTGGGATAAATAGAATAATGGGTAGGTAGCTCTCCACTGCCGCATTAATGAGAGAGACCTGGAGAAGGCAGAATGCGGATCGCCTCATAATCCTGATTCTCCCTGGGGTCCTGCCACTGAGCATAAGTTTTAACCTTCTTATTTACAGAACTACAACCTACCAAGCACTAAAGAAAGCAAAATTGGGGAGAACTATTTTTTGAACTATTAGAGTAAAATGTCAACTGATTGAAATGATTACACTGCTATTTGACTGATTGACTGCAAGATTAGCATTAATATTTTTTCTATAGAAAAGAAATATAGAATTATTTTAATAAGGGTCTCTTCATAATGGGGTAGTGGCTTTTTTCCATGTAACTTTTGTTCTAAGTTGTTCACAATGAGCACGTATTCACAGGAGGAATAAAAAACCAAGGTGTTGTAAAGGAAAATGCTACAGATGGAAAGATTACACAGGTTTTTGTGTTTTTTTAAGGCCCAATTTATTCATAGAAAATCTAGCTGATAAATTACATGGTTTGAGAACTGCTAAAAGGCATCAGAAAACTCTGTCTGCAAAACAGACTTTGGGCAGGTCCATTGCCTCCGCCCACAGGAGGGTGCTCATAAGGATGTCAACCTTTGATTCTCCAAATTGTGCAAGAGACACTCAGAAGTGTCACTACCAGTCAGAGCTGTGAACAGGCACCACACAGCCAGAGGAGTTAGAAAGGGCTACAGCAACAAAGGACCTTCGCAGCAGGGAGAAGACGGCATTCTCAGATGAATCTGATGGGACACTCTCCTTAATCAAGGTGTGTCATGGGCCGCTTGGCACCACTAGTCCCTGGAGGTCAGAGAAGACTGCTCCTATACCTTGAAATGCTATTATGTAGTGATGTGGGTGCAGAAAAATTTGAATTTGTTAAGGGATCTTGTATTTTTGTCCCATATCTGATTGTTTTTTCATCAACCTGTGATCACCACAACTACACCTTTTAAAGAGCATGAGCAGGGGCACCTGGGTGGCTCAGTAGGTTAAAGCCTCTGCCTTCAGCTCAGGTCATGATCCCAGGGTCCTGGGATTGAGCCCCGCATCGGGCTCTCTGCTCACCAGGGAGCCTGCTTCCTCCTCTCTGCCTGCCTCTCTGCCTACTTGTGATCTCTGTCAAATAAATAAATAAAAATCTTTAAAAACAAATAAATAGATAAATAAATACAATAAATAAAGAGCATGAGCAGAGAAGAGCAAAGACAAATCCCACCGGGGAGAAAAAGACACTAGCTTTGGAGGCAGCAACCTCTATCACCCACTGCCCAGGCACAGAACTTAAACAAACTTAACTTCTCTGGGCCTCAGTTTCCCCATTCATAAAAAAGTGATGGTGATGGTAATAATAGAAAAATAGCAATACATAGCTCACAGGGTTGTTTTTACACAAGAACATGTATAGTGTTTATATAACACTCCTTGATACATAGATTCCGATAGATACACCGAATGTTGGTTTCCTGTCTTTTTTCCCTAGAGCTTGACCTACTACAAAAAATAGTTACCCTGTCCCAATTCCAGGGCCACTAAAGATACTGACACAGATCTTTAGTGGTCCAGCCCATCCTGCTACCTGAAATCCAGCCAAGTCAATTTCCTTGACATAGGAATCTATCCAATCTTTCCTATTTCCCCCAACAGAGGGATCTGGGTAATGCGGTCATGTTAATTTCCAAGTTGAAAGGGGGCAAGGGTTTTTATCTTTTTTCTCTTCTTGGAAACCATGCACTCGCAGCCTTTTACACAAAAATGTACATACACACCACAGCAACTTTGTCAAGTCACTGAAAAAGACCTGAATATTTGTGATTTGCTGAGAACGATCAGCATTTTAGGGCACCTAGAAAAGGAGTAGTCAGTTTAAAGAAAGAAACTTATATCCCAAAGAAATCTGTTAGGAAAGCATGTCCCCAAAAGTTGAAAAGATAGATGAGTGGCATTTTGCCCAGAGCCTTCTCAAACAGAGCTGAATAACTGAGTCTACCCACCAAAGAAGGAGAGGGAGACAAGAGTACAAAAGAAGCACAAAACCCTTTAGAAAGTGACCACACAAGATCTCCAGTATTGTTGTCAGTCATTTGGTTTACCAGGCAGCCAGCCAAATACGACACTGGTTATTTAGTGGCATTAACATGAGCTTAGGGAGGAGAGAAGAAGGAAAGGGAAAGCTTTTCATGTTGCTAAAAACCAAAATAAGCATTTCCAAATGCTGGATCAACAATCAACAGAACAGTGAAATGCTAAAATGACTTCTCTATAGATACAAAAACATTCTTCTGCCATTCTTTTCCTGGTCACCACACTCTGAGTGCATTATAAAATGATCACTGGAAGGCCCAAGAGTCAAGCAAAGATTTTCCGCAAATTGGTAAGATATTCTGTAAGACAGATTCCTTAAAAGGTCTTTAGATATTTAAAGGAAAACAAATTTGTCCTCTATTTGACAAATAAAATTTTCAGAGCTTAGCACAGACAACAAAGGAAAAAATGCTCTCTTCCTCCGGGACGCTGAAAATTTCCAAACATTCAGAACGGAAGGGAACAGACAGCTTGGGGGAGGGACAATCGTGTGGTTTCTTGCCAAAAATATAGCCATTGTTGCTATTTATCTGAACACAATATTTTGTCATTTTAATTTTCACCAACATCAGCTGGATATTTTGTAAAGACAAGCATAGTTTTCAGCAGAGCATGGATGGCATACCACTGCTTTTATGGAAATAGTGGTTGAAAATTAAGGAATTAAAACTTCACTTGGAAGGAAAATGGAAAAACACTCATATCTTATTTCTTCAATTGAAAGCATGTAACAATGTTCCCAGTATTTCACTGTCACATAGTTCTCAGATCCTAGAGCTTGTGACATTAGAAAAGCAATGGTTACACTAAGAAGTCATTCTTGTCAACTCTTACTCTACAATGACAAGACTATCTTAAGCTCATCAAGGATAGGAAAAAAGGCAGCATCTCTTTATTCCTGCTCAGAGTAAACTTAAGGTGGGTAAAATCACAGCAACAGAAAGAAGGACTGATACATGCCACAACATGGATGGAGCTTGAAAACATTATGCTGAGAGAATTCAGACACACAAGACCACGTATTGCACGATTTCTTTCATATATGAAAGGTAGAGAATAGGCAAATCCAGTCCATAAAGACTGAAGTGCATGAGTGATTGTCAGGGGCTTTCAGTAAAAAGGCTTTGGGAGGAATGGTCAGTGTGTGCTATAGGTTTTCTCTTTGAGGTGACAAAATGTACTGAAATTGACTTTGTTCATGGTTGTACAAGTCTGTGAATATACCAAAAACCATTCCATTGTGAACTTTATTCTTTAAAGATTTATTTATTTGACACAGAGAGAAAAAGAGAGAACAGGAGCAGGGGGAGGGTGAGAGAGAGTCAGAGACTCAACCACTGAGCAGACAGCCTCGTGCCGGACTTAATCCCAGGACACTGAGATCATGACCTGATCCAAAGGCAGATACTTAACCGAATGAGCCACCCAGGTGTCCCCCACTGTATATTTGAAATGAGTAAATTACATGGTTTGTGAAATATATTTCAAAATCTGTATCTTTACAAAAATACAATGAGATTAACACACACACACATTTACATACACAAAATGAAATGCATCCTCACAGACATACACACGCACACATACCCCGACCTTATTTTCAACTGTAGGATCTCTTATCCTCTGTATTCTAGAGCTGGTGCTTCCCAAACTTGGTATACAGAAAAATCACCTGAAGGCCTTACTGAAGTGCAAATTAGGATTCCTTATGTCTAGGGTGGAGCCTGAGATTCTGCATTTGTGGCAAGTTCCCAGGTCCGGTAAGGCTAAAGGGGTTCTGTGTCCTTCCCACCCTACAGATATTTTACCACATATATGGACTCCTGACATATCCTAAAGCACTGGCAAAAGCTACTGTCACAAGTCCAGCCACAAGAGTATCCCAGGAAGGGCTTTTCCTCCCTGTCCTACCAGTCACAGAACCGCAGAGAGAAGACAAGATCTGGGGAGCTGGCAATTCCCACTACTCCTTCTGTGGGCAGAGAGAAGTCAAGGCAAGACCCCTTCTCATCCTCTTCTAATGTGGTTTAGTGAAGGTATGGCCAGTTCCTAGAGAAGGAAGATTCAGTGATCAAGGTTAACTGGACATGTTCTGAGAGGCAGTAAACTCTTCAGGCCATGTCTTAGGGATCCACCAGCTTCCTGTGAGAATGTCAGAATGAGATTGTGAGCTTCATAACAGGGAGCTCTGGTTAGTGGTCATGGAGTCTCAGATATGATGTCCCAAACTCACTGCACACACATCTCACATATACAACTGCGATGACCTGAACATCAAGGTCCCTGATTATGCTCTAGCCAGAAGGAACCTGAGTCAGCAGAGTTCTAAATGAGCTTTCTTTTCTATTAAATTGTAGTGTCCAGAGGATAAGAGAAAGCTTATTTTGCCATAGAATATATTTTAGTTTTCATGAACAATTCCAACCAAAATAATACTATTTATGTCTATCATGAACCCATACTTATACCATAAAAATTAACCTTAGAAGTTACTTTCATAATAATGAAAATATTCAAGAAATACAGAATTTATTATCTATTTCTCTAAAAACAGCTTCAAAAACAAGTTTAGAAGATTTTAAAAAGCTATTCACTTAGTTATTATAAGACAGTCAAAATCATACGGAGTTACTCTATTTGTGCATTCCTTACAACAAAATAATCAAACTTTATGAAATAAGACTGATAAAGCATATCTTCTATTTGCAAGGTTATATTAATTATATAAGGTCTACACTGCAAACACCACAAACTAATTTAAAAGCTGTTTTCATTTTTTATGAAATGAAATTTGTCATAATGAACAAACATAGTCAGGGAAACAGGAAAAACAGTTAATTGCCAATTTAAGAAAATAATCTTTACTGCAAAGAAATGAAAGCCTTATTTAATACACTGGTATTATTTACATCCTCTCTCTATTCACACAGTAATTTTTCAACTATATTAACTTCAGTCCAAGGAGCCCAGAACCTAAAGAAAAAGGTAACTAATTATAATGGTTTTTTTAAGGAACTGGTTTTTTGTTTGTTTAAAGATTTTATTTATTTATTTATTTATTTATTTATTTATTTATTTATTTGACAGAGAGAGAGAGAGCAAGAGAGGGAACACAAGCAGGGGAGTGGGAGAGGAAGAAGCAGGCTTCTCACCGGGCAGGGAGGCTGATGTGGGGCTCGATCCCATGACCCTGGGATCATGACCTGAGTTGAAGGCAGGCACTTAACAACTGAGCCACCCAGGTGCCCTTATAATGTATTCATTTGAAAAAGTGTTTGTGTAACGTAAGACAAGGACTCCTTTTGAGAAGGCACCACCCTATTTTTATCACAATTCTACCTGTGAGTCAGCAAGCTATTTTATAAAAGAGAACTTAAAACTTTAGAAAATTTACTCTAGAATGGCTTTGCTTAAAAACTTCATGTGAAATTCGTCCTCCTCTCCCTGACCTACCCTCCCACTGCCCAAACCCCTGCCACCTGCTGACAAAATCCAGACATTATTCAACCATCACAATGCTTATACCCCGGTTTCCTAAAGTATATGCTTGAACAGTGTGAAGGTTTCCCCAAAGTTCTCAGTTCTCATTTCAGGTTGCTTTCACCCCTGTTAAAGTCACCATAGCTATTCCAAATACATTAACCACTTAAACTAATCCCACAGTCAAACAAACACTTTTATGTGTCTCTCAGCTTAAATCAAACTCCTTGAGAAGAATAAGAAGTCTTTAACTCCCATCTTTTATTCCTCTAATGCCCTAGCAGGTGCATGTTGGCCAGAACATACTGGAAACAGAATCAAAGCCCGGTGCTCTCACACAGTACTAATCAGAAAATTCTTTTGTTACTTCTATTAATCAAGAAATCAATTAAAAGGGTGAAAAGAAAGGAAACTATCATTTGCCGTATGCCAACCCCTTATGTGCATTTAGACACTGAATCCTTTCAAGACCTGAGGAAGCTGAATTTTGAAAAGGTAGAACTTTCCCACAGTTGCACAGTAAGAATAAGGTGGGGCCTCATATCAAATCCACACCTGTGGAATTAGAAGTGCAGACAATTTTAATTGGTGCCTGGGTGGCTCAGTGGGTTAAGCATCTGACTCTTAATTTTGGGTCAAGTCATGATCTCAGGTTTTGAGACGGAGCCTGGGTCAGGCTCCACACTAGGCATGGAACCTGCTTAAGATTCTCTCTTTCCCTCTCCCTTTGCCCCTCCCTCACTAAAAAAACAGCATACAGGTAATAGTATAACAGAGCCATCAACTTAAGAAAAAACCTGGTAGCAAGGGTTCCACCCTAATTACAAATAAACACTTGTGCAGTCCCCCGCCTCACAAAGTATGGTTGTTAGGAGCCTGGCATGTCCAGAAATAGCAAAATGCCTCAGGGAGAAGCGCTGGTGCAGCCCATCTTGCAACAGTTGTTTCTGTGGTTTCCAAGAGTTTCCCACCCACCAGGGGCAGCTCAAGCAGGGGTGTGCTAGGAAGCACATGCCCTTCTCAGGGGGCAGCCTTACAGAGCTCAGCCAGAGTTCTGTAATAGGATCTGTAGCTATTTTTTCCACATGCTTAATAATTCTCCTCCAAATGCTTTTAAGTACATGCCCGGGGTTGCACATTAGAGACTTGCAAACTTGATATGGCCCAAAGACCTATTTTCAAGACCCATGGATGTTTTTTTTAAACCTTTAATCAATTGCCCTACTCAAGATCAGCCATGATGGACTCATCTTCCTACGGCTACTGCTGCAGAGGCTCCCCCGTTGGGGGGCTCCCCAGCTCACCCCTGTGCCCCTGCAGGCTTCACTCCTCTGCCTGCCTGGCTTCCGCAGGGTTTTGATTTGCCACCTTCATACCTGTCAGACTTTTATGGGTAAAGACCATGACCCAAAAAGAGTGCCTCAATGGAGGTGCTTAAACACAAGGCTAAACATCTTTGCTCCTTCGCTTCGGTCTCAACCTTCCCTCACAAAATCCCAGAAAACTTTGATCTAAACTACTTGATGCTCAGACTGGACAACCTGGGTTCGGATCCTAATTCTCCTTCTTAGAAACTGTGATCTTGAGGAAGCTCTTACCTCTCTGCACTTCTGCTGGTGTGTGTGTACATGGGGGTGCCATCCCTAACATCACGGGCCCGTGGAGATGACTGTTCATGAAACGCTCAGTATTGCTGAGCACTTGACGGATGGAAGCCCACTCAGGGCCAGGATGGTGCCTTCTTCAGCTCTGCATCCCTGGGGCCCCAGCAAGGTGACACCGAAGCAGCTGAGCTGGGATCTGTTTACCACGTGGATAAAGACAGTGGAAGAGCAGAGCATCTTTATGTGTCAGTGGGCCTCGTAGATCTCCACCCACCAAAAAGAGCTGCATTACTAAATATTCGTCATTTTTTACATTATTGTGAATTAAGAGCAAGGAGGCCACCTCCATAGGAACTTTAGGTGTCTTACATGACTAGCAGCACGAAAAAGGTTTAGTTAAATTATATTTCCGTTTGTATGTAACTGAAAACAATTCGTTTTCAACCTAATTTCAACCTCAAATCCAGATGACAGCTCCTTTGCCTGGAACCTGGAATAATTTTATCTGCTTTCTTGAAATGCCTATGTCAGGAGAAACAGTGAAGAATCACGAAAGCATGTCGAACTCTCAAACATCAGGGCTGTGTTCCTGACAATGCTTTCCTAGGGAATGTCAAAGCAGCTTAAAATATCACTGTGCTTCACCCATCAACAAATTGTCACTTCACTTGAGAAAGTATGACTCAAAATGAAAATACTTGTTGCTTCCAGCCTATCTGGGTGGGGGAGAGTCAAACCTGTTTATCAAAGTGTCCTTTGCCAGTTTCTACAATAAGGTTTGACCATGAAGAGGGCTGCTTCCAAATTTCAAAATCAAATATATATATATTTTATATATAAAATATACATATTTATACATCTTCTTCTTCTATATAGATATTATTTGTACATATAATATATATATTTCTAAATACCTAACTTCCTCAGTTGTTTACCTACAAGTGCAAGTCAGGCCAGCAAACACAAGGATTCCATTTTAAATTCAACAGATGGGCTAAAGGGAAAGAAAAATCCTTAATTTCTTCAGAGTAAAAAAAACAATCATATCATCATTATATCCAGCACTGAGCCCAAGTGTTTGGGACAAAAAGTATTTAATATAGTATTAAATGACCTATGTTTAACCCATGACTCTGCGGGATCAGCTTGTGATGGGACCAAGTTACACAAACTTATTTTTCATGTAATCTCAAGAGAGGCAATTCTGCTGGGGACGGACACAAACACAATCACAACAGGCAAGCTCTCAGAGCAAGCTGAAGTTTCAGCCATTCCAATTCTGAAGAAACAAGTCAAAAAGATAACTGCACATTCTCTAATATGGTGTAAATATATGGACTGTGAATAGAGAGCCTATACAAAAAATACTCTGTGAAAGGCCTTAATAGGATTTATTTGACTTCACGGTTCAGTTCAATGAGTCCTTGTTTTAAAGAAGCGCAGTAAAATAGCCCTTTGCCGGGAGCCACAACTTCCCTTCCCCCACAGCAGCCCCTACACAGCTGGGGAGCACACACCTCTGGGAGCACTGTTTGGGGCCGGGGTGCTTCCACCTCTCACAGGAACTCAGGGAAGGTCATGGCTGCTGATGCTCCAGCTCTGAACGGCCATTTCACTGCCAGAAATGAGCTATCTAGGTAAGAAGTGAAGCTATTTAAGACACACCTTGAACTTCACGATTTTATTCACGTGTGGTGGTAGTTATCAGCACCACGGGACACGGAACACCCAACACTGGACCCTCCTTTACCTACCTCATGGAGAAAAAGGAAAATGTCCGAGAGAAAATGTCAGGTGGCACAGACCCTGGGAGAATATTGAGTTATCGTTTCACCAAAGACATCAATTAAATCTGATAATAAACTTTCTAAACTGATTTTAGCTTTTTGTCTCCTAGTTCAGAGAAGAACTAACGAGAAGCTAACGAGAAGAAACCCAACTGCTACAGCAATGGGCCATTAAGCCAAGAAGACTAGCATAGTTCACATCAATCCAAAGGGAGAATGGATACTATTTAAGCAAAGTATGGGCTAATGGTGCTCAGCTCAGGCTGAGTGTTGGTATCACTTGGGAAGCTTTTCCTTCATCTGGTCTGGAGAGGCATGGGGTATGGATTTTTTTTTTTAAGTTCACCGAAGAGATGTTAACTCAGCAGTGAGGGTTGAGAACAACTGGATCAGACTACTTGAAAAAAGAATAAGCCATTATTGAGAGTGATCATGGAGTCAACTGTAGAAAGTTGAGAGCAGATAAAATTATGTGTTGACTTTGATGAAACTCTAAGTCTACTTAATTCCCCGGGGCCTGATATGGGTGGGTATGCACAGACCCAGACAGAAGTCGTGTCCTCTGCCCATTCTGGCACCAGGTTTCAAGTCATTCTGGATTCACCCAGTTTGGAGGTCCGCAATACTGAGAGGTTCTTTAGGGATGTCACAGACTATGACAAATAGCATGCCACGCATTTTTTGACACACTTATGTGTGAACACTTACACGTGCACTCAACACAAACACACACACATTGAGATAACACATGCTACGACTGCAACACTGGCTCTAGTCCTCCTCACCCAGGAGCTGCCTGGCCTAAGAAAATCATCTCTGCCTGGTTCTTTCCCAGTTCTCAAGAGCTAGGACTGTAGGCTGAACACAGACTGCTGAACTGCCCCAGGGCAAGGTCGCTTAACTCCCTTTCCATCTCCAGCCACCTACCCCCTGCTAGGCACACAGATGCTCAATACTCATTTGTTGAAGGAATCTTCCCTAAGCACAAATGACCTTCCTGGTAATCTCAAATCTGGATGAAGTCTTGCCCCACAAGCTGGTAGAACTGATAAGTAAAAAAAGAGCTAAAAAGACATGAGTCAGTAGTGAGGGGATGCTTTTCATCCAGGGTCAGAAACACAAGTACTTGCACAATGACACTAATACCTCCTTCCATGCTTCAAACTCAGCCAAACTCCACCTGCAGGCTGACCATTTCTGGGGACGACTGACCCAAAGGAGTCGGGAGACCTCCCCTCAAGAGGGCCTGGAAAGCAGACCCAAGAGAACACACCTGCACTCTTAGCCAGAGATCAGAGATTAGCATGTCTGCTCTCAGCACGCCCTTGAAGACCATGACCTGACAGAGCCCAGGGATCCTGTCTGCAGTGACCTGCCCTCAGCAGGAAGACTGATGAGATTACTAGCGTTGGCCAAGCATGCGGTCAGTCCCTCGCTTCACAATCACCGCAGCAAGATGAGCATTTCATCCGCCTGTTTCACACTGGTTAACACGGACAGAAGTTTGGCTAAAAAGAGGGAGCCAACAGGTGATTACCACTGAGCCTCACTCCCAAGGCCTCTGTCCCCCATCCTTCTTGCAGCAGAAGCTGGTAACAGCAACAACAAAACAACAATACAAGAAGAAGACAATAGTGATCAACGGCTAATACTCATCTGTTACTTATTTTTGTGCAAGAACACTAAACTAAGTGCCTAATAGGGGTCAACTCAATTAATTCACATAACACCCTCATGGAATACTGGTACGATTCCCATTTTATAGACTCCGAAACAGGATTGGAGAATTTAACCCTCTGTGAATCTGGGTACAAGAGCAGAACCCAGGCAGTATGACTCTACGTCCTACTTCTTACTGTTCCCTACCCAGCCTCCACCAAAGACTGGGGAGCCAGAGGCTGTCACTGAACACTGAAAATCAAATCAAATTAAATTAAATTTTAGAAAAAGAATTTTAAAAAAAGATGTTTTAGAAGGGATAAAAGGAAATACTATCCATATAGTCATTAGACAAAATAACCACACTTCTATGAACCTAGACAACCAAATACGCACGTACACGTGCACGCGCACGCACACACACACACATGCATGCACACTACAGCCACCAACGAAGTGGGCAAATCACCTCCCGGTACCTGGCTTCTCACCTGCCAAATGCATATGCCAGAGCACATGACTTGTAGAGTCCCTTCTGACCCATAGTTCTGCTTGCTGTGTCATGCCCAGTACCATTACAGGACCGGGAGAAATACATCCCACTGTGGCCAGAAGCCCCCCCACCAAAAAAACCAGAGTGATTTATTCTGGGTTGCTATTGTTAACTGTGATAAAATATACATAATGTTAAATGTACCACACTGACCATTTTAAGAGTAGCATTCAGTGGCATTAAGTACCCTCCCAGTGTTGTATAATCATCACCACCGTCCGTCTCCAGAAAGCTTTTCATCTTCTCCAGTTGAAACTCCGTACCCACTGAACACTAACTTCCCACTCCCCTTCCCCCTAGCCTGGCAACCACCATTCTACTTTCGGCTTCAATGAATTAGACCAGTCTAGGTACCTCCTATGAGTAGGATCAAACAGTAATTGTCTTTGTAACTGGCTGTTTCACTTAGCATAATGTCAATGAAGTTAACTGTGTAGCATATGAAGGAACCTTCCTATTAAGACCAAATAATATTCCACAGGTTTGTTCATCCATTCATCTGCTGATGGATACGTAGGTTCCTTCCACCCTTCCCCTACTGCGGCTACACTGCTATTAACATGGGTATACAGGTAACTGGGTTTTTAAGGAGACAAAATGCATTCAATTTATGTTTAAAATACTTAACATATCAGGAGATTTCTCATAAGCAAATCAGAACTCTCCATCTTCCTGACTGAGCCCAGCTCTCTAAGCACAGGCCCAGACACTGAGTACCATGTCCTGGAAATCAGACACCACCACACTGCTCCCACATATGGCCCAGGCTCTCATGGCAAACATGGCTCTCTGCCTATGACGGAAGAATAAAATGAACACGTGCTGCCTAAAGAAAATAATCTCCCAAAAAAGTATCATAATGAGAAAGATCTGAATACACTTTGCAGGGGATTTAAGGTGGAGTGTTCTTGACAGCACATTAGTTTTTAGAATAACTGTAGGATTTCTTTTAATCACCCCACAGTTAGTTCAAACAAACAGACAAATGATTCAGCAATAGAAGTCATTTGTTATTCTTACAAGAAACTGTTTCAGGGGCGCCTGGGTGGCTCAGTGGGTTAAGCATCTGCCTTCCGCTCGGGTCATGATCCCAGGGTCCTGGGATTGAGCCCCACATCAGGCTCCCTGCTCAGCTGGAAGCCTGCTTCTCCCTCCCCCACTCCCCCTGCTGTGCTCTCTCTCTCACTGTGTTTCTTTCTGTCAAATAAATAAATAAAATCTTTTTAAAAAAAGAAAGAAAAGAAAAAGAAATTGTTTCATTCTGGTTCACATGTTTCCTACCTGTCCCCATTCCATTTTTTTAAAAAAGGAGGAATAAAGAGGAAAATATGACAATCAATCTTGTTACCATTATTCTAATTCTTCTTTCACAAATCAATAATATTTGTTTTTTACACTTCTGGATCTCTATGGGACCAGGTCCCTCCCCATATGAGGGGTCAAGTCTCACCTGGAAGGCAAGATCCACCTTTTCGACGGTCACCAGACCTGCCAATCCCCCGGAGGCAAGGGCGAAAGAAAGGAGGCAGCTCCCTGCCTCGAGAACAGAATATACTATAAAACACCTGGTAAGAGAAAAGCTAAAGCCATACAAAAATGTTTTGGCTAAAATGTACCAAATCAGAGATAGTTTCCTATGCTCCATCATAATCTGGCCAATAAAACTGACTGCAACTGAGACCTACCACGGACTCCTGAAGGAAAACAAAAGAGCTGCGAATAACCATCAAACTGACATGTCCCGACTGGGTTTTGGGGTCAGTGAGCTAAAGAAAAGAAATGTTCCTGCATGTGATGCAGCATCTTGGAAGAGGCAAGGCCATAGAGATAGAGGAACGTTTCTAACAGACCTTGTGGGCTGAAATAGTACATAAGAAGCCACACCTTAAGGCAGAAGAGCAGCAGGACACACACCCAGTTTATTTAGATAGTGCACTGAGGACAAATACAAAGGTTAGTGCAAGCAACTTCACAAAAAACCATAGTCCAAACCCCCATTCCAAGTCACGATCCCATGAGTTAAGATCACTTCTGTCTCTGGCAAGCCTGATTTTGAGGAAGGGTGCTGGGGTGCCAAGAGCATCCTGCCTTGAGTTTGGAGGAGAATGTCAAGGATGTCTGATTGTCATTCTCCAGTCTCTTCCTCTTTTAAGTCATACCATCCAAAAATATAGCTCATCATTTTTCAACTCTTTATATAAAGAATGCCAATTTGGTTTTCAAAGGTCGGTAGAGAGTCTTGGAAGGAATAACTGGGTTATCTCAAGTTAAACCAGAAGGCTTTCTGCGGGGTACTTAAAATGGTGAGGTCCCAGTTTCCCTTCCATGAAATGATCTGTAAGATCTCCAACCCAAAAATAACAATCCGTGACTCACAAGCTTGGCCATTTTTCTTTAGTAACTACTAGAACTAGAATTAATTGTAACTATTTCACAGAATCAAATCCAATACAGAGAGATAATTCCCTGCAGTGAGACTCACTCACCCAAAGGCCATATCCCAAGTTTTGAGGGGAGGACTCAGTAAGTGGTCAAATAACCTGTACCACTCAAACTGATCTAAAAAAATAATTACTTCTGGCTCTGCTTAAGCATTCAAGAGGACCTGAAAATTAACAATGGCAATTAACCACTCACTGGCTTCCTTTATTTCTAGCAATTAAAAAATTATTTAACTGCTATCATGGTTTAATATATAACTTCAACTTTTCTGAAGTTTATGTGAAGATTTGATTTCTGTAACAACTAAGAAAGATGTTTTGGAAAGGATAAAAGGAAATATTATCCATATAGTCATTAGACAAAATAACCACATTTCTAGAACCTAGAGAACCAAATACACACACACACATACACATACACACACACACACACAGAGAGAATTAAAACCAGCATTTCATCTTTTAAAGAAAAACATGAACAAAGAGGAAAACATGAACCATTAATTATACTTGACCATTTCATAAAAAGCAGCAAGCTGTTTCTAAGTCTAAAAATATTCTCTGAACATTAAGCCCTGTATTTAATTTTTCCAACTTTTACCCACTTTGCTAAATGTCCTTTGGTAACAGACTGGTTCAGCGTAAAGAATATGATATCACATGAGCTTCAACAACCGAAAGGAGACAAACGTGTGTATGACAAACACATCCATCCCCATCCCCACCTGGGCCTGTGCTATCCGCTGAAGATGCCAGGTGGTACGATAAAGCTGGAGAAGCAGCATGCTTGCAAGCAAACAAAATAAACAAAATTTATAGAAATATGCTATCTATTGCCACTTCAACAATGTGTTAAAATCTCTGTATCCTAAACCCTGACCCTTAAATTCATATGACATAGTCAATTTATCCCTTTCTTCCCTCTGCTTTCCAACAATCTCTCACTTAGGACAATGGGTAGAGATTTTTTTTTTAAATCCCAAATGTGTCCCTATACTGGGGAACTGGGGAATATCATGAAACCTATCTTTACAGTCCATTGCCTTCAAAATCCAAAATAGTGGTACACACTCATTGAACCAGATACAGTGTTGAATATCAAATGCTGCTTGTAGTTGCAAAATCAGCATACCCCTAGTAACTAAAAATGGATACCTTACAATAGGATAGAAATAGCATTGTATAGATATGTCCTCAGCAACATTACTCAGCTAGATTATCCCGGTCTACAGTGTTTGGGGAGTTGCTACATAATTAATGCTTTATTAAACTGTTCTCTGCAGATGTGACTGAGAAAAGATCATGATCTGAACTAGCTGTACTGTTTAATATCATCTCCCAAGGAAGAGAGAATAAGAGAGCGAGAGAGTCTGTGTAGGGAGGTTATTTAAAATTCTCCCTTCAACCTTACACTCCTATCTTTGATGTGGATGTTATGTTTTGTTTTGTTTTGTTTTGTTTTTCCCTCTGTTGCCTTCCTCTATCTTGCAAGGTTAAAGAACATAGGACATTTAATTAAAAACAAAAGACTAAGAATAGTGATGCCTAAAAGGCAGTGTTTCTATTAAACATTGATCCAGTTCTTCCAGGAAGGCTTGTGCTGTAGAATAAACTCCAGTATTCATGCAACTTTAATGAAAACACTTCTGAACCCCATTTCCTTCTTTGTGTTTGACTTTCTGTTCAATACCCTGAATATTTCACACATCTCTAACACAGTGTCTAGGAAGGCCAAATATGGGAATAGCATTTATAGGAGCCAAAAAATTAGTGTTACAATAACTTAAAAACTTATGAAGAGATAAGAAAATGTCTTCCTTTTTCATTTCATAAGCTAGAAAACTGTTGAGAACAGAAAAAAATTAAAAGATACACAGTCTTAGATACTTATTCTCATTTTCTGAAGAGTTTTCTTATTATGAAAAGATACACGTTTTAAAGAAACAACACCCACAAAATTAAAGAAAAAGAAAACTTCCAAAAGCCCATGTCTAGAGAGAACTAATAACACTGTGAACCTTGTACTGAACGTACATCCAGTCACATGTTCAGAACAGGTCATGCCCACAATTTCACATATAGGTTCACGCGCCAAATGGCCCTGAGTATATCAAAGGTATGGTGCCCACGTGAACAGCTGCAGCATTTTTAATCACCACACAGAACTCTACTATGTGCCTGCACCACTAACACAGTGATGAACTGTGAACATCTGTCTTTGCACAGGTCTCTTTGCGATAAATTCTGAGAAGTGCCTTAATCCAAGGGAATCTATACTTTGACACACGTTTTCTAAATGCCTTCCAGAAACAAAGAATCTGCAGGATATGACAGTAATCCTTGGCACCACATCCTTGCCAAAGCTGGGTTTGATCCGTATTATTTTAGAGTTGTACACTGCATGTCTTAAGCCCACTGGTCATTTCAAATCATATTTAGGATACTTTTGTTACTCAGAAGCTCTTTATTTTTATGTAGCAAAAATCACCCCACTTTATTCTACAGTCTGTGCAGCTTACCTATCATGTTCAGAAAGTGTTTCTCTGCCTCAAGAGAACCCACATTTTCCTTTTACTACTTTACATTCTTTTACCTTCATACATTTCTAACCACCTACAATTTATTTGAGTATAAAGTGTAATAAAAGGATCCTGTTTATTTTCCAAATGGATAACTATCCAAACATTATTTATGAATAATCCTTCTTCTTTCCACTGATTTGAAATGCTGTCTTTACCATAAACCAAATTACCACAACATAGCTGTGCTAGTTATTACTAGATCTTCTATTCTGTTCTCTTGATGGAATAAATGAATTATTAAGGGATGGATTTAAAATCTACTCCAGTATTCAAAGGACGGACTGCCACTGCCACTGTCAAATTCTGCCTCCACCATTAACTAATGGCTGTTGTTACTTTAGATAAGGCACTTAACCTCTCAGTGTCTTAGTTTCCTCATGAGTAAATTCGGTATAACAGTACCCACACCACAGGATTTTTTATGGGGCTAAGCTAAATAATAAGCACCATATGTATGTTACTTACCCTTATCATCATCCCCAAAAGTAAGCAAAAAGAAGGTTGATCCCTGCCTTCAGGAATTTCGAGATCAGTGAAGGAGATAAATATTTAATCAAATGGCCACAAAATAAATGCACAGCAACAAACAACAGGAAATGGATTAAGGGGAACCTCATCCAATCTAGCAGATTAGAGAAAGGGCTTCCAAAAGGTAGCATTTGAATTAAAGGCTAAAGGAGGAGTAGGTGTGAACTAGCCCCAAGGTACTGGGAGGGTGGGCATGCAATCCTGCCACAGGGGCCTGACCACAGAAGCCCACATCTGCCTCTTCCCAGCATGCTCCTGCACACACCGCACCCTTAGCTAATAAATTTACAAAGCACTGGTTTCTTCTCACCTTCAACTTCTCAGTTTAAATTCGCATCCTCAGAGAGACACTCCATGACCACCCACTTCTAAAACGCCAGACACAAGGCCTTTGATAAAAAAAAGATAAGGATATAAACCATGTCACACAATCATCTTCGTTCAACAGAAACTATTCAAGCTGGAGATGTCCCAAGATAAATAGCTTCAGTGAAATCCAAGAAGGAGTTCTTTATCCTCAAGACTCTCCTCTCCGAATTAAAATATGCAAGTTTCTGTAAAGCCATCAAAGGTTCTTTTTTATGTGCAAATAACAGTACCTTTCTCACATTTGGAATGGTCTCTGCTGGTAAGAGCTTCCAAGGCTGTACCTAATAAACAGCTCAAAACCTTTCTACATGCCGAAGATGTCATCTCTCTCCACAGCACAATGTCAGGCATGACCCTATTATTTCGATGTTTCTCTTGTAACAATGTCTAACTATATATTTTCATGATTACTGGTCTGTCTTATGACTACACTGCCAGTTCGATGAGGACAGGGAATGAGTATTTTATTCCCCTCTCTACACTCAGAATGTAACACAGTGCCTGGCAGGTAATCGATGTAAAGCCCACTATTTGTAAGACAGATGGATGCCTAGAGCACAGCGTGAGGGGGAAAACTGGCACTGGGTCAGGTTGGGGAAGGAAGGATCAGCTCAGGCAGGCCCCTGAGGCTCACTTCTGGTTTTTGCAACCAGAAGCCATTGAAAATTTTCAATATACAGAGGCAGCAAGAACATATTTAGGTCTTGAAAAGATCATTCTGGCTAAATGTGACCTGAGAGGAGGCCGGAGGGAATGATGGGAGATACAGATGGTCAGAGGTTAGACTAGGGTGGGTGTTGGTGGTGGTAAGCCAGGGACTGCCTGGGGAACTCCCACGCCATTCCAAAAACCAACATGACAAGTTCTAATATTTCACAGGGATAGATTAGCCTCAGAAAATTCTACATGACCAATAACCCCAATACAAAATATGAGACTGTACCGAGTAGAAATGAGTCATTGTAATCAGGGAAACCAGAAAGTCAAAATGAGAGTGTAAATTGGAATAGAGCCTATTCCCCGCACAGCAGTCCCAGCTCTTAGCAGGGGACATTAACTAACAACAGTGAAAACAAAGAACCCACGTATTAGATACAACAACTCTGTAAACAATATTACAAGGCACAGTGGCTAAAGGCTTTGCACTGACCTATTTGTAACTCAATAACATCACTGTTGATTACTCTCTAATAAAGAAGTAGTAATAATATAACATAAAGCTTTTTTCCCCAAAGTTACCAAAAGGCAACCTCTGAATACTTACTCCTTGCATATGTTGAAGTTCTTTCTAGTGAGAGAAGGGAATTAGGTTCTGTATTTTTAATGGCGTTTTAGGCCAGGGCAGGCCATCTATAGCCATTGCTGCTTGCAGCATTTGGGAAATGTTATCCAAAGTCCCTCCGATGCCCTTGCACTGCTCCTCCCAGCTGCAACCAGCACAACGAAACCTCTAGCAGTGGCTTAACCACAAAGAGTCTTGTGATAATCACCATCACTGCTGCAGAAACGCCACGCAAGTTACTAAGCCTCCATTTTCCCCATATGTTAAGTGGTTCAGCATCGATATGCCTTCTCCCTGAAGAGATGTTAAAGCACGTCCACGCTATAAAAATGCTAAGGTGTCACTCCACATTCAACAACAAAGAGGGAAAAGTTACTGTTGAGTTTCCAGTTTGAGATGAACATTAGTGAAGCAATTATCTAAGTAGTTACTACTTAAGAGTCAAATCAATTATTTTCCCAAAGTAGATACACAGAGGGCCAACAGAGATACATGAAAAGATGGTTCAGCATCGTTAACTATGAGGGAAATGCAAATCAAAGTCAAGTGAGGTATCACCTCACAACTCTCAAAATGGCTATTATCAAGACAAGACAAGAAATAAATGGAGGGCAAAGGTGTGGAGAAAGGGGAATCCTCATGCACTACTGGTGCGAAGGCAAACTGCTGTGCCACTGAGGAAAACAATATGAAGGTTCCTCAAAATGTTAAAAATAGAACACCATATAATTCAGCAATTCCACTTTGGCATATGAAGAAATAAAAACACTAACTCAAAAAGGCCTATGTACCCCCATGTTCACTGCAGCATTATTTATAACAGTCAAGATATGGAAACAACCTAAGTTTCCATCAACAAATAAAGAAAATGTGGCATGCATACATACACATACACACACACACACACACACACACACACACACACCCAGAATATTACTGAGCCATAAAAAAGACTGAAATTTTGCCATTTGCAACAACATAGACAGACTGAGGGCATTATGCTAAATGAAGTAAGTCAGAGAAAGACAAATACCATATGACTCACTTACATGTGGAATCTGGAACAAAAGCAAAAAACCAAGCTCACTGATACACAGAATAGAACAGGTAAGAGAAGTCAAAAGGTACAAACTTTCAGTTATAAAATAAATAGGTCATGGAGCCATAACATACAGCTTAAGATAGAATTTATGTTAGTATATTAATGTAATAGTATATTAATATACTACAGTTAATTTTTTTAAAGAGTCAAATCATAATGATCTAATTATTTGACATAATGAATAAAGAACTTTTATTTGGCAGGCGAAATTATTCAAAAGACCTTAATGCTTCTTTCAAAATAGAAGTAATGCTGTAGAGAAACACATATCAAAATCAAACTTAAAGAACTTGTAAAAGAAAACTACTATTTATTTGATGTACAAGTAATAAAGAACAAATCTTTTTTTAATTTTTTTGTTGAGGACGCATGAAGGGGGAAGAAAAAGAAGTAGGGGGATAGGCGGAGAATGTACTAATCAATTAAGTTTGAGAAACTACATAACCATACCCTGCTTCAAGAATTCTAAACATTTGATGATGTTCAGGCTCTGGAAAGTCCTGAAGCACAGAAACATGCTACGTTTGTCTGACCCAATACTTTGCAAACTTACGTGGGCTTGGTATGAGTCTCTCCCCTCCCCCTGTGTTCTACCTAATAGAATATTTCATAGAAGATAGCAGTCCCTAAAGCTGAGGAGTTGTTTGGGCTTCTTTTTAAGTAATGTGTGTAGCCCTCCTCAAATCTAATTCAGAGTCTCTGTAGCAGGAACCCAGTGAGACGTTCGGCCAGGTTGGGGAACCACTTCACTTGCAGAGATGCTAGGCTGGGTCAGAACCACCACCAAATGAAGCAGGAGGCAAAGACCGAGCATCTTCAAAGTGATGATGCAGCAAAAGTGAAGTTATTGAGTCTACAGAAGTAGAGGTGCACACCCTTTTCCAGCCCATGGGTGCTTTGTAACTTAGGACTTCATGGTTCCAACAGGCCACTCAGGAGCCAGAGGAGACTAATGCACTGATACAAATAAGAATCTATCTTGGGGACACATGATGTCTGAGGGTCTGATCTTGACCTCAGCTCTGCCTTGATCTCAAGATCATGAGTTTAAGACCCAGGTGGGGCTCCAGGCTAGGCATGGAGCATACTTTTAAAAAAAAAAAAATCTAACTTGCATTAAGAGAGTTTTTAAATCAAAATAATTTATTGAGTAGCTTCTTAAACCCATTTTAATAACCTGCATTTTAAAATTTATAAATCAGAAACACACCTCATCTGCCACCAGTAATGCCCAATTATGAGACAAGTTTTCTGCAAAACTCGTCCACACTTAAGAGAGGCACGTGAGGACACAGTACAGAATGCACAGGTAACAGAGTTCCATTATGTTACCTCAACCTTATCTCAAAAACCACTCTTATATAGTTATCTTTTTAAATGCCGAAATCTGTAAAAACGTCAAGGGACCAAACCTGAAGTTTTGCAGAAGATAGAAACATCAGTTTAGCATAAGCTTCTGTCAGATCACTAGGCAAGAAAACAAATTTCTTGAGACAGTCTTCGACTCCATTTCTTAACTTCCAAGTTAGTGTTGGCTCCAGAAATCTGAAGAGATTCTGCAGAGACTGGAAAAACAAGCTTTACTCCAGAAATGACTTCACAGCCTATTTGTCTCAGCGCTTGAAGCACTTTTCATTGAAACTATTAAAGAGCGCCAGGCCCCAGAGAAAGCCAGACCATCCATAAAGGCATACTTGTGCCCAACCAGCAGCCACCCTCGGTGCTCCCATTGATCTTGCCAGATGTGTCCTCTCTGGGAAGAAGCTGAAAGTGACCTGCCCATCTCATTACTGAGACTGTGCTTCATGGTCATGGTCATTCCATTGTGTTCTATTTTGTCCAGGGTGGAAGGAAGGAGGTATTTTTCCATTCATGGATTCTTAAACTTCGTATTTTCTGTCCTCAAAAAAGCAGCCCACCAGTGGCTAGTAGCAGAGTTCTGCATTCAAGTTCAAAGGGTATCACTCAGAATGTCTCCTATCCTCTTAGGGTGTCTCCACCTCACCTCGTTCTTCTTTGCTGGCATGGCATTGTCTACAGCCTTTTCCCAAGAAGCTAAGAACTGAGAGGAGACTTCTGGTATGTAAGGGCTGGAGAATGAGACTGAGCATCTTGCACCAAATTACTGAGAATATCTTGCCGAAATACTCGGCAATACTATAGTATACGTGACCTAGCCGCCCTTCTTTACGCAAAATACAAAGCCATGAGACGCTCTTTCCTAAGGATAAGACTAGGGATCCGGGTGAGGAGGGAGTAGCTTTATTTAAAAGAAATGCCAGCAAAAGTCATTAGGAACATTCTTATTTATGAGATTCCTACGCTTCTTAGAGAAACAAGAAAAGCAGCCATGCATTCAGAAGAAACCCAGGCAGCACAATTAACTCATGGCTCTCTGAAGAGAAAGGCAGGCATTTTAATACTTTCAAGCTAAATGCCTCATGGAGCAAACACACGTTGGCTTATAGTTTCAGAACTGGCTGGAAACTGGGCTTATTCCCAATCTCTGATATCTTAAAGTTTCTTCTATTCCATATTTTCCTTTTAACCTGAGAAAGTGGGGATGAGAATAAGCAGTAAAGATGATGGAGTAGAAAAAAAATTTAGTCATAAACATAATAACTTAAAAAGGTGAGGAAGGAAATGTAGAAACACAAATATAGCAACATAGCGCAGTGCCTGGTATATAAGTTCCCAGCATATTTAAACTATGATTTTAGCTCTTCTTTTCCAATATCAGGCCTATTACAAACACATTTTATGGCCTGTTTCTTCCACTTAGCAATAATCATGAACATTCCTTCAGTAATAAATACTGTCCCATAGATAAAATGGCTTTAAATACTCCATAACACAGACACACCATGATTTACTTTCCCAGTTCATATCACCTGACATTTACATTGTTTCCAATTTTTTACAATGATAATTATCAAAGCGAAGAACTGTGTACCATGTTTTGCATGTTTAAGCATTTATTTTCTCTAGATAGATTCCTAAAACAAGAGTTACAAAGAAGAGACCTGTTGATCCCCTGAAGTGTTTACACTCCCCAGCAAATGAGAATGCCTGTTCTCACACCCTGGGCAACTCAGAATGTTACCATCCTTTTCATCCACGACGATCTAAACAATGAAAAATGTCACATGTTGCTATTTGATTTCCATGATTTTTTAAAATTTTTAACTTAATTTTATTTTTTCAGTGTTCCAAGATTCATTGTTTATGCACCACACCTAGTGCTCCACGCAATCCATGCCCTCCATAATACCCACCAAGCTCATCCAACCCCCCAACCTCCTCCCTTCCAAAACCCTCAGTTTGTTTTTCAGAGTCCATGGTTCGTCTCCCCCTCTGATTTCCCCCAATTCACTTTTCCTTTCCTTCTCCTAATGTCCTCCATGTTATTCCTTATGCTCCACAAGTAAGTGAAACCATATGATAATTGACTTTCTCTGCTTGACTTATTTCACTCAGCAAAATCTCCTCCAGTCCTGTCCATGTTGATACAAAAGTTGGGTATTCATCCTTTCTGATGGAGGCATAATATTCCATTATATATATGGACCATATCTTCTTTATCCATTCGTCTGTTGAAGGGCACCTTGGCTCTTTCCACAGTTTGGCGACTGTGGCCTTTGCTGCTATGAACACTGGAGTACAGATGATCCATCTTTTCACTGCATCTGTATCTTTGGGGTAAATACCCAGTAGTGCAATTGCAGGGTCATAAGACAGCTCTATTTTTAAGTTGTTAAGGAATCTCCACACTGTTTTCCAAAGAGGCTGCACCAACTTGCATTCCCACCAACAGTGTAAGAGGTGTCTTGTTAATTTTTGCCATTCTAACTGGTGTAAGGTCATATCTCAAAGTGGTTTTGATTTGAATTTTCCTGATGGCTAATGATGATGAACATTTTTTCATGTGTCTGTTAGCCATTTGTATGTCTTCTTCGGAGAACTGTCTGTTCATGTCTTCTGCCCATTTTTTTAACTTATCTGTGTTTTTGGGTGTTGAATTTGAGGAGTTCTTTATAGATCCTGGATATCAGCCTTTTGTCTATAGTGGTCATTTGCAAATATCTTCTCTTATTTTGTGGGCTGCCTCTTTGATTTTTATGTTTATATCCTGGCTACCTATAGTTCTCTCATGTATTGCCTTTCCATATTCTTTTCTAATTTTTCTACTAAGGTATTTATCTTTATCTTACCGTTTACTCAGTGCTTTTAGATATTTCTTAGTTTGACACTTAAGACTGGAATAGGACTCAGAGTTGGGAATTACTGGCAGTTACTAGCTCTGAAACCAGCCGGTCTAGATTAAATCCTGGCTCTGCCACTGAAGCTTTATAACATTGGGTAACTTCCCCTCTCTGAGCTTCAGTTTTCTTATCTATAAAATGGGAATAATAACATGGCAACCTCTTAGGGCTGCTGTGTATAAATAGTTGATGAGTTAAAGTATTACCTAGCCATGCTAGCCATATTTACAGTTAGGAAAGTTTATTTTAAACCTACAATTTTATGAGAACACGTCTTAATTTAACTTTTAAATTAACTCTTAAAAATATATGATGCATTTTTAAGCAGAAATAAACAGATGAAAAATAGATGCATAGGATAACCCCCCTTTAAATACATATAAGCACAGATAAATAGAAAACAAAAACAAGCTGAATGCTCACTATGGTACCCCAGGCATTGGGGACACAGTGAAGAACAGCAAAGACAGAGTCCCCCTCTCTATATCCACCCTGAGGGATACCAACAAGAAAATAACAGGTGCTTGCAGTACAACAGCCAAGCACTACACTTGAAAGAAGTATAATGGGCAATTTTCACTACACGTGGAAGGGCGTGTGAGCCACACCAAAGGAGGCAAAGACAAATCTCCGAGGGAACAGCAAGCTGAGACTATAACGAGGAGTAGCGATTAGTCAAGCACAAAGTGGAAAAGAAGAAAAGGGGATTTCTAAGAAGAGTCAGCATTGTCTAAAGGCTCAAAGGCAAGAGAAGCTTGTGTAGAACAAAGCTGTAAAAGCTAAGCACGTGCAGAAAGAGCTGTGAGCAAAGAGACTAGACTGGTTAACAGGGGTCAAGTCACACTCCACACCCCTTAATCGTACTCACGTTTTGTGCTAGAAGCCATAAGAAGCCACTGAAGAATTTTAAGCAGAGGAGCAACATTAGATTTGCTCTTTATAAATGTTAGAAGTGGTAGAGACACTTAGATAATGAATCAAAGAACAAGACCAAAGCATAAAATGTCAGAACCTAAACTCATGCTCAAGACCAAATTACCTCAGCTGTGGAACTCAGCCATGGCTACGAGTTGCCATCAAGTGACCAGTGACTTGTCTGAGGTCTCATGGGTCCTTAGAATGGGAAAATAGTAAGATCTGAAGTCTCTGAGCTTCAAGCCTGGGCTCCAGCTGACCACGTTCTATACAGCTTCACAGTGAGTGGCCTTTCACCATTTCCTAAAAGATTTCAAGATCTTCTCTTGAAGTACACCTCTGCCTCCCTTCCGAACATTAGGCACAGAACAGGTGACTCAGTGCTGCTCTAAGCAAGTGACCTTTTAGAATCCATAATCAAATCCCCTGTCATGGGCGGAAAATTCCTTGATAGGCCAAAAATAGCCAACCTTTTAAATAGTCAAATTGTGGGAGGGGGCATGTTTTGAACAATACAGTTGGTGCAGACTTATACCCTTAATAACTCTGACTCCCTCAATTCACTTTATTCTTCTTTCCGTTATTCTGATTTAGCGAGGGACAAAGTCTCAGTGTATTGTTAGGATACATGCTGCTTGTCTTATATGTGTCAATCTTTTTTTTTTTTTTTTTTTTTTAGTAAAAGCAAAATAAACTTCAAGCTCACAGATTTACTCCAGCAAGAGTATCTAGGGTTTAACATTTTTTGTATGATAACTCCTATACTTCTATTTATGAAAAGTGATAGTGGTTTTTCTATTTATGAAAATGATACAATGATTCATTTTTAAAGTAAAGTCAATAATGTAAAGATGACTACAGATGCCCAAAATCCGTGACGATAAAACTGAGTAACAAATTTGGGGGACAAATTACTTCACCCTAACCATATGAAAAGAGTCTACAAAAGTTGACTGCCTAAACTGACTTGAATAATTCATGGCAGCAACTGGCAGACACAGTGACATCAGACACCAAGAATTTAGATTATAAAGGGCAAACCAACACATACCACAAGATATCAGCATAATTCACTGTCTCATAAAAATAGAGTAACAATCACCAAATTTAGACAAATGTACTCATCGATCTTATGATAAGCTGTTTAAGACACATCCTTCACTTAAGGAGGTTTATGGTAAAAATGGATCAAAATTCTTTAACTGTGTACATGTGAGACATAAAAAGTTGAAAGAGCTTGTAAAGAATGAATAAAATGCATCTAAATTGTTCAAGTATTTTGTGATCATGTAACTTTTATAAATAATGACAAGCTTTCCCTGCTTCTGTTGCAGATATGGAGAAGCTGGTGTCCATGTCTACATATAGAAATTTAGAGAAGAGATGACGAGCACTGTGGTATCTCTCTGAAAAATCTGGACTGGGTTTAAGGTGAAGGTAATGACCAAAAACGGTTGAAAATCAAAAGATTTTGGATGTGTGAGTTTCAAAGGGACTGAAGATGAACAGAGGGTGGTGGATGAGATGACCAGGAAAGAGCTTCATGAAAAACAATTATGTTTGTTAAACTTAATTTAAAGGGGAACAAGAGACACAATTCAGGTGCAAGGCTGAACATAAGAAGCAGAGCAGAATCCCTAGATAATAGGATATCCCCTTTCATGAATAAAACCTTGATGATGGTATTAGTGAGGAATATTTCCAGAAAGTACTTACCTTAGTCAGTCTACAAACATGATGGAGAAAAGCCACAGCAAGCCAAGAGTTGGGTTTGTAGGTCTTGCCTAGAAGTAGCCACTTAAGCAGATTAATAAATAACAAAAATGTGTCCAACAAGCCACCATACGCAGCATTCACTCAACATAAAGCAGTACACCAGGGTCACTTCAGGAGGCAGCAAATGCAGAGAATGGGGGTGAAAGCTGTACCCACTCTGTAATCAATTCCAACAAGATGCTTCACCTTCAGGTTACTTCATCACAAGAGCAAGCCTGACTATTCTCTCCCCAGCCAAGCTGCTCAACTGACACCACATCCTTATAGGACATCTGAAGGTGCCAGACCTCATCCTTTCCAAAACACACTGGCACTGTCCACCAGCTGCACTGAGAAAATCATTCAGGGCTAGGGATCTACAAATCACATCCAAGAGCATGGAAATAACATATCACAGACAAAGAACACAAAGTGTGCCACGTGCACCTGCAATCCTCAATCACTTAATGAACAGCTTCTCATTACCATGTAGCTATTTCATATGCCCATACTCAATAAGGGCATTTCATTTGTGTCTGTCGCCACAGGCCTTCCTCAAGCACAGAAACAGATGCAGGATGAACAGCCAACCTCTCTACTCTCACTAAAAAATCCCTGGTGCTTTGATGGAGACTAATAATTCCAAAAGCTCCTCCATGTTCCACAATCTCTCCATTCCAAGGTCAATGAAGCTGTCACTGTACTACCAGGCTAAGGGGCTGCTCAGAAAGTAATTAATAACCTCACTGTTTAAATTGATGAGGAAACACAAAAAGAAGCGTGTGTTTCATCAGAGGAAAACATCTAAATATCAAAAAACCTAAACACTGAAGGGGGGAAAAATCTAAATATAAAATGTATTTAAAAAGGCATATAAAACACCAAACCTTATGAAATAAGAAAAGTTGATTCAGAAAATCATGCTTATATTGTGTATGTATTTTGTATACGTGTATGTGTATACACACACACACACTCATGAGCACACATGCAAACAAGTATATTATAGGCACAAGAGACAGCAAAGCCTTCTAGCTTTTTACCAATATTCACTTCTACATTCTGGGTACACGGTTTGACTACAGTTCCCAGCCTCATCCCTTCCTCGCTTGCACTTAGGGGTTCCAGAGTTTGGCTATGTTATAAATTCCAGGCAACTGAACAT
Source organism: Martes martes (assembly GCF_963455335.1). Lineage (NCBI taxonomy): Eukaryota > Metazoa > Chordata > Mammalia > Carnivora > Mustelidae > Martes > Martes martes. The sequence continues at coordinate 45,561,284 of NC_137900.1, read as the reverse complement.
AAACAGGAGTGACTGTTTTTTTCTATTAACTTTCTGTTGTTGCATAACAAATTATCACACACTTAGCAGCTTAGAAACTATAGCCATTTATTAGCTCACAGTTCTGTAGGTCAGAAGTCATGGCCAGCATCATTGGGTTCTCTTCTGAGGGTCTCACAAGGCCAAAATCAAGGTGACAGTTAGATTGGGCTCCTATCCCCAGACACTGGGAAAGAATTCTCTTCCATTCAGGTTGTTGGCAGAATCCAGTTCCTTAAGACTGTGGGTCTAAGGTCTCTGTTTCCTTGCTGGTTGCTATCTCGGGGCTTCTGGGTGGCTCAGGGTGTTAAGGGTCTCCCTTTGGCTCAGGTCATGATCCCAGAGTCTTGAGATCAAGTCCCGCATTGGGCTCCCTGCTCAGTGGGGAGTCTGCTTCTCCCTGTGCCTGCCGCTCCCCCTGCTTATGTTCTCTTTCACTCTCTCTCTCTCCCTGGCAAATAAATAAAATCTTTTATAAAATTAAATTAAATTAAATAAATAAATTAAAGCTGCTCTCTACTCCTGGAGGATGAGTACATTCCTCCTCACATGGGGCTCCATCTTCAACGGCAACAGCACGTCTGACGTCCTTCTCGTGCTTCCAGTCTTTTGGACTTCCCCTTCCACTATCAGCCAGAGAAAATGCTCTGCTTTTAACGGGTTCATGTGATTGGATTAATCCCAAATGTATAATCTCCCTTTTCCCATACTAGAGTAACAATTTCAGGAGGGACATCTTTTCAAAATGAAAGGATGACTTGCACTCAAAGAGGAGGTGACAATACAAGAGGGAAGGTCACTGAGGATCTTAGCATCCTGCCTACCACACTCTCCTGCCAGCCCTGGCCCAGAGAAATCCCCCATGCTCCTTCCAACATAGTCTCTCCCTTTGGCTATCTTGAAAACCATGTGTTAAAGATGGAAGGACAATGCCCCCCTTCCAACGCCAGTCATCCTGGATCCCTGAAGCAAATAATGAGGAAAAAACAAAACAAAACAAAACAAAAAGAGCTCTGAGCAATACACATCCCTTAAGACTTCTTGGTTAAACCAAAGCACAAGGCACTCTTGCAAAGCTCAGATGAACACGACCAAACTCACTGGATGAAAAAAACATATAAAAAAGATCTATTGGATCAATGGAAACCCAAAACATTCCACTGTGGTAACCAGCAGATGGGACTGACAAGAGGAAAACAGATGAGAAGTCTCCCAAGTTTCTGAAGGAATTCTATGGCCCAAATCAGCCATGGGGGGGGGGGGGCTGGGTACTGAAAAGCCTGTAACTGTAAAACCACCCACAAATATGAAATAAACAGGAAGCCCACTAAAGAAGCTCTGCCGCTCCCACAGAGGCCACACTCCTTGGCACCCTCTTTAGATCTGGCCAGACAGAAGAAAGAACAAAAGAATTCTCCCTGCCTGCAGAACCAGGGTAAAACCAAGGAACTCCCTCTACTCTACGAGTTGGGGATTCACAATATTTAGCCATGTGACCTCACCATATGGACAATACCTGCCAGGGCTGCCATTCTTTCCCCTCCCCAAATGGGAGTGTTCGCTATGGACAATATTTCCTGAACATTAAAAAGCACAGCAGACTAGCCACATATGCCCAGCAAGTATTGTGCTTTGATACTGAGATATTTCTTAGCATTATGGAACTGCTCCAGTTAAGATCTACAGGGAAAGTTCAGTTTGAATTATAAGAAGGACATGTATATTTCTTTCAGATATCATTATTCAGAAGAGGCCACAAAATACTGCCTAGTGGTCCTCCAGAGACCTGAGCATCTAAGCAAACCTCCTAGGAGCCAGCCGGTTCTCACAAGTTATAGAAAGCTCCTCCACAGTCATCCATATCATATATAATCTGACCTGGGGCTGGGGAGAAGGAGGTGAGAGCAAAGCAACCAGACTATCATACCCAAATTTAGAAGTTGTACTAAATGTAAAATCTTCATAAACAGTAAATTTATTTCCTGAAGCATCAGACTCAGCCGATGATTTAGTGTCATTTGAAAATATTTTATCGATAGTCTGAAAGAACACTTGACAGGGCCTTACAAGCATGACATTTTAATAGGTACAGCTATAGCTCTCTTCTTAGTCTTCATTATCCATTATATACCACATAAATCACTTTTAAACATTTGAACTCCAAAGGGCTTAGGGCAATAAAGAAAATCTAAACAACAACAACAACAACAAAAACTGAGAAAGGTTGTCCTGTAAAATTATAATTGTTCATATTTTGTTTCTTGCTGCCTTAACATCCCCACATACACAAGCTGTGAGCAACCCGCCCAGATGACCAAGTCTACCACTGTGATAAGGTGGACCTCAACACAAGTTCCTTTTTCTGCCTGCCCCTAAGACCTAGCAACATTCAAATGCGCCAAGGAAATCCCCTCTATCTTCTCTTCTGTACTCTACCCTGATTCCAATAAAACCATTTACCCACTGGTCTTCACACACTCTCTTTGCTCCCCACCTGCTTGGCTAAGCCCACTCCTCTGGCCCTCCTCCTATGCGGCCCCCTCAGTATAGAAGAATTCTGTCTCCCTAAAACCTGTGAGTTTAATAAATTTCATTATCCTGAGCCTCTCCTGTGTCCTCTCTTGGCGCCACACACAGAACAAAACAAGGGTACAAAGGATCAAAAGAATAGGAAGGAAAAAAAGAGAAGTCAAGGAAATCTTCTGATTTTTTATCCTCCGGAATCTTGCCCACCTGGCCCTAACTCCCGAAGGAAAGCCCCACTCCTTTAAACTCTGGAGATGTTCGTAAACTCCACCTCCCCCAATTCTCCTTATTCACTTCTCAAGGAGTCCTGCCTTCCTCTCTCACTTCCTCAAGGTACCAACTCCAGTGAAAGCCTTGGGGTGGCGTGAAGCCCTGGGAGTATGAATCCAGCACAAGGAGCTTGGCACAATGGACTCTGCTTTGCAAGCTTAAGTTCCCAACCTCATGCCCCAACATTAAGTCCCTCCCTCCCACATGATATTTCTCCTCAAAACATTAACTATTTTCCCCAACCAAGTCTTGATGTTATTTTCAAGGGTATTTCTAATTAATCTGGGAGGTACCTAAAAATTTTTCAAGTAGACTGAAACCAAAACTCACATAAATTCAATTTAAAACATTAAAGAATGGAGCACTTGGGTGGCTCAGTTGTTTAAGTGACCAGTTCTCGATTTTGGCTCAAGTCCTGATCTTGGGGTTCTGGGATGGAGCCCAAGGTCAGGCTCTGAGCTCAGTGAGGAGTCTGCTTGGGGATTTTCTCTCTCCTTCTGTCCCACCCCTTGGCATGCACACAGGCACACACTCGTGTGCTTTCTCTCTCTCAAGTAAACAAATAAATCTTAAACACACACACACACACACACACTAAAGAATCACTGTGGGGAAAAAGGCTTGCAAAAAAATGTAACTGTGTCAACAACAAAAACTTGACCAAGAAGAATCTCATTCTCAAGGGAAATTACTTTCAGCAGCCACTTTCGTTTTAAATCCTATGACATGTCCATTTGCCAAGTGTATCAGTAAGTTAGAGCTCACTGACTACTTTTTTTTTTTTTTTAACATGGTTCAAGTTATCCTTATTATGCAAGCATGGCACTCTCACAGACATTATCTCATTCAATCCTCTGGGAAGGTTTTTTACATTTGATTGCCCCTAAAATTAGTTCAGAGAAGACTGCATTTTGAACAGGTATTCTAAAGACCAGTAATAGAATGGAGTATTCTAAAGACCAGTAATAGAATGGATGCAGTGACTGTTATTGTAAGAACTGCCCCCATTCTCTCCTCATGACATGGTCAATTTATTACAAAGCATTTTTACTTTGGTGGAGGAAAGGGTGGGATAAGAATTAGGAAGTTGTTTAAGAAGCTGATGATAGGCTAAAAGCCCTCTCCCTCGGAAAAAAATGCACATACAAAAAGTGGCATATAATTTTAGAGAATACATAGGCCCTCCACAGGCTATTATGGGCACCAGGCTAAGAACCTGATGAAGAGTGCAGGTATAGAAACCCTGTGTCAACCAGTAAGTCCTACTTGAGATTTTGAAGGTGGCAGAGACTTTACTGCTTAACACAGGCAGTTAAGGCACTGAAAACCACTGACAAAGTTATAGCTAATTATATATTTAATTAGATATATATTAAAACTAACATATAAGATATATAATATTAAATATATTAAAAATTAGATATATATTAAATATGCAATTAAATATCTTAACAAGTTTGAAGTCTCACCAAATCAATAAATGCATAAACAGATTAATGCAACATTCTCCAGAGCAAAGCACCTATATAAAATACAGCCTTTTAAACGTGATGTAAGCATGAAAAAATTAAACAGAAAGGCATAAAATGCCAATGTAATTAAAATTTTCCAGTTGATGAATCTGAGTGGGACAATAATCATGCACCAGACTGTATCGTAACACAGAGCCTAACCAAATAGGAGTTATATCATTAAAAAAACAGAAAGGGGCACCGGGATGGTTCAGATGGTTAAGCGCCCCACTCTTGGTTTCAGCTCAGGTCATGATCTGATTGGTCGAGGGATTAAGCCCCATGTCAGGCTCCACGGTCAGTGGGGAGTCTGCTTGAAGATTCTCTCCCTCTGCCCCTCCCCACTATTTGTGTGAGCTCTAAAATAAATAAATCTTGAAAGAAAGAAAAAATAGAAGATATATAATCTATATTAGGTATATATCTTAACCAAACTCATTGAAAGGAAGAAAGCATATCTTAATGCAAAAGAAAGTTATTAGTTATAGACTGAATTGTCCTTCTAACATTAAAGACAATATTTAGTAAAACACCATGGTGAATCCTTTCATGCAAATAATGGCTATTAATGGGTTGTACTATATTCCCCCCGCTTCCAAACACTTCATATATTTAAATCCTAATCCCCAATACCTCAGAATGTGACCTTATTTGGAAATAGGGTCATTGCCAATGTAATTACTTGAGCTAAGATGAGGTCATACTGGTGTAGGGTGGGCCTTCAATCCAATATGGCTGGTCCTTCGAGAAAGTGGAAAGAAATTTGGACACAGAGAGAAAACCATGCTAACTGGAAAACAGAGATCAGTGTGATGTGTAAAGAAACCAAGAAAAGCCAAAGACTGCCAACAAACTACTAGAAGTTAGGAAGGAAGCCTGACACAGACTCCTGCCTAGGGCCTTCAGAGGGAACATGGCCTTTCTGTCACCTTCATCAAGACTCCAAAAGGGTGAGACAATAAATTTCTGTTGTTTAAGGCAGTCAAATTGATACCTTATTACAGCAGCTCTAGAGAACTAACACAATGACCTAATAAATTTTACTCTGTAACAAACTTTCCCCTGTTACTATAAAGCAAGGTATGTTCACTATAAATGCTTGATAAAGTTAAAAAAAAAAGTATTGATTTTATAAAAACAGCATGTTAATTGGAACCAGACAGCTATTTTTAACTGATACGCTGCCAGTTTAAACCAAGTGAAAAAACTTGACATTATTCATGCCAAAATGAAATCTCAATGTGAGTAAAACTCACTAAAAGTAGAATAATACATGTTCATTTGCCCTACTTTACAGTAAAAAAGAGTACCTTATTTATTGTAATTGCATAATAAATTAGATCTATAAGCAATAAAGTAACAAGGTTTATTAAAGTAAAATGAAGATCAATTTTTTACTCTGTTCATATATTCTCAAGCTGAAAGACTTTTCCACTTTAATAAATTATATATTTAATAAATTAGCAAAAGCATTTTTTTTCACCTCCAAATATCAAAGATGTTAAAAGTAACTGTCAACAACAAGGTAGAGATAATCACTTCTAAGCCAAGAGAACAGTCCTGACACATCTCATCAGATTTCAAATTAGTGGGCAAACACCAAAGGTATAGTGATTTATCAATACAAATACCATTCCACACTATCGTAGGCAAAACACTCAATTTCACAGAAATAATTGTTTACCTGAAGAGGGGCCTTCCACTTAAGAATGTTGACCATATAATCTAGCATATCTGTTCTCAAAAGGAAACAATTCTAGGTGCAAAGCTTACTTTGTAGATTAGATCAGGTTCATGGAGCTGGGAATGGGAAAACGGCTTAAAAAAATAGACATGGCTATGTCCCCTAATACCTGTCACAGGCAAACATTAGTACTGGCTTTACACACCCTTCAAATACACATATATGCTCGGGAAGAATAACCTTTGTCTGGGACTTTCTAAGATTATGCTCCATTAGGTTATGGATAAGATATTGTGTGTTGTTTCACTTCTAAAATGAAAGGCTTTTCAGTAAAAAGAAAATGACTCAGTGATTCTGCATTCGAATCAGGTGTGATAAATACTAATCTTGTCACAAGCAGACCTCCTCCAACAATCTAAGAAGTCCTTTCATACCACAATTCTAGTTTCTAGATTCAATTCTAAACTTCATTGTTATATACAACTTCAGGATTTGGCAGAAATGTAGCCATCTGATTTGTTTTTGTTAAGGTAGCAAAACTAAAAAGTCTAGCTTCCATAATTTGCTCATGTGTATATAAGAGAAAGTATTTTATACTAGTGAAATTATCCTTAACATTAATAGCATTTATTGAACCGTTTCTATGTTTGTTCTACAAACTCATTTATACTCACATCAATTCTAGGAAATGGATATTAACCCCATTTAGCAAGGACACATTCAAAAGTTAAGTAACTTGCTCAAGATCACTGACAGCAGAGGTGGGGTCAAGCCTTAACCTTTGCCAAGGTTCCTAACTGCCTTTTGGGGCACCAGGATTTGCAAAGGAAGTCTTCAGAATCAAAGTGAAGAAGAGATGTGGTGTTGGTAAATTTAGTGCTCAGGTCTGCTTTAGAGAAGTGAAAGGTACCTGAAATTTAAAAAGGTCAGTGACTTCAAAGGAGTCCTGCCTGAGAATTTATGGCAGTACATGTGCTGGTACTATAAACCTGAAGGAATTCAAACCATCAAGTTATTAGAGGCCTTCCATACTACACCAACAATATTTTTACAAATATATTTACAAACATCTGTCCTAGAGGACTCAGAAAGACCCAAGTGAAAAAGCAAAAATAATTATATTAGTGCATATTTTTCCTGAAATCATCTTAGTTTTCCATATCTCCCAAAATAACAGATAAAACTGATACTACAAAAGCAAGTCTCTGGTGATACAGAAAACATGTTCATGGACGTGAGATAAATTTCATGCTGCATCTGTCCCTCTAACTTATCCAAGATTCTGTAAAACATAACCCTCACCTCTTCTGAATGTGGTTTAAAATAGGGTTGTTACTGTGGTAGCCTGGGGAACACCTCACTACTTCTGAGAAGTCATGAGAAAACTCACTATTAATGAAGACTAATCTATGAAAAAAAAATATTTAAAGCTAAATGATGAGAAATATTTAAAAAAATCAACAAAGTCCTTAGCTAAAGGTCCCCTGAACTAGAACTGTTTCAGGAAAAAAAAAAATTAGTAACCATCCTCATTACATAAGAAATAGGTCACATTATAAGTATGCATTTATTTTTCCCTATGTAAAATTCTTCAACAGAGCCCAAGGAGATTTCGAGTATTAGAATCTGAATTAAATAAGTTGTAATCACAGCTTATTAACCCCACAGAGAAATACGGGCACATTCGAGCTGTAAAAGGCTCACTAAAAATAATACTTAGAAATAAATGATGATTTGATTATGTTAAGGCTATAAATCCCATGGGAAATGCTTAAAGACACACGAACTGACGGTCAAGCTTTGGCCTCAAAGGAGTTTCACCCCCGAGTTCTCCAAGGAAAAGTTAATGCATGAGCTTCCCAGAAGGACGCCCCATCCTCCCACTGCTCCGGAGCCTGGGGACAACATGGAAGGAGAGATTCAGAAACCACAGTGGAAGAGCGCAGACCGTGGACATCACCGCAGTCACCCCCAGTGCGGGCCACCGCTCGTGCCAGCACATCCCGGGACAGCTGGGGGCACCAACACCGCAAGGTCACCGGGTAAGAAACGACTTTACATAACCTCACGCCGCGCCGCTGGGGCACCTGCACGCCAGGGCGACCGTGCAGTCGCGGTCTCCTCCCAGCCGCTCCCGCGCGGGGCGGTGCGGGGGCGGTGCGGGGGCGGCGCGCGGGGCGACAAGGCAGGACGCCAGGGACTCGCGGGTGTCCGCAGCGCCTCACCCAGCCCGGGGTGGGGGGCGGTGGGCGGGCTCCCAGCCCCCGGACGCCCCGGGCTGCCGCCGCGGCGGGCGGGGCGGGCGACGCGGAGCGCGGCGACGGCGAGCGGGGCACAGGCCGGGGTCCCCGCGCTCCCCGCCGGCCGCAGGCTGCGAGCGCGCCCCTCGCGGCTCCGTCCGGGACCGCCCCGCGGCGCACCTGTCAGGCGCCTTACCTGAGTGGCTTTGTGGAATTGCTTCTTGAGCCCGGCCACCGACATGGTGCGGGGGGACGGGCGGGCGGCTGCGGCTGCGGGTGTCGGAAAGAGGCGGCGGCGGAGGCGGACAGGAGGGCCGAGCAGGGCGGCACGCTCGCCGGGCGGCCGCTTGTCTTGCCGCCGCCGGGGCTGTGGGCGCGGGGGCGCGGAGCGGCGCGGGACGCGGGCTCGTGCGGAGAGACACCCTGACGTCAGGGGCGGGTGATGCGGCCTCTTAAAGGGGACGCGGGAAGCCCCGCCCCGAGCGCGGGGCCGGCGGGGCAGGTGCTGCGGCAAGCGCTACCTGTGCGCCTACCGCGGAGGTCCGGCTCCGCGGCGCCCGCGTGGACCCGCCGCCCGCTTCGAGCGCCAAGGGCGTTCCCTCGCCCCGGCAGTGTGGTTTGTGCCCCGGCGGACTGCGGACGGGTCGCTGCAGCTTGGCAGCCCAGGCATGGGCACGACTCAGGTGACTTGCTGGGCTTCCAGGTAGCCGCAGTGGCACTGCCTGAAGCTGGCCCATCTGCCCTTTGAGCCTGGCCTCTCTGCAGCCTGGAAAGGAGGCGTTTTGTCTCGGGTAATGAATAAGTCATTGCTCCTTCTCGCCTTGCGCCCACTCGGTTGGTCACAGAAAACATTTTCTGCCCTGGTTCCTGGTTTCAGTATCTCTTAAGCCTCCACAACGTTAGGGAAAACCAACAACGTGTGCTCTTTTTTTTTTTTTTTTCCTTTAAATTTATTTTTTATAATTTTTTTTATTTGACCTGATGACGATTTAAGAAAAAGAAAAAAATTTTAAACCTTAAAGCTGGCCAGGTAAATAGCATTGAATGTGCGATTTTACTACAGTAATAGCATTTTAATCCTCTGATTACACATACGGAAAAGCCGGAATATGAACTCGGCATTCACTTACGATAGTGGTTTTAGGATTTTCAATCTAAGCATTATGTCTGAAAAAGCATACTAAAGCATGAAAGTACTACATAAGTAACTATATAGGCTGGGCTAAAGCCAAATACTGATGCAATTAGATTAATTTGTAGGAGAGCAGCACCGCATGGCTTCTGTGTTCTTGGTAATTAGCCACTTCTCCTGGTTTTTCTTGGACTGAGAATCCTATAAAGAACGAACTTGAACGCTGTCCCCACACAGGGACCGAAGCTGTGAGGAGAAGGCAGAGTGACAAGCCAGGATAAGTGGATGAGTAAGAGAACCCGCGGCAGAATAGGAGTGCTGGCAATACCTTTCATTACTTCCACAACCCTGCTCCCTGCTACCCCGGACTCCATGGCTGACGTATATTTAATTTTTTGTCATTAGATGTCCATGAAGTAAGTTGCCTGTTTCATTCTTACAAAGAGCCTAACTGAAGTTTGGGAAGTCTCACAGAAGCAGTGAGCAGACTCACCCCCAAGCCTGAGGATTGGGGGGGGGGGGCGCGGGGATGGTGGCTCCACACAGGGACCATACATACCTGGCCACTTCACCTGCATATTTCTTACCAGCTAGAGAGGGTGAAGAGTAAGCTCTGGTGATGCCTGCAAGATTCTAACAGAATGCCAGGCAGACATCAGACAGGAAAAGACAAAAGTCCTGCCAAGAAAGAGGTGGGACTTCTGATCCATCGGAGTTCAGGACAACCTTTAAGGTGACTTTACTGAGGCCCCGTCAGGCAGCACATTTACTCACACCTATAAGGCCCACCGTGGGGATTCCCAGATTCTTGACTTTAGGAAATTCTACAATTGTTTGTACTTCCTGCATATGGAAGTGGGGTTCTAGATAAGAGAAACTTGGGGGTTGTTACAATGACTGCTTTTGTGCTCTACCGGTTCAGTGAAGCCTGCCTGCCCCCACCACACATACACACACACACACACACACACACGCACGCACGCACGCACTCATGAAAAGAATGCATAAAATGCTAATAATGGTTGTGCTGGTTGTGCTGGTGGAGCAGTTCTCAAACTTCAGCGCGGATCAGAACCCCCTGGAGGACTTGTGAAAGCACAAATTCCCACATTTCTAGTTACCCATTCGCTAGTTTGTAACAAGCTCCCCTCTGCTCTAGGGATCACACCGAAAACCAGGGAGCTAGAGCAGAGATACTAGAAATGAACTTTTGTCTCCTCCCAAGTTTTAAAATGATTTCTCATCCCTTGTATGACAGAAAAAGCATTTTACAGCTCATTTTTCCTATGTGCTCCCTGATCTGAACAATGGAACATTTTCGTAGAAGACTGGGCCTTGGCGAAGCTGTTGAGAGAGAGAGAGCAACCACTCTCCAAAGCAAAGGGGCCTGGGGCTCAGGAGCTCTCGTCTTCAACTGTGGCAGGTGTGAAGAATCTCCTCAGGGCTCCGGATACTTACCTGAAACACACAAATTAAATGAAAACAACTCTCTCTCTTTCCCTGGTCCTTCATCCACCACCTTAGAACGCTTTTCCTGCTGTATATCAAAGGAACTACCTTGGCAGAAAGGACTTTAAATCCTTTTGAAACTGTGGTTAATTCTGCCAGGTAGCCCCTGGATCTTGTGTATATCCACTATTTCTGTTGAAGACATAGTGTATGCCTATAAAGACCTTAGAGATGTTACCTTTGAAAGAAACTGGTTGAGCTCCTCCTACTAGCAGGCAGCATGGCAGGAGGCACTGGGGGAGAGTACCGTGAGATACCAAGATGCATATGGACGGTATCTTGGAAGGAGCTTTCAGTAGAGTAATTCCAGACATTTGCTGTGGCTTGAATGCAGAGGGATTAATGCGCCAGACATTGGAAAATCTCAAACGTGAGTGCCCTCTTTGGTTGCAAAGAAGCTGCGAGACAGGCCTTCCAGAGAAAGGCAGAAGCACAATGCAGGGAAAGGGGAATCAAAGGTCAACAAGGAAGAACTTTGTTTCATAAAAGGTTGTTATCATTCAACACGCTGCCCTCTCCTCCCCTGAGATCAAATCAATGTAAAATGGTAAATAAACCTAGATGGCTCGGGAAAGGTCCAATTAAATGAAACCCCTACAGCACCTCACTAATTGGACAGGAAATTCATGGTCAGCAATAATTCCATCACATCATTTATGCACGACTTCTCCTTGCATTATGCCAAAGCTTCTGGCAAATACCAGACCTCTAGTTTGCACAGAGCTGCTGCATCCCAGGGGCCCTACAGCGGGCCCCTCCTTCCAAGGTGGCAAGGCATAAGCCAAATCTCTCCTCTTTTTCCCTTCAGCCCCTGACACCTCCCGTCCCACCCACACAAGGGCAAACTGCTCCTGATTTTATGTGTAAGCTCAATGAGTGCAAGACACATAGCAAATCAAAGGCATTAAATCCTGCCCTGTTTTATTTTACAGATGAGAAAACAGAAGCAATGAAAAGAAGTGACTTCCTCGTCCATCAGTCACTTTTTCAACTCCAGCCTCCAGCCTTAATTCAGGGCCGAGCCTCCAGTCAGTGTTAATAAATACTGATAAGAATGAAAAATAGAACAATGTATCACTGTCACCAATGCTGTATCCTTGCCACATCGGGTCTGATGTTCAAGAGCCTTCATGGGAAAACCCTGTGGTACAGCATGGATTGTGCAGGACCTGGACAGTTGTCTTGGTGTGAATAGCACTTAGCGTAAGATTTTGGACCTTTGGAGGCTGCCAGTAGCATTGCGCCCCCCCACCCCATCAGCCTAGTTGGGACTAACAAGCCCTTTCCTGGAGCTGGGAAATCAAGGGAGGGCACCTTCATGGCCTGGCTTCCCAGTTTGTCACCTACACCCCCACAGCAATGGATGGAGAGAAGCACTGTCTCTCTCTCTCTTCTTCTTCCTTTTTTTTTTTTTTTTTTTTGTCTCTTGGAGGTGGAATGCATAGGCCTTTCTCCACACCGCCCCCCCTTTCCTTAGCCCTCTTCAAAGCACAGGGGCCTCTCCCTGCAAAACCTTCATTTGGCTAAACCCTGTTGACCCAACCTCAAGAAAAGGAGGAGGGGATTTATCAGGTGGGTGGCTCACGTTCCTTTCTTCCACCTGGGCCCCTTTTTTTGTCATTTACATCCCAGCTGGAAATGCTTCCAGCTTCCCTCAAAAAAACCCTGCCAGGTCCAATGCCCAGCTCCAGTGTCAGTCCTTTGAAGTCTTTCCCCAAACTTCAGACACCGCGGCCTCTCTTCATTTGTGGAATCCGGAATGACTGTGTGCCTCTGCGTGAACTTGGTCTAACATGAATTGTAGGGATTGAAGTATAAGATTCTTAAGTCATTGAATGCAGGGTCTTATCTTTGTTTTTACAACTCTTAGCAGATAGGGTAGCCATCCACTAGATATGAGCCAAATGAAATTCTGAAAGCCTGATGAAATTTTAAAAACTAGATCCAGTGGAATGCCAGGAAGCCTGGAACCGGCTGAACTTCTCTCCATCTGTGCAGTGTCCGGTGGTTATCATTGCTACCCCCCTGCCGTATCCCAGCCTGCATCTCCAGGTTGCAGTCAATTCTGAGAGTCCCTGATGGCCTTCCCATAAATGCCCCTTTGTTCATTCAGCCGCTATTGCTACCCTAAGTGATCTATCCCCTCCCCACTCCCCCCAAAGCCCTATAATAATATTCTAATCCCAGTTCCATTTCTTGTTCGGATCTAGCAACTCAAATACAGCAATTAAGCAACTGCAGTTCCTGCTAAGCTCTGCATTGGCCTTCCTTCTCCGACAAGAGTGGGCAGATTGAGTGGCAAGGAATTTAGTCCTTTAGCAAGTGTCAATTCTCCCTGTAAGACATTGACATTCTGATTTACAAATCAAACCTTCGGTTTCCTTGACAGTATGTGTCAGGCTTGTGCCAGGGCCTGAACCTCTTGGGCCCTTGGGAATTGGCAGTTAAATGCTGGTAAATAAATGCCAAGCAACTAGACTCTGAGACAGTAGTGCCCACTCCTGAATGAGAACAACCTTAATTAAGTGCACATTGTGAGGGCATCCTCACCATTGGCTTATTTTTTTCTCTCCCTGGATGGATATTAGCATTAGAGATCCCCAAGGCATGCCGTTAACCCTGAACGTGGGATCTGGGTAGTCAGCCAGTTAAAGGCTTGTGTTAAAAAGGCGAGGTTCTATTTTAGTAGCTGGTTGACCACGCGGAGAAAAGCTGCTCCTTAGTCACAGGATCCATCCCACTCTGTCATCTCAAGGATGCATTAATTTCATTCAGCAAACACCTGTCAAAAATATGAAGAACAGGATGCCTGAGTGGTTCAGTCGGTTAAGCATCTGCCTTTGGCTCAGGTCATGATCCTGGGGTCCTGGTATCGAGTCCCGCATCGGGCTCCCTGCTCAGCGGAGAGCCTGCTTCCTCCCTCTCCCTCTGCCTGCTGCTCCCTCTACTTATGCTCTCTCTCTCTCTCTCTCCATCAAATAAATAAATAAAAAACTTTAGAAATAAATTTTAAAAATATGAAGAACTCAGAGTACAGGCTTCCAAAGTTCTGTCAGCATCAGCTTTACGTATGAGAAAATGTATTCTATTTTTATTATATTTTATATTAATTAGTATTTATTATATTATAATATATATCTTAATAAGACAAAAGTATACTTTAAAAAGGATAGATAATTCACATATTTAAGTAAATCATTTACTTTTGGAGACTTTTTTTTTTGCCTTTTAAAAACTTATTGATTTTATTAAATGTGCACAACTTATATTATCTCCAGCCCACACATGTAAACTTGACCTCAGTGACAGGTCAGATAGAAAGCACTATTTTAAAATAGCGTTTCAAACATTTAAGTTAACAGTAAAACACCACCACCTCAAGAATACTGATTTTCTCTCAAGATCCATTCACAGAAAGTTTGCCAAATAGGGAATTCCTTAGAACAAAGATCTTGAATATGTTTTTAGTTTCCTGTAAATAGAGTTGAGTTAAATGGCAGAGGGGGTTGTTAGCAGCAACTTTTAAGGTGCCCTTAATTCTGAAGGTGAACTACAGGGGTGAGAAAATCTCATCACAGCCCCCAAGCATAAGACCACTGAACACAAGTAATAGTAAGGAAACGCTTTCCTCTGCCAATGCAGAACTGACTGTAGAGAGGTCATGGGAGGAGCAAAGACAGATGTCCCCTTGCACTCCTTCTGTCCCCTTGCCCTCGCTACACACACGCATCTACCATGAGAAGCCTTGAGATGAACGGAGAATCTGTTATTAGGTCAGGGGACAGCAAGGTGTCTGATTAGATTTTTTTTTAAGATTTTATTTCTTTATTAGAGAGAGAGAGAGAGAGTACAAGTACAGGTAGAGGGAGAAGAAGCCCCAGTGGGGAAGCCGATGTAGGACTCAATCCCAGGACCCTGGGATCAGGACCTGAGCCAAAGGCAGATGCTTAAGGACTGAGCCACCCAGGTGCCCCTGAATAGCATTTCTTTTTTCTTTTCTTTTTTTTTTTTTTTGGCCAGGGAGATCCAGATACATCCAAGAAAAAAGAGGAAGGAGCCACTTAAATGGCAGATGAGTCATCATGGGCATTTAAAGACTCACTGAGCCCTGTCACTGAAGGATGCAGGAGGAAGGGAAGAAAGGCCACATGGAGAAGTCAGCTGGTAAAAGAAGAATGCCTCCTCCCCTAGACAAAGGAGTGGTGGGAAGGTGTGGAGGCATGAAGCCAGGATCAATGAGGAGGGGAAGTTCTGGCCGCAGTGGAAGCGAGGGAGATGCCTGATGGCCATATCGTCGGACTGTGAGCGCACAGCATTGAGGATCTCGCCCCATGTGGCTATTTCACCACTTGTCCAGCCTGGGTTCCCCAGCAGCCCTTGTGGTACCCTGATACCCTCATTCTCTGTGCTCCAAGTCAGTCCCCTGTATGTTCCTGCCTCTGACCAGTTCTTTGCATGAATTCTTTTCTGTCCCAGGAATACTTGTCGTTTGCTTCACCCTGCACATCATTCAGATATCAATTCAAAAGGCTTCCCTGGCCTCCCAGAGGCCCAGATCTTTAGAACTAAGTACCCCTCTCCTCGGACACACTTCACATGGCTGTGATTTGCACGTATTTGTGTGATCTTTGTGTCTGTCTCCTCCCTTCCCACACTACTCTGCAAACCCCAGGAGGGCATCCCTGTCGAGACTGGGCACCACTGCGTGTCCAGCATATTACTGAGGGCCTAGCATATATGAGGCTCTCCACAGGGCATTTCATGAGTGAATGAATGAGCAAATGAGTGAATGAATGATGACTAGGTAGAGAAGTTTTGGGAAATTTCGTTAAGACTTAAAAAAAATTTAACGTGTTTCTGAGGAACAGGGATGGTCTGGTTCCATGCGCCCCACTAAACATGAGGTGGGCCCCATATATCAACAAGAAGACCGCTTTGTGGCCAGCACAAGAAGCCTGGTGAACATACACAATAAAAAGGAAAATGTGTGTGAGAGAATTTCAATCTAAAATGGAACCAGAGCCGGGCGCCTGGGTGGCTCAGTGGGTTAAGCTCTGCCTTAGGCTCAGGTCAGGGTCCTGGGATGGAGAGAGCCCCGCATCAGGCTCTCTGCTGGGCAGGGAGCCTGCTTCCTCCCCCCGGCCCCTCTGCCTGCCTCTCTGCCTACTTGTAGTCTCTCTCTCTGTCAAATAAATAAACAAAATCTTAAAAAAAAAAAAAACTTAAAAATGGAACCAGAGGATATAAAATGGAAAATCTCACCCATGTGTTAGGGAAAGAAAATTTAAGGACTGAGAGACTGATTTCCCACAAAAGTCTGATTTACGGAAAATTGATCATGTTGGAATGTTCTGAAATGGTAGGGAGTTGGTTGGGGGGTTGCCTCGTATCAACCTTGGGAAGTTTTGTTTATGGTTTCCAGAGGCATGAACAAGCAATCACCCAGGGCAGTCTGGTCTCACAAAACTGGATGAATTGAATTTTCTCTGCATGCCTGGCCTGGTTTTGTCTGGTTGGAGAATTTTTCAGAGCTGGTCTCCATTTGTATATTTTGACAGACTAACTGAACTCACCCGTCTTTATATCCTCTGTCCATAAATACAGCCTATCCCAAACCCTCAACAGACTTGCCTATAGTTGGCTACAGTCTATGGGTCAGGAATTGTAATTCATCTGCTATTTCTGAATAATTCATCTCTTTGACAATTTTGAGCTTGCCTCGGTTTACCTCTTCTTTTAGGTGGACGTGTGTTAGGAAACTAAGGAAGGGAGGAGTCCTGGTGAAAAGTCTTCATGGGGGTGAGGGTAGGGTAAGACAAGTATCCTGAAATTAACTTTCAATCCATCTCAAATCTCATCACTCAGGGCATCTCAGGATAGAACAACAGGTAGACATTAAAGCCCGAGCCCAGACACACAAGGAAAAAACTTTCAAATGCAGAATTAAGATGAGAAAAGAACCTGAAACCAGTAAGACATTACAAGACTTTCAGGTGTTACAGCATGCGGGAAGGACATTTATGATAGTACAACCTACGGTCATCTGCACATGACACAAAGCCCCCACCCTCTCAAGACTTCTTCTGAGGGTGCCCTTATTACTTTTCCCCCCTGCAGATCTTCCCCAAAATGTAGCCTCCCAACTAGCAGCAATGCCTGAGAATTTGTTGGATCAGCAATTTATCAACACCCTATCTCCGACCTGCTGGTTGAACCGCTCTGGTTAACCAGCACTCCCGGTTGTTGCCATGTTCCAGGTGGAGCGCTGGCTTCCCTCCAGCTGCAGTGGGAGTGCAGAGAGGGCTGGGAGTCTCGGGAATTCCCCTCAGGCCAGGAGGCACAGACAACCACCCAGAAATTTCCCCTTTTAGAAGCCCACTGCGTCCTCCCAATGGGCAGGTTACTTTTACTTCTATTCTATAAGAAAAACAATGGAGGCAAAGTTATTAAGCAGTTTGGGTAGAGATTTGGGGCTTTTACAAGTTTGCTAGGGCTGCTGTAACAAATGACCCCCAAGTGGGTAGCTTGAAACAACAGAAATCCACTCTCTCCCAGTTCCAGAGGCTTGGCAGCCTGACTCAAGGAGTCAGCAGGGTTCGGTCCTCCCAAGGGCTGGGAGGGAGAATCTGCTCTGGGACCTCCATCGACTGCTGGTGACAGCCAGCAATCCTTGGCCTCTAGATGGTTCATGCCTCCCACAGTGTTTTCCAGACTGTGTGAGTCTGTGTCGAAATTTTGCCCTGATAAGGACACCAGTCATACTGTTAAGCTCCCACTCTATTCCTGTATGGTCTCATCTTAATTGAGCTCATTGCATCTGCAACAAACCTATTTCTAAGTAAAGTCACATTTTGAGGTACTGGGGGTCAGGATTTCCACAGTGTGGAAGGACCCCCACTCAGGAATCATTTTGAGAACACTCCTCCTTCCTCAGCATTCTTCCCTTCCCCTGTGCCAGGAACAGGGGAACTTGGCAGATTTCCTCATCTAATGCCACCGGCAGAGGAACTCACAAAGAGGGCTCCCTTACTCCCCTCACAGAGTGTGTCCCCAATACCAACAACAAGGTATTTTCTGGAACCCTTCTTTCCCATTCCATATCTGGTACACGTAAACACAACAGTTTCCTCCTTTCTTTTGGATTAATATCTACCTATTTAAAGACATAGCTTAAAGAGGACATAATATCCATCATCAATCCCACATGACTCTGTGTTCTTTCTGGCTGTAGTGCGTAAAACAACCCAGCCAGGTAGCAGGGGAGACTCTTCAGACCTAGAGGCAGGGAATCTAAATTTAGAAGACTAGAAATTCAGAATCACGCTGGAGTTCTGAATAAGCCTTTTGTTCTCACAGATCTCCCCCTTCCACCACCACCCCCAAAAAACTGGAGCTGTTTGTAATCCACTTACCGGCAACTCGGACCTTTAGGCATTAAACAAACAGGAAGGGAGATGGAGTTTGTGACTCAGTACCTGCTAGCTTACCGGCCTTCTGCAAGCTCTGTTAGCCAGAGGTGCACCTTGTACTTCAGCGATGTTTGTTTAAGAAGGTGGAGGGATGGGGTAACAAGGTGATGGGCATTAAGAGGGCTCATGTTGTGATGAGCACTGGCAATTACATGCAATTAATGAATCGCTGAACACTACATCAAAAACTAGTAATGTACTATATGTTGGCTAATTGAACATAATTAAAAAAAAAAAAGAATTGTGCTAGCCAAAGGGCATCTGGGTGGCTCAATCTGTTCAGTATCCAGCTCTTGGTTTAGGCTCGGGTCATGATCTCAGGGTCCTGGGATGGAGCCCCATACTGGGCTCCCTGCTTAGCTGGGAGTCTGCTTGTCTCCCTCTCCCTCTGCCTCTCCCTCCCTCTCATTCTCTCTCCTCTCTCTCAAGTAAATAAGTAAAAAAAAAAAAAAAAGGAATTGTTATAGCCAAAAAATGATGGAGCATTCAGATCTATATTTTATCTTGAAAGTCTTTTAAGCACAAGTAAACACTGAAACATTGAGAGAGCTACACTGGACAATATTTTAAAGCTCCAGATATTTTCATGAATTCAATTAAAATGCTGAAGAAGCTAAATGAGAGGATCAACCCCCAAATAATTACCACTTGTAATTTCCTCCATTCCATTGAACATAAACAATCATCAAATTTTCAGTTAGATTCAGGGAGAGGCATTGATATGTCTCCCGTAATCAAATCGTTCTCTCTCATTTAGCTTCCATTTGTCTAATATTTTGTATTATGTAAACAACCAAAAATGAACTTTCAAAACTTTTCAAACCTCTTTTAATACTTTGAAAATGATCATTTTGGTTGGTTATTACAAGGATGCTAAAAGATTAATTTATCTCATCATACTTTATAGAGACAAGTTATTTAAAAACTTTTTATCTGGCATAAACTATTCAAGATGAATGTTAGCTATTTTAAGAAACATTTCCAAAACAAACCCAAGACCCAAAAGGAAAATGTACAAAGAATATGAGCTCACTGAAGTTATATAAAGAATCCTCGCGTGTATGAAAAAAAAAAAAAAACAGTTTCTGGGGCACCTGGGTGGCTCTGCCTTCAGCTCCGGTCATGATCTCAGGGTCCTGGGATCGAGCACCACATCGGGCTGTCTGCTCAGCAGGGAGCTTGCTTCCCCCTCTCTCTCTGCCTGCCTCTCTGCCCGCTTGTGATCTCTCTCTCTTTGTCAAATAAATAAATAAAATATTTTTTAAAAATTTAAAAAAAACCAGTTTCACAAGAAATGGTATTAAAATAATTTCAATTTAACTATATTGGCCAAGATTTTTAAATATTATTTACTTTGATGAAGACATTGTGAAACAAATGTCCTGTGCACTTCCTTATGTCAACTTACTAACTTATAAATTGTACCCTTAACTTTATATCCAAAAAGCATCTTACTTAAATAGAAACTCAGGCAATTAACCACTGGGAAAATGCAAATCAATAATATAATAAGATAACCCTTCAAACCCACTAGTATGGCCGTTATCAAAAAGATACAGGCAAATCTCTGGAGACAGAGTGGATTACTGGTTACCTTGGGCTGGAGGTGTGAGGCAGATAGAGGAATTGGGACTGATGGCTACTAAAGAGAAGGTTTTCATTTAGAGGTAATAAAAAAGCTCTAAAGAAAACTGGTGAAGGATACACGACTGGGTCTAAACCCTGGATTTGCCATTTTGTGGCTATAGGATTAGCTCTCCCATTCACAATGTTCTCTGAAATGGTCCTGGATTGCTTCCTCCCAACCCCGTTCGCTCTCCAATTCTCAACTCCAAATAAAATTCTCAACACCCAGCCTGCTGTCTCCTTTCATGGTTCTTTTCCCTCTGCCCCTATTCTTTTGTCGTTCCCAGAATCCAGTTTGTGGATTCCCAGTACCTGAGCATAGAGACCTAGGAACTGAGCGAGTGCAGACAGAACTCCCCTTAAAGATGGAAAAAAGCCAGCAAAGAAAATCCCCGCCAGCTAGCAAGGTCCAGGAAGGCTATAAGCACTCACATGATTTAATGTAGAAGTCCAGTTTCCAAAAGAGAGTCAGGAGGTTCATATCATTCTCTTTGTCTGGACATCCTTCCTGCCCTCTTCTTGTCTCTCTTCCCCTTCCAGCTCCTGTACATTGAAATCAGCCTGCCTTCAGGCGATATACACGAATGCCTTCCCATATCAGCTTACTGGGGGAAGAGTCCAACTTCTCACGCCCAGCCACTCTCAGCGTTCTTAGGGTAGCCAGTGGGAAGGCAGGGCAAGGTGTGAGTTAAGGTCAAAACACACAGTCTAAAGCAGCAGCTAGTAAGATATTAATAGCTACCATTTGAGCATCTTTCTGTGTATGAAATTTATAGACATTACCTCATTGAAGCTTCATACACCTGTATGCTGTAGGGATTCTTATCCCCATTTTATGGATGAGGACATGGCAATTTGAACAGATCCAATAATTTTGCCCAAGGTTGCAGTTTGGAAAGAAGTGGAAGAATTCAAACCTACATCAACAATGTGTGTCTAGTTCTGTGTGTCTCTGAGGGCTCTTCTTCTACCAACTTTGCTTCTGCCCCAGAACACAGACTTGACTTCCAGACCAATGTCCAGGACACAATGCAACTGGAAAATGCAATGTTTTCAGGGGCTAAACAGATAAAGTACAAGAATGAAGCTCTCTTGTGCTTTGGATGATGAAGATTATAATCTGAGGAAGGTCAAGTTGGGTAGCCCCATATGTCCTTTAGGAGATTTTCACTTGACCTTTCTTAAAGATAGGCTTTTGTGAAGAGCAGACAGTTGCTGATGTGGACTGAGCCATCCTCTCCATACGGATTTGATTCCTCCCCACCCAAGTTTGTCTAGGCCATAGCAGGGACCATTTCCAGATGTCATCTTTTTCCAGCCCACATTCCTTGGTCCCTGTTAAAGATGATTCTCCAGTAGTAATTTATTTTTCTTTTCTGACCATTTGGGCTGCTTTCAGTTTGGAGCTATTATGCCTAATGCCACTGAGAACATTCTTGTCTGTGGCACTCCTGGCGCTCCTGTGCAAACATACCTGTTGAGTATTTGCCCAGAAATAGAATTGTTCAGTCACAGTAGAATTGCTCATACACATAGGGTATGCTCAATTTCATTAAATAATACCAAATCGTTTTACCAAATGGTTGTACCAATTCATGCATTCACCAGCGGCATTTAATAGCTTCCTTTGTTCCACATCCTCACTGGAACTTACTATGGTTAATCCTTTTAACTAGCTGTCCTGGTCAATACATAGTGGCATCTCGTGATTTTAATTTGCATTCCCTGTATTATTAATGAAGTTGTGAGCATCTTTTTATATTTTTATTGGCCATTGGAATATTCTCTTTCATGAAATATTATTTAGATCTATTGCCCATAATGGATTGTCTTTTTATTGATTTATAGACAATCTTAATATGTTCTAGAATCAATCCCTTTGTCAGTTATTATGTCACGGGTAATTTTTCTCTGTTCCATTAGTCTATTTGTCTTTGTTCAAAAATTAGATTGGCCTGAAACTGTCCTTTTTCATAGTGTCCTTGTCAGGTTTGGGTATCAGGGTTACGCTGCTATCATAAATGATGTTTGGTATGTTCCCCTTTGTCCTCATCTCTGAAAGAGTTTATATAATATTAGTGATCATTCTTTCTTAAATGATTGGTGGAATCATACTAGGGTCACAAGGCCCAAAGTTTTCCTTCTGGGAAATTTTAAATGATAGAGTCGGTATTTCCAATGTTTATAGAACGATTTCTTTTCTATCAGATTTATTGTTTTCTTCAGAATTTGTAAATTTCATCTAATTTTTATAAAGATTTTATTTATTTATTTTTTGAGAGAGAGAGAGAATGCAAGTGGGGAGAGGGAGAGGGACAAGCACACTCTGCACTCAGTATGGAGCCCAAAACGGGGCTTGATCTCATGACCGTGAGATCATGACCCTAAGATCATGACTGAGCTAAAATCAAGAGTCAGATGCTTAACTGAGCCACCCAAGTGCCCCAATTTTATCTACATTTTTAAATATACTGACATCATGTTGGTCCCTATATTCCATATATTTAATGTCTATAAGATTTTTTTTTAAGATTTTATTTATTTATTTGACAGAGAGAGAGAGCACAAGCAGGAGTGAGAGAGGCAGAAGCAGACTCCCCGCTAAGCAGGAAGCCTCATGTGGGTTTGATCCCAGGATACCAGGGTCATGACCTGAGCCAAAGGCAGAGGCCCAACCGACTGAGCCACCCAGGTGCCCCAGTAAGTTCTATAATGATGTTGCTTTCTTCATTCCTGACGTTGGTTTTGTTCATCTTTTCTCTCTCGCCTCCTCTTTTTTTTCCCCCTTAATCTGAGCAGGAGTTTTCCAGAATTTCTCCAAAGAAACAATTTTTGGTTTATTGATTTGTTCTATTAGATTAGTTTTATTTAATCTTATCCTTATTCTTTCCTTCCTTCTATTTTAAGGTGGTAATTGTTTTCTAACTTCATGTCATAAATGGCTAGCTCTTTGATATCCAGCTTTCCTCATTTACAGAATTACAAATTTCCCTTTAAGTATGGTTTTAACTGTATCCCACAGATTTCAATATGTACTAATTATTCTGTCCAAACTATTTTCTAATTCCTGTTAAATTTCTGCCTTGACCCATGGGTGATTTAGAAGTGTATGGCACCATTTTATAAATCTATCTTTATAATTGATTTCTAGCTTAATTCCATGGCAGACTCAAAACAGACTCTGTTTCATTGGAATCTTTTGAAATTGTTCAGCTATGTGTCAGGTTTCAGAATATAGTAAATTTTTGTAAATGCGCTGAGTGGTTTTGAAAATTATTGTACATTCCGCTACTGTGGAGTCCACTACTCCATGTATGTCTACTAGCTGTTTGCTAACTAGGCTGTTAAATCTTCTGCGTCCTTTTTGATTTCTGTCTCTCTTACCAATAACTGAAAATGTTGTATTAAAATTTCCTATTATGAATATGAATACCTATTTCTTCTAGCACTTCTTCTTTATTTAAGGCTATATTATTAGGGGCATATAATTTAGCTTTATTATATACTTATGGTGAGTAAAATCCTTTATTCCATTAATTATGTCCTTTATTTTAAATGCTTTAATACTTTTTTAAATGAAAAATGCTTTATCTGATATTAAAATAGAAAAAATAACTATTCTACATTAGCTTTCTTCTGGTTAGTCTTTGAACCTCAACCTTTTTGTAATCTCATGTTTTGGGTGTATCTTTTATAAAGCTTATATATTTTTAATCTAGTCTGAAATTTCTTTTATCTTAATTTGATCGCATAGTCTATTTACATGTATATAATTTCTGTTGTATTTGATTTAAAACTGTAATTTTACTCTATGTCCTCTATTTGCTCCACTTGCTTTATCCTCCTCTTTTCCGATTTTCTTAACTTGATTCAATTGACTTGGTATTTGTTATTACATTTTTGCTTATCAGTTTCAAGGTTACAAGCCTTTTTACTATTCTTTTTAATGGTTACCTGTAAGTTTAAAACATGCTTTCTTGACTTACTAGCACGCAATATTCATCAGCACTCTTGCCTTCCTCTTGGACAAAGCAACAACTAGAATACTTCAATGCCATCTACCAGCCTCCAGACTTAGGTCTAGAAGACATTTGATACAGCTGGTATTCATTCAGATTTACTCATAAAGTCCCTCTCTCTTGCTCTTCCTTTCTCCCTGCTTCTCCTACCCTCCATCTGGGAACATTTTTATTCTGCCTAAAAAATATCCTTTGGAATTTTCTTATGATTAGGTATAGCGGTGATAAATTCTCTACGTTTTGTTCATCCGAAAATCTTCATTTCACTTACATTCTCTAAGGATGAAAATAGAATTTGAAGTTGGCAGTTATCTTCTTTCGCTACTTTATTACAGTTTTTCATTTTCCTCTGGCTCCCTTTATTTCTTGTATAAAGTCAGCCCACAGTCTAATTTGCGTAATGTAAGGTAATATGTCTTCATCTTCCCCACCCCTGGCTGCTTTTAAGATTTTTCTCTTTGTCATTTGTTTTCAGCAGTTTAACTGCGACGAGCATAGGTAAGGAGTTCCTTTTATTTACCTTATTTATAGTTTGTAGGACTTCCTAATCTGTGCCTTGATATTCTCACCGGTGTTATAAATTTCTTAGTCATTACATCTTCAATTATTCCTTCTATGACATTCTTTCTGGAACCACAGTTACTAGTATCTTAGAACTTTTCACTGTATTCTCTATGTATTTTGTTTTCTTCATATTTTTCATACTTTTGTCTTTCTGTGCTTCATTTTTGTTTATCCTTCAGTAGCCATGTGCTCTAATTTTCCTTTTTTAGTTGTTTGAGCTAGTATATAAAAATACAATTCACTTTTTGTGTACTGAGCTTTTATTCAATGACCTTAATACATTTATTTATTAATTATAATAATTTACCTAAAGATTCTTTTGGTTTTTCTTCAAGAATGCAAACATACGGTGTGTAATTGGTGATTACGTCTCCCTTTCCAATGTTTTATTTCTTTTTCTTGATTTAACTGCCTTGACAAGAGCCTTCAGTGAATTGGTGATGGTAAGTGGAGGCATCCTTTCTTTTTCCCCTGATCTTAGGGGAGAATTTGTAATATTTTCTCATGAAGAATTGTATTTTCTTATGCTTAGTTTGTAGGTATTCTATTTTTAAAATTCCCATCTTTTGCCAGTTTGTTAGGAGTTTATTATGAACATGATTGAATTCTATCAAAATATTTTGACTAATGTCTATTGAAACAATCATTTTTTCCTTTATTCTGAGGTAACTGATATTCAAATATCTAAATAAATGTCCATTCCTGGGAAACAAACAACTTGGTCATATTGTGTATATATTTTCTGCATATTGATGGATTAGATTTACTAATATTTTATTTTGGATGTTTGCATCTTTTTTCCTAAGAGTAACTGGCCTATCATTCTCCCTTCTTGTAATATCCTTCCCAGGATTTTTGTTTGATTCCTTCAGACATTCGAAGGTACAACATTCTAGAATCATCTTGGCCCAATTTCAGGAATAGTGATGATTCCAAACTGACTGCACTTCCTGGGGGCACCAGGCTGATCCCTTTTCGTCCCTATTTCTAGGTGGTGACCTTCTAGACGTCAACCCAAAACATGGATTTACCCACCACCATCACTCTGGCGAGCCTTCAGCCTTTGTCTTCCTCAGCTTTGGAAGCTTTAAAAAGTATTGCTTAGCTCTCAGCCCGTTAGCCGCCTTTTCTAAAATTTGCAAAGCTCCCCAAGGAAAAGCAGCTCCCAAAACCATGTTCACCTCTCTCGATTTCCATCATTTCCCAGGATTATAGTTTGGCAATTTTTCATTGCCTTGAGTCTCCATCACCTTGAGGAGGATTCATAAAAATATCTTGATCAATTTATCATGATGAGCACTGTGTAATGTACAGAATTGTTGAATCATTATATCGGTCACATGAAACCAATACAGCACTGCATATTAATTATACTTGGATTTTTAAAAATTTTTGTTCAGTAATACTAGTTGAGTTTGCCTTAGCAAAAGTTTGACCCAATTTTTTTGTGCATCATCACTGGAATCAAATGTCCCAGGCTATTTTTAAGTAATTCAGTGACTGCATACAAATAAGGTTCTAAGATTTACTGGTAGTCACCAAAATGGTCACTTCACAAAGAAAGAAGTGCTTTTCTTCTGCATAATGCAAGGGGAAGTAAGATTCAAAGCAAAGTTTTAAAAAATATATAAAATGTCATTGATTATAGGACTGAAAAATAATTTAAGTTCTCTACAAAATAATTTTATTCATGAAGCAGTTTTCTTAATGGAGAAATCAGTTTCTTCACTACTGGAGAAGAGTCAGGAAGTGTATTAATAGCACCTAGAGACAACATTAAAGATTTAGAATTTTTTAAAAAAAGACATTAGACTGACATTGATGTAGGCACAATGTAACTACAATGGGATTGAATGATTAAACTTACTACCATTAATACTATCATTAAAATAATCAACCCCTTAATATGTCCACATTAGCCTGGTGGGCACTGGCTCTCAACCCATTCTTTTGTTAAAAAAAAAAAAAAAAGAAAAAGAAAAAGACTCAGAGTAAGAAGAACATCCCCTACCTCGTTCTCAGCCAGGAAAAAATAGAGAATAAAGCTGGCAAATAACCACCTGCAATGAAATGCCCTTTTGTTTGGATGTATTTATTTCTTAATGTACTTATTTCTGCATCTCCAGACAGGTGTTTCCTTTTAAGAAGATGTTCTCTAAAAAGAGGAGACAGCTACCAGTCTGTGTGCAAATGCAGAGTGTGAAAATAAGCTTCCAAGAAATCGCGTGGGAAGACTCCCTGCCTGGCGTCTACACTGCACGAAATTTGCCTCCATTGCCGCGGAGGAGCAGAGAGACAAGGTTGTCGAAGCATAATGAATACATTCATAGAAAACATCACCAAACCCTTCCCAATCTCAAGAGTCAAAAATGAGGCTTTAAAACAATATTATGAATGACACAGGAAGTAAGGAAGCAAAGCACACAGTATCTTGGAAGAGAGCAAGGCGGTGACTAACGTCCCCCTGTTGCCTCAGGTTGTGACTGATAGGGTCCGTGATCAAAGGAGCGAGACTGATAAAAGCAAAGGTCAAGCAAAGCTTTATTTCAGGCCAAGCATCAAGAATCAAACCGACTGGTCGGGGCCTCCTCTTACAGAGAGGGCAACCCCTCCTGGCCTCACAGACTAACTTTTATAGAGCAAAGGCCACGTGGTTGAGCCTGGCCACACAGAGGTGGCCAATGAGATTGTAACACACAGAGAAAGTTGCATAGTCATGCTAGGTCACACACGGGTGGCCAATTGAATTACAATTCACCCTATAGTAGCTATTTGAACTAGCCTATCACCTTGGTCAGAATCGGCGCCCAAAAGGTGCCCAAAAGGCAGAGCCCACATTCTTTAGGGAGATAGTGATTGGATATCTCCACCTGGCCTGACTCATCCTTGCATTCGGGCTCTGTTATCTCCACCTGACCTGACCCACCGTTGTATTTGGACTCTGTTATCAGGGACTGGTCGACCATATTTTATTGCATAAACAACAAAATGGCTGTTTAATCCGAGATGGAATTGCTCTGGCTAAGTAGGCCCTCACAGTGACAACAACCGTGTTTGTATTTCTGCAGAGCTCTAACACTGGGGGTACAAAGATCTGTTCCACGCAGGGACCAACGCAGACAAATCATATCCTAGGAGGTAGTCGGGGAGCGTAGACTTTAATCCCTTCCTTCGTGTTTTATCATCAATGTCAGTGAACATTTACGGAGTTCTCAGAAAGCGTTTAGCCGTGCATGCAAACGCTTGCGGTAAAAAAAGACGGAGGCGATTCAGTCCTTTCCCCCAGGACATTCCATTGGAAAAGAGGAAGATGTATGTTCTCTTTCTGCAGGCAGACATCACTTTTATTTTTCTTTCCCCAACATGGGGATTCTCAGCATCCACCCTCTAAATGAAGATTAAGTGGATGGGATTTAAATGTGTTTTTGCAGAAATGGGGAAGAAAGCCAGCTCGAGGACTGTGTACAAAGATGTTCCAACTAAACAGAATTGAAGACATTGCTGCAGAACAAGATCCACGTGCAACCTGGGTCCACGAAATCAGAACCCAGGAGGCAGGCCCACTCACATCCATAAGCAGATAGGCGCTTTCCCTCTCTTCCTGAAGGACAAGGCCCTCTCCGTTTGTCTTTCATTTTTAGAGACCCACAAGTTCAGAAAAACATTTCTCTACTGTAAGAAAGGCTACTGGCAAGTCTGATAATAAATGGTAATCAAGCCACAGTGTGGGAAGTGCAGGGAGCAGAGCGACGGGGGCGGATCCAGGGTTCATGGAATCTAAAACGGAAACAATTACGGAGCCCACTTTAAGAAAAACATGCAAAAGTGGGATGTCTGCGTGGCTTAGTCAGTTAAGTCTCTGCCTTCAGCTCCGTCATGATCCCAGGGTCTTGGGATAGAGTCCGCCTTGGACTCCTTGCTCAGCAGGGAGTCTGCTTCTCCCTCTGCCTGCTTCTTCCCCTGCTTGAGTTCCCTCTCTCTCTCTGACAAATAAATAAATAATCTTTAAAAAAAAGAAAAGAAAAAATACAAAATGACGAATCAATATTAAGGAGAGGGTCTTTGAACACCAGCGTCCTGCCTCTTGAGCTTCCTTACCTTTAAAATATAGGTACCTTGGCTGTGTGTCTCAAGAGGGCAGGCTCTCCTCAGTCCCTGGTGATGGTTCCCTGCAGGGGAAAACAGC
This sequence comes from Martes martes, assembly GCF_963455335.1. Classification (NCBI taxonomy): domain Eukaryota; kingdom Metazoa; phylum Chordata; class Mammalia; order Carnivora; family Mustelidae; genus Martes; species Martes martes. The sequence goes on along the minus strand of NC_137900.1, from coordinate 45,532,530 downwards.
CTTCTGATATTTCAAGAATAGCCAGAAATCTGGAAGTTTATGGGAAATTTCCCCCATTTTTAAGTATTAACAAAAAAAAAATTTTAATTAAAGAATTTTTTAAAAAAACCCTCTGTCAGACTCAGCCTTTTGTCGTCACACTGGCAAGACTGGAGCTGGAGTGAGGCAGTAACTGAGACACAAGGAAGATCGTTGCCCCAATTATTCAGCTGCACCCTTGGACGTATGCCTGGGGTGGGGGGGCACTGACTTAACTGGAGTCGTGGCTCTCACAGAAGTCACGCACTTGGAAGGATTCAGGATGACGAGCTTGGGAAGAGGGTACACACATAAAGAAAATGTGAGAACAGAGCAGCAGAAGGGGGTAACAGATTGAATGTAGGAGGAGAAAGAAAAACTACTTCCAGACCCCTTCCTTTGGAAACAGCTAGGAGTGTGGCCCCTCACGCAGGGGTTTGATCGTTGGGAAGGCTTTAAGGCAGCTTTTCTGATGGTGTGGTACACAGACTGTCTGATTCTGGAATCCCTGCAAGGATGCCGCAGGTATCTGGGCCCAATCCCAGAGTCTCGCGTGTAAGTTCCTGTGAGCAGAGCCCAGGAATGCTCACTTGAACCAGCACCAGGTGATTCATGGGCAACGAGAAATTTGAGAAACACCAGAGAGGTCCCTTAAAAAAACAAAAACAAAAAACTGGACAAGAGCTGCCGATGGGAATGGATGCACAGAGAATTTTCCAGAATTCTAGTTATCTAGTTATCTGAATTGGGACTTTTTCCTGGCCTGCACACTTGGAACGCTAAACCTAAATGGTTCTCCAAGCTGCCACACTGAATGACCACTGACAAATTAAGAATACCATGGAAGCCGAACAAGCCAAATCCCTAAAGGTTTGACCCTCTGACTTCCTCCTCGATGTCCCTCCTGACACATTGCAGCCTCAGCTGTATTTTGTTGATGCTTAGCAGATGAAGTGTTTCGAAAAAAACCCAAGGTCTGCTTTGTTTACCAAGGACAATGTTAATACCTGGGCTTCGTATGAACACATTCTTCATTAGAATAAAGAAAAGTTTGCTGGTGTTTCTGTGCTGCAGTAAGGGTGCATGTCCGTGTGGGAAAACCACAGGAAAGCCCCCTTTTCCAAAATATCTCAGTTGCCCTGCCACATGCACCGGAACCTCCCCCACTGTGGTCTGGACTTCCCTAATTAACATGAATAGTTTGACATCATCTGTTTATAGACTTCTTTTACCCATCAGAATTTTATCTATTTACTTGACACAGAGAGTGAGAAAGAGCGTAAGCTGGGGTCAGTGGCAGAGGGAGAAGGAGAAGCCGACACTTTGCTGAGCAGGGAGCCTGATGTGGGGCTCAATCCCAGGACCCTGAGATCATTACCCGAGCGGAAGGCAGACGCTTAACTGACTGAGCCACCTAGGTGCCCCTATCCATCAGAATTTTAACTCTTTAAGAGTAGAGATTTTATTTAATAATAAGTAACTATCAACCAACTAGGAAAGAAGAGTAAGACAAGAAGGGTAAGACAGCGTTAAGGCCTTGGGAGAAGGGAAGATAATGTGAGATACCAGATTTTAACCTGACAAAGGCCGATACTGGGGGTGGGACTGTGTGGCTCATCAGGGCTCTCTAAATAATCCACGCCTGAGACAAGATAAGGCCCATGTACAAAGGTAATTTGCATAGCTGTCCAGCACTGGCAGATTAAATCTCAAATGCCTTTTCCTCACTCCTAACACAGCTCATTGTGTTTCCTCATCCCCTGTGTTATCTTTTCTCTGGACTCCACTATTAGCCCATTCTATCTATTCTTAGCTTTGCTTCCTGAACCTTGTTTTCTTCTTTCCCTCCTCCCCTGGATAATTATGGGAGGAACTTCCAAGTCACACCTTCTACTTCAACTTGTTCCCAATGGCCATCACCGCTATAACCTACAAGTCATGAATGGGGCCCAGGTACTGACGGAAAGGAAGTGTTGAAAGAGAAGGGGAGATGGGAAGCCTGTCTCATGAGAGTAAGGTCCATATGATCACTTCAATGAATGCAGAGAAAACAGAGTTTAATATTCTATGCTAAGAAATTATTCACAAACTATGACTAGGAAGCAACTTGTTAATCTGAAAAAAATATATCTATAGAACTTAAGGAACAAATATCATTCTTGATGGGGATATCTTGAAATTATCTCTCTTGAGATCAAGAATGCAACAAGAATTACTGCTACCACTATATTTATTCAACATTTTATTAGAGGTGCTACTGGCCAGTGGTAAGGTCCACTTATAGCCCATCAGTTCTACCCTGCAGTGTATAATTAACAGAGACACATACATAAAGGGACACCTGGGTGGCTCAGTCAGCTAAGTGTCTGCCTTCAGCTCAGGTTATGATCCCAGTGTCCTGGGATTGAGTCCCGCATTGAGCTCCCTGCCCAACAGGGAGCCTGCTTCTCCCTCTGCCTGTTGCTCCCCCTGTTGTGCTCTCTCTCTGACAAATAAATAAACATCTTTTTAAGAAAACCCACAAACATATGTACAGTAAAAACCCAGACAAGGACATTTAGACCAACAGCATTGACAATAGCCCAAACTGGAAAACAACCCAATTTATCCAGAATAGGATGAATATTCATACCTCAGTTTCACAAATATTTGTATCTCACAAACATAATGTTGAGACTAAGAAGCCAAACACACACACAAAAACACACACTATATTATTCTCATTGAAAATTTAGATATTCTCATATCAAAATCCAAAGTAGGCAATCATCTTTTGACAGATCAGAACAGCTGTGGCCTTAGGGAGGGACATAAGGAGGATTTTCAAGTGTTGAAAATATACTGTTTCTCAGCCTCAGGGATGATTAATTGGATGTGATCACTTTCAAAAATGTCACCAAGCTGTACACAGATGCATTTTGTACTTCTGTGTGTTCATTTGTTTAAGCCAGTATGGGTTGCCGTGATGAAAATGTCACAGATTAGGCGACATCAAAACAAACACCTTTTCCTCATAGTTCTGGAGTCTAGGAGTCTGAGAACAAGGTTCTGGCAAATTCCCTGTCTGGCAAGAACCCTCTTCCTGGTTCAGGGAGGGCTGTCTTCTCACTATATCTCAACACGGCAGAAGGAGCTAGAGAGTGCCCTGGAGTCCCTTTTATAAGGGCACTAATCCCATTCATGAGGGCCCCACCTTCATGACTTAATCATCCCCAAAGGCCCCACCTCCTAACACCATTACATTGAGAATTGGCACTCCACATACGAATTTGGGGATGGGGGGAGACAGACATTCAACCCACAGATCATTACACTTTAAAGGAAAAATACCACTTTTTACAATGTGACCTCAGTTGACTACCTGGAAGTAATTGATGGCTTTAGCAAACGCAGTGGGTGGAGATAAGGGAGGTAGAAGTCAGTCTGAAATAGGTTTCTCACTGAGTGAGTGACTGCTTAAAAAATGCAGGCAACTCTTGGAAATGGATGAGAATAGGAAAGTAAGGCAGAAATACAGAGAGCCAGGGAGGGCTTGGTGCTCTGAGTATTTGGTCTTGTTAATGTGGGAGATTGAATTAGAAGACATTTGTTTGTCCTCCATTCCTCCCAGATGCATCGCACACTCAAGTTGGAGAAAAAGTAGACTGGGTAGATGGGGACTGATGAGCGAGGAGAGGAACAAAGAGAATTGTGGGAACAGCAGGGTCGCAGAGAAGGGAGGACTACTGGGGATACATCTGGAGCAAACTCCAAGCGTTCCAGGGAAGGAAAGTCTGCTGAGAACAACTTCTTTTGAGGGTTTTAGTTTCAATATCCTATTAAGTTTCCTTATCTTTTCTTCCACAATAGAAATTTTGTTCCAATGTATTTAAAGACAAACAAAGTCAAAGACCTGGGGCATTAAAAAAAAAAAAAAAAAAAAAAAAAAAAAGGACATTTCCCTGGGGTTCAAAGTGATTGGAAAGGGAAGGAGGTGGAGAAGTCTCCTATTTCTTGCCTCACTTGGGGTGAATTGGGGTGAAGGGTCCACGGACGGACTCTTCTGTTGCATGAGGGCCAAGGCCATCCCTGGTTAGGGCTCACCATCACATCCCCAGCACAGGGCCTGGAGAATAGAAGGTACTCCATAAAGATTTAGAGAAAGAATGATGAAAAGCCTGACAGTTGCTCAGTGGATAGGCAAGTCATGTGACTCTAGTCTGAAGACTCTATCAGGGCTGAACCTCCAGTCCAGGTGTTAGAGCCTCTCACCTGGGTGGGGAATGACCTTCCTTATCTGACTGGAGTGTCTCCCCATGTGTCTTTGCTTACCCTAAGCCCTGCCTGGACAGGTGGTTCTTAGCTATTATTACAGACAACTGGGGTGACACTGGCCATCACAACCCCCAACTCACGTTCCTATCTTCCAGCGAATGCTTTTCTCTGAGTATCTTAGCTAAATGAGAAGGGTGAACTTCTGCTCTCTATTATAGATACCGTGTGTTCAATGACAGCAACCCTACTCGTAAAGGATTTTCACAACACTCCTGAACCAGAGTGCAGTTATTGTCAAACATTTTGTATATTCATGACCAAAATAATAATAAATATCCACGGAGCATTTCCTACGTGCTAAGCATGATGATTACCCTCCTAACAATTCCATCAGGCGGTATTATTACCTGCATTTTACAGAGGAGGAGACTGAGGCATAGAAGGTGACAGCAACTTGCCTGAGGCCAAGCAGAGAGTGAGCAGCAAGACCAGCCTGCTGCCCGGTGGCTTCATTCTGGGCTCTCAAGAGGGGGAGCCCCCCGCCAAGTTGAGACCTGGCCCCCAAAGCCCTCTCTCCCACAACGGACCCCATCCTGCCAGTGCTGTCGCTGTTGTGGTATTTGGAGCCCAGACTGTCAGCTAGCCCTAGACCGTGAGCATTGGAGCTCTCCTGAGAACCTTGGAGAACCTGCCTGGGGGTGACCAGGTGAGTCCTGCTCTCAGTGTATCCTCCCATCGTTAGTTCACTGAGTTCACCCAGGAATGAGAGCTCCCATAGGCAGGAGGCCGCTCACCCTCACTGCAAATGGATCGGCATCAGCTCCTCATCTCCAAATTCTGTTTTGATTTTTTTTTTTCTCATCTTCATGTTTGAACCCATTTCCTCTGCTATTGATGCTAAGAGTTGACTTTTTATCTTTTGCCAGTCAAAATTTCCAACCGCTACAACTTTAAAAAGAGGACATGGAAGACTTCTAAATAAAAGGAGATTAATTCCAAAAGAAACATTAGCCCCACCCCCTCCCCCAAAGAAGTTGATGACTTATCAGACTTTTACGAGGTCCCTGAGCACACCCCCTTTTTGGTCCCATCAGAGGCTGGCATTCCACAGGAGACCACTATAGAGATCCCCTGTCCCTGAGATACCAGCCTGTTTCTTTATTCAGGTCACTGTTATAAGCTGAATTATGTCCCCCCAAATTCACAAGTTGAAACCCTAACCCCCAGTACCTCTGTGACTATATTTGGAGACAGGACCTTTATAGGGATAATTAAGTTAAGATGAGGCCTTGGGGTGGGCCCTAATACAACCTGATTGGTGTCCTGATAAGAGGACCTTTGGGACACAGAGAAAGAGACACCAGGGGTGCGCACTCGTAGAGAGACAAGCATGTGAAGGGGCAGTAAGAGGGCAGCCGTCTGCCAGCCAAGGACACAGGCCTCCCAGGAAACCAACCCTCCTGACACCTTGACCTCGGACTTCCAGCTTCCAGGCTAGAAGAAAATAAACTTCCGTTGTTTTAGCCACCCAGCTGTGGCACTGGGTTATGGTCCTAGCAAACCAGTATTCCCTTAAATGGTCCCTTCAAATAAGGAGGGCTACAATCCAAAATGGCTCCTGGTCCCCTGTATAATTGTAGGTCTAATTGTGTGATGCAACGGCACCTTAGCCACAGTGTGGCCCAGCAGGGCATAGGGCTTCAAGCAGCATCAGGGGAAGCTTGAGCCTGGCTGAGGATGGCAACACTGCCTGGCCTCCCAAAGCTTGGGAGGGAACCAGGAATCAAGATGACTAGTGAAAAGTGGGTATAGACCCATTTTTCTTAACCCTGGCTCTAGAGTTCTAAAGACTACCTATGATTGCCTCTACCTACCCCAATACTTACCCTCTGGGGGTGAGTCCTAGGCATTTGTACAGTTCTAATCTTCCAGATGATTCTAATATGCAGCCAGGTCTGAGAAACACAGGGTTAGGAGATACATCTTATTTTGTTTTTTATCGTTTGCTGAGATACCTGGAATCTCTCTGATATTCCAAGATACTTGGAATCTCTCTGATATTAAAATCCAGGGCATTTCACTGGTTACAAAGGCCCATTTACTAGGCGATAGGACTTGCAGAACATACCATTCTTGACACTCGCAGATGGCCAAAGCTCTGTGTGTATGTGTGTGTGCATGTGTGTGTGCGTGTGTGCGTGTGTGTGGCTGTATGTGCGCACACATGCACAAACATTGATAATTACCCTGTGGTGATCCTTTCTTGTTTATGAAGCACTTTCACCAACAGGGTCTTACCCAGTCACCAGAGACTCTTATTAGAGAAGGCTCACTGCTGATGCTGTCCCCATTTTACCAATGAGAGAAGGAAGCTTCCTTGAATATTAATGGAGAGTCCTGTACGGATGTGTGGGTGGGGTCCTGCATGAGAGCTCTGGGCAAAAGCACAGTGCGGTTGAGATAAGCTCGTGCAGGGCTCTCAAGCCCTGGCCCAGGATTTTACCCACCCTGAGGAATGCTGAATTCTTCTTGTTCACACAAAGCTATTGTGTGTGCTAGTAGCAGCCCCCAAAGTTGAAGGGTCAGATGCCAGAGCCTATAATTCCTACCCCCACAACCCATACTATAAATATCTACCACTGATCCCCACGGGGTACTCAGCTCAAAAGGCTGGGAACTAGTGCACTCCCTGGCTAGCGGGGTGCCCTTGCTGCCCCCCCTCCACAGAGGTAAGAGGACCAGAGCAGCCAGAGGCTGTGCAGTTCATGGTGAGGGGGGCACTGGTCTGAGATGGGCATACTCTGGGCATGCTCCTGGGGCCTATACTGACCAAGAGACTGAACAACATGTTTTGCTTCTCTGGGTTTCCATTTCCCTAGATGCTGTACCCCTACTCCTAACAATCGGTATATTTGTTTAGACAATCTGTATGTTTAGAAAGCTAAACCTATCTATTGAATCCCAGTTCTTCATAAGAAGAAAGAGAGGGGTGCCTGGGTGGCTCAGTGGGTTAAAGCCTCTGCCTTCGGCTCAGATCATGATCCCAGGGTTCTGGGATCGAGCCCCACATCGGGCTCTCTGCTCAGCAGGGAGCCTGCTTCCCCCCCTCTCTCTGCCTGCCTCTCTGCCTACTTGTGATCTCTCTTTCTCTGTTAAATAAATACATAAAATCTTAAAAAAAAAAAAAAAAAGAGGAAGAAGAAACAGGGAGGGGGTATCTGGGTGGCTCAGTCATTAAGCATCTGCCTTCAGCTCAGGTCATGATCACTGGGTCCTGGGAATGAGCCCCAAATCTGGCTCCCTGCTCCACAGGGAGTCTGCTTTTCCTTCTCCCTCTGCACCCCCCCCTTCCCCGCTTATGCTCTCTCTCATTCTAGGAAGGAAAGGAAAGAAGGAAGGAAAGAGGGGCACCTGGATGGCTCTGCCTGCATTAAGCATCTGCCTTTAGCTTGAGTCATGATCACTGGGTCCTGGGATCGAATCCCATGTTGGGCTCCCTGCTCCACAGGAAGTCTGCTTCTCCCACTCCCTCTGCCACTCACCGCCCCCCCCCCAACTCGTGCTCTCTCTCTCTCTCTCAGTCTTGCTCTCTTTCTCTTTCAAATAAATAAAATCTTTAAAAAAAAAAAAAAGAAAGATGAAACAGAGAGGGAAGGGTTGCTGATACTACTTTAAGAAGATGTTCAGATCCATTAGAGAAACACAGTCTCCTCTTTGCTAAAATAAGAAATTCATCTAATTTCAGTTTGCCTGGAGGTGAGATCTATAGAGTGTGAATAAAGGGTAAGCTCAGACTGACAGTGACAGTGATATCTCTTTCCTTCTTTTCTTTCCTTTTTTTAAATTATGAAAGTAAGCCCGCATCACTAAATGCAGAGTCTGGCATTTATAGTTTATATATTCAGAGTTACAGAACATACGCTTTAAAATCTTAAAGTCATGAAAACGGATTTTTCTTCTCCCACCTTAACCACTATGGGGTAACCACTACGCTGGGTATTGGTTCCAGGGCGAGAATGATTGGGAAGGACTGAGGCTCCCTGTCCCTGCCTCTCCTAACAAGGAACTCAAGTGGGCAGGGGACAGAAAAAGACACTGGCTCAAGATCACATTGTGGTGACAGTGCTTTTCAATACAAGGATATGTAACTAGGCATCTCACCCCTCACCGTGGACAAGCTAGATAGCACAATGTAATCCTTTCTTCTGGAAGATTTCCTGACAGTGACTCAGACACAAGTTATAAGTCCACAGATGCACAGGACTTAAAAATACAAAATAGTGTGTTCTTTTGACACACCTAAATCCAAGCCTCTTTGCACTCTCACTTTGGATGCCATCTCTGTTAGGATGCTAATAATGCCAACAAGTTAAAAAGGACTCTACAATGGTCCATCTGCTTTGCCAAACAGTCTTGTAGTTTATCAAAGGGTTCAAAATTGACTTGTCATATGACACAGCACTTTTGCTCTTAGGTATCTACTCAAGATAAATGAAAACATTTGTCCACATCTAACTTGTACATGAATGTTCAATGTAGCATTATTCATAATGACCAAAAAAATAGATACAATCCAAATATCCTCCCACTGATGAATGGATAAGTAAAATGTGAAGTCATTAATAAAAAGGAATGAATTGCTAATACTTGCTACAACATGGATGAACCTTGAAAACATGCCAAGTAAAAGAATACTGTCACAAAAGATCACATGTTGTAGGATTTCGTTTATATGAAATGTTCAGAATAGACAAATCTACAGAGATGGAAAGTAGATTAATGTTTTTCTAGGGTTGGTAGTTGGTGAGATAGGAGGAGCAAAATGGGGGTGAGAAGGTGAGGGACTGCTAATGGGTAAGGGTTTTATTAAAGGGGGAGTAGTTAAAATAATCTAAAATTGATTGTGGTGATAGTTACATAACTGTGAATATACTAACAGCCACCAAACTATCCATTTTAAATGATGGAATTGAGGGGCACCTGGGTGCTCAGTCGGTTGAGCAGCTAATTCTTGGTTTTGGCTCAGGTTATCATCTCAGGGTTGTGAGATCAAGCCTTGCATCAGGCTCTGCATTCAGCGGGGAGTCTACCTGAGATTCTCTCACTCCCACTGCTTCTCTCCTGGCTCGTGTGAGCTCTCTATCAAATAAATAAATAAATCTAATAAATAAGTGGTGGAATTAAATGGTATGTAAATTGTATCTTAAGATGTTATTTTAGAAGGGACTAGACAGAAGCAAACTGATAACAAAAGTGAAAAAGAATTCCAATCCAATCTAAGTGCATAATTTTTTGGTGCTTTATTTAAAAATGAGCTATCATTGTCTAACCCACCAGCTCTTTAGTTCAGGAAACAGAAACCCTCCATGCTGCTGGCAGTTGGTTGTAAAACATCAAAGCCAGGTGGGTGGGGCATCTATGATGGGATGGAACTATCTGAGAACATCTAGCCAATCTCTGCCTCAGAGCCACATCCTGACTAAATCCTCCCAGGAACAGAAATAAGGTTGCCGACCTGGTCATCCATACTTCCTGAAAGAAGATCAAACCTGTCCTTGAGGTACAGCTCTTTGTAGAACGGTGTGGTGCCTGAAGCATACCTCATGCCCAAGCCTCCCAGAAGGAGCATACAAAGACCTTTCAAAGGGTAAGACATTGAGAATGAAGAGAAGTAAAGAGACAAATTGCAGGCTGAATGGTTGGAGGAGAGGGATGTCCACAAGAAGAGGAAGTGTCCCCAGTTCTGTGAGGAAGAAGAGAGCTACCATGACTTGGGAGTGATTTGGGACACCCAGGCAGTGATCGATCTCTGGCTGTCATTTAGATATGCCAGGACAAAGGCAGACCCAAGGCCAGAGCTCGGTTGTTGCAAGACAATCTTTCATGCCCTTTTTTTTCATCTAGTCATCCCCCCATTTAGCCGCTCATTGAATGAACATTTACTGAATCCCTACTAAGCGCAGTATCAGGCTGATCTGGGAGACAAAAAGATCCCTCTGAGACCTTATAGCCTCAGGGTCTAAGACATGTCCCAACAGTCTTTGGAGCCAGAGGACCCTTCTGCCGCCAGGAACAGCAACAGCTTCCTATTTCATGTAAGACCTTGGAGATAATCAGAGAGCTTACCGGCGCACTCTACGATCTCAACCAATAGGCAAGAAAATTATCACCTGCCTGGACAGATAACAAAATAATGGCTCTGAGGGCCTCACGGGCTTATTCCAGATCTCTGCATGGGTGGCAAAGCTAGCCTAGATTCCAGGTCTTTTGACTTCTTACTGATGCTCTTTCTGTGCCCACTTGAAAACCAGCCACCCAAAAAGCACCCACCGCCCTAGAGCCTTGTGCTACATGCAGGAGCTTGTTGGGAAACTCAGGCAAGTGGTGGCAGCAATGACCAGTTTGTCCTCTGGGGCACCTGGATGGAGCTATCTTGGCAGGAGCAAGGGCAACCAGGAAGCTTGGCGCATTTGACAACTCAGCTGTTCCAACCCAGCCCGCACCCCCAGATAAGCTCAGAGCTCTGCTCAGTTATTGAACTCCCATGACTCAGACACAGTGCACAGGAACCTACCACCAAATAACACAACACCATTGTGTAGACACAGTTCACTGGCTTATCTGACTCCTCACCATCCTCCCCGCCCCCCAAGCCCGGTTCTGGCCAATGTGATGTAAGTGGAAGTCAACGATGGGGTTCCTAGCTAAGCTTTCGGATTTGGGGTGCGAGTGTTGCCTACATCCATCTTCCCCTTTTTCCCTTGCATCTCACAACCATGAGGAAAAGGTCAGGACAATCACATCATAAGGTCAGCAAGCAGGCGCCTTTCCACATAAAGCGACAAAATAAACACTTTCGGTTATAAACTACCGAGGACAAATTCCATTCCTTGATTTCTTGATTGACAGAAGGTGTAGAGTTTGCAATTAGACACGTTCAAATACTGACTAGTTGGAAAGTCTGTTAACTGATCTCCCTCACCCTCCTCCATTTCTTCATCGGTAAAATGGAAATAATAAACTAGCCTCTTAGAGTTTCTGGAAGGTTAAAATCTGGTAATTATGAAGGTGCCTAGCATTGCCTGGTATATAGTATTAGCTCTTTTCCCTTAAGAATTCTGAATTTGTGGGGGCACCTGGATGGCTCAGTTGGTTAAATGTCTGCTTTCACTAGGGTCAGGATCCCAGAGTCTCAGGATGGAGGTAAGCTCAGCAGGGAGTCTACTTCTCCCTCTGACCTCCCTCCTTTCCCTCTTGTTCTCTCTCACTCTCTCTCTCAAATAAATAACATCTTAAAAACAAAAGAATCTTGAATTTGTTATTAATGCAATTTAATAATTGCATTACTGCTTCTTTTTCTCTTAGGTACACTAACCTGCCAAGAAACTTGTCAGAGATTTTGTAAAAAGACATTAATGTTTAAAATATATTTTAGTTTGTAAATTCTTCTATATCTTAAAAAATTCATAAAATCACTTTCCTATGATGATATATAGTACAAGTATTTCTGATAGATGTACCTTTCATCCATAATGAATATTTACTAAAGCAAGATAACATCCAATAATATTGAAGCAGCCAGTAAGCACTTCTAGAATACTTTTTCTTGGTTTAGATCACATGCTAAGTATCCCAAATGCTAAAAAGATAACAAAAAGATGTGATTTTTCTCAGATGTTTGATTTCTAGTAGAGGCATATGAAAGGTTTTGGGGATTTTTTTTCTTTTTAAGTTTCTCTAACCAGGGGGTAGAATTAAAACAATTAAAGGCAAAAATCCCATTACAAATTTTTTAAAAAGTTAAATAATTCATTGTAAAACAGTATTTTTTACTCTGATAATTTATGATATATGCATTTAAATAATTTGTTACTAAAATTTAAAATGAGAGTTGTTTTTTTTTTTCCATTCATAGCAGGGAACTGCATTTTTCATTCCGAGTGTGTGATAGCATAATGGTTAATAGTAGAGCTTCTGGTACCAGGCCACCTGTGTTCAAATCCCAGCTCTGATACTTAGTAGTTAATATGTCCTGACTGTGTCATTTAACATTTCTATACCCCGGGTCCCTATCTATAAAGTAATCATGATCTTTTACCCTATAGGAGCCTTATAAAGATTAAATACGTTTGAACAGTGCCAGATACTCCCCACGCGCTGAAAGCACTATAAACAGTTAACAAACCAATAGTTGTTTTCCATGAGAAAATTCCAGTTTATATACTTATTTCCAAGCAGGATCTTAGATAGTGAGGATTTCTTTTTCTTCTGCACTCTGCACAAAGATTCCAGGTAGCTTTCCAAAGGCTTGAGACCTTGGTATTCCCCTATTTCTGGCTGATTTTTAGCGATCTTCCTTGCCTCGTGTGCCTAGAGTTAGAAGAGCTGAGCCAGGGGCAGATGGCCAGGGCATTGGAGAAACCCGGAAAAAGCCCCAGGTCTTCTCAGGGACAGCAAAACCGGAGGGGAGATGCCACCGTCCGTCCTCCAGCCAGCGCTGCAAGGGGCTCAGCTGGACCATGCACCTTGGCCAGGCGCCTAGGAAGAAGGCAGGCTCTGGGTCTGTGGTCCTTAAACCACAGGCAGCTCCAGATCACCTCAAAGATCCTCCCCAGGGTACCTTTGCACCCTCTGTCTCAAGGAGACCACAGCCCTCAGGCAGTTGCAGAGCAAAGCTCCTCCCCCGTGCCACGCCCCCCAAGCACTCTTTAGCTCCGCCCCTCAAGGCTGGCCGAGAAGCCACCCTAACCGTGCTCAGGCACAGACTGTCTCACTCCTCTCAAACAGGAATGTTCTTATTTAGGAACACGGAGATAAGTAGTTAAAGACAGTTTTTAGTGATTCTACCATGAAAATGAGACAAGCCAATTAAGAAAAAAAGTCTGTCCTAATTTGGAGCCTAAGAGGTAAAAAGGCAACGTAATTTGGAAAGTCCCATCAATTGTCAAAGTGAAAACTGAATTCTCAAACTGAATCAGATCCTCTGATTGACTTAAGGTCCAAATGAACAACGCTTTGGATCACATATATCTATATATCTCTTGAACAACAGAAAGTATTGGAGAAGTTCCTTCTGAGAGTGGAGACTTAGAAAACCAACATTTAATTAACTTGATTTAATTAGTACGGTTCAAGAAAACAAGTCGCACATGCTGTGTATTACTGCCCCCCAGTGTCCACTGCCGTTATTGGTACATACATTTTCTTGGGAAAGAACAGCACTCCCGGTGACTTCCTTACTCGTAGTATAATTTTGACGAAGAGGTTTGCTTTGCTCAATGTCCAATGAATTCTCACTGTCTTCCTGAGTTGATAATTTAGTATTCAGAATTGTGAGCCTACAAATCAAGGAAGAGAAAAAACAAAAACAGAACAAAACACGCCTGGGTAATTCAAGGGGTTGCTGTAAATATTACACCTTGTTAAAAGACTCCAAAATTGACAATATTTCAGAAAGAAAAAGTATCCGTAATTCCTAGTTGAAACTCCTCAGGCAGCTTTCTGTAACAAAGGACTAATTGTCTTCCTCCTTTGGTTCCATGACTCTAGGCTAGTACCATTTTCTGCCTTGAAGATAGACAGAGACAGGTACTCTCCAGCCCATCAATTGGTCCCCACTTAGTACCTCTTTTGAGAAGTCTGGTGAGAGCAGAAAGTGAATTGTATTCACTACCAGCACCTACTTCAAATAAAAATAACAGATGATCTCAGTGAAATCTGGGTACTTCCTTAAATTCCCATGACTCTGACATCAAATCTTTGTTACCAGTTGCTGCCCAGATGTCCACATTAGGTTTAGAATTATCTCCCTTGTCTGCACCTGTTCCTTCAGCTATGCAGAGTCAGCAAATACACTCAACAGGCCAACGTCCTTCTTTACTCCTTGAAAGCCCACAAGGTGGTAGACTGAATACAAAATTAATTTGTGTGCATGAATGAGTGGGCATTGGCATTTATCATATGTATAAATAACTATATTTGTTCTAAATTAACTTTAATATTTCCAATCAGACCAATTATTGGGGTTTCCCCCCTCATCCTAGCCCCAGAATCATCAAAGGGTCTGAGGCATCTTATGCAGAACAGAACATTCAGAAAAGGCTTCCTCATATTTGATCCACATTTGTGGTCACAGATATAGGTGAGGAAACTGAGTTCTAGTCATGAGATAATTTGCTTAATATTTCACAAGTCATTAGAAGAGTCAATGCTAAAACCTGAGTCTTCTAACCACTTGTGGGAGTCTTCTGATCACAGATTTTTTTTTAAAACAGTACATTTTTTTTTCATCTTGTTGGAGTTGTTACAATTCGTAGTGTTTTTGCGACACTACTCACCTCACCCCCTTCCTCCTTCCCTCAAAATAATGATAAAACCTGTCATTTATTCAGCTGTGCTAGGTGCTTTCCATTCATGATCTGATTTGAATTTCCCATCAACCCTGTGAGTGATTCTCATTTTACAGAGGAGATTCAGAGAGGTTAAATAACACACGCATGGTCACATAGACAGTGAACTTGAGTTTGGCTGGCTAACCAATGTACTTAACTACCACGCTATGTCACCTTAGGAGAAGGGAGCAAACAGTATTTTTTTTTTTTAGATTTTTATTTTATTTATTTGACAGAGAGAGAGATAGAATCACAAGTAGGCAGAGCAGCAGGCAGAGAGAGAGGGAGAAGCAGGCTCCCCGCTGAGCAGAGAGCCAGATGTGGGGCTCGATCCCAGGACCCTGAGATCATGACCTGAGCCGAAGGCAGAGGCTTAACCCACTGAGCCACGCAGGTGCCCCCAAACAGTATATTTTTTTAAAGACCAAATTGAATCAAAACGTTGTTTTACTTCTTTGGGGAGAATTTTAGATACTATATTATGAAACCACTGGTTGGGATTCCTACATTAGTCTCCACTCTTTTGTCGCATACTAGGACAGTGAATAAATTCATTCCAAAAATTCAGTGTACAATCACCATAGACAGGATAGTAACTTAGACCTAATATTCTAAGGCTTTTTGCAATTAAGGTCTTACTGATAATAATTAAGCCTTCTCATAGGGGCAGTGCAGAATGTGAATCCCTGATCCCATCCTACTACAGTATTTGCCTAAATGTATCTCATTTTCCATTTATCTCCATTTTAAGAGGCTTCTAGATTCTCACAACTGGCTTTGGTATCTTGAGAAAAAACTAGAGTAAAATTTCAGGGCCTTGAGGAAATAATGAAAAAAATAAAGACAGAATTTTTTTAAGAGTCAATATGAGGTGAGAAAAAGATCATTTGTAACTTTAACTTCAAAGAGAACTTCTCAGCAGCCCAGAATTTAGAAATGGAAATATCTTTTATTCAAGCCTGCCCTCTTGAGGTCAACTTGAGAAACAGTCTTTGGGGAGAATCTATACCATATAAAATGAAAATGACTGTTTGGAATGATTAAAAAAAAAAAACGAATTAATAAGTAAAAAATCATGGATTACTCTAAGAAAACATAAATTCAAAGCTTGTCTCTGTCAACACGTTAAGAGTCATCATTGACTGAATCATGCTTTGGCCAATGCCCTCCAGCCAAAGACCACCAGAAATCTAAATGTTGCTGAACAAATTGGATGATTACGGGTTGCTGTGAGGGAGAACATACATGATGGGAGAAATGCTGGGGAGGTTCAGCTGAATCTCAGGAGAGTTCCAAATTTGTTAATGCCCTTCAACCAAGGACTATCTATAATGGAATGTGTTGGATTATTACTCATTGCAGCAACACATAACATGAGGAACCAGGGGGCAACTTAGGAATAAATGTCAGAAAGAACTTACAGGGTTTGGGGAAAGTTTAAGGAAGTGGCTTTAGATTCAGTACTGTCAGGAAATGGGGGTAATTCTATGGCTGAGTATCTGAATAAGCCTTATCTAGAAAGAGGGAAGGTTAGAGTTAGGCTTAATCTATAATTGTTAAGAAAGAAGCAATCATTCATATTAGCCAGGACAGGGAGATAGTTTGGTCATTTTATGGTTTAGACAGAGTTCATGTTTTTCTGTGTTCTCAAACATAACTGGAGAGCGGTTTTGTTGTTTTTGCCTTGATGATTGTAGAGCGGTCTGATTTTGACATTCTGAGAGCCTGTTCATGTTTAATAGAAAAATGCTACGTCCAGCTCATAGGCACAATAAGACCTAGAAGACAGTATTGAGCTAGCTCCCAGATATCAGGGCTGTTTTTCTCTCTCTTTGAAATGTCTATGATCCAAACCTTGAAAAGAGCCTGAAGTACACAGCCAAGGATGTTTTGATAGAGAACTGAATCAGAATCAATAAGAAAAAAAATCCAGGGTTTTAAAATTTATAACTAATAGCTATGCTCTTAAGAGCCTTCATAGGAGCTGCAAATGAAGTTTAATCAGATTAAATGTGATCGGTTATGGAATATTGTGATGGTTAATTTTATGTCAACTTAATTGAGCTACAGGGTACCCACATGTTTGGCCAAATATTATTCCAGGTGTGTCTGTGAGGGGCTTCCTGGATCAACATTTGGATCAGTAGGTTGAGGAAAGCAGATTGTCCTCCTTGATGTGGGTGAGCCTTGTGCCAGTAATGGAGGATCTGAACAGAACACACACACACACACACACACACACACTCTCTCTCTCTCTCTCTCACTCTTTCTCTATAGTTCTGATTCTCTGGAGAGTGCTGACTAATACAAAATATCAAGGTATGATCAACTGGTATCAGTCATATACAGAAAGTCCATTTACAAACAACAACAACTTTAACCTTTTTCATTTTGGGAAACATTTCATACACTTGACATAAGAAAGAGTAAAGAGATCTTTTCAAGAGGCAAACTGTTCTTCCTGATCTTTGGCCAAGAAGTTTCTGTGTACCTGCAAGGGCATCAACCCTGTAATGGAGGGACACAGTAAGTTGCTGAGTGCTCCTTAATGCAAGCTTTAGTTGAGGGCTCTGCCATAGGCCCAAGCTTCCTTATGGGATCCCTCTTAAGAAATAAAAACACACCAGCTATTAAGATATAAGTGTAAAAGCTCTGGAAGTCTCAAGGATACTAAGCAAATGTCCCAAGAAGGAAGGAAGGAAGGAAGGACGGACGGACAGTATGAAGACTTCGGAAGATGGGACTAGGATTTTTTGGGACTTGGAGAAACGGTCCGGAACCAAAAGAGGATTTTGTCAAGGGTGTCAAGTGAAAGGAAAATCTAGGGAGACAAGAGCCAGTCAGATATGTGTCTGGGAATCAAGTCTCAGAATAAGATTAATTTTTTTAAAAGATTTTATTTATTTATTTGACAGAGAGATCACAGGTAGGCAGAGAGGCAGGCAGAAAGAAGGGGGAAGCAGGCTCCCTAGAGAGCTCAATGTGGAACTCAATCCCAGGACCCTGAGATCATGATCTGAGCTGAAGGCAGAGGTTTAACCCACTGAGCCACCCAGGTGCCCCAAGATTAACTTTTTAAAATGTCTTCATATTTGTGTATTCTCGTGTGTATCGTACAAAAGGCTATGACCTCATGACCCCTGTGCCCCAGGAGAAAGGCAGACCATTTTCAGTGTGTGCCCCCCAAGACTGCCCTTCCCAGTCAGCCTGAACCTTCAGGGTTTACCAGTGTTGCATCCTAGATTCAAAAACCAAATGCAAGAAAACCCCAGGATTTCTTCCCCCATAGGAGCCCAGCCCCCCAAGTAATTCCAAGACGGCAGGACGTATGATAGGATTTCATATCTGGCTTGAAGAATCAAGGCCAGGATGGCATGCCAGTAAAAGTGTGCAAGTCCAGAGCTTGGATATCCAGTGCCCTCACATACTGAATGTGAGATCAGGGGCAAGTTAGTATAAGAGCCTCATTTTCCTTATAGGGCTGTTTTAGGGATGAAACCAGTAAGTACAGCATTCAGTCCATAGCTCAACAAATGGCAGCCATCCCTACTGCTGTTACCTAAATTTCACGTATGAAGGCCAACTTTCATTTAAATGGCATCTACCTCATAGGTGGAACATAAGGAACAGCACGGAGGACCATAGGGGAAGGGAGGGAAAGCTAAAGAGGGGGAAATCAGAGAGGGGGACAAACCATGAGAAACTCTGGACTCTGGGAAACAAACTGTGGGTTTCAGAGGGGAGGAGGGTGGGGGGGATGGGATAACACGGGCGATGGGTATTGAGGAGGGCACATGTTGTGATGAGCATTGGATATTACACGTAATCATGAGTCATTGAACACTAAGTCAAAAACTAATGCTGTACTATACAGAGGCTAACTGAACATAATAAAAATAAATAAATGTTTAAAAAAATGGCATCTACCATGTGGCAGGCACCGTACAACTCATTTTCACATGTTATGTCCTTGAATCCTTACAAAGTCCCTGGGAGACAGTTCTTGTTCTTCTATGCCATAGGAGACTGGAACTGAAACCCTATTACAGCAAAGTAGAGTAGAAACTGTGCTGAGGGGTGGGTGCTGTCGGCCTCTCACTGTAAGATAAATCCTCTTTGAGCGGACAGGTCACAATTCAACGTCGCGATAACGATGAAGGTTCTATGGACAGAGTTCTAGTCAGCTTTCTCCATACTGACAGGCATTTTAAAGAGGAAAATAAAATCTTGGGAAAGCTATAGGTACAGTGAATCTACATTTGCAATTTTTAACACTTGGAAGAAACTGTCAGTATCATTTTTTCAGAACTTGTGTAAGCAGGCCCAAATCTGAAATACATTTTGTCCCAGAAGTTCTGGCTCTACTGTCAAAGATAACTGTGGTTACAGTGCTGCTTGAAAGGAACTGACTTTCTTCTGCTTTCTCTCACCTGCAAAGTTGTGAGCTGCCACCTGGTGATAGTAGAGTTCCACATCATCTGAGAGGAAAGGGGGCTCCTAAATGGGAAATAAGCCACATACGGATGCTGTTTAGGTTTTGTTCGAGGAGGAGGTTTCTCTATAAGAAAATGGCTAAAATCTAGGTTATTAAGTTAAACAAGTATTATCCACCCAGACGTATTCAAGAGTGAACTGGGGCATGAGGGAAGGAATTATGCAAGTGAACAAGCCTTCTGCTTGTCCTCATTCCTAGAATGAGCTAAACCGAATTTCTGTTCTGCTCAATTACAGAACCCAGTCACAGGGCTGTTCTCCTGGTTCACTTACAGCTTAGATCATTCTAGCAGCGTCTTGGCCGTCTCCTCTCCACCACAGCTTCCCTACTGTTCTTCATGTCCCATTTCTCCTCCCTCTCCCCACTGCTCTAAACCACAAGGAGCCTCTTTTCTGTCTTCTGGGACCCTCAGACCAAAATACTGGCAGAATCTTTAATCAAAGCTTGCAATTTTTCTTTCTGCTTGTTTTAAACTTCATTTTGACAACTGTCTTGGGCCTCTCTCGCTATATCATTTGTAGATAAATAGTTTGAAGGCTCATGTATTCATTTTCTAAACTTGGATGGCAAGCCAAGTTTTCAGTTCTAGGGAAAATAACAGTCCATGGACTTTCTCATGCTTCAGACGCAAATTATGCTTTAGAACCAGAAGAAGAGGGCAGCTTTAATTAACTTATTACACAATAGATGGCTCAAAACAAACAACTGCCATTGTCTGGCCTCAATCACCAAGGCCTTAAGGCCAGGGGGCTGCCCTGACCATGAAAATCAGGGCTTTTCTTTGTTGCAAACACACTTGTAAAATCTAATGGAAATAATTTCAGGAGAAATTATAAACAAATCAGCTGCTATTTTGTTCTTCACAAAAGAAAAAT
The DNA here is from genome assembly GCF_963455335.1 of Martes martes. Classification (NCBI taxonomy): domain Eukaryota; kingdom Metazoa; phylum Chordata; class Mammalia; order Carnivora; family Mustelidae; genus Martes; species Martes martes. Next base: position 45,512,497 of record NC_137900.1, on the reverse strand, counting down.
GTACTAAACTCAGCTCTTGATTTTATCCTACCTCTAGCTGGCACCCCAATTATCCTGGGATCCTGGGATCGAATCCCACATAGGGCTCCCCGCTCAGCGGGAAGTCTGCTTCTTCCTCTCATTCTCCCTGTGTGCTCCCTGTGTGCTCCCCTTCTCTCAAATAAGTAATAAAATCTTTTAAGAAAAGTAAGCAAGCCTTATTTTCAATAAAGAGTTCTTTTTTTTCATTGTGCACTTGACTGTGCTGGGTGCTCTGGACATCTCAACAGGACCAAGTCTCCTTTCCACAGTTGGCCACCGTGTTTCCCAGAATGCCCTGTTTAGTTCAGGGTTAGATTTCTGCCCCAGGAGCGACTCGCATGGGATTTAGAAAGCTAAGCCATCCTTCTCAGGACACGGTGGCTGGGGGTGATGGCTTCTTGGGCTTTGTGCTGACAATAGCTCCCTGCCCTGCCCCAGATCCTCAGGCTGAAGTCCTTAGTGGACTATTTCTCTGATCTTTCCTTACAGTATCCAGAGCCTCCCTCCCTCAGCTGCCCCACATGTACGGAAGCCCTATTTCTTATAGTAAATCCCTTTACTCCTGCAATACTGGTAGTGGCTGTTTTCTGGATTGAACCCATTTTCATTACTAAAAGTTGTGTCAGTGGTCAGACCAAAAAAAGAAGAAGAAGGAGGAGGAGGAGGAGGAGGAGGAGGAGAAGGAGGAGGAGGAGGAGGAGAAACTTCACAATGTCCTGCAAAAAGTTTGTGCAGTGAAAGGAAACAAACAATACTCATTAATGGAGCAGATGGAAAAGACTTATCTACTTTTACAAATGGCTGAATTCATACAAGAAACAGAAGCATTTGAATGCAAGTAAAGATCCTGTATTAGGTAGATTTATTGATAAAAATCCTAAATTTTTATTTTAGAAAACACGTCTCTTTAATTCTTCCCTATCCTCTCAGAGAGGGCTGACTGCCCTGCCCGATTCCCTGGGATTCTTTAGCATATTTCCCAGCATGCCTCTTGCCTCATCCCCACTACACTGTAGCCTTATGTCCTGTTTTTTAATATCTGAAATAGGAACTCTACTGACACTTAATGCATTCCATTGACATTGGCTAGCTGACTTCTTGTAATTGTCTGACCTTCTCATCTTCTCTGCATGTTAAAATTACTTAAGGAATGGATGTGCTAAAAGTTCAGTGTCCTAAGATTGTTGGAGGAAAAGGTCACATGAATCCAATAAACACATAATTTTATTTTTCACTGGTGATGAAATCCATTATCCATTACCATATGCCTGGCAAGAAAAAAGTGGAGAAAAGCATTGAGCCTTCGGAGAATGCTGGCAGGTCACCCTTTCTCCCAAACATATACCTCCATGTTGGTCTATGTTTAAATTAAATTTCTAACTTAAGAGTTCTAGAGTAATGAACTTTTGTTTTATGTGCATTTTTAAAATTTAATATGTAATAAGACAAGAAGGTAAATATTAAGCAGTAAACTTTGAAAAGTTGTATTATAATTATGTTTTAAAGCTTTATGGGAGTTTTTCCTTGTGAGGACTAGGTTAAACTTAAATTACAATGAGAAGAGTTAATTTTATGTTCTGACTTTTTTCCCCAACCAATACTGTATTAGTCAGGATGGGGTAGGTTTTGCCATAGTAACAAACACCCTGCCCCACCCCCCCCCAATCTCAGTGGCTTTTCATAGCAGAAGTTTCTTTCTCACTAACAAATGTGGTACACTGTGAGCTTTGAGAGAAGCCCTGCCCGTTGTTCTCACTCAGGCATCCTGGTTACTGGAGACCAAGCACCATGTGTTTCCAGAATTAGAGGAGCAGAAGGAAGAGAGCTGGAGACTCATGCACTCACTCTTAGAAGTGGACACATGGCACTTCCTTTCACACTCTAGTGTTTAAATCAAATCGTGTTTTCTCACTTAGTTTCAGAGTGGATGGAGAACTATAATCCTATCAGAGACCAGAGGAACAGCTGGAACATGTATACATAAGTCTTCCTCAACTTCTTTTTTAGATCATTGGGGGAAATATTCTCCCTAAGGGATGAAAACTGGTTCTCTGGGGGAAATCTGCAGTTATAATTAGGGACTTCAACACCCCTCTCTCAGCAACCAATAATACTACTGGGAAAAAAAAATCAGCAAGGATACAGGAGCTCTACACAGCACAATCAACCAATAGGTTCCAGTTGACATTTATAGAGTATTCTGCTAAACAACAACGTAATACACATTTTTGTCTCAACTACACATCGAACATTGGTGAAAACAGTCCCTATCTTTAGCCATAAAACAAATCTCAATAAATTTAAAAGAACGGAAATAGTTCAGACTGTGTTCTGTGGTCATAATGGAATCAAGCTAGCAATCCATAACAGAAAGACAATGGGAAAATGTCTAAACCCATGAAAATTATACCACACACTTCTAAATAATCCTTGGGTCAAATGGAAAGTCCCAAAAGAAATTTAAAAATATGTAGAACTGAATAAAAAGAAAATACAACATATAATGTCAATAAAACAGTACTAGGAGGAAGATTAATAGCACTAAATGTCTATCTCAAGAGACTAAAAAAGGAACAAAATAAACTCAAAACAAAAAGAAGGAAGGGAGAAATAGCAGAAGGCAATGAAATTGAATGTAAGAGAATAAGAGAACAAAACAAAAAACTGACTCTTTAAAAATTTCAATAAAATTGATATACCTCCAGTAAGATGGCAAAAATCAAAGGAAGACAAACCACCAATATAAAAAATGAAGTAGGCAGGGGTACCTTCAGCTCAGGTCATGATCCTGGAATCCTGGGATTGAGTCCCACATTGAGCTTCCAGCTCCTCGGGGAGTCTGTTCTCCCTCTGACCTTCTCCCCTCTCATGCTCTCTCTCACTGTCCCTCTCTCAAATAAATAAATAAAATCTTTAATAAAAAAAAATGAAGTAGGGAATAGCACTACAGATCCTGCAGCCATTAAAAAGGTAATAAAGGAATAATCTAAGTAATTTTATATTCACAAATCAACAACTTAGAAGAAATAAAGTAACTCCTCAAGACCCAGAAACTCTCAAAATTCAATGAAGATGATATATATAATCTGAATAGCATTCTAGCCATTGAAGAAATTGACTTCATAATTTCAAAGCTCCCAGAAAATAAATCCCCAGACCCAGATGGTTTCACTGGAGAACACTATCAAATATTTAAAGAATTAGCATCAATTTTACAAAAATTTCTTCCAGAAAAGAGAAGGGGGGACACTTCTGAATTCTATGAGGCCACTATTACTCCAACACCAAGAGCAGATAAAAATGGTACAAAATGAGAAAATTACAATAACTAGTATCTCTCATGAACATAGACACAATAATCTTCAACAAAATATTAGCAAGCTAAATCCAATAATGTGTAAAAGGAATTATATATTATGACCATAGTGGGATTTATTTCAGGTATGTAAGCCAGTTTAAGTATTTGAAAATTAATCAGTATAACTCATCATATGAGCAAATTAAAAAGAAAAATTATATGGTCATGTCAGATGATGCCACTTCCCCTATGTAGCATTTAACAGATCCAATACTTACTCATATAAAAATTTTCTCCAAGATAGGAAAGACAAGGAAATGCCCCAACTTGATAAAGAAAGCCTATCCAAAACCTACAGCTATCATCATATTTAATGGTGAAACATGTAATGTTTTCCCCCTAAGATGAGGAACAAAGCAGGAATGTCCATTCACTCAAACAACTCTTGTTCAATATAGTATTGGAAATTCTAGCCAGTGCAATAAGGTAAGAAAAGGAAATAAAAAACATACCTGTTAGAAAAGAGGAAATAAAACCATCTCTATTCACAAATGACATGATTGTACATGTAGACTATTTGAAGGCACCTACCAAAACAAAAACAAAAACGAAAAGGAAAAAAGCAAACAAAAAACAAAAAGAAACACTCCAAGAACTAATAAGTGAATTCAGCAAGGTTACAGGACACAAGATCAACATACCAAAACCAATCATGTTCCCATGTACTAATTATAAACACATGGAAACCAAAATTTAAAATACAATACCATTTCAGTTTCTCCACAGAAAACAAAACACCTAGGTATACATTTAACAAAACATGTGTAGGATATGATTATTATGAAATTCTGACAAAAGAAGAAATCAAAGAAGATCTAAATAAGTGAAGAGACATACCTTGTAATGGATCACAAAACTTAACACACTAAAGATATCATTTCTTTCCAAATTGTTCTAGAGCCTGCATGTAATTCCTATGAAAATCTCAACAAAGTTATTCTGAAATTATACAGAAAGTCCCACAAACATAAAAATAGCCAAAGCAATCTTGATTAAGAAGAATAAAATGGAAGATACCATTCTACATGATATTAAACTTAATATCATGTAGCTAGAGTTATCAAATATATATTGATAACTCTCTATATATTACAATATATATAATATATAGACAACTCTATATATGTTATAATATATATTATATATTAATATAATGTATCTAGAGTTATTAAAATGGTATAGTATTGGCAGAGGGATAGACACATAGATCAATGGAACAGAATAGAGAATTCAGAAGTAGACCCATGCAAATATGCTCAACAAATTTTTTAAAAAAGATTTTATTTATTTCAGAGAGAGAGAGAGTGCACAAGATGGGGAGACAGGCAGGGGGAGAAGGAAAAGCAGACTCCTGGCTGAGCAGGGAGTTTAAAGTGGGGCTCAATCCCAGGACCCTGAGATCAGGGCCTGAGCTGAAGGCAGATGCTTAACTGACTGAGTCACCCAGGTGCTGCTATGCTCAACTAGTTTTTGACAAAAATGCAGAAACAACTAAAAAATGATAGCCTTTTTAGCAAATGGTATGGAGCAATTGAACATCCCCAGGCAAAAAATAAAGTGAAACTTGACTCAAACTTCATACTGTACATAAAAATTAACTGCAAAATGTACACCCAGGTGGCTCAGTCTGTTAGGCATCCAACTCTTGATGTCAGCTTAAGTCATGACCTCAGGGTGGTGAAATCAAGCCCTGTGTAGAGGATCTACTCTGGGTGTGGAGCCTGCTTGGGATTCTCTCCCTCCCTCCCCTTTGCTCCTCTCTCCCCCCTCTCTCTCTCTCTAAAAAATATTAAGAATAAATTTTTAAAAAATATTACCTGCAAGAGTCACAGACTTAAAGATACAACATAAAACTATTTTTTTTAAAATAGGGAAAAATTGGGGGGACCTAGAGCTATTTAAAGAGTTGTTAGAATTGCCATCCAAAGCATGAAGCATAAAAAATTGATAAATTGGACTACTTCAAATTTAAAAGATTTTGCTCTGAGAAATTACTTATACATTGCTGATGAGGGTGTGAAATAATACAGCCTGTCTGGAAAACAGTTTGTTAACTTCTTTTCTAAGATTGATTTATTTGAGCAAGAGAGAGCAAGCAAGGGAATGGGTGGGAGGGGCAGAGGGAGAGGGAGAGAGAGACAAGCAGACTCCGGACTGAGCACAGAGCCCAAGGCGGGGCTCCATCTCAGAAGCCTGAGATCATGATCTGAACCACAATCAAGAGTCTGGCTTTTAACTGACTGAGCCACACAGGCACCCCAGTTTGTCAATCTCTTAAAAACTTATATACCTAATTCCCATACCAACCAGAGATTAGTGTCTTGGTCATTTATTCTAGAGGAATGGAAATTTATGTTTACACAAGAACCTGTACGTGAATGTACCAAGTAGCTTTATTTGTAATAGTCCCAAACTGGAATTGGTACAGCTATCTTCTTTTTTTAAAAAATTTAATTTAATTTTTTTTCAGTGTTCTAAAATTTATTGTTTGTGCACCACACCCAGTGCTCTGCGCAATATGTGCCCTCCTTAATACCCACCACCAGGGTCACCCAACCCCCACCCCACCTCCCCTCCAAAACCCTCAGTTTGTTTTTCAGAGTCCACAGTCTCTTACGGTTACTCTCCCTCTCTGATTTCCCCCAACCCCAACTCACTTCTCCTCCCCATCTCCCAATGTCCTCCATCTTACTCCTTATGCTCCACAAATAAGTGAAACCATATGATAATCGACTCTCTCTGCTTGACTTATTTCACTCAGCATAATCTCTTCCAGTCCCAACCATGTTGATACAAAAGTTGGGTATTCATCCTTTCTGATGGAGGCATAATACTCCATTGTATATATGGACCATATCTTCTTCATCCATTAGTCTGTTGAAGGGCATCTTGGCTCTTTCCACAGTTTGGTGACTGTGGCCATTGCTGCTATGAACATTGGGGTAGAGATGGCCCTTCTTTTCACTGCATCTGTATCTTTGGGGTAAATACCCAGTAGTGCATTTGCAGGGTCATACGGTAGCCCTATTTTTAATTTCTTAAGGAATCTCCACACTGTTTTCCAAAGTGGCTGCACCAACTTGCATTCTCATCAACAGTGTAAGAGGGTTCCCCTTTCTCCACATCCTCTCCAAAACTTGTTTATTGTCTTGATGATTTTTTTTTTTTTTAAAGATTTTATTTATTTATTGGACAGAGATCACAAGTAGGCAGAGAGGCAGGCAGAGACAGAGGAGGAAGCAGGCTCCCTGCTGAGCAGAGAGCCCGATGCGGGGCTCGATCCCAGGACCCTGGGATCACGACCTGAGCTGAAGGCAGAGGCTTTAACCCACTGAGCCACCCAGGTGCCCCTATTGTCTTGATGATTTTGGCCATTCTAACTGATGTAAGGTCATATCTCAATGTGGTTTTGATTTGATTTCCCTGATGGCTAATGATGAACATTTTTTCATGTGTCTGCTAGCCATTTGTATGTCTTCTTTGGAGAAGTGTCTGTTCATGCCTTCTGCCCATTTTTTTGACATGATTATCTGTTTTGTTTGTGTTGAGTTTGAGGAGTTCTTTATAGATCTTGGATATCAGCCCTTTGTCTGTAGTGTCACTTGTGAATATCTTCTCCCATTCTGTGGGTTGCTTCTATGTTTTGTTGACTGTTTTCTTTGCTGTGCAGAAACTTTGGATCTTGATGAAGTCCCAAAAGTTCATTTTCGCTTTGTTTCCTTTGCCTTTTGTAACATGTCTTGAAAGAAGTTGCTGTGGCCGATGTTGAGGAGGTTACTGCCTGTATTCTCCACTAGGATTTTGATAGATTCCTGCCCACGTTGAGGTCTTTTACCCATTTCAAGTTTATCTTTGTGTATGGGGTAAGAGAATTGTCAAGTTTAATTCTTCTATACATAGCTGTCCAATTTTCCCAGCACCATTTACTGAAGAGACTGTCTTTTTTCCACTGTATACTTTTTCCTGCTTTGTTGAAGATTATTTGACCATAGAGTTGAGGGTCCATATCTGGGCTCTCTACTCTGTTCTATGTGTCTATGTGTCTGTTTTTGTGCCAGTACCATGCTGTCTTAGTGATCACAGCTTTGCAGTAAAGCTTAAAATCAGGCAACATGATGCCTCCAGTTTTTTCTTTTTCAACACTTCCTTAGCAATTTGGGGTCTCTTCTGGTTCAATACAAATTTTAGGATTGTTTGTTCCAGCTCTTTGAAAAATACTGGTGGAATTTTGATTGGAATGGTATTAAAAGTATAGATTGCTCTAGGCAGTATAGACATTTTAACAATGTTTATTCTTCTGATCCATGAGCATGGAATGGTCTTCCATCTTTTTGTGTCTTCTTCAATTTCTTTCATGAGTGTTCTGTAGTTCTTTGAGTATGGATCCTTTACCTCTTTGGTTAGATTTATTCCCAGGTATCTTATGGTTCTTCGTGCTGTAGTAAATGGAATCGATTCTCCAATTTCCCTTTCTAATTTTCATTGTTAGTGTATAAGAAAGCAACTGATTTCTGTACATTGACTTTGTATCCTGCCACATTACTGAATTGCTGTATGAGTTCTAGTAGTTTGGGGGTGGAGTCTTTTGGGTTTTCCATATAAAGTATCATGTCATCTGCAAAGAGGGAGTTTGACTTCTTCATTGCCAATCTGAATACCTTTTATTTCTTTTTGTTGTCTGATTGCTGTTGCTAGCACTTCTAGTACTATGTTGAACAAGAGTGGTGAGAGTGGGCATCCTTGTCATTCCAGATCTCAAAGGGAAGGCTGTCAGCTTTTCCCCATTGAAGATGATATTCACTGTGGGTTTTCATATATAAATTTTATAAAGTTGAGGAACATTCCCTCTATCCCTATACTTTGAAGCGTTTTATTCAGGAATGGATGCTCTATCTTGCAAATGCTTTTTCTGCATCAACTGACAGGACCATGTGGTTCTTCTCTCTTCTCTTACTGATTTGTTCTATCACATTGATTGATTTGCAAATATTTAACCACCCTTGCATCCCAGTAATAAATCCCACCTGGTCATGATGGATAATCTTTTTAATGTACTGTCGCATCCTATTAGCTGGGATCTTGTCAAAGATCTTGGCGTCCATATTCATCAGGGATATTGGTCTGAAATTCTCCTTTTTAGTGGGGTCTTTGCCTGATTGGAGATCAGGGTAATGCTGGCTTCATAAAAAGAGTCTGGAAGTTTTCCTTCTGTTTCTATCTTTTGTAGGTCCAGCTGTCTTTAATAGCTAAATAGTTTTAACAGACTTCTGTACTTTCAGGCTGTGGAATATTACTCAGCAATAAAGAGCAACAAATTATTGAAACATAGACATTGAATAAATATACAGGGCATTATTCTGAGTGAAGAAAGTTATAAATTCCAATTCCAAAAGTTACATACTGTAACAATTCCCTTGATATAGCACTTTGAAATGACAGCATTTTAAAAACAGAAGGCACGGGGCACCTGGGTGGCTCAGTGGGTTAAAGCCTCTGCCTTCAGCTCAGGTCATGATCCCAGAGTTCTGGGATCGAGCCCCGCATCGGGCTCCCTGCTCGGCGGGAAGCCTGCTTTCCCCTCTCTCTCTCTGCCTGCCTCTCTGCCTACTTGTGATATCTGTCTGTCAAAGAAATAAATTAATTAATTTAAAAAAAAGATTAAAAAAAAAAAAGAAAGAAACAGAAGGCAGTTAACAGCTACCACGGGGGACCAGGGAAATAGTATGCTTACAAAAAGGCAACACCAGTGGTGCAGGGCTGGCTTGGCCAGTAAAGATGTGACTTTTGATCTTGGGGGTCATGAGTTCAAGCTCCATGTTGGGGGTAGAGGTTACTTAACTTTTAAAAAAGAGGCACCTGAGTTGGTTAAGCGTATGCATTGGGCTCAAGTCATGATCCCATGGTCCTGGGATCGAGCAGGGAGTCTGCTTCACCCTCTCTCTCTCCCTCTGCTCCTTCTCCCACTCGTGCTCACTCTTAAATAGATAAATAAATAAATAAAATCTTAATTTTTTAAAAAAGGCAACATGAGAGATAATTGCCTAGGAACTACTCACTGTCTTGAGCGTGGTGGTGGATACATGAACTTATGCATGTGATGAAATTGTATGGAACTGAACACACATATACACATAAATGAATACAAGTAAAACTGGCTGGGGAGATCTGACTTAAATCAGTGAATTGTATCAATATCAATTTCCCTGTTTTGATGTTACATATTATGCTTTTACAAATGTTGCTACTTAGGGGAAACTGGGTAAAATGTACATAGAGTTCTTCTCTGTTTTGTTTCTTACAACTGCATTGGAATCTATAATTATCTCAATAAACATTTCAATTAAAATTTTATTTGGAAGAGAAACTGCACAATAATAGGCTTCCAAAAATACAATGCACACAAACAAATGAACACTAAAGGAGATAATATCATACCAGATATCAAGAAGTAATATAAAACCATAATAATTAAACAGAGAGCTATTAGTACAGGAAGTCAATTGCACATTATAAAGAATCCATAAACAGAACTCTGTATACTTGAGAAATTAGTATATTAGGAAGGGAATTCTTCATATTATTGGGGAAAAGGAAACGCTAAAGGATGGAAAAACTTACTCTTAATTTGGAAAAACAATAGGTCCCTATATCACATTACACATAAAATAAATTCAAGATAGAGACAGATTAAAATCAACATGTAAAGAACAAAGCTCTTTAACAGGAGCATATAACAGGATTTAACAAGATATATAGGAGGATTTTTAAAATATATAATTTTTTAAGGTAGGGAAGAGATTTTCAAGAAAGGTAAAAACAACAGAAAATGGGAAGACTAATTTTAAGGAATTATTTGCATACAACAGATACATCAAAACATTTGATTTCACTCAACTAAATGGGATAGGACCACAGTTTCAAAAACTCCATGAACAGTTAATTTGCTCTTTTTTGATGCCTACAAAACAGTCAAATTACCCAGATAAACTGATGAATTTGCCTTCAAGGACGTGTGATTCTACTGTGAAATGAGACCCTACCCTAACATATGACTTGCTGAGTCTGACAATACCCAACTTAGAGACAGCTCTGTTCAGTTACATAGCCCCTTGAAGAACCATGTACGTAGCCTGCCTGAAGCTGCTTTTTACAGACAGTGTAGTCTTTCTCCAGAAACCTGGAGGTCTGTGCTGTAATTCTGCTATGGGGGCTTGTCAGGAAATCCTCTCAGCACTCTTATTTATCACAGATACCTCTAGCACTGAGAGATATTCTGGGTCACTGGTCCGAAGGGAGTATTGCTTATACCAGTCTGAATCTGTCACACTCCTCCCTTGCTCCCAGACCTTCTGAGTCACCCCATAAACAGATTAGAAAAATATTCCTAAGTGAGACATAGGCTATCTCCAAAATCTGAAACAGCCTACCTAGTGTGGTGCTTTTGTGTACATGGGACAAATTGCAAGAACTTCTGCATCTTTGAGGGTATGTTCTGGAAATCCTCAAACCATTAGATTATCTAAAATTTTTACTGGTGTAATAGCCCCTCCAGTCTTTGTGGGATTGATTTCCATCCTCTGAAGTGTGTGTGTCTGGCATTCAGAGTACTTGCCCCTTCCTGCTTATCCGGTCCAATGAACCTGATCTCATTAACGTGGCGGACCAGGTGATATTTGGCAGAGTGTCCAGTCAGGATTCCTGTAGACTATTATTCCAGCAATATATTAAGACCAAAATAAAAATATGAGAAACAATGGGAGATATACAACTCTGGGCAAAATCATGAATGCCGTTTTCTGTCTGTTCCAAATAAAGGTGTATTTGCCTACTGCTTTGATCTTCTTTCCCAGTAGGGTTGAGAAGAATTAACTTGTCATATCAAGAGCTGGCTAGGGCTCTGCTGACCAGTCTGGTAAAGACATCAATTCAGTATAGGAACTGTAATTGGAGCTTCCAACTTAGTTAAGTTGTACAGTCCACCACTAACTTTTAGGATTTTTGCAAGGTCCAGACAGTCCACCACTAACTTTTAGGATTTTTGCAAGGTCCAGACTGGTGAGCTGAGTGGAATCATGGATGTTGGCCAACTTGGCAGCCTCCAGGTCTTTAAGATTGGCCTGGTTTCTTCTATTATATCCAAGATGCAATACTGTTTCTGCTTTGCTATCTTGGCTCAGGCAAGAGGCAGTTTCAGAGGCCCTCACTTGGTCATTCCTTGGTCATTACGATGCTTTCATAACATGTCAGGAAAGTAGTCTCATGATTCCGTCAGCTGAAAATTATATCTATTTTGATAATATCCTCAGTGGAATGAGGAAAATGACCACAGAGTAGATGCCTGGGCCCACGGAACCACTGTGGCACAGACTTGGACCAGAACTCCACTTAGTACCTGATCTCTGTGTGATTGATCCACTTTAATCAGGGGTCATGTTAGTGGGGTCCCTGGGACCAGTGTCAGATCCTACATCCAAAAAAAGAGTATTCCCTTTTTCACAGTAGACAATTACTCTGTAACTGTAGATCCTTTTGGGGTAAAGAACTGGGAAAATCCCTGCAGTACACATCAGGTGTTGGCCTGGTTCTTCTGCAACGAAGTCTTCAGCCAACGGACTCTAGGCCTGAGAATAGGTTCAAGTCTGGAAACAGTGTGAGGGATTATAATATTTTTTTATTGCAACAGATGACATCAGTCATCTCCCACCTGCGACCTTTTTAGATTATATAGATCAAAAACTACCTGCTTGACTACCCATTCATCTATTCCACCCTTAGGAACACTGTGGTCTGCCAACCTTCACTACAGGTCCTAGAGGATTAAGGCCTCCACTTCCATTCTGGTTTTGCAGTATGGCAAGTACATCTATCTTGCCTCTCATTGTCTTGGATGCTGTCACTTGGCTTCTGATATTTCGGGATCCTCTCATCTTAATTGTCACTAGGGAGCTCATTTCTATCGTTGCAAGCCCAGCCTACAAGAGACAGTCACCACTGAGCTTCTTAAGGTTCTTAGTGACCCCCTCACTAGAGAATTCTTATTGTTCTAGTAGAGTGTCCTCCAGGCCCTACTGGGCACCATAGTCAGCTGGTGATATAAATAGAGTCTCACATGCCCACTCTGAACCGTCTGACCCATTCCTTAATTACTAGAGTAATTATGGTGCCTCCACCTAATTTAAAATGGGTATTTTCCCCCCTGAGATTCAAGGAATTATTCCATTTATACAGCAGTATATATTCTATATATACAGCAATATATTAAGACCAATCTCAGGTGTCCTTGGCAGAACGTTAAGTGATGAGTTACAGGACAGTGTCCCATATCAATGAACTCTTCTGTATCCAGCCTTATATTCTGTTCAGCACCCTCAAGATTCATTTCCAGGCATGTGTTTGTTTCCCAATTCTTTTTTTTTTTAAGATTTTTTTTTTATTCATTTGAGAGAAATACAGAGACAGAGAAAGAGAGAACAAGCATGGAGAGAGGCAGTGGGAGAGGGAGAAGCAGAACTCCCTACTGAGCTGGGAGCCTGACATGGGGCTTGATTCCAGGATCCCGGGATCATGACTTGAGCTAAAGGCAGACGCTTAACCATCTGAGCCACCCAGGAGCCCCTGTTTTTTCAATTCTTGATGATATTATTTTAGCTAGAAACTAGCTATTCTGTGAAATACCTCTTTACTTCTGAAGCCTGGGCATACATCTGTGGTCAACAGGGCCACAATTTGACTCTTATTAGTATATTCACAAAGCTTATGCTACCATGCCCATTATCCACCTCCAGATTTTCATTCCCCCTTTCGAGTTATTCATTTTCAATTGAATACAGCTTGAATTGTGTCCCATAAGTTGTTATCTTTTTTTAAAGATTTTATTTATTTGACAGAGAGAGGGAGAGACAGTGAGAGAGGGAACACAAGAAGGGGAGTGGGAGAAGGAGAAGCAGGCTTCCTGCTGAGTGGGGAACCCGATGCGGGGCTCGATCCCAGGACTCCAGGATCATGACCTGAGCTGAAGGCAGTCACTTAACCAATTGAGCCACCCAGGTGCCCCATCCCATAGGTTTTTGATGAAAAATATTCTCACTGTAGTTACTTTCCAGGTAATTTGCCACTTCCACTTTCTTTATCTTTGCTTCAGGTACGGTTTAAGAGAGTTTTTAATACTGTCTTTAAATCGAAAGATAAATATAGGTTCATGGGAACATTGAAAGAGCATAAAAAGATATCATTGTAGGGGCTCCTGGGTGGCTCAGTGTGTTAAGCCTCTGCCTTTGGCTCAGGTCATGGTCTCAGGGTCCTGGGATTGAGCCCCGCATCGGGCTCTCTGCTTGGCAGGGAGTCTGTTTCCCTCTCTCTCTCTGTCTGCCTCTCTGCCTACTTGTGATCTCTCTCTCTGTAAAATAAATAAATAAAATCTTAAAAAAAAGAAGAGATCATTATAACAACCAAGTCTTGTCTCTCAGCACAAACCCCTTAGTCCTCTCTCCTGAGATAACTAATCTTACTCAGATTCTGGTATTTCCTTCCAGTAATATGAATATATTGTATAAATATATGTTTTGAAAAGTGTTCCTTAACTGGTGCAGTCACTGTGGAAAAGGTAGGGAGGTTCCTCAAAATTTAGAAATAGAACTACCATACAATCCAGCAGTCCTACTACTGCGTATTTACCCAGAGAATACAAAAACACTAATTCAAAGAGAAACATACACCCCCTAGGTTTATTGCCGCATTATTTACAATAGCCAAGATATGGAAGCAGCCCAAGGGTCCATCAATGGATGAATGGTTAAAGAAGATGTGGTGTACCTATACAATGGAATATTACTCAGCCATAAGAAGTAATGAAATCTTGCCATTTGCAAGACATGGAGGGAGCTAGAGAGTATAATGCCAGACAAAATAAGTCAGAGAAAGACAAATACTATACGATTTCACTCACACATGGAATTTAAGAAACAAAATAAACAAGCGAAGGGGGAAAAGCAGAAGGAGAGACAGAGAGAAAAAGTGAGAGAGAAACCAAGAAACAGACTCTTCACTATAGAGAAGAAACTGATGGTTACCAGAAAGGAGGTGGGTGGAGGGATGGGTGAACTAGGTGATGGGGATTAAGGAGTGTGCTTGTCGTGATGAGCACAAGGAGATGTGTGGAATTGTTGAATCATTATATTGTACACCTGAAACTAATAGAACCCTGTTTGTTAACTAACTGGAATTAAAACTTTAAAAAATTTTTACAAAATCAAAATCAAAAAACATTTCTTATTTTCTAGTTTAATTTCTTAGGAGGCTTCCCCAGGCCATTGGTATGGTTTATGGTAGATTTGAGGAGCCCAAGGCTTGCTCTTTTCTGGTCTTGAAACTAACTTTTCATACTGCCTGCTTCTGGTTGTCAACATTGTTTCTAACCTCAAATCTGAGAAAGGGCCATAGAATAGACTCAACTTGGCTTTCTAAATTTGTAGATTTCTGATACTAGTTTTATTTTGCTGCGGAAGCTTAATTGTGCTGTCCCAGCCTCTTGATTTCAAGTCTAGAGCTGAGAATCAACTACTTCCTTAAATTTATCTGTTCAGCCTCTTTAAGTGACAGCACTCACTCCTAGTAGAGGGGAATCTTTTGTTTAGATCTTATAGTGGTGGTGCCAAGAGGTATTTGCAATTTTGGAACCCATCTGCTCCCTCTGTCTTCCTTCCCCAAATTACCACAAATAAACAATTGTTCTATAAGTAAAATTTACGCTTACCTTGCAAAGATGGCTTCAAGGGAAATGCTCCAGTAGCCTCTGCTCCATCTAGACTGTCAAACTGAAACACCTGCTGTGGTCGGCAGCTCCAGCAGTTCCTAACGATCGCCACGTCCTATTATTCACATTATTGTGCAATCTCCTTCGAGCGTGCACGTGAGAGAGAAAGAGAGAGAGAGAGAGAAAGAGAGAGGTGAAGCAGATTACCACAGTGAATAGATCCATGGGTAAAGCACCGGGGACAGCCGCTAGCCAACAGCTAGCAAGGAGCTAAAGTCCTTGGTCCAATAGTCTGCAAAGCACTGAAGCCTGCCTACTATCTCAGTGAGCTGGAAAGTGGATCTTGAGTCACACCTTGCTCTGACCGCTGCCTCCGGAAGGCGCAGTGCTGGAGAACCCAGCCAAGCTGTGCTCCAACTCCTGACCCACAGAACTGGCCTAAGTAAATGTTGTTGTTCCAAGCCTGTAGGTACTAGGGTGATTTGTTACACAGCATTAGATAATGCAGAGACCTGCATTTTGGAAATTTCTTGTGAAATCCACAGTGATTACTAGAAGTTCTTTCTTCAGGTAATTAGTCTGGAAAATCAGTCTACCCAAACCGAAATCATCCTGTTTCCATCAGCTTGCACTTTATGAAAATATGACTCAGGCAGGTTTTGGGGAGAGAAAAACAAATAATGATAAATGTGATTAGGTGGAGAATAGAACTTAAAAATCAAAATATCACCACTGCACGCCTGTTAGAATGGCTGAAACAAACAAACAAAAAATACTAACAGTACCAAGTTCTGAAGAACTAAAGATCAAGACCAGCTAGATCTCTCAGACTTGGCTGTGGATCTGTACATTGGTGTAAGCGCTCTAGAAAAAATCTTTGCACTTTCTTACCAAGTGAAACACACACTTACCGCATTACCCACTGGTCATACTCATGCATATTTATTCTAGAGAGATGAAAACTTTGCCCATACAAAACCCTATACTTGAATGTTCATAGTAACTTTATATGTAACAGCCCAAACCTAGTGTATTAACCATGGTCTTCGAGAGAAACAAAAACAAATCTTTATTTTAAGGAATTAGCTCACTGAGTTTTGGAGGCTGGCAAGCCTAAAATCTGCAAGGTGGGCAGGAAGAAGCAGAGTCAATGCAACTTAAGTGTGAAGGTTGTCTGCTGGCAGAATTCTCTCTTCTTGGGGGAAAGTCAGTCTTCTGTTCTATTCAGACCTTCAACTGATTGGATGAGTGCCTCTCCCCCATTATGGAAGGCAATCTGCTTTACTCATGGTAAATATTAATATTAATTTCATCCCAAAACACCCTCATGGAAAAATCCAGAATGTTTGACCACAAATCTGGCACCACGGACCAACCAACTTAATACATAAAATTAACTAGCACAAGGCCATGCCTTGTCAACTTCATTCTCTCTCTCTCTCTCTCACACACACACACACCCCAAAGTAAGGAGGAAATACTTAAGAAAACCCTAATTCTTGCTTCTGTGAATAGTCATGTGGTCATAGCTGGTATTTATAATACCTTCTTCCACTTATCCATTCTGTAGTCTCTTTGTCCACATCAAACACTTCAGTTGGTTTTAGTTCTTTGCCTGGTGGGAGGATCTAAACCTTTATTCCTGAAGGGTCTGGGCCATTAGTAGTGCTAGCTGGTTTGGATTTTCCATTGACTTTCTTTCTTTCTTTCTTTCTTTTTTTAAATACTACAAAAGATTATTATTTTTTAAAACTTATTTAAATTCAATTAGTTAACATATAGTGTATCATTAGTTTTTAATGTGGAGTTCAGTTATTCATACATTGCATGTAACAACCAGTGCTCATTGTATCACACCACAGGGCATGGTAATATTGAGAGATGCCCTGTGGCATCTCCCATGGAGTAGTAGTGCAATTTCCCCTTCATAGTCAAAATCAAATATCCCAATCAGTACAGTAACCGTCTTCTTGACTTGTTGATTCAGAGGCATATGGCAACACAGGTGACTGGATGGATCTCAACTTCGAATTCAATGGAATCATTCCTGTGTCTGCTGGTGGAAACATTCTTCCCTTTGATGGTAAGACTTAGGCCAGCAAAGTATAAGTTCATGGGGATAAGAAGCAAAAATTTTGCTCGTGAGTCACTAGGAGTAATAGTGGCACCATTCATTTCTACCCATTGATTCCTGGATCTGGGAATCCTGGTTACAGATAAAGCAACACCATATGCTGAATACAAATTCATAGCACATACAGCCTCCTTGAGAATCTTGCCTCAGCCCCACAAGGTACTGCCACCTAGGTCGCCTTATAACTGAGTCTTCAAAAGCCATTCCACCATTCTAACTAGCAGTTTCATGATGGTGGGGAATGCAGTAGGACCAGTGATTCCCATGACCATGGGCCCATTGACCCACTTCATTTGCTATGAAGAGAGTTCCTTGATTAGAAGCAATACTTTGTGGAATACCATGATGGTGGATAAGACATTCAGAAGTCCACAGATGGTAGTCTGGACAGAAGTACTGCTTGCAGGGAAGGCAAATCCATATCCAGAGCGAGTGCCTATTCCAGTAGGACCAAAGCTTCTATGGTGGAAACAGTCAGATATTGTCAGCCTGCCACCTGGGAGCTGGCTGATCACTCTGGGAAACTGTGCCTATCAGGGACTTAGTGTTGGGTCTCTACTGCTTGAATATTGGACACTCCCTCGTGGCTGTAGCCAGGTCAGCCTTGGTGAGTAGATGTCCATGTTGCTGAGCCCATGCATAACCTCCACCCTGGCCACCACAGCACTCTGTTCACGAGCCTGCTGCAATGACAGAGGTGGCTGGGAAAGAGGCTGATTGAGAACCACAAAACAGTTCATTCTATTCAGTTGATTATTAAAATCCTCCTCTGCTGGGGTCACCCTTTGGTAAGCATTCACATGGGATGCAAAAATCTTCACTTTCCCACTCAGAGAGCTCTATCCACATAGCTCTTCCCCAGACTTCCTTGTCACCTTACTCTAAACATGTTCCTTCCAAGTCCCTGGCTATTCAGCCTATGAATCAGGACATGTATTTGTTGATGGGTACATGAATAAACCGGCTGTGGTACATTCATGTATGGGGATGCTACTCAGCAATAAAAAGAAATAAACTATGGATACACACAACTTAGATAGATCTCAAGGGCATTATGCTGAATGAAAAGAGCCAATCTCAAAAGGCTATATGCTCTGTGCTTCTGTTTATGTAACATTCTCAAAGTGACAAAATCATAGGGATGAAGAATAAATAAGTAGTTGCAAGACTTAGGGTTGGAAAGAGGGTATAAGCACTAATGAGCAACACAAGGAATATTCTATGTCAATGGAATAGCTCTGTAATGTAATTATGGTGATGGTTATATAATCTATATTGTGTGACAATTGTTCATAAAACTATATCCCAAAAAGTGAATGTAAAAATTTGTGAAATCCACATGTGGTCTCCCAGTGAATAACATTGTCCCAACGTCATGTTCTTGACTTTGACCATGTGCTGTCGTTAGGTAAGGTGCTAATCATCCAGAGAATCCGAATGAAGTGTACTCAAGGACCCTCTGTACTTCTTCTGCAACTTCTTGTGAATGTTACACTATTTCCGAACAAAAATTTATAAAAAAATAAAGGAAAAAGAAAAGCTGGAATAAAAATGACTTGAATATGCTTTTCTTTTTCTAATTTGCTCCCATCACTGAATAAAGAATATAAATAAAGAAGAATGGGGAGGATCCCTTTTAAGACAAAGGATGTTGACAGGTGTCTATGACAGAGAGCATGCAATGGAAATTAAACTCCAGAAAAGAATGAGGCCCCAAACCAAAGCAATTTGTCAAGGTAACAGGGAGATTTTTTTTTTTTTTTTGTACACTCAAATTGAATAGTAGTAACTTGAGATAAGATACTGAAGGGAAATGCAAACTTCACTTATATTTTTTTTTCTCTCTTAATTAAATTTCATCCCCAAATATGTTTAGAGTACTTTAAGTTGGTTCAGGTTGTAAAAGATGTATTTCTCCAGTGTTTTGTGTGGGATGGGACACAAGCCAATGAAGTCTCTGGTACTTCTCTACTAACAGCTCTGGGGTCCCTCACCCCAGATTTAGCATTAACAAAGAGTGACATTTTCTTTATTATAAACTATGAGTACAAGGATGCAGGAGGGCAACTTACTCTTAGTGATGATATCCAGAAGAAAGGAAGACTGAATGGCAACAAGTGCTGGAATCAAGATTGTGCTATTATAGACCATGTGTGTTGGTTTAAGAATAAATAAGAAAATTGAAGATTAGACCATGGAGAGGAAATCCTTGTAGTGCCCACCATTCCCTAGCGAATAGGGAAAGCAATCAAATATATGTTTGTATGTTTAAGAATCAAAAGGTAAACAAAGGCTTTTTAAAAATTGAAGTATAATTAATATACCATGTTATGCTAGTTTCAAGGGTACAATATAATGATTCAACAATTCTATACACGACTCAGCACTTATCGCTCTTAATCTCCTTTACCTACTTCACCCATCCCCCAACCCACCTCCCCTCTGGCAACCATCAGTTTGTTCTCTGTGTTCAAGAGCCTGTTTTTTGTTTGTCTCTTTTTTTCTGTATTTGTTCACTGTTTTGTTTCCTTAATTCCACATACGAGTAAAGTCATGCTATTTGTTTCTCTGCCTGACTTATTTCACTTATCATTGTACTCTCTAGGTCTACCCATGTTGTTGCAAATGGCAAGATTTTGTTCTTTTTTTATAGCTGAGTAATATTCTATTATGTGTGTGTGTGTGTTTATGTATACACACATACCATATCTTCTTTTAAAAATGTTTAACAAAACTTTGGCTTAGCGGCAAACAAACAGAAAAACCAAAAACCAAACAAAAAAAAAGCTTTTTAAATTTGATTATGCTATATTAAATCACTGTTATACATTTTGTAGTAATTCCAAGGGCAGTTACATGCACAGGTATATAAGAATTAAACGTAGCAACTCTTGTGGCCACTTACTTCATGGATCCTCTGAACCCAGAAAATAAAGGGCTCTCTCAAAATGTTTCCTGGCACTCACCCCTTCTTTTTGGTTTTATTTGTGGCTATACACTTCTTATAGAAATTTTTTTGGACCATCTAAATCTAAATGATTCATCTTACTTGCAGAATCCTGTGACATTTTGAGGATTGAGTTAGTATTTGTCGGTCTTTATTGTGTCTCTTTGACCCATGTATCTAGCCCTCTGCCAACACCACATACTTTTGATCGGTGTATCTTTATAACACATCTTGCAGTTCGGTGGAGTGATTTCTCCCTCTTTGTTTTCCTTAAAAATCTTTAGCTACTCTCATTCCTTTGCCTTTCCATACAATTTTTAGAAGAATCTTATCTCTATTTTCAAAATATCTTGCTGTGATGCCTGTAGGAACTGGATTAAACCTGTATATCTATTTGGAGACAACTGTCATCTTTGCTACATTGAATATCCCAATCCATGCTCTCAGTATGTTTCCCTACCTAATCTTCTTTCATCAGGGTTTATAGTTTTCAGCATACAAGTCTTATACATGCTTTGTTAGATTTAGACCTAAGTAATTTTTTTTGAGCAATGGTGAATTTTACTGTAAATTATGGTTTCCACACACGTATTACTAGTTCACTGATGTATAGAAATACACTTAATTTTTGCATGTTGATCTTGAATCTTGAGAAGTCACTTATTAATAATCTAGGAGTTCTATTTATGTAGGTATGTACTTACTTACTCAAGAGATAGCTTTACTTCTTCCTTTCCAACCTGTATGGCTTTTACTTCCTTTTATTGCCTTAGTATGCTGGCCAGGATTTTCAATGTTACATTGAATAAGAGTGCTGAGAGTAGACATCCTTGCCTTATTTCTGATCTGAGGGGCAAGTGTTCAATCTTCCATCATTGAATATAATGTTAGCTGTAGGCCTTTTGTGATTTTTCTTATCAAATTGAAAGTTCTTAATTTTCTGATTTGTTTTTTTCTCACTCACATGTTGAATTTTTTCGAATGTTTTTCTAAAATTTTATGATCATGTGATATTTCTCCTTTACATTGGTTTTTGAATATGGAATCAGCCCCTTGATTTTCTATTTTCTGACCAATGTCCCTCATAAACATCAATAATTCTAAACAGACTTTTAGAAAACTCTATTACTTTTCTTTTGCTGCCATCACAAATTACCACAAACTTGGTGACTTAAAAAGGCAAAAATGTATTCTTATAGTTGTTGATGTGCAAAGTCAGTTTCACTAGGCTAAAGTGATGGTGTCAACAAAGCTGGTTTTTTGTTGTTTTGTTGTGTGTGTGTTTTTTTTTTTTTTTTTCCCCTGGAGGCTCTGTGGGGGAGAATCCATTTTCTTGCCTTTTCCTATATCCAGGGACTGCCTCACAGTCTTCGGCTCCTGGCCCCTTTTCTCTGCACTGAAAGCTGTTGGGTAGTATCGTCAAATTTCTCTGTCCCTCTGCGTCTGTGGTAACATCGGTTTCTGTCTGACTGACTCCTCTTGCCTCCTTCTTGGAAGATATGAGGTCCCAAACAGATAATCCAGGATAATCTTCCCACTCAAGATCCTTAGTTTAATCACATTTGCAAAGTCCTTTTTTGCCATAAAAGGTAACGAATTCACAGGTTTCAGGAATTAGGAGGTAGACATCTTTGGAGGCCATGTTTCAGCCTATCACATTTTCTTTCTTTTTACTGTTCTTATTTGGTTTTGGCATCAGGGTAATACTGTGCAGTCACGTTTTTAGCTTTGTAACAAAATTCTGCTGTGATGAGATGCTACATTTTAAATTTTATAATTTTTTCTTACCATCATCTTCTTCTGAGTTGGGAATACGGTCATGAGTATTCATAATATTAGGTAATGTCAATAGACAGGGCATTCCTTTAGCACAGGTCTAACATCCTTGTATAATTAACGCAATGCTTTGCCATCTAGTTCAACAGCAAGATAGTCTGCACTTCACTGTGCCCTAAAAGGTATGACATTTGAAGGTCATTTTTCTCTTCTTACTTTGACATGATGGGCATGCACTGGTATTTTTTTAAGCACAGTAGAGTGGTATTTGTGATTTGTAGCTCACCAAGAAGTAGTGTCAAGTCATCGCACCACCATATATGGTCTGGGCCTCACACTCACCTGCACTGCTGTAGCTTGAAAGCAGCCATAAACAATATATAAATAAATGAGCATCGCTGTGTTCCAATAAAACTTTATTGATGGACACTAAAATTTGAATTTCATATAACTTTCACATGCTACAAAATATATGTTTTTCTTTTAAACCATTTGATAATGTAAAAATTATTCTTAGCTTGTGGGCCACACAAAAACAGGTGGCAGTCCAGATTTGGCTTCTGAGCCATAATTTGCCAACCACTGCCTTAACCTCAGGGGACCTATATTCTAAAAGGGGTTGAGGGGGGCAGAAATTAACAAGAAGATAAGTGAACAGGTAAAATAGATAATTTTCTGTGATAAAGGAAATTAAATAGTAAGATGGCCAGGGAAGGTGTCTCTCAGGGAACAGGTAAGGTGATCCTAAGTGATAAGAAAAGTCATGATGAGCCAGTCATGAGATAAGTTGAGAACAGAGTATTCTAGAAAAAGAAGAGCAAGAGTAAAGGCTGCATACAGGCAGAAGTTTGGCAAATTAGTGGAACCTTTCCCAAAAAGGTCACATGTGGCAGGAACATAGTAAAGAGGTGAAATGGGGGTGAGAATATTTGGAAATCTAAAAAAGATGACATCATTGTTAAGAATTTAACTTTAAACTTAAGAAATTAACTTTAATTAGTTGACCACAGTAGGAGTTAGGGTAGATCTAATTTTACACACTGGGCTTGTGGTCCCTTGCTAATTTCTAGGAGCACACCAAGTCTTGTGAATTTAAAAAAAGAAAGGGAGAAAAGGAAAAAATGTTTTTATTTTTGCCACATAGTTCTAGGAAAATACAGTATCTCCTATATCATCTGGTATATCGAGAACAGATATAACTGGACCACACAATGTACTTCATTAAATGCTCATCCTTAAGATAATTTTTTATATTTTTATATTTATATTTTTATATTTGCTTACAATACAAATGTGCTCTTCACGGGCTGATTTAAGGCCTTTTATAGTGACATTATGTCAACACTCTAGTTTCTTTATAAAACTTAAAACATTAAACCCTCAGTTTACCTTTTTTCTTCTTATATTCAGACCAATTTGTGTGTCCAAGCTTGTTCTAGTTTCTTTGACTGCACTGGAAGGAAAATCATCTTTAAGTTTGCATTGATTTGTGGCAATATTTGTATTCAACAGTCAAATGCTACACTATTTCCTTTTAAATGGCTATGTACTTAATTAGTTTCCCTTGTTCGGCAATTAATTAGTTCCAAGCCTTCTTATTTTGGTATTGAACCTGACTATTGATAGCTGGAGTAGATACTGTATCAGATGGTAATACATGTTTTCCAGTCACATTGCACAAAAAGTTTTCACTTCTGGAAGAAAGTTCTTCATTGTAGTATCATCTAATATCTTTCATAATTGTGAAATATGCTTCAACCAGTTTCTTTCTTTCATTTATTTTCTCCAGTACTGCTTCTAGTAAATAGGAGGCAAAAGGAAGCTGGAAGAGAAACACAGAAAAAAAGATGATCAAAACCCTATATTTTCTCCAGCTCAAAAACACACAGTAAGTATCACTAAACCATTAGAACTCAGCTATCTGCAACTCTGTACCCATAATGGTACTCTACTGGGTCTCTTTTCAGCTGATCTTACTGGATGGTGGGGGTAATTTTGTCTTTTATAATAAAAATGATAAAAGAGCAGAAGTAAAATGAAAAAAGATAAACGCCTTATTGAACAATTCATGGTTTACTGACCATGTTAATGATGTAATCTGCAATACAAGCAGCGAAGCCATTTGTCTTCAATCAGCTGATCAATAGCAGGTTACGGCCATCTCCAGGGCCCACAGGCCCACAGAAGTCGTATAGTATGCTCATCAGTCATCAAAGAATGAGAGAGAACTATCAATACACTTGTCTGTGTGGGAGCCAAACACTTTGAGAGTCGCAGGGTAAAATTTCAGAGGGAAAAAAATGGCAAAAGTATACCCATTGATTAAGTTGTTATAGAAAAGTTTGTTTGGCATATCAAAGTGTAATACACATGTTGCAAACTGCTGAGTTTATAAAATGTAGAGTACATTTTTAAATTTCATAATTTATATAACTTTTCTGGTAAAGTTTCATTGTTCCCTCTGCTTCCCGGGGCTTCCTGGAGAACTCCGACTCGTACGATGCACGTGTGCACTGTAAGTGGGAGAAAATCTAAACTGTTCTCCAATTACTCACACAGCTCCGCCAACTTGCTTCCACCTCCTGTCCAGCTCTCTGGTCTCACAGAGAGGTTTCTGATAATTAAGAAGTTCATTACGTTACTTCTTGGAGTTGTCCTTTGGGTTAACTAGGGAAAGACTACTTTTGTTTCCCTAAATAAATTGGTTGAGAATGCTTGTCACGCCCCGTCCCCTTTCCTAAGCGGAAGTGGCATCGGGCCCTTTTTTGTGCTAGGATGACCACTGGCAGTGTCACCCATCAGCACCTGAGCAAAGACTGATGCTCCCAGTAGGGGTTGCCTAACTGTGCTCAGCTAGGGTGATTATAATTAGTTAAACCAAACAGAATGGCTCTTTTCTGAATCTGAACTGGGGGAAAACAGAAAAGATTGGCCAGGGACAGTGAAACACCAGGCAAACAGATTATGTAGCCCATGAAAGAAGCAAAGAGACCAAAGCCAGTCCATAGCATTGCCTCAGATCCCAAGTTTCTAACTAAGATTCCAGTTTAACTTCTTTCTTATCTTTATAATAAACTACCTTCTCCTTAGGGCAGCCTAAGTCTCTGCCAGGAGCTTCACACATTGTCTTCCTTGAAACTTACCACTGAAGAAAGCATAAGATACCAAAATATCACATTTCTTCAGTTCTGAAGATAGACTTGAACAGAAGATACACACATTCACTTAAAAACAGCTTTTTCTGGGGGAAAAAACCCCTACCACATTAAATATATACATACTGTGTTGGCATTCCAATGTCAGAAAAACAAAAATGTGGGGAAAATGCATTTTAGAATCAAGGAAGAAGTCCATTAGACTTCCTTCTGTAAGATAAGGATACTAAAAGCAAATCCTTCCTTTGACAGTTTGACCTTCTGGGATGCAGAAAAGGGTTATATTTGGCAAAACTGTCAGTCTTATAAATTAGATAATTTACATTCTCAGGGCATTAATATTAGATGTTAAAAATGTTAAAGAAGTGCACATACATAAAACAAAACTATCAGGTAACTTTCTTTTATGTTGGCCAAGGCTACCAGTACCATTTGCATTCCTACCAAAAAAGCAAACAAACGGGTGCCTGGGTGCCTCAGTCGGTTAAGCTTCCAACTCCTGATTTAGGCTCAAGTCATGATCTCAGGGTTGTGGGATGGAGCCCCATGTCTGCTTGTCCTTCTCCCTCTGCTCCTCCCTCAACCCCTGGCTCACATACTTGTTCTCTCTCTCTCTCTCTAACAAATAAATAAAAACTTTAAAACAAATAAGAATTAAAAAAAAAAAAAGCAGACAAACAAGATGAGAATAACCTCTCTTTTTTTCCTGGTAGAAACAAAAAAGTTCATTTCCTAAAGCTGGTCAGGGAAAAAAAGAGTTCTCTGACCAAAAACTTTGGGAAACAAACCAAACTTTAAAAATGTTCTTCATTTCAGGATTTCTTAGAGGCTTTAAGATACTAACAGGCACTGTGTGTCTGCAATATCCTGTTTCTGGATTCATTCGCCCATGCTTTTCTCATGGTCTATTTATCATGTGGAACCAGCAGTCCATGGAACCCACTTTGGGAAACACACCGCTTCTGTAATTGCCTATGTGATGACGTCACCTGGTACATTCACCAGGCCGACATTTATCATTTGCAGATCACATTTTCAAGTTAAAACCTAAACCTTATTATCTTGTGATCTGAACAGTTTTCAACACGTCATGCACTCGGAAATTTCACTTCCTTTGAAAAAAAAATCTTATCTCTAAGAATTTGTCTTCCAGGAAGCCTCCAACCTGGAACAAGAGGTCCATTTACTAATTTACTACTGACAACTCACTTTCTTCTCTTCCTCTGGCTCCCAATAAAATGGAAAGCCCCACAGTTAAACACAACTGTTTGTCAATCCTGTTTAACTGGATTGTTAGCTTCTTTTAAGCTTTATATGGAGGATAACACATAGGGATTTCAAAAAGCAATCAATCTTTTAATCATGACGCACACTATGTTCATGTCTATCTGCCCTGCAAATAGGTCAGAAGGATGTTACTATCTGTCTATATACGATGAAATGAAAGTTCATGTATCTTACATGTTGGCTGGAGATGTTTATTTTAATTCAGTGGTTCTATTTCCTTTTTTATAAACCAATTCTGAAATTCTGCCTCTAAACACAGTGCTCACTGTACATGCTTTTTATGACTTGTCATTTACTGGGAACTATAAGGCCGGCTCTCAGCAAGATCTTTCAGAAGCTTTTTTTTTTTTTTTTTAAATATATAGGGATCAACTGTAATTTTCTAAAATATAAAATTAATGTAATTTTGTATTAAGCTCATTAATAATTGAAACAAACTGAGAGGAAGTCTAAGGTAAAGTCAGAATTACAAAACACTTCAAATGAACATAATAACTGAAAGTAACTGTTAATCAAAAAATTATAAGCACATGTCCCTTCTACTTTATAAATTGTTCCTTACTCATGGAGTAGACTCAATACATATTCAAATAATGAGTGTACTAGTGGTCCTGGGTTTACAAATAGCCTCCCTTTTTTTTTTTTTAAGGGAGGGAGGGCGAAGGTGTCTTTTTTATTTTAATTTTATTTATTTTATTATTTGACAGACAGAGATCACAATTAGGCAGAGAGGCAGGCAGAGAGAGAGGAAGGGAAGCAGGCTCTCCGCTCAGCAGAGAGCCCGATGTGGGGCTCGATCCCAGGACCCTGGGATCATGACCTGAGCCGAAGGCAGAGGCTTTAACCCACTGAGCCACCCAGGTACCCCACAAATAGCCTCTTTTGACAAGTCCACACTATTCACCTATTGGCAAACTTCTTCCATAGACTGTACAGATAAAAACTTCTCCTTAGTCTAAGATGAATTTATGAAAATTCTTGTTTTCTGAGAGTGACAAAGAATGGCACTCTGAGTTCACTGGCTATTTTAGTCAATTGAGAGTAATCACTTTTCTCACTTACAGATTATTATTAATTCTTAAATCTTATAAATTACAGTTACTCTGAAGACTCATGGAACATATTTAACCCACTGTGATTCAAGAGAGTTCTGCAAAATCCTACAGTACCAAATGAACATCAGTTCTCAACATATAGCTATAGATTGGGTATAGTTAAGAATGTCTTTAAATATGAGATGTCTTGGAAAGTGCTTTAAAGGGGCGTTTGGGTGGCTCAGTCCTTAGGTGTCTGCCTTTGGCTCAGGTCATGAGCCCAGGGTCCTGGGATGGAGGCCAACGTTGGGGCTCCCTGCTCAGCAGGAAACCTGCTTCTCCCTCTCTCACTCCCCCTGCTTGTATTTCTTCTCTCACCATCTCTCCGTCTCTGTCAAATAGATAAATAAAATCTTTAAAAAAAAATTAACATAGCATATTTGTTTTCCCTATTTTTTGTTTTTGTTTTTTAATTGCAAAACGTCTTAAAAACACAAAGAAGACCAGGAGACCTGAATTTTCTGCTACTTTGAGTCTAGATTCAGTGCTAGTTTATTTCCCACAGGGAGTTTAGCATCAATTAAAATCTCTGGATATGCATTCTGGAGGGAACTCCCTCGGATACAGAAAGAACACTGATACGAGTTTGGAGTTGGACTGATGTGGCGAGCTGACTGGCCAACACAAACTTTCTCACTTAGCCCATCACATGTATCTGAAACAACAAACCCAACAATCATGCTGCCTAGGGTTGGCCGATGTCAGGGACTATCAATCCTGAAAGCCTGCATGAGCTCTTTCTTTCTCTTGCATAACAAAGGAGAAGTGATACTCCTGGGGTATGTCAATGCAGGATTCCACCAGCTTGAACTCTTGGACAGAATGGCACAAATAGGTGAAGAGCTGATACTATGAGAGATTTCTTCATCTGGAAATTTAATGAGGACCTTGGAACAACAATTGAATTTTGCTTGGTGCAGTGTCGTCCTAAAGCAGGTCTTCCTAGTCACTCGGCTGTCCCACTCGCAAAAGGTGATTTCTCTTCTGGAGAGATTTCCCCAGATTTCACACAGACTTCCAGCTCATCTTACATAAACACCTACAGATGTTTGCCTTTAGGAACTGGTATGTTGCTGACACAATCTCAAATTTATCCCTCACACTTAACGAATTGCGGTTTCATTTAGAGGTGTTTCTGTATAAAGGTTAAGATATGAGTGATGGTCGCAGATGTTTGAGAGTGACGCTGGAAAAATAACAAAGCCTAAAGTCCATGACTATAAAACACAGAGATAACTTAAAGCATGAGCACTTGTTGGAATGTGCTCTTAACAATAAAAAAAAAAGGAAAATTTTTGTGTAACAAGAAAAAAAATGAAATAGGGGTAATTTTTTAAATCTAAGGGGCAAATGAGCATTTTCACCATTTTCATTCTTGTTTTGGGTTTGAAAACTATTACCAAGAAGATGTCATTTTTAAAACACAAGCTGACTTTAATCTAGCTTGAGTTGTACTGAAAATAAAGATGTTAAATTTTATGTCATATATCTGCTTTTACTGGAAACATGAAAGAAGGTTTAACATTGTTAAAAAAAAAAAATCCCAGGAAGGCTTTGAATGGAAAATTTTGAACTCTGGCTATTTAAGCTAGATGTGAGAAATCTGTGTGGGTGGCTGATTTGTGTGGGTTTCTGTGTGTGAGCAAGGGTGAGTGGGTGAGTATGTGCATGCATGTGTTTGCATGTGTTCTAAGTGCAACAGGGTAGATGTGTTCAGAGTTCTGAGGAGAAACTTTCAGTTAACCTTCAGGCTGGAAGGTACTCTATTTACAAGAGTCAGGGACATTGATAAAACCCTTCTCACTGCCATAGCGCAAGGATTCTGTGGAAGGTAAGCATATTTTGCAGAGAGGCACTGGGGAAAGAGCTGTTTTAAATTTCAGCATTTGCGAGATCTGAAGCAACTAAGAGGAACAGGGATATTTAAAGCTAAAGAAAAACCCCTGATTAAATTCCATACTTTAAATTCTCAACAGCTGAAGGCAGAAGGAATTTTTGATATGGTCCCAATGCAAGAAAATGATCTCCAAAAAGTGGACTAAAATGGACTGAAGGAAATCCAAAAAAGCATTAGCAGTAACAAAGAACAGGGCAACAACAAAACGAAATCCAGCCATTTTTCCAGCCATTTCTGGCTCAAGGATTTTATACAAATCCTAGTAAAGAACCATATTGTGTTTGTAAGTGTATACTACTTGTTTTGTACAAGTATACATATTTTAATATGCATACCCATAATTCTATTCAAGTTAACTGTTTAATAAATTTCACAGTTGATACAAATTAACTCTTTGTTTATTGTCTTCCACCCCCAGAAATGTAAGCTCCATGAAGGCAGTGTTTCTGTCTCCTTGGTTCACTTCTTATCTCCACTGATTCCCTCCAACGCCTTTTAAAGTCCCAATTCAAAAGGACTGTTTCAGGTATTTTTAAGGTCTGAAAACAAAGCTAAATGACCTCTATGACTATTTAAGTCTGAGGATCAGAATGGGCAGAACAAATAAACAGTTGTCTTTTAGAGGGCAGAGTATAAACCCCTCCTGGTCCGGATACGTGAGAAGGTAAGACTGACCGGAGTATCATAGGGAGACCATCTCCTTTTGTGCCAACTGAAAGGAGCAAATTAAATAAGAAACAAAATAATTTATCTCATTTATTCATAAGTATGGACAATAGACAGAAATTAAAATTCAAAGGCATTTAAGGCAATCTCTGCTAATTAATGGTGTAGGACATGGCGCATGTGATATAAGAAATTTACTGAATTTTTTACTGAATCTTTTTTTCCCTCTTTTCAGTATTAAGGAGAGCATTTTTTAAATGCAGAAACAGTTCACATAACACAAAACTCACCAAAGTATGTAATTCACTGGTTTTTAGTATATTTACAAGGTTGTGCAACCATCATTCCAGAACATTTTCATCACTCTCAAAAGAAACCTTGTACCCATTAGCAGCCCCTCCCATCTCCCCATTCCCCCCCATCCCCTGACAACCACTCTTCTACTTCCTATCTTTATAGATCTGCCCATTCTGGACATTCTATATGAATGCAATCATAAACAAATGTGGCCTTTTGTCTATGGCTACTTTCACTTAGTGTAACAGTTACAAGGTTCTTCCATGTTGTAGGATGTATCAGTCCTTCATTCCATTTTACGGCTGAATAATAAACAGTCCATGTATGCACATGCCACATTTTGTTAATCTGCTCATCAGCTGACATACCTTTGGGTTGCCTCCACTTCTTTTGAGGTATTAAGGGTAACGCCTTTGTGAATGTAGGAGTTCAACATAGGAGTTTTTGTATGGACATGTGTTTTCATTTATTGTGGGCACTTACCCAGGGGATGAAACTTCGGGGACATATAATCTCCCTCCTCAACTTTCCGAAGAACTGACAGACTGTTTCCCAGGAGTGGCATCATTTTACATTCCAAAACAGCAACGAATGAGGTGAGGATTCTAATTTCTCCACATCCTCACCAACCCTTGGAATTGTCTGTCTCTTTTGTTATAGCCTTCCTACTACTAAGTGTGAAGCAGTAACTCATTTTGGGTTTTGGTTTGCATTTCCCTCATGGTTAATGATGTTGCACATCTTTTCACGTGCTCGTTAGTTATTTATCTTCTTGCAGAAATGTCTATTCAAATCCATTTTTCTGCTTTTCATTGCTGAGTTGTAAGAGTTTGAAAAGTGTTCATAAATGGTTAAATTTCACTAAGAAGAGCCGGATAGAAGGCTAGGCTAAATTAACGAAAGCTCGTGAGTCCTTGAATATTGTTAATGGGAGGCATCTACTAAATTTTCTATGGCTTCAGTACTGACATCTCCTCCCTACCAAATCTGATCTACGTCTTTGGGTTTCTTAAACTCTTAAAGGTATGATCATCTGTCTCTTTATGTAGGGTATTAAACTCACCCATCTATGGCTTCTGCTTTCTGACTTCACCTCATCTCATTACTGCTATTGATTCAATCACTGTAACGTGGATCACATCTACCTCATTCTTTCTTTTTATGGTGAGGGCACATGCAGACCCTCATTGCCCTTTGCCTCAACTATCTTCTTGCTCCCAGTCTCTCTCCCTCCAGACCTGCCGTGTGCTGATCTCAGGCTTCTGTTCCAAAGCACAACTCTGATCATATCCTCTTCCTGCTCAAAAGCTTTCATAGTTTGGTCCCAGCCTACTTTTCCTATCTCTGTTTTTCCTCCTACTCCCTAAACTACAGAAAAAACAATTTTGAAGGGCTCTCCCATCCTATTATAATCATTAACTTGTTTGTCTCTGCCATAAATTATATTTTTTTAAAATGTACCACATGAAAAGAGGAAGTACTCCAACTAAAAATATTCAAAGAAATTAAGAGGCAGCTGTGCCATAAAAAATGATAGCGGATATTAGAAAGTTTTTTTTTTTTAAGTGTAATTTTTATTGCTACTATCTGTGGGATGAAGGTTGGGTGCAGATAAAGATTAAATGTATAAAGTTACCAACAGTATCAGGACCACTTGAAGGAATGAGGACATATACTTGCATTCTGTATGAAATATAGAAAAGTTAAGGTTTTAGACCTTTTGGTTCTCAGGGAATCTGGCTAATACAGCAGTAGGTATTACACTCTTACCCTGGAGTCCCATGCTGCCACACGGCAGAAAGGCTTTTTATTCTGTGGTAAATATTTTACAAATACAAATTTTCATCCAACAATTGCTGAGAAAAATTACTTTGCAAGAAAATAATTTTGTGGCCCAATCCTTAAACCAAAGCTAAAACCGCAGTGCCAGATGGACTCCTAAGATCTGTGAATTCCCTTACATACAGCACCCAACACAGAGGGAGGACGTTAGAGAGGTTTTCCAACAATTTTATCCTCAAAATATTTTAATAACCAAGTATCAATATTGAATTAACTCGTTTTTGAAGGAAATGTGCTCTACTATTCCACGGCCTAGCATTCCTGTAACCCAGATACACAGAACCGTATGTCTTACTCAACGGACGCCAGAGCGAACACACACCCTTCTGGCCACGTTATCCTGATAGCATCACCTAGCCTCTCACAAAATCGGTGCACAAAGAAAACCTTCTCTACAATTCAGGACAAATATAATTGCTGGAACTGAGAGAGAAGAAAAGTAGGCTAAAAAAAAAAAGAGAGAGAGAGAGATGTTTTCTATCTTCTAGATTTTTCTCTTGGGTGTAATTATGAAGTGACATCCAAGTGCAGCCAATGAAGTCCCTATTTTTTTCACAAAATTCAAAGACATCAGCAAAACCACCTATGTCAGTAATAAAAATAAAAAGTCTTTGACTTTTTAAATGTTTTCATACTGTCACAGTGGAATAAAATTAGCTTGAAAAATGATCTAAAGGCACACGACGCAGTTCATTATGTAGAACAGCAACAGCAGAGCTTTCCCAGTGTTCATAAAGGCCGCTCCATTAAATTTACCTCCAGTCAATAATTAGGAGTCCACAAATAAACCCAGGCAATTAAATCAATACTGCCAGGCAATTATATTCCCGAGTCCAGGCTCAGTGGCACAAAAAGGCACTACATCAAACTGCAGTAGGAAGCGATCTGATGCCATTTTCAACAGGGTTTTTTTTTTTTTTTTTTTTGCACTAACTAAAGAAAGCAGGCACACACTCAGATAACGCAGAATGTGTGCATGTATGTCTGCACAGGTGCATCAGACAAAATCAGCGCTGGGGTCAAGAGCGCTTTTGTAGAATTTAATAAAGATGTACACCTGTGGACATATTATTTTTATGGTTGTAACTGATGACAGAAGTTCCAGATTAGAGGGTCATGCTTACAAGCTGAACATTAAAAAAAAATTCATTCGTGAGTTTATTCTTATCATTTTCAAGCTTAAAAATATAACCCAACACAATCATTATTAAACTCCTTTGATGTGCCCAGCATTGGGCTGGGCGTGGGGCGTGCAACATAATTAAGAAATGGCCTTTCTTCTCAAAAGTAAGTTGTCACCACATAAGACTCTGTCCAGTGCCCACACGTCTGCGCTTGAATAACTGTACACCAAGGATTGCCGATCACCTTCTATTATTATTGAAACGATTCCAGATGTTTCAAAACTATATAAGACTGATACTAAGAATATCAGTAGCTCAGATATGATTTGACTTATCCTCGACTTTTCCAAAAGGACAGATACTGTTCTTTCTTAATGTAAACATAAAATAATGGCATTTAAATCTGCCTTTATTTTTAATCTTGACACAGAAACATTTACGATGACTTTCCAAAACTTATGGGACAGTCAAGATTTTTTTTTTTTTGGCTTTTTTGAAAAACATGTTTTAGTTCTTTTAATTCTTGGTTCTTTTCAAAAAGACACAATTAGGCTGAGCAATAAGAACTGTAAATGAAAGAGTTTTCGAATACATTACGTGCTGTCGGTGATGTCAACACAAAAGCTGGCTACGACTAGAAAGGCTGGGCTCTCACCTGCCAATAAACTGCCCTTGATCACTTACAAGAGGGGCACATCCCAGCAGACTCTATGTGTATTAAAAAAATACTTGAAAGGAAAGAAAAAGTATCACACAGGTCACAGCAGCAGTCTCAATGGACCCCGCAGGGATTTCAGCTCGTCTTGGCCTTGTCATCCTCTATGCAGCTTTCCACTCGGCCCAGAAAATGTCGATAGGAAAATGTTTGAGGGGCCTCTGGTGGAAATTTTTTCATTCTTTCTGCATTGACAGGATGCCAAATCAATATTTACTTCCCACTAACAAGCTGCTCGAGGTCTCAGTAGAAAATATTGTAGAGAATGCGGGAAGACACAGTAATAAACAGCTGTCTGGCTGTGAGGAAAACATGAATTGACTGGAAACAGGTCCATAGTAAAAGGTCACCGAAACCCATGAACTCCTCAGGTGTCCATATCAACCACCAACTTTAAAGACACATAATAAAGAATCTCTTCTCCTAAGAGGGCTGAGAGAATAGATCCTTTTCAGTGTAGCAGGCCTACAGGTTGACTCAATAATTTAATTAATGCATTTGCTAAGACCTGTGTTGGCCCTTCCCAAGGCATTTGTTTCATTTGTTAAGTCCAAAAGTACAAATAGAGGGTTAACTTTCCTGTCTACCTATTGGAATACTTCTTTACCTAACAGAAGTAAATGATGTGGTAAGTGTTTACAAAAAGTTAGACATCGAGTAAAAGTGTAAGGCTTGGAATATTTCTTTTTAAAGAAGTTTTTGGAGATGAAGCAGAAAAATAAAATACCTGTCCTTCAAGAAGTTTCTGAATGTACAACAGCCATTCTCGGTCATTCTCAGCATCTATCCTTGTCCTTTCTAGGTCCTAAAGGAAGAAAATCAAAAGACCCATGTTAATTCCATTTACATGAACTTGATCATACTGTTAGATACTGAGTAAATTTAAAGAGATACTGGTAGAATAGGGTTCCGTAAAGACCAGCCTGTCCTTCCAAAGTAGGGAATACACAAATCTGTCCTCTTAATATTTAATTTATAAATACTGACATGTAGAAGATAAAGCTGTATTTCTGTATTTCACAATACAATTCAGGAATATTTTATTTCTGTCTTCACAGTGGAGCTCAAGGTAGGGACAGAGGTGGCAGTGAAAGCAATTAAAATAAAGTGAAAAATAAGACAAAGCTGTATGAAAGAAACATTTACAAGTGGCTCTTGTAAGATTACATAAACCTTGTATTAATTAAGAAATCTGACCACTCAATAGATAATTAAGGAGTAACTGTTACAACTGCAAACAAAATCGGACATGGCGTGGCTCCGGTGTTTTTAAATGCTTGCTTATTGTAAACATCCAATAGTTAACTAATAGGTAAGGGACATTTCTAGTTCAAGTGTTGTAAGCCCCTAAGTATTTTCAACCCACCAACGATCAAGGTAAAGTATTCATATGTGCAGTAGATTATTCAGTTAAAATCATGGACTTTTCAAAAAAGAACAGGTTTAGGAAATAAACATTTGTTGAAATTTACTGGAGGCCAGGTATCTGGGGAGGCACTTTGCATAGGTTATCACAGTTTTTATACTAATTTACTAGAGTTCAATGTGGTTTAAAGAATTTAAGGTGGTTTGGGCTCTGCTTGGACAAGTCAACTCTCTAGACCTCTGAAAAGACGCAGGGATCTTATTAAGCTCTGATCTACAATTAAATTTAGTAAATGTATCAAGGTGCACAGATCCTTCTCAGAACACTGTGATTTCTACTGGAGTCCTTTGTCTTCCAGGAGGATGCCCACTGAAGGCTGTGCAGTATGCATTTCACCGTGCTGTATGTTCCAACTCTAGAATGTATCTGCCCAGAGGCTGGGGTGCCCTTTCTTCACAGAAATGTGCCAGCTACTCTTTCGGACTATGAAGAGAGATCTTCTAATTCATATACCCCAAATGGACAACGTTTTTCTACTCAGAGAGTGCTTTCTGCTAATCTGGAAGCCCAGAGAAGGCATCTTTTGAGACCACACGAAGTTGATGAGCCTGTCTTTCAGAATACGTATCTGTATTTGTGCCCACACATGTGTACACAAACACACACATACACACATGAGGGATTTGGGTCATCTATTTGTTTTAAAACTCTTAGGGAACAGTGAGGACTCAATCTTAATTTTTTGTTAGGACTCTATCAATCACGACATTTTAATTTAATGTCTATAGCAAGATATAGTTAACATCCTTGCCAGAGATATAATCGTTTCCTGTGTGTCTTATATCTGATACTATATTTGATAATGTACTTGTACTTCAGAATTCAGAATTCACAAAATGAATTCAAAGTGTAGAAAGTCACAGGCATTGGCTGGGGTGCCAAAAATAGGAAACGGAGAGTTCACTATCCTATTCACCCACGGGATGAAAATCATCTCTGCAGGATTCCTTTGACCTCTTTTCTAAGAACTCTTGGCAGTTTTAAAACCTTGGCAAATCGTAGATCTGCTCTACTCCAGAAGTTTTTCTGTTTTCATTATTTTCTTTAGAAGTCTTTTGAGCAGCTGATGGGGGGCTGGAGGATGTTCTCATACAAACATTTAAGTCTATCATTTTACTTATTCATAGTGCCATCATCTCTTTATTGTCTCCAACCTACCAAATCTAATATTCATGTGTCAAAGTCCAGAGACTTATTAGGAGAAAAGGAGTGAGTATCGCCTTCAGGTTTCACAGACGACTGCACAGGATAAGGTTCTGCTATCTAAGAGGTCATGCCAATTTGTAAAACGCAGTGGCCTCCCCAGGAGAACAGAACTGTCGCTGAAGACCCATATCGACATGCACATAAATTCACTCAGACAGGAGTACTTCACCCAACTTAAATCCATAAATATATTTTTTTCTTTAACTTGATCAGCAATAATTTTGAATTTAGCTAGGAAAGCCAGTATATTTACTACTTTTGCTTGTACAGGAGGAAAAGTCTTCAAATCCATTCAAATTGGCTTAATTAAAAATACTAGCTTACAAGATGTATGATTAACTAAATTTAAAAAATAGAAGAGACAGGAAATGACTTGAATAACTGATCTGAATAACCAACATGCTGTTCTAAAGGTTTTATGTACTGGCTTATTTCTGTATAATACAGTGAATTTTCTCTAAATGTTTTCTGAGTTGGTCAATAGCCACAATTTAACTTTCACAGGCATGTTACTATGCTGACCTTCATTAATATTATCTTGAAGATGAAACTCTAAGAATTATAAAACAAATAAAAGTGTTTAAATTTGATGTGTTAAAAATATTTAAATGATGTTACCATTTCATCTTCTGTATCCATTATTTCCTCTAGATCCGACCGTGAAATGTTCAGGATCGAAGCTGCCAAGGTCTGGGCTTTATGGGTTGAGGTTTTGTGAGCATCCCTATTTTTTCTCATTTTTTGAAACTCTCTAATTTGTTGCCTTATCTCATGGACATCACTTTGTAACTCTTTGACCAAAGCCTGCAACACATTGGAAAGAATGTGGGCTCATATGGAAGTCATAAATGAAGACAAAGCAGTCACAATACAAAAATGCGAAGATACCAGCAAATCATGGCTTATTAGGATTACTTGGATTTTATTTATTTTGGAATATAGTAGATTGCTCTTTACTTATGGTCTGTATGTAATAAAAGTTCTCTTAAATGCGTACTTAGCTAACTTGCTGGATTAACCAAACCCTCCAATCCCTCTTTCAGATTTACCAACTGATCCCCTGCTTGGTGAATGCTTGAAGCAGGCAGGCTACTTTCCATCATGCCAGAGCACAACCACTCCAGCCCACTGAGCTGATGCCAAGTGTCATTCCTGTTTATTCTTAAATGTGTGTATATTCATTTTAATAGGTTAATTACATGATTAATTTACTTATTACATAACCTGATGAAAAACGGCTGCAGAAAGAGAGTTGTTTCTATTTTATCAAGACTGGATCAGAAAGGACTTTTTTTTGCCCCCCCAGAAAGGACTTTGCAAGGACTTGATAAAGACAAGTTGGGTAAATGTGTAATTAAATTATGTGTGGGCAAGACAACAATAAAGATTAAAAAAATTAAAAACACAGGACTGCTTCACAAAAGCCTTTAAGACATGAATCAGTGCTGGTCCCTATCATGCCAACACATGCATAAGGAAAGGCCATCCCTTACTCTGGGTGGACAGAGCTCTGGACCTTGATGCCTGGCTTTGTGATCAGAGAACAGGTTAGCTAAATGTTTGGGTTATTTTTTGGTCTTTTGCCAGCTCAAGCAATGTTGCAATAAATAACAGTACTCAAGTAGACATTTTGCATCTCTAGGATATATCTCTAGAAGTGAAATTGCTGGACGAAAGGATTTGTCTAACTCTAATTTTGAAAGCTGTTATTTAATCTTTTCCCCCTCTAAGATAGTCCCAAGATACACCTCCACAAAGAACATATGAAAGAACCTGTATCTCCACACCATCAGCAAAACACCAGTCTAGATTTCACTAGTTTGTTTTCCCACTGTATTTTTAAATTTCATATCTCTGATTTTTAAAAAAAGGTTGAACATCAGCCTTAAGAGATAATTACATTTCTTTGGTCATTTTTTTCTGTTTTTCTTAGCGATTTATAGGAGTTGTTTACATATTTGGATATTACATTTGTCTACTGTACCTATCCAAATTTTTTCATACTTTGTATTTCTTTCCAGAGTAATTAGTGTTTAATGCCAAGGAAAAAAATTTTTTTTAAAAGATTGCATTTATTATTTATTTGTCAGAGACAGAGCACACAAGCAGGGGGAATGGCAGGCAGAGCAAGAAGCAGTTTCCCTGCCGAGCAAGGAACCTGAAAAAAATCAATCCCAGGACTCTGGGAGCACGACCTCAGCGGAAGGCAGACGCTTAACCAACTGAGGCATCCCGAAAAAAATATTTCTTATGTTTTTAATATCCAATGATGATTTTCCGTTCTTTCTCACTTTTGAATTTTGTGTGATACTTCAAAAAGCATTCTCCACAAAGAGATAAATATATATAAATGCATTTTCTCACCATAATTTTTTTCTGTTACTTTTAAGATTTTATTTTTCATTTTTATGTTTTTTACCCATTTGTCATCATTTAGAAATTATTACACATAATCAGTCATCCTACAACCGTTTATTAAAAAGTTCAACTAGGGTGCTTGTTCAGTCAGTTAAGTGTCTGACTCTTGGCTTCAGCTCAGGTCATACATTTTCATTGTGAGATCAAGCCCTGCATGGGGCTCCAGACTCAGCACACAGTCTGCTTAAGACTCTCTCTCCCTGGGGCACCTGGCTGTCTCAGTGGGTTAAGTGTCTGCCTTCGGCTCAGGTCATGATCTCAGGGTCCTGGGATCAAGTTCCACATCGGGCTCTGCTTGGCAGGAAGCCTGCTTCCTCGTCTCTCTTTGCCTGCCTCTCTGCCTACTTATGATCTCTGTCTGTCAAATAAATAAATAAATTCTTAAAAAAAAAAAAAAAAAAGACTCTCTCTCCCTCTCTCTCTGCCCCTCCTGGCCCCACTCTCTCTGTCTCTCTTAAATAAAATAAATCTTTAAAAAAAAATTAAAGTTCACCTTTCTCCCATTGGTCTCATATGTGTTTAGGTCAGTGTCTGGACTTTCTCTTTTGTCCCATCTGTCTTTTATTAATGAAGCTTTATAACTTATTTAAACTAGTAAGGCTTTATAATAAATGTTAACATCTGGCAGGGCTAGTTCCCTCTTACTGCCCTTCTTTTTCAGGTTCTTCTTGGTAATTTTTGCTTGTTTGGTTTCCATATGAACCTCCACGTGAACATTGTCTAGTTTCCCTCTCCCTAAAAAACAAATCTTACCAGTAATTTTATTTCAATCATGTTAAATTTCATCTGTGTCAGGGTAACCTTTTAGCATGCTGAGTCTCACTAATTGAAGACCATGGTGTTCCCTTCCCATTAACTCTTTATTTGTGTTTCTTAGGATCATTTTTAAGTTTTCTCTTTCTAGCTTATTGCTCTTGCCAGCTTATTTATTTGTTGGAGGGAAATTATTGTTGAATTATAGGTTCAATATCTGTTCTGTTCCATTATTTGCTTCTTTCCTTGAAGACTCCAATTATACATATGTTGAATCTCTGTCACTTGCTTCATAAATCCTTTTCCCCCTAATATGCTTTATTTTTTAACTGAGGCAAAATTATAAATGAAATAGTGCACACATTTTAAGGGTTTAGTTTAATGAGCTTTGACAATGTATAGAGCCATCACCCTGCTCAAGATACACAAAGTCTTCATACTCTAGGATTTTCTCTGATGCCCCTTCCTAGGCAATTCCTTCCACACCCAAACTGTAATTGTTGACACATACACATTTATATGAGACCAGCAATATATGTATTTCATGAGATAATTTCTTTTCTTTTACTTCCCTGCTTTGCCTGCTACCTTGCTTCCATCTGCTCCTATAGCTCAGCATCTTTTTCCCAAATTCTTACATTTAATTCCACCTTAAACATGGGCTTTTTAGAAGAAAGTATTTCACTAATACTTCAAATTTATACTCAAAATTTTCAGCTGCTCTGTGGCAACTTATCTGTGGTGAGACTTATTTTCCTGCCACTTACTTTTTCTGTCTTTCTCCATTCTTATTCTAGTACATTTGCATAGATACTGTGTTGGTTCATTTCTCTGGACTCATTTTTGAAGGAGAAGATTTTTTCCTAGATCATCTGTTTATAGAAAGTTACACAGAAGAAAGTCCTGTGGTATGTTCCAGGCTAGTGAAATTTTACATACTACTTTAATTTTTTTTGATGAATTCCATTTTCCAGGTTATTTTTGTTATGATTTGTTTGCCTTTTGTTTTGTTTCACAATGTAAGGAATCTCTTTTCTTGGCTGCTATGAGACAAGCGGGCTCCTTCAGATATTCCTTGTCTCTGTTATTTTTCATTAAGCCCTATTTCCTTATGGAAGCAAACCAGTTCTAGGATGGCTATCACAAACTACTGCAGACCTGTTCCACTGCTGCAAATAGTGGATATTAGGTTTGTACCTCATGTGACCTTCCATCTTCTAAGAGGTCTTGATCTTTCAGAGGTCTGGAGGACCTAAGACTTCTTTACATGGTGTCTTATTTCTGTGTCCTTTTGCATGCTTTCACCAATCTTACCTGTTTTTCAGTTCTTCCATGTATTTTGAAATATAGAGTTTTAGTTCTGATCTACATTGACTGTCAAAAGGAGCTGAATTTTTGTTTCTCCTTCTTGTCTGCTGCATGATTCCAAGGGACAGAGGTGGGGTAATGATGATTTTACCCCTCTAAAATCAAGAGAGAATTTTCCAAAATGCATTTTCCCCTAATATTTCCAGTTCTCGACTATTATGAATAAAATTGATATAAATTTTGCTGTACATATTTGTATGTTTGTACACATATGTTTTCATTTCCCTTGGGTAAATACGTAGAAGTAGAATTGCTGAGTCATATGGTAGGTGAATGTTTTATTTATTAGAACTTTTAGAGCTTTCCACCAAATCTTGCACTACCAACAGTAGATGAAAATTCTCCATTCTCCACATTCATTTCAACATTTGGCATTGAATTTATTTAAAGAATTTGTTTAATACTATTGTAAGTTGAAAATTTTCTATTTCATTTTCTGTTTATTGCTAATACATAAAAATCATTTGATTTTTGTACTTTGACCTTATATTGTATGAAATGGTTAAACTCCCTTGTTAATATTACTAGCTGTTTTATAAATCTTTAGGATTATCTACATAAAGAATCATGTCTCACCTGAGAAATGCAAATCAAAACCACAGATTAGTTACTTACAAAGATTAGTTACTTACAAAGCTAGTATGAATGTTATAAAACAAAAGTAGCAAAAATAGCTATTATTACAAAAACTAGTTAAGGGATACAAAGATAAAAAGATGTAAAATGTGGCATCAAAAACAAAACATGGACTGAGAATAAAAATGTTGCACTTTATAATGGGATCAAACGTAAGTTGTTATCAAAATAAAACAGACTGTTGGGGCACCTGGGTGGCTCAGTAGGTTAAAGCCTCTGCCTTCGGCTCAGGTCATGATCTCAGGGTCCTGAGATCGAGCCCCAAAATCGGGCTCTCTGCTCAGCAGGGAGCCTGCTTCCCTTCCTCTCTCTCTGCCTGCCTCTCTGCCTACTTGTGATCTCCGTCTGTCCAATAAATAAAAATAAAAAAAAAACAAAAAAAAACAGACTGTTATAGATATAAACTCTTATATGCAAGACTCACGTAAGCACAAGAAAAAACAGCTATAGTAAATACACAAAAGATAAAGAGAAAAGAGTGTAAGTATGCCTTATATATGAAGAAAATCATGAAACCACAAAGAAAGAAAGCAAGAGACGAACTACAAAACCAGCTAGAAAACAATTAACAAAATAGCAATAACCACATATCTATCAATAATTACTTTAAATATAAGTAGACTAAATTCTACAATCAAAAGACTAGTTTGACTGAATGGAAAAAACCACCCTCATCATATCTCCTCCTTACAAGAGACACACTTTAGATGTAAGAAGATGGAAAATGAAGACACGGAAAAAGATATTCTATGCAAATGGAAACCAAAAGAGAGCTGGAGTAGCTACATTTACATCAGATAAAACAGACTTTAAACAAAGACTGCAGTAAAAGATGAAGAAGTGTGTTACATAATGATAAAGGTTAATCTAACAAGAGGACATAATTTGTAAATATTTAGGCACCCAACCTCGGAACATCTAAATATATAAGACAAATATTAATAGACCTAAAGGAAGAAATAGACAGTAACATAATAAAAGTAGGGGACTTTAACACCACTTATATCAATGGATAGGTCATCCATATTGAAAATCAATAAGGAAACATTAGCCTTAAATGACATACTACCAAATGTATTTAACAAATATTTGCAAAACATTCCATCCAAAAAGCAACAGAATACACATTCTTCTCAAGTGCACATGGAACATTTTCCAAGATACATCATGCCAGACCACAAAACAAAACTTAATAAATTTAAGAGAACTGAAATCATATCAAACATCTTTTCTGACCACAATGATATGAAACTAGAAATTAATTCCATGAAGAAAACTGGAAAATTCAAAAATATGTGAAGTTTAAACAACATGCTACTGAATAACCAATGGGCCAAAGAAGAAATCAAAAGAGAAATAAAAAAAAATACCTTGAGACAAATGAAAATGGAAATGTAATACCAAAATTTAGGGAATGCAGCAAATATAGTTCTAAAAGGAAAGTTCAGGGTCACCTGGGTGGCTCAGTTGGTTAAGGTTCTGACTCTTGATTTCAGACCAATTCATGATCTTAGGGTCAGGAGATTGAGCCCTGCATCAGGCTCCACACTGCACTGCCTGCTTGAGATTCTCTCTCCCTCTGTTCCTGCTCCCCACCTTGTGTGTGCTCTCTAAAAAACTAAAACTAAAACTAAAATAAAAATAAACGTTCATAGTGATAAATGCCTACCTCAAGAAATAAGAAAAGTGTCAAATAAAGAACCTAACTTTGTACCTCAAGGAATTAGAAAGCAAAAAACAAATGAAGTCCAAAGAAATTATAAAGAAGGAAATAACAAAGACTAGAGAAGACATAAATGGAGACTAAAAAGACAATAAAAAAGATCAATGAAATAAGAGCTGGTTCTTTGAAAAGATAAACAGAATTGACAAACCTTTAGCTAGACTCATCAGGAAAAAAAGAAAGAATGAAAATAAACCAGAAATGAAAGAGATGCTACAACTGATACCAGAGAAATAGAAATGATCATAAAAGACTATGAACAATTATATGCCAACAAGTTAAGACAACCCAGAAGAAATGAATAAATTCCTAGAACGATACAACCTACCAGAACTGAATCAAAATGGAAAATCTAAACAGACTGACTACTAGCAAGGTGACTGAATCAGTGATCAAAACCTTCCAACAAACAAAAGTCCAAAACCAAATGGCTTCACTGGTGAATTCCACCAAACATTCCACTAAGAATTAATATTAATTCTTTTAAAACTCTTTCAAAAAGTAGAAGAGGGTCAAATTCTTTCAAACATATTTTATAAGGCCAGTATTACCCTGATACCAAAACCACAAAAGGATATCACCTCCAGCACATATACACACACATTACAGGCCAATATTCCTGATGAGCATACAAGCAAAAATCCTCAACAAAGTATCAGCAACCTGAATTCAACAATACATGAAAAGGATCACATACCATGGTAAAGTGGGATTTATTTCCATATATGCAAGGATGGCCCAACATTCACAAATTGTTAATGTGATATACCACATTAACAAAAGAAAGGATAAAAACCATATGATCATCTAAACAGATGCAGAAAAAGCATTTAACAAAATTCAACATCTGTTTATGATAAAAACTATCAACAAAGCAGATATAGAAGGAATGTACCTTGAAATTATAAAGGCTATATATGAGAAGCCCACAGCTTCTCTCAGGAACAAGATAAAAATGCCCACTCTTGCTAT
The DNA here is from genome assembly GCF_963455335.1 of Martes martes. NCBI lineage: Eukaryota > Metazoa > Chordata > Mammalia > Carnivora > Mustelidae > Martes > Martes martes. The sequence goes on along the minus strand of NC_137900.1, from coordinate 45,467,930 downwards.
TTTTATTCAACATAGTATTGGAAGTCCAGCCAGAGAAATTAGGGGGAGGAAGCCATCTGGATTGGAAAGGAAAAGTAAAACTGTCACTATTTGTAGATGACATGATATTATATATAGAAAATCCTAACCATTCTATCAAAAAAACTGTTAGAACTAATCAACAAATTCAGTAAAGTTGTAGGATACAAAATCAATACACAAAAATCAGTCACTGTTGTTTACACTAATAATGAAGTATAAGAAAAATTATGAAAAAATCCCATTTATAAGTATATCAAAGAGAATAAAATACCTAGGAATATATTTAATGAATAAAGTGAAAGACTTATACATTGAAAACTGTAAGACAGTAATGAAATAAATTGAAGAAGATACAAATAGATGGATAGATATTTCATGGTAATGGACTGGAAGAATTAATATTGTTAAAATGTCCACACTAGCCAATCTATAGATTCAGTGCAATCCCAATCAAACTTTCAATAACATTTTTCACAGAAATAGAACAATCCTAAAATTTGCATTGAACTGCAAAAGATTCCAAATAGTCAAAGCAAATCTTGAGAAAAAAGAACAAAGGTGGAAGTATCATGTTCCCCGATTCCAAATTATATTACAAAATTACAGTAATCAAAGCAATATGGTATTGGCATAAAACAGACACACAGTTCAATGGAATGGAATGTAGATCCCAGAAATAAACCCCAAAATACCCAGTCAATTAATTTATGATGAGAGAGATAAGAATAAAACTGGAGAAACAATAGTCTCTTCAATAAATGGTGTTGGGAAAATTGGACAGCCGTATGCAGAAGAATGAAACCCAACCACTATCTAACACCATACACAAAAATTAACTGAAAGTGGATTAAAGACTTGAAGCTAAGACCTGAAACCGTAACAATTTAAAGAGAAAACATAGGCAATATGCTCCTTAACGTAGGTTTTGATGATTTTTTTAAAAATTCTGATACCAAAAGTGTTTAAGTGGGACTACCTCAAACTAACAAACTTCTGCACAGCAAAGGAAACCATAAACAAAATGAAAAGGCAACCTCTTGAATGGGAGAAAATATTTGGAAATCATATCTGATAAGGGCTAATATTCAAAATACACAAAGAACTCATACAACTTAACACAAAACAATCTGATTAAAAATTAGGCAGAGGATCTGAATAGGCCTTTTTCCAAAGAAGATATGCAGATGTCCAATAGGTACATGAAAATGTGCTCGACATCATTAATCATCAGGGAAATATAAATCAAAATCAAAATGAGATACCACCTCATAGCCAATAGAATATCCACTATCAAAAAGACAAGAAATAAGGGTTGGTGAGGATATGAAGAAAAAGGTACCCCTGTGTACTGCTGGTGTGAGTTTAAATTGGTACAACCACTATGGACAACAGAATGGAGGTTTCTCAGAAGATTAAAAATAGAACTACCACATAATCCAACAATCCCACTTCTGGATATATATCCAAAGAAAACAAAAGCACTATTTTGAAAAGATCTATGTGCCCCTACATTCAGTTCAGCATTATTTAGAATAGCTGAGATATGGAAACAATCTACATGTCTGTCGATAGATGAGTAGACAAAGAAATTTTGGTGTATATATACACAATAGAATACTATTCAGCTATTTAAAAAAGTGAAATCTTGCCATTTGTGACAACATGGATGGACCTTGAGAGCATTATGCTAAATGAAAGAAGTCAGAGAGAAAAAGACAAATATCGTATGATCTCATGTGTGGAAACTAAGCAAAACCAAACCAAGCTCATAGATACAGAGAACAGACTGGTAGATTCATGAGGTGGGGGAGAGGGGATGGGCAGGAGGGGAAAAATGTGTGAACTGTTTTTCCTTGCCTAGATTAAATAAATTGAATAAAAAATTTAAAAAATTCATACATTAAGATGTTACCTCACAAATATTAGGGCGGCTACTATCAAAAATACAGAAAATAACAAGTGTTGGCAAGAACGTGGAAAAATTGGAACCTTTGCGCACTATTGATGGGAATGTGAAATGATGGAATTCTATCCTGTCTATTGCTCTATTCATCTATTTCTACAGTAATCATGATGTTTTATTTACCATAACCTTATAGCATGTTTTGGTGTTTGTTAGGGGAAATCTTCCTCTCTCTGTTCATTCTTTTTCACCAGTCATTTTTATTCCTACTTTTCAGCTATTCTTTTGGAATCAATTTGTCAGTATCTAGGGCTGCACTGTCATTCAGATTAACTTTGGAATAAATTCTCATATATACAGTATGGATTCTTCCCATTCAGAAAACAATACTTATTTTCATTTACTTAGTTCTGTTTTATGGCTTTTAGTGTTTTTTAGTCTGCTTTACAGGTTTCTTGCATTTCTTGAAAGATTTATTTCTGGGTATTTAAGAGTCATGTTTTATTATTGTAAACAGAAATTTTAAAATAGCATTCTAAAATATATTGTTACTTGTAAAGTCTACTTTATTTTGTTTGTTGACCTTGTTTAGAGCTTATTGCTGAATTATCTGGTTAGTTCTAGTAGTTCATGAGTTGATTCTCTTGGATTTTCTATGTCTAAAAGCATGTGACTGACAATCACATTTTAGTTGTATATATCCCATAATTATAAATTTTTCTTGTGTATTTGCATTTATAAGAATTTGTAGAACAAATATTAATAGTAGCAATGAAAGAGGCATCTGTGCCTTATTCCTAAGTCGATATTGCTTTTGTCTCAATAGTCTAAGATGGCTCACCACCATAACTAAATTTTTGCCAGTAATATCAAGGAAAGGAGAAGGAGAGGGCATATGCCTTCCTTTTAAAGTCCCAAAACACAGTGGGACAAAAACCTGAAAATAAACAAACATAAAAGAAAAGAACAGCTTCACGTTGCTTGTATCAGCCTATCACCCAGGCTGGTGTGGCTCACCACAGAGAGGGAACTCCCAGTTTCAACAGTTCCTTCCCCTCCCTGGAGAACAAACAGTAAGGTGAGCAACCAGCTTCCCCAGACTTTTGATGCACTGCATGAAGAACCTGCTACAATTTCATCTCATCCAGAGACTGGCTCAACTGAGATGTTCGGAGATGGCCTGGAACAAGGAAGAAGAGCTAGGGGTACCAGAGTCAGCCATGCAAACAGGCGCAACCTCGGTTCACAGTGGCCTATCCTGCAGAGGACCTCATCAGTTTTTGCTGCTGAAGAAACCAATGACCAGGATAGCCCTCTTGCCTCCCTGAAGATTTAACCACTGCATTTCTCCTGCACAGGTTTTCACAGTACTTTAAAAAGATCATACCACATGATCAGGTGGGATCTATCCTTGGGATGCAAGGATGGGTCAACATATGCAGATCAATAAATGTGACATACTACATTAAATCAATGAAGGATAAAAATCATACAATCATCCCAGTAGATGCAGAAGAAGCATTTAACAAAATTCAACATCCTGTCATGATAAAAACTCTCAACAAAGTGGGTATAGAAGGAACATACCTCAACATAATAAAGGTCCTATATGACAAGCCCATAGCTAAAATCATACTCAACAATGGAAGGCTGAAAGCTTTCTCTCTAAGATTGGTAACAAGACAAGGATGCCACTGTCACCACTCCTATTCAACACAGTACTGGAAGTCTTAGCTCAACCAATTAAGGAACAAAAAGAAATAAAAGACATCCAAATCAGAAAGGAAGAAGTAAAACAGTCTTGATTTGCCCATGACATGATATTATATATAGAAAATCCTAAAGACTCCACCAAAACATCATCAAAACTAACCAACAAATTCAGTTCGTTGTAGGATACAAAATCAACATTTAAAAATTAGTTGTGTTTCTATACACTAACAACAAAACATTGATTAAAAAATAAAGAAAATAATCCCATCTCCAATAGCAGCCCCAAACAATAAAATCTAAGTAATAAATTTAACCTAGAAAGTGAAAGATCTATACACAGAAAACTATCAGACATTCATGAAAGAAACTGAAGAAAATGTGAATAAATGGAAAGATAACCCATACTCACGGATATGAAGAATTAATATTGTTATTAATTATAATATTAATATTGTTAAAATGGGCATACTACCCAAAGCCATCTTTAGATTTAATGCCATCCTTATCAAAATTCCAATAGCATTTTTTCACATTTTTCACAAATTAAAAAAAAATCTTAAAATTTATATGGAACTACAAAAGACTGAATAGTCAAAGCAATCTTCCCAATTTTAAACTTTATACAACTAAATAGCAAAAATCCAAACAATCCAATTTAAAATGAACAAAGGATCAGAATAAGCATTTTGCCAAAGAATGCATACAAATGGCCAACAAATACATAAAAAGGCACTCAGTCCCAACAACCATTAGGAAAATGCAAACCAAAATCACAATGAGATATCACTTCAAACCTGTTAGAATGGCTATTACCAAATAGGTAAGAGATAACAAATGTTGGCAAGGATGGAACCAAAAGGGAATCCTGCGCACGCTTGGTGGGAATGTAAATCGGTACAGCCATTATGGAAAAAAGTATAGAGGTCCTTAAAAAATTAGAAGTAGAACTACCATATGATGTAGCAAGTTCACTTCTGGGAATATAGCCAAAGAAAATGAAAACAGGATCTGAAAGAAATATCTGCCTTCTCATATTCACTGCAGCATTCTTCACAACAGCCAAGACATGAAAACAACCTCAGGGCTCAAGGTCCATTGATGGATGAATGAATAGATGAAAGAGAACATTATATATGCATATGTGTGTGTGTGTGTGTGTGTGTGTGTATAATATCACATATATAATTTCTTTCATTCATATATTTCATATATATATATTATGTTTTCTTCCATCTATAATACTCTATTGCATATGCATATGCAAAGGAATACTACAGAGCCATAAAAAGGAGAAAATCTTGCCATTTGTGACAACATGAATGGACCTTGAGAGCACTACACTGAGTGAAATAAGTCAGACAGAGAAATACAAATACCATACGATGCTTCTTACCTGCGGAATCTAAAAAAGCTGAATTCATAGAAGCAGAAGAGTAGAACAGTGGTTTCCAGGGGCTGAGGGGTGGAGGAAGGAGACACTGGTCAAAGGGTACAGACCGCCAGTTATAAGAAAAATAAATTCCAGGGTGTAATGTACAGCATAGTGATTACAGTTAACAAAACTGTATTGTATAGTTGAAAGTTGCTATAAGAGTAGATATTAAATTTCTTTTCCATAACAACAACAACAACAACAAAATGGTAATTATGTGAGGTGTGATGGTTGTGTTAACTAACTTTATTGTGGTAAACATGTCACGATATATACATATACCACATCATCACACTGTACACCTTAAATTATACAGTGTGATATGTCAATTCTATCTCATTAAAGTTGGGAAAAGAGAACAGAAAAAATCCTAATTAAGAGAGTAGATCAGTGCCTAAGTATTAACAAACTGTACATATAAACATAAAACTATAGTGCTCCACAAATGTTCTCATTAAAGAAGCAAGAAATTTATACGCCCAAAACATCTTACTAAATCTTTCCAAAGCAAGCACATATTGGTAATTAAATGATTTAAGCTTCCAGCTAAATGTTGTTCTTTGGCTGGTATTTATTTCAGAGCTAACAAAAACCATTGAGAAGCTAGAATCTGGCATATGACTCACACATATAAGCACATTAACAAGCCTGTATCAGGGCTCAATCAAACTAAGCAAATACTTCTAGGAATTTCCCTTGTGTGTTTTATTCAGTTACTAGGAGGATTTAAAGTCTCAGCTCCGCCACATACACCCAGCCCACATGCTCAAAGTGCTTGATTTCACCCCCGGGCAAAATTCCATATTCAAGACTAGATCTAGAACAGATGGTCATTCCACCTCCTCTCTAATCTGGTTGTGCCCTGTGAAAAATGCATAGACTAAAGGGAACACAGATTCCACAACAGGGCCAGAACAAACATTATCGCTATTAATACTAGTAATAATATTTATTAAGTACTTCTGTTTACATGATACCCTAATAAGCTCTGTACAGAATGAGTCCTGGTGGTCACAATGTTCCATGTAGGAACTGTGCACATTCTTTATGCTCTTTAAGGAATGTGCCCAGCTCTTGCCTTCACAGAGTTTTCAATCTAATCAGTGATTATGTGTCTAGTACCATTCTTGAGCCAGATATAAAATCATTAAATTTCAATTTTATTTATTAAATAAATAAATATTAAATTTATATTTATATAAATATGAAATTTATATTAAATATTAAATTTACTTATCAAATTAAAATTCCTTGAGAACTGAATGAGTCTTATTAACACGCCAGTACCAGTGGTTTGGGGATAATGAATGACAACGTGTTCAGTGGGAAGGAGAACGTGTGCAAAGGCAGGAATGAACACAGTATGGGGGAAAGTTGGAGAGTAGTGGGAAGATTAGATTCTAGGCACGATGGCGCCAAACTATGAAAGGTGTTAAATATTCCAAAAGCTGAGCTCTAGCAGTAAAGATTTAGGAAGTCACTGACAGTATATAGCCTCAGATAGTGGCTCCTGGGCATTTCCACATGGTCCTAGGGCCATGTGAGCAAAGAAGAGAAGGATGGTAGTCATCTCATTCCTCAGAGCCAAATGTCCAGTCTTTGCCAATGTTTCTGGTTTGGCATTAGTTGCTGGTTGCCCTTTATTAGAAAAATGGATTAAGCAGCAGAAATAGTGCCAGTATCAACTACATACTGGCTCTAAATCACAGTGAAGAAAAACAAATTTCAAATTACCATTAGGCTTTGATTAAACACCAACTCATATATAGATTCAGTTGATAAAAAAAATTGAAGGCAGTGTTTTAAAAACTGTATTATGCATAATAATCCCTTAACTTGTTAAATTCAGCTTATTGGGCCCCACCCTCACCAAGACTTTGATGCAATAAATTTAGGGCCCTAAATTATGCATCTTATTTAAAGGCAATAAAATCAGTTGATTCTAAGACAGGTAATCCAATACCAAATGGAAACTAAGTGGAAAGGTTCTGAAAGAGTACTAAAAATGGCTTATCGATCTCTTTTATCTTTTCCTATTATATAATCTTTAATATGTTACTCAAATTACAATGACATGAAACCACAGCAATTCTGAATTTATCTATTAAGACAATTATACTCTACATCATTGTTGGTGAAAAATATGAAGGATTAGTATGTCACTCTTCAACAATTAGAAATTACTTACTTAATCATTAAATATCATTCAAATCCTTGGACAAAAATAAAAACCTTGCTTTTCAAAGGATAATTTTTGCCAAATTACTTTCTGTGGTGAAGTATACCCATTATATTATCATGAAGGTCATGAAACTTCGTCTATAATAATCAGATATGTAATTATAAAATTCATTTTTCTATTTTTAAAACTTTTGGTTATCAATTCTTTTTAAGAAGGACACATTCTGGGGCACCTGGCTGGCTCAGTCGTTAAGCATCTGCCTTTGGCTCAGGTCATGATCCCGGGGTCGTGGGATCAAGCCCTGCACTGGGCTCCCTGCTTGGCAGGAAGCCTGCTTCTTCCTTTTCCTCTCCCCCTGTTTGTGTTTCATCTCTCACTTTGTGTCTCTCTCTGTCAGATAAGTAAATAAAATCTTAAAAAATCAAAAGGACACATTCAAAGAATATTTCAGAAAAAAATAATAATTGGCATTTAAATAAATCTTATAATTATGTATTTCATATTTTATATCTTGGCTAAAACTAACAAACAAAACCCTAATCTGAATAGAAAACAAAAAACAAAGGTTTATGAAGCTAAAAGTCATAATAAAAATGGTTTTACATCATGAGTAATGACAATATTCAATGAGAGTGCTATCAGAAGTTAAAGAGTGAGACTATTCAACAAGTATTTGGAAGAAACGACATTTTAAATCTGAAAAAGGTAAATTACGTTCACTAAAATTAATACTCTGCAATCATTTGAGGTCCTCTGAGGCGAGGTTTATTGGTTTGACTTTATATCCATCGAAACCTTTGTTAAAAAAGATAAAACAGAAAAAATGTTTTATTCCATTCATTTTGTAGATATTTTTAAAATGAGAAAACTCCCAAGGTATCTATGATTTCCAAAGAAACAAAGTAAGGGATTTGTTCTAAATGGGGTACTACTAACAGTGGCATAAAATGTCATAAGCTCCTATTTTTAGAGGAATGAAGAATATGACATTATACATGAGATCCAGTTATCTGCCATCTTATATTCAATCTATAAGCTCAGGAATGTTACTTCTTATAAATAAGATCAATACCTATGGAGGTAAGTGGATTTAAAAATACTCTATGTTGAGCAGAGAAGTCTCTACTGGGGGCTTAGGAGATGCCAAACTACCTACCAATCTAGAGAGAGAAACCAGAAAAAAAACCTGATTTGATAACACTAATATATTAATATATATAAAATAATAATTTTAGAATATGCACACACACATATATGTATATATGTGGCAAATTTAATTGAGTGATTCAAATAACAGGGGGATTATTGGGAAAGGAGACAGTAAGCAGTGATGTTATGTGATTCTGTAGTTTAAAATTTCATTTTATAAAAATTCCATGGGTTGAAAATATTTCATATATTGAAATAAATTTCTACTGCTGTGTTATGCCAGTTTCTTTCAATTTTAATTCCAGTATAGTTAACATACAGTGTCATATTATTTTCAGGCATATAATATAGTGATTCAACAATTCTATATATTACTCAATGCTTATCATAAGTGTACTCTTAATCCCCTTGACCTATTTCATCCATCCTCCCACCCACTTCCCCTCTGGTAATCATCTGCTTGTTCTCTATAGTTAAAATCTGTTTTTTTGGTTTGTCTCTGTTGTTCATTTGTTTTGTTTCTTAAATTACACGTGAGTGAAATCATATGGTATTTGTCTTCCTTTGACTGACTTCGCTTAGCATTATACTCTATATCCATCCATGTTGTTGCAAATGTTACGATCTCATTCGTTTTTGTGGCTCAGTAACAGTCCATTGTATATATATGTGCTACATCTTCTTTGTCTATTCATCCACTGATGGACACTTGGGTTGCTTCCATGATTTGGCTATTATAAATATGGTTGCAATAAACATAGGGGTACATAGATCTTTGCAAATCAGTGTTTTCATATTTTTGGGGTAAATACCCAGTTGTGGGACTGCTGGATTGATTATAGGGCAGTTCTATTTTTAATTTTTTGTGGAACCACCATACTGTCTTCCACAGTGGTTATACCAGTTTGTATTCCCACCAAAACTTCAAAAGGGTTCCTTTTCTCCACATCCTCGCCAACACTTGTTTTTTGTGTTTTTGATTTCAGCCATTCTGACAGGTGTGAGATGACACTGCATTGTGGTTTTGATTTGCACTTCCCTGATGATTAGTGATGATGAGCCATCTTTTCATGTGCCTTCTGGCCATCTGTATGTCTTCTTTGGAGAAATGTCTGTTCATGTCTTATGCTCATTTTTTAATTGGGTTATTTGTTTTGGGGGTGTTGAGTTTTATAAGTTCTTTATATATTTTGGATATGAACCCTTTATCAGATATCACTTGCAAGTATCTTCCCCATTCCAATGGTTGTCTTTTAGTTTTGTTGATTCTTTTGCTGTGCAGAAACTTATTTTGATGTAGTCCCAACAGTTTATTTTTGCTTTTGTTTCCATTGCCGCAGGAGACATATCTAGAAAAACATTGCTATGGCTGATGTCAGAGAAATTACTGCCTATGTTGTCTTCTATGTTGTCATTTCCATGGTTTTAGGTCTCACCTTTAGGTCCTTAATCCATTTTGAGTTTGTTTTTGTGCATGGTGTAAGAAAGTGGTCACCCAGTTACATTCTTCTGCATGTAGTTGTACAATTTTCCCAACACCATTTCTTGAAGGGACTGGCTTTTTCCATTGGATATTCTTGCCTCCTTTTTCAAAGATTAATTGACCATGTAATTGCAGGTTTATTTCTGTGCTTTCCTTGCTGTTCCACTGATCTAGGTGTTTATTTTTGTTCCAGTACCATACTGTTTTGATTACTACAGCTTTGTGGTTTATGATATGCCAGTTTTTAATCATGCATGCCATCAAGTAGCGCAAGTAACTCAATCTCATCAAAGATTGCTAACAAACAAAACAAAACAGAACACTGTGATTTCAGGAGAAAAGAGAGAAGGTAAAGAGAGACTTTCCCACCATAATCACATTGTTTTGGTGCTTATTTTGAAAGGCCAAAGAACTACATTAAAATTTCATATTTCTAACAGAAATATAGTTTGATTAAGTAGTGATCATGACCACATGCAGACTATTCTGCGAGGTACCTGTAGATGTTGTAGAGGTGGAGATTGATAAAACACTGTCCTTCACTTTAAGAAACTCATCATCTACCTGGCGGCAAGAGATCCATTCACTAGCTATAATATGAGACAGGATAAAAGGCACCAAAAAGAGGTATCAGCAACTCACGGTGGGACTAAAGGAGCAGAGCAATCACCAGATTCCTAGTCCATAGTGCCTAGTAACTCTGAAACCAGAGCTGTTCCTCCTTGATTTTCCCAGAAGAGCTAAGGGAGGAATTCTGTCTGAGTGTTGGGGCAAAAGCACAGACCAGACGCCGAAAAAGCTCCTTAGAAGGACTTTCAAACAAACCACTTGGCTCTGCCCTTCCCCCGCATTGTGGTTCCTTGTGTAGCCAATGACTGAGCCTCTCTGGGGTTCCTCATCTGTCAGATAATTTCTAGACAGTAAGTACAGCCTTTGCAGGCACTTTGATTTGTCTTCCTTTTGTTCTGATAAGTCATTTACCATTCCTCTATCCATTTCATGTCTAATAGGCTATGGACTGGGGTTCAGATGTCTCTGAGCTTCAATAAATCTGGGGCAAGTTTCTGGTTGTTCTTGCTGGATTTTCAAAAGAATAGAGTATATAAATGACTTAATTCTTTCATCTTAAAACCTGTCTTGATTATAAGATTATTATAATTCATAACTGAATTGATATTAAGAATATTAAAAATAGGGTGGAAAAATTTAAACTCAAACTGTAAAACCAGGCTTTTTCTAGACAAATTTTGAACACTGTGGCAAGTAGGGTAGGAGAAGATGCTTTGTGGTTTCAGAAAGCAGAAACTTCAGAGTGTTCCCATATCATCTCAAGGAGGTCACCATTCTCCTGAAGTACAGTACAGTTAGTAAACTACAAGTAATTCAAACCTTTACAAAGATGGTGAACTCTTCCACTTTCTCATTGGCTAACAACAATTTCTTCTGTGCACCTTCCAGGGCCTGCTCACTTTGCAGTGCTAATCCTTGAAGATGCTTAGACGCTGCTGTTTCAATCTCTGCCATTGCAGATTCGGTCTCACTTATTTTTGATACTAGGAGACTAAGCTTGACATCCTGCAGAAGACCAGTGATCACAGAATAGAAAATCATTCACAAACACATCGGGAAGAGTTAGGTATACATGTCAGGTAAAAAAATGGTTTCATGATTCTCTTTCTGTATTTATTTTCATTTGGGTAAAATGGATGGTTGTTTTCATTTATTTTCAATAAAATATCCTGTGCACATATTCTCATATATTTATCATCAAAGTTATTTACATTTCTAAAAATTATAAAGACATCATTAAAGACATGGAAGCTATTTTAGGCCAAAAGATCTCACAAACCAAATAGAAATATTTAATTAGTTTATAAGGTTAGGTGGGTCCAAAAAATTTATAGCCACTTAGGCCAGTTCTTAACAATAGTGTTCATTTAAAAGACATTATCAAGACACAAAATCTGTTTCTCTAATACAGCACTACCTTTAATGTTAAACAAATTCTGTTTCATGTAGAGATAGAAATGTACTTTACACTTATCTGAAACAATTGAGTTGCTCATAATAGTTTTGGGGAGAAAAAATGAGGACTTTAAAAATTAAAAAGATACAATAACATTCCATTTCTAAGCTAACATGTCCAAAAAGCGTACCTTTTTTTCTAATTCCTCTTTAGTTTTTTGATACATCTGTTCATACTGTGACTTCTCTTTCACGGCAACACTGAGTCTCTGCTTTAGTGAATCAATCGATACCTTCTTGTTGGAACATTCTTCAGTTAGTGTCTTCACCTACAGCAAAAGCGTAAAGGTAACTATTATCGGTTAAGGCATCCTAGTCATAAACTCCATTTGTTTAAACAGAAACCAAATGAATTCATGAATAAGTCTAATTTCTTTATTCTCTCATAAATGATATCAAATTTAAATAAATAAAAGTTTAAAAATACACAATATCAAATTCAAGTATAAGGTTTGTAGCACTCATATCACAAATGAGACGAAAACCCTTAAATCATTAAAAAACGAAAAATGCACAAAAAGTATGAACGCTGGTATGTGTGGTCTGCCTAATAATACAGTACTAATTTTAACTATGTTTCCTTTCATTACTAACCCAAACTTCCTTAAGTAGGGGATGGTTGTCTCTGATTCTTAAGCAACTGAGTCATGAGTAACTTTCAGTTATAACCATATAACATGTACTTTTTATGATAAAATTAAATAAGTGCTGCAACATATTAATTATACATTTGAAAGAAGAAACAGTTTCTCTTTATTCACTTAATGCCACTAAAGATATGTAATTACTTATAAAAAGATTCTAAGACCGTATCTGGAATGATAGCTGGAATGAAAGTTTGAAAATCAGCAGTATTTAAATGACAACACTGAAAAAAAAAACCCTATAGGAAGTAATTATAACATATGTGGATATGTGGAGGAGAAAAAGAAAAAAAATTCATGTGCATTTGTCTTGCTCATGTAAAATTTTCTCTCTTAAATCCACTTGAGCTAACAGATACTTACATTTTTATTTCCAACAAGGAAAGTAAGGGAGATGCTCTCTCTGGAGTGGATAACATTTAATGAATGCCAAAGCACAAGCTGCTTTATGAGTTGTGCAAATAGCACCTTACAAACAAAACAAAACAAAACAAAACAAAAAACCCCAAAATCTCTTAGTCAGCAAATTGCTGATTTCCACTTTAGGGTCAGATATCCAACTGTGTTAAATACAACTCTCTTTCTAAGTATGCTGAATTAAGTGTACAGAAGGAAAAAGTACACTTAAAAACCCTGGGTGAGTACATTTTTTAAAAAACTTCTGGTAGTTGGTTATCACCTTTTTCATTTAAAAATATATGCTTCATTTAATCATTATAAATGTTAGCAAACTAAATAAGGCAAATAAATAATTCTAAATTGTATAAAGAAACATCGAAGATTTTTAAATTTAAAATTGATTATCTTCTCATGATATGTTCACAAATATAAAGAGAATGTGTGGCTACGTTACGTATGAGATTTGAGTCTTGAATTTTAAAACAATGTACTTCCAGAGCAAGTAATGTAATTATGTAATAGTATACATATTTTGTGAATATTTTCTATAAATTTATTAAGATTGATACTCAAGAGTATCAATAAATAAGGGGGCAGTGTTTTTTTTTTTCAACGTCAGAGAACATAAAAGCTGATACCTTTTTTTCAAGATTTTCTAACATTTCATTAATACTCTCATTACTTTCCAGATTTACTTTCTGTCGAAATTTCAAGTCCTCTATCAAATGTCTTTTCATGGTTATATCCCTCTCCATTCGGGACATCCTTGAAAGGGAAAAAAGATGTTTTATCGAGATGATAGAAAATACTTTAACAGTGATTATATGATAATCTTACATACTATCCAGTGCTATACCTCCTGTTAATTTTTAAATGCTATCTGATATTAATTGCAAATAAGATAATTACATGAGAAGAAATATTGCTCTATTAATACTTTGAGTTTTTACAAAATTTATAATCCAGTTGTTACTGGTAATTATAGTATTATATATACATTAAGACTTAAAAAATAGGATAACTGAGAAAGATTGACAAAATTTATGAAAAATTAAAATCATTATATCTAAATTATATTTTTGCATTGCTATCAAAAATCAAACTGAAATTTGGAGATCATGAACAAGCCTAACACTGACAGGAAACAATTCTATACAGTAATAAATAAATAAAAAATCTCATACCGTCTTATAGAAACACAGTAACCTTGGGCATGGTATCTTCTAATTTAATATCATTTATGACTGAACTGACCTATCAGTGCAGCTTCACAGATAACCTGTGTGAAACGGCAGCTGCAATGACGACTACTACTGGTCCTATGGAATAGTAACAGGCAACATCTGCAGTGTACCTGCTGTGTGCCAAGCTCTGTTACAAGTGCTCTACACAGTCGTTCAAGCCTCACAAGAATTTTATGAGTGAATGTTATTAAACTGTGATACGAAGCTAGCAGGTCAAGGAGCCAGGATTCAAAGAATGTGTCTCTAGAGCCTTCACTCTTAAATAGTAAACAAGACTGCTTCTGAGGCTCATAAATAAACCCGGAGATATTTTGTTTAAAAAATTAACCAATCTTTTAGTCTAGTAGTTTCATCTGTTACTATCACTTCTAAGTTATCTTCATTTAAATGTGGTATACATGTATGTACAGTACATAGATATATTTCTCAAACTATCAACAACAGACTGGAATTCTATCTAAACATGTAATCACCCCTAAGCTGTAATAATATATCTATAAAATATATAGAAAAGAAATCATTTTGATTCAGTGAGACAGAACATTTCAAACCCCTTTCTGCTAATAAACACATGAAGTAGAAACTTTTATAATCTTCCTTTTAGAGACAAATGAAACTTCCCTTTTTTTCCACCTTAGCTCTATAAGCTTAGGCATTAAATCCAATAAAAGATCAATCTACATATATATTTTTGTCCAAATAATTACCACATTCATAAGTTTTCTGTTTGTAGTCTTTAGGTAATTCATTTATATATATTCAAAATTAAATGTTTAAGAACGAAAATCTAACTTTAAATATTCTTACTCTAAATAAAAAATAGTAAATAGTCTGCCATCAACCATGCTTATAGGTAATATTCTTTAAACTTTCTTCTTATTGAGGTTTAAACATGAACTAAGGAAGGAAAAACTTCATTTTGGACATGCGGTATTATTTCTTGGGTGCAATGTTTAATAGAGTTCACTACCACTAGGTGGCACCAAATACAATGGATAAAAATATCAAGAACATACTTTTCATGCATTTCCTTTATGTGTTCTTCTTTTGCTAGGAGTTCAAATTTCAGAGACTTCACATTTGATGACTGTTTAGTGAGTTCATTAGTCGCATTCTAGATTAAAAATACACATAAAATCAAATACACCTTTCAGTCTTTGGTGGAATGCAGCATACAAATAAATACCATTCTCATGAAGAGTATTAAATTTGCAAAATTATGCTTATAATTAAGACGGACATTTTATTATTTTTAAATGCTTTATTTTATATGTTTTAATAGAAGTACTATGGTATACTAAAATTTTTATATAACATACCAAAACCACAGAAGAATGTCATTGTATAACAACTGTAAAAAGCACATACCCAAAATAAAATACACGTATGGGCAAGAAACATGGACTGTTTTTATAAAATGTATATGCGCATGTGATTAATTTAGTATTTTAATGGGCTAATAAGATCACTTAAAATGAATGGTGGGTTTACTAAGAACCCATAACAGACCAAATATGGTCACAAATGCTCTGCAGCTCCTCCCATTAGGAGGTAAGATTCATCTTCCAACCCTTTCAGTCTGTCTGGCCCATGATTTGCTTTGTCCAAAAACAAAAAAAAGTGGCAGAAATTACATTACGCAAGTACCAGATCCTGGGCCTCAACATTTGCAGCTTGTACTTTTGCCCTCTCAGAACACTGCCTGGGATCACCTTGCAGGGAAGATAGAGGAAAGGCCGTGTGGAAAAGCAGGGAGGTACCCGGGCAGCCGGTCTGCAGATCAGCTGTGAGTAAGGCTATCTTGGAACTTCTGGTCCAGATAAATCCTTGAGTTAAAAGAATGCAGCAGGCACAAGAGAGAACGCAAAAGACAGAAGCAAAAGACTTGCCCAGTCCAACCCACTGGATCTTAAGAATTAATAAAGTGCTACTGTTTTGAGCTGCTGCATTTTAGGATTTGCATGACAGTGACAGATAACTGATAGGGAACTTTACTAATACTAAATATTTACTTACTTCAACTTATTACTACTACTACTTATTTTTCAAGTTTCTATGCACAAACATCAGTTTTTCAAAGCAGAACAGCTTTGTGGTATTTGCTGACTGCACAGCCCGGGAGCCAGAGGTAGTAAATGGTGTGTCAGGAGCTCTAACTTTTAATTTGGGCTCAAATTCCAAGTAAACATGTAATCTGAGATATTACCTAGTGTTTTTGATATTATAGTTTCCCCATCTAAAAGATAGTGTTAACATACATTAATTCATTTGTTAAAATTTTTAAATATTAAATTAATATAAGTAGAATAAAATGTGATAGCTTTAAAAGTGTTTGGAATAGTTATTTTGCTAATCTTTCTAGTAATTACAATCATTTGTGTTAGAACTATTCCCAGCTTTGACTATGTCATACTAAATAAAATATAAATTTGAAAAGATGAAACCATTAATCACATCGTGTAAATGTGAGTCAAATTCATTAGTCAGACTTCAAAATATCTCAGTGGTACAGCATATCTAAATACAAAATTTGAAATAATTTATAATTTTTACAATAAATATGGAAATTTTCTTAAAAATTTAAGACTATGTCAAAATGGCAAGTGTACTGAATGTGAAAAATTTTGATTAAGTGGGGACATCTGGGTGGCTCATCAGTTAAGTGTCTGACTCTTGATTTTGGCACAGGTCATGATCACAGGGTTGCAGGATCAAGCCCCATGTCATGCTCTGCAGTGGAGCTTGCTTAAAATTCTTTCTCTCCCTCTCCCTCTGTTTCCCACTTCCTCAATCTCTCACTCTTTCTCTAAATAAATAAATAAAATACAAGTTAAAAAAATTTTTTTTGATTGTGTAATGCAATCTAAATTTCTACCATATTTGACATGCATTGTCAGAATAAGATATCCCACACTAGTGAATTTAGCAGATAATTGAAGCTTTTGCTTCTACCATTAATTTTCAATTCTCTCTGGAATGATTGTTCACTCACTTAGAAACAAGAACATCCATACCTACATGAAGCACTATAATAGTGATACTTCAATATAGTGATACTTCAATATAGTGATATTATATTATAAATATTATCACTGTAATTAATTATATATGTTAACTTGCTATAGTAAGTCATCACTATATCATTATATTGTCATGCTTTTTGGAACTATTATGATATAAATGGCTACTGACCCTTACTCTAAATGGTCCCAGACTGCTGTTTTTCTAATTTTGTATTTTTACCTTAACATTTTCATATTTTCTTCTTCTCTCTGTCAATCTCTTGGCCAAAATTTCTTGCTTTTGCCATCCATATTCCTGCCTAAAAACAACTGTCTGCTCCTTTAATATGCCTACTTCTAATCTTTTGCGGTGTTTTCTGCTGAGAAGTTGAACAAATAGACTTATTGGAGCTGCATTTAAAATAAAAGATAACTGGTGGTAAATGAAGCCTGACAGTATCTTTAGTGGAATAAATTAAGTGAATTTTAAGGTAGTTTGTTTGATTCTTTTCTGTTTTTAGACTTAAGGCTGTTATTTTAGGTGACTGAAAATGCTGTAAGTCTGACTTCTGGAGAGTTGGGGGATTACTGAATTATAGTAAATAAAACAACACCAGCTTGATATATACTTTTACCAGAATCTCTAAATCTCACAGCCATTTCATTTGATCCTTAAAAATCCTTACAAAGTGGGTAGAAAGGTATCCCTGCTTTAGACCTCTGGAGAAATTATTTCCTCAGTCTGGTCCCATAAGAAGTTAGTGCACAAAGAGTGAAAAAAACCCAGGGCCTCTAATATTTTCCATTTCTACTATACAATACTTATCTGCAGCATGACCTCAAATCTGGAGTAAAACATGTATTTCAAAAATGTCACAATGATAAGAATCCATCGTGGTTAGAGCTTTCCTGCCTAAGTTTATTAAAGGTGGGTTTTTGTTGTTGTTGTTTGTTTGTTTGTTTGTTTTTAAACTGCAGAGTGTCTGAGTAAAAGCATGGACTCTGAAGTCAGAGGGACTGAGTTCTAATTTCAGTTCTATCTCTTAGTAGCTCAGTTGACCTTGGACAATTAATTTATCCTGTGTCTCTGCTTTCTCAACAGTAAAATAGAGTAATAGATTTTATCTCACAGGACAGAAGTGAGGTTTGTTTTTTTAAAAGATTTTTATTTACTTATGAGAGATAGAGAGCGAGCGACCATGAGCACAAGCAGGTGGGGAGGAGCAGAGGGACAGGGAGAAGCAGATTCCCCACTGAACAGGGAGCCCAACACAGGGCTTGATCCCTGGACCCTGAGATCATGACCTGAGCTAAAGGCAGGGGCTTAATGTCTGAGCCACCCAGGCACCCCTAAAAATGAGGTTTAAACGAGTTAATATTTGTAAAGGACTTAGAACCAGCCTGGCAATAGTTTACCTATAAAGGAACAGTAGTTTAAAAGCTATGATGCTTCATTATTGACTTACTAGAACACTGGAAAAGAACTTGGTCTACCCCAAAGGAATGCTTTCAACACTCAGGATGTCAAAGAACCACAAATATAAACTGAAGTACTAGTAAATTCAAATTTTATAAATAACTATAAATACACTAAATATAAATAACACATACACACACACACACACCATCTACTGGAAGGAATTTGTACATACCTAAATATTTGGTTATCTATCTATATATAGTTGGATACCTTGAAGAAACATGTATAATAGAGGTAAAAATAAGGATACAGAAAATACACATGAGCGATGAAATGATACTCAATACACCATGTATATCTGAGAGGTATACCTAAGAATTTACATAGAAAAGACTAAAATTACTTGGATAAAATTTAAAAAGATCCATGTAAACCTTTAATATATTCAAATCTAATGAGTTTCTTCTTAATTAGGCATAAAAACATTAACAAGAAAGTTTTTTTTTTTAGAAAATTATGATGTTAGCAAGTTGTTATCTGCCATGGGTTGAATTGTGTCCCTTCAAAATTTGTATGTTAAAGTCTTAACCCCAGTACCTCAAGATGTGACTATATTTGGATAAGGCCCTAAAGAAGTAATTAAGGTAAAATGAGGTCATATGGGTGGACTTTCACCTGACATGACTGGTATCCTTATTAGAAGAGGAGCGCAAACACAGATCACACAGACGCAGGACTGACCTTAAGAGGTACAAGTTAACAAGAGAACCTATGACCTATTGATACTTAGATCTTGGACTTGTAGACTCCAGAATTATGAGGAAAAGAAATTCCATTACTTAAGCCATGCAGTGTGTGGTATTTTGTTAGAGGAGACCTGGCAAATTAATGGAATATCAAAACAGATTTGTAGTAACAGAGTGTATTAGACACCTTAAGGTACTGGTCTTCTAAGGTACTTCCATATTAAAACATGAAACAAGGCAGAAGTAAAGATTTAATCCTTTCTGTCCCTATGTAGCCTGGTCAGTGTCCTAGGACTCCAGGCTAGATATGGACACTTCACTTCAAACATACATGAAGTATGACCTAACTTGCTCCAGGCATTCTCATAGTCTTATCTTTGTGACTCACACATTCCTCCAAAGTGAAGAGAGATTTATATGTGGGTGAAAAGTTACACCATGGGAAACCATAAGGTAAACAACGTACAGATATTGATATGGGTCTATTATTTCCAAAGTTATGTTAGATGATTTCATAGTATATAAAACTAAGTAAGTAAAATATAAATCAATGTAAAGCCATTAACCACTTTAAAAATTTAAGAAATCAGATTAGGTATTATTGGATCCAACATTCTATTTTATCTTGGTGAAAACTAAAGTTATATTAGGAGCATGAACACTTAATTTACAGAACTGTGAATTAAAGTTTCTGTAGTAGATACAGGTAAGATCAAAGAATATCTCAAAGATTTTTTCTGTAAGAAACCTAACACTGAAATAGTTTTAGTCCACTTTCTCACAAACAAGTGCATTTTAAGAAAAGATGTATGCACCAAAGCTTGCACCACTATTTTTTCTCATATTTCTATTATGTAAGGTATTTAAACTTATGAAATGTAGTGGTTGAGGCAAGTTCTGCACACAAAAACTCTGAAGAAGATGGTATTTAGGAAATATCTAAATTAATGCCACTGTGTATATCTATTGTTAACAAAGCAAAATATTTTCAAGTAATGATACATTCATTTACTTCAAACTTTATCCTCCTATTTTATCTTCTTAGTAACCCTTCATTTAAAGATACTTTTGGAGTGCACACCTATCATATTTTGAATTAAAAACAACTGAATCTGTTCGATAATTCAATATTCTAATGCCCTTTTAGCAGTCATAGTTACTCCATTCCTAATGGATTCTGTGCATTTCCAACTAGAACTTTCTTTCTAGTGACTCTCAATATAGTGATGGTCCCACATACAGTGTCCTTAGAGCTCCCAGCTAGCAAAACCCACCGAACAAAATAATTAAGTATGTGAGGAATAAATGAGCTTGTTTTAAACAGTATGAAAATGAACTTTCCAATTAAATATCACAAATTCTGTTTTTTACAAGGTAATTCTACTTAAACTAAGGTCAGCCTTATTTTTAAGTTGTTGATAGTTTCAACTGACTTAGTATTCTTTACAAAGAAAAGGAACACAGCTTATTCTCAGGTTTAACTTGCTAAAATCTATCAAACCAACCACCTTTGCCCTGTGTTTCTCTCTCCCTCCATAAATTCCCTCCTCCTTTCTCATCTCCATCTAACAAATACCAAATTAAAACAGTAGCAACTGTCTAGAGGGAAACACTTCTATTTATGTTGATACACTAAAGTTTGAAAGGAATTCTGTTCAGTGAAAGGAGGGATGGAGGTTAGAGGGGAGTTCACTAGTGAAAGAGAAATGACAATGGCTAGTTTCTGCCATCTTCTAACAGGATTCCATTGTATCTCGTCATTTTCTCAGAGATAGTGTTGTAAGTTACCATATAAGAAACTGCTAGGCTAAAAGAGAATGATGAGGTCAAATATAGTATTAATAACTTTTGAATTATTTATACCATAATTAGAATCAATATAAATATGTCTTTAAGGATCTTGGTCTTGGACTTGTAGACTCCAGAACTATGAGGAAAAGATGTATGTATTCATGTTTAATAAAATTTCTAATTACCTTTAATTTACACTGCAATTGCTTCATCTCCAAATCCATGCTCCTTGAAGGACCAAGTGATGTAACTTGTATCCGCGGAACTATCACCCGGGAAACTTCTTCTGCCAAACTTGTGATTTCAGATGAGGACTCCAATTTCCTCAGCAAGTCTTCTTTTTCCCTCCGAAGCCCAGCCAAATCCAAATTTAGCTTCTTTTTTCAAAAAGAAAATAAATATAAATGTTATTATAAAAAGTAATTATTTTTCACCCAACAATTATCAGCATAAAATCTTAATGGTAAAGAAAAAAGTGAAATTAATTCTAAAATAATTATTATAAAAACTTTACAGAAATCATAACTCCTACTTAAGGTTTTTGCTTAAGGTTGTAGGACTTGTAAAGGTTAAAACAAAATGGGCCGGCTGCATCCAGCATCTTTTGGCTGGCTAGTCTTCACTCATGATGTGCTATTTCTTTGACTTCACATACACAGGCTTGAGCCAGAGATTCACATATTTGATAACCTTGACTTCAGGACTGATGTACTTAACTGGTAA
The DNA here is from genome assembly GCF_963455335.1 of Martes martes. Lineage (NCBI taxonomy): Eukaryota > Metazoa > Chordata > Mammalia > Carnivora > Mustelidae > Martes > Martes martes. The sequence goes on along the minus strand of NC_137900.1, from coordinate 45,446,053 downwards.
AAGCCAAGCTGGAGCAGGACAAGATAACAGATGTTAGCTGTTTATTCCACTGGGTAGGTCTTACCATGCTATATAGCAGCCAAAATGCTTCTCATTTAGTAACATAAATGTTAAGTCCAATTAGCAAAAGAGGCTTATTAGAGACTTAGTTCAAATAAATAGCGTGCAAACAAATTCGCTCAGCCTAATGCATCTGATTGATAGTTGCCGAGTCCTTTTTGTAATGTTCACGTAGAACTGCGCTAAACTCCTTACATTTGAATTTTTAATGACATCAACATTTTACTAAAAGACATACTGGTAATGTTTGTATGAAATAGTGTAAAAGAAACTGTCTTAATGTCAACCCTTCTTGTTTACCAATCTGCAGTCAGCAGAATGTCACCAAGCTGTAATGGCCTAACAACTCAGAGCTCCTTAAGAGGATAACTGCAGTACGATTTTATTATTCCAGAGAAGCTTATAATATGGTAGTTTAACATAAGGAACAATTAGACAAAATGGTACTAAAATCTCTCAGGGGGCAAAAAGTCTTTCTTAGTGAAAAATTCTAATGAGAAACAGCAAAAGATGTAGCCAACACGTACAGTAATATAAATATGGGACATAAGTTATTTAAGTATTAACACTATATTTAAATACAACTTTTAATGACCTATACCAATAATTGCCTATTTCTTTGTGTATATATGTCTATACTGTTAAATATGAATATCTCAGATATTGGGTTCAAAACTAGAGCTTGATATAGTTGATATTAGATTATGTTTTAGTAGAATAAAAAGTATGTTTTGGTGAAAAAAAATCTTTGATTATATTTGAACTTATTTTTTTAAAGATTTATTTATTTATTTGAGAGGGAGAGAAACACTTGGCGGGAGGGGCATAGGGAAGGGAGAGAGAATCCCAAGCAGACTCCAGTTGGCCTACGGGTTCGATCCCATGACAGTTGAGATTGAGACCTGAGCTGAGCCCAAGAATTGGAAGCTTCACCAACTGCTCCACGCAGGCGCCCACTTGATTATATCTGAACTTATCATGGAAAGGTGTGGTTCTATATATTTTCAGGAAACATTCATTCATGAATTTTATCAAAGGTACCTAATAATATCTAAAAGCAAACTGATAATTTCCCCACACCTAAAAATCTTCCTGGTTATCTTCCAAGCTTGAATCCATCTCTCTCCTTGTTTATTGTCTATGTCCAACCAATTGTCACGTTCTATAAATTATGTCATGTTTCTCATATTTACTCCCTCTGCCACTTTCTTAATGAAGACTCTCACTAACCCACTGAGACTACTGCAAAAGCCCTTCCCCTCCCCACAACCCTTCCCACTTTTAAACCATTATACAACTTCCTAAAACAACACGGACCTGTTAATCCCTCATTCAAATACCCTTCAGGGGTTTCTTACCCCAGTAGAATAAAGCTCAGATGTCTGTCATTATAGTAACACTCTCTAAGATTTAGCTTCAGTTGTGTTTCAGACAAGTATCATCTGAAGTCAAACTTGCCGGCCACACCCCCAACCTGTCTGCCTAGTCTACATCAATGTGTCCACACTTGGCATTTTCTTCCGCTGAGATCTCACTCATGTGTGAAGAACAGCTTAGTATTTCCTCCTTTATGAAGTCTTCTGTTCCGTCCCTTCTTTTTCTTTCACAAGTAGCTTCTCCATTCTCTTAGCTCCCATAGTACTGGGCCTATTCTTCAACCATGAACCCTAGTAAGTCCTTGAGAGAAGACTGTGCCTTCCTCCCCCAGGTATCTAAAAACAGTGCGCTCTGTATGGTAAGAAACAAAAGAAAGATTCCAAAAATTGAAGTCTCCCCATTTGTAGCATGGACGGTGCTATGAAGACACATTGATTTCAGCTCATATTTACAATCTTTCTATTAGTTTATCACTATATAAATTAAAATACACTTTTTAAAGTAAAGTAATATTATCAGTGTTTACTTAAGGAGTATGCACTGGAACATTTATCAATCCTAAAGTTAATGCTATGCATCTAAATTAGACTTTCTAAGATTGTAATTTGGTATGACATAACTCATGGCTACAATTCTATGTGGAATCTCAGGCAACAGAAAATTCAACTTTGATGAGGCTCCTTTCTTCCCATGAACAGTCCCGGTAGCTTCTCTCATTTGTTAAACTTGCATGCCATTAGATTTCTGTCTATTCCTTCCACAGCGGTAGATCTTAACACTATTAATAAATCTTTCATAGAAAGACCAAGCCAATAAATATAGTTCTCTAAAAGACATGTATAGGAGATTTTAACTTTAACAATACAAAATTTATTAAATGAAGAAACACTGAAATTATGGAGACTGTAAATCACATGACTTGTAATTTACTAAAATACAAATCATATTTTGATTAACCAGTATTTAAAACCTACAATCTTTAAAAAGGATTTCTAATATAGTTATACATGCCCAGAAATGCTACAGGGCATGTGTTGAAATAGAAGAAATAAACAAATCATATATTCCATCAGGTTGGAGTCCTTTATCCATTTGAATTTTGGACAAATAATGATGGCCCTATTACTAACTTCTCTCAGGTTAAACATCCTATTTCTCATTTGAGAAATGCTACAGATAAGACAAGAAGCATAAATAATTTTCTTTTGTGTACACTCAGCTTGGCACGTGAGACTAATTGTGGTGACCTTGTTAGAAAGAAAATATGCTTAAAATTTACCAATAAATTTAGATTACCCTTAAAATTGTTACTTTTCTTCTTTATCAAAAGCATGATTCCTATTTCCACATTATTACTTTACCATCTCCAAACATTTAAAAATATATGTCATTTATATTAAAACCATAAATAATAATAAAACACATGGAGAGTCATAATTTCTGAATTTTAGCCTGGGATCTACTGCTTACCAGTTGAGTGATGCTAATTAATGCTTGACATTGTTTCCTCATTTAAAAACAAAGATGGTGCTTGTCTACCTAGCAAAGGTCATTCTGAGGGAAGAATTTTAAAAAAGTATGATAGCACTTGGTAAATTTTAAATTTACAGTATTATTGTTAACACTTATCTTGCGGTAAATGCTACCATAAAGCATATGAAAAGTATCTTAAAGGCTAAGAACCTGGATTTTAAAAAATGCTTCATGATATATATAAAATATCAAGTATATATATAAACATATACAGAAAAATCCTCCCTTAAAAGATATACCAATCTTTCAAAAGTCTATTTCAATTTAAAAGTTGACTTCACTGGGAATAAGTACTGAGATTTGTATTGATTTATGTGTAGTCAATTATTCTAACTAAAGCTTATAAAGTAGAACTTAACACTATAAAAGGTTAAAATTAGACCCTAGTTATTATTTACTTAAATAGAACATTGAAGAAACATAAGTCTCTGAGAAGGAAAGAACCCTCTAAGCAACCGTAAGAAGAAATAAAATGTATTAGAGAATTTGTTCTTCCATAAGGGGCTCTGGGGGAGGCAGAATCCTCAGAGGACCCCCAATGACCCACGCCCTGTAAAATACCTTCCCCTTGTATGTGGGTGAGACCTGCGAATGTAATGGGCTATCACTCCCATGACTGTATTATTTGCATATGTTATATGCAAAAGGCATTCTTTAAATTATGATCCCTAATCACATGACAGTGAGTTAATCAAAAGCAAAATTATCCTGGCTGGTCCTGATCTAATCAGGCAAGGCCTTTACAAGAAATCCAGAGGCCCTCCTGAGGTCAGAGAGATTCCCCTGCTGGCTTTGAAGAAGTAAGTGGCCATGTTGTGGAAGGACGGTGGAGAGGATAGTAAGACAAGAACCTAAGGAAAGCCTCAGGAACTGAGAATGGTCCTTGACCAGGAGTCAACGAGAAAACAGGGGCCTCAGTTCTATAATCATAAGGAACTGAATTTTTTCAACAAACACGTGAGCTTGGAAGAAAAGCCTGAGCTCCGGAAAGGAAGGCAGCCTGGAAGACAGGCTGATTGATGTGTTACTCTGTGACAACACAGCCTTGTAATACTTTTAGAACAGGGCTTCACTGAGCTGTGCCAGACTCATCACCCATGGAAACTGTGACTTAATGAATGTATATGTTGCTTCTAAGCAGCTAAGTTTGTGGCAATTTGTTATCGAGCATGGAAAACTAAAGTTGAGTCCCCATTTAAAAAAAATAAGCCTCTTTCTTAAACCTTGTTCTCTTATTGCCACCCTGCCCACCTTGAGCAAGTATCTCCAACCCCGAAGAGTATAGTTTGTATAATGTCCTCATTTGGATTTAATTTTTTCTTTATCCATAATTTTGTGTTAATTTTCTCTTCAATTGCCTTAAAAAATGATCTCATTTTCTCTGCTAGAAATATAAATTGCCTCTAGATCTGCATCTTACAGTTTAATTGCCAAGCAAAAGCCTATGGCCAGAAGCTTCCTTTTACCGCACTCAACAATAACTGTGGAACCCCAGAAACCAGGCGAATAAGGCTCTCTTGACAAACTTTCCCTTGTTCTCATGCATGACAGTTTGTTCGGTTTATTCAAGAAATAAAAATTTCTTTTATTCTGGGTCCCAACGTAACATTTTCTAGAAGATTTCATTAGGAAATGTCTAGACTCAGAACTGACTCAGTGTCTAGCATTTATTTTTTTAAATACACAGAGCATAGTAGTAACTGTTCTAACTCTGTTTTCAATGATAAACAAAAAAGTGACAGTCCTTGCCTTCAGGTCGCTACCAGTCTAAACCCTAGAAATATACAATGATTAACTACAGTAAGCGCTATGAAGAAACAAAACAGGGAGCTAATGGAAATGCTGTTGCCTTCACATCCCATCTGGTAAGCCCAGTTTCCTTCCACATATCCTTCCTGGTCTGTTTTGTCAGATGTTTCCTAGAAGCTAGGTATGATATTAAAGGCTACAGCTAGGTCTACAACCACCTTGCTTTCCAACTTTTACTCTAGAGAAGCTATCTGCCCAAAACACTGCCCAAACTGAGGCCAACTGTGACGAGAGGGAGGATATCTTTTCCAGCAGGAAGCCTTGGTAAACATTTTAATATTCAAGAATGAATTATTAGAAAAACTAAAACTGGGCCCATGGAAAATATCCTAGAATCCAAGGGAAATGAAGCAAAGGGTTTAGAAAAAAAAAATCAGAATTGAAAGAATCATTTCCCTGATCACTCCCCAAAATAATGTATTTTTAGATACTTTAATCTTGATATCTCCAAAGAATAAAATATTCAACATCTGACTATTTAATGGATATGATGCTATTCATGGCATGGGAAAAGAAAACACCTGTGAGCACTCACTAGTTTAGGAGCAGTGCTCCAGGGAAAAGAACAGGGTGGGTGGTGCAGCTCTTTTGATTCTTTTCTTTCTTTCTTTTTTTTTTTTTTTAAGATTTTATTTATTTATTTGAGAGAGACAGAAAGAGAGAGAGCATGACCAGGGGAAGAGCAGAGGGACAAGTGGACTCCCCACTGAGCATGGAGCCTGATGGGGAGCCCAATGCAGGGCTCGACATGGGGCTCAACGTGGGGCTCGATCCCAGGACCCTGAGATCAAGACCTAAGCTGAAGTCAAGTGCTTAACTAACTGAGTCACCCAGGGGCCCCAAGAGACTGATTCTTACCTAATGTTTTTTGATGGACAGTAATCACTCTATAGCACTGAAAGACACTGTTCAGTTCTCCCCATGTTTTTCACCACTGGACTGGAAATTTAAAGTAATGAACTATCTAAAAACTTAAGAAAACAGTTTTAGTTAGGACAGTGGGATCTGAAATGTAGACACATGTCAATTCTAGAAAATCCAGCCTAACATGAGGTTGAATGGGTCAAAGGAGCAGGGTGTCTGAGAAGCCTAAGGAAAAAATAGTTGGTGGGAGAAGGAGAAGGATTCTTTCCAGTCCATACTAGGGAAAAGATTAGGTGTCAAATATTGGAAAAGGTCAGTCAGTAGAACAGAGTAAAAAGTGAGGGTTGGCACTTATCTCTAACAATAGTGGAGTCTCTGACTTTTCTTTCTCCTTGTGAAACCCAAAGCCCTTGACAGTCAAAGTAAGGAAAAACAATCATCATTCAATGGCAACTGTCTGGTTACAGTTACTTCACCCAAATCTTTTGTCTTAAATTCTACATAAGACTGAGAGTATGGAATGATGTTATTTCATGTTGAACATACAAATAAATTGATTTACATCTCACAATCAGATTATTCTGGTTCACACTTAAGCAGAGGCAGCAATTTGAGAATCTTACTACTATAACTTTAAAAAAATTACTACATAATAATTTTGTTACCAGAATTAAAGCAAAAAAAAAAAAAACTGGAGAGAAAATTCTAGTTGAATAATACCTACATAAATTCTATAGGCAAGAATCTCCTAGAAAGTCACCATGATCTTCATGTTATTTCTCCTTCCTGTGAATAAAATCGGTATTCCTTCAACGGGAATACAGGTCTTCCTTGACTTATGATGGGGTTACATCCTGACAAATTCATCATAAGTTCAAAATATTATGAACCAAAAATGCATTTAATACACCTAACCTACCAAACATCAAAGCTTAGCTTTGCATACCTAAAATGTGCTCAGGATGCTTATAAGCCTACAACTGGGCAAAATCATCAAACACAAGGCCTGTTTCATAATAAAGTGTTCAATATTTCAAGCAAAGGGCTAGTATCCAAAATCTATAATAAACTTATCCAACTCAACACCCAAAGAACAAATAATCCAATTAAGAAATGGGCAGAAGGGGGCACCTGGGTGGCTCAGTGGGTTAAGCCTCTGCCTTTGGCTCAGGTCATGATCTCAGGGTCCTGGGATCGAGCCCCACATCGGGCTCTCTGCTCAGCAGGGAGCCTGCTTCCCTTCCTCTCTCCACCTGCCTCTCTGCCTACTTGTGATCTCTCTCTCTGTCAAATAAATAAAAAATAAAATCTTAAAAAAAAAAAAAAAGAAATGGGCAGAAGACATGAACAGACATTTCTGCAAAGAAGACATCCAAATGGCCAACAGACACATGAAAAAGTGCTCAACATCACTCGGTATGAGGGAAATACAAATCAAAACCACAGTGAGATACCAACTCACACCAGTCAGAATGGCTAAAATTAACCAGTCAGGAAATGACAGGTGTTGGCAAGGATGCAGAGAAAGGGAAACCCTTCTACACTCTTGGTGGGAATGCAAGCTGGTGCAGCCACTCTGGAAAACAGTATGGAGGTTCCTTAAAAGTTGAAAATAGAGCTACCCTATGACCCAGCAATTGCACTACTGGGTATTTACCCTAAAGATACAAATGTAGTGACCCAAAGGGGCACGTGTACCCAAATGTTTATAGCAACAATGTCCACAATAGCCAAACTATGGAAAGAACCTAGATGTCCATCAACAGATGAATGGATAAAGAAGATATGGTATATATATGTATACAATGAAATACTATGCAGCCATCAAAAAACCCGAAATCTTGCCATTTGCAACAACCGTAGATGGAACTAGAGGGTGTTATGCTAAGCGAAATAAGTCAATCAGAGAAAGATAATTGTCATATGATCTCTCTGATATGAGGAATCTGAAAGGCGGGGCAGGGGGGTCATGAGGGATAGGGAGGGAAAAAATGAAACAAGATAGGACCAGGGAGGGAGACAAACCATGAGACTCTTAATCTCAAGAAACAAACTGAGGGTTGCTGTGGGGAGGGATGGGGTGGCTGGGTTATGGACATTGGGGAGGGTATGTGCTATGGTGAGTGCTATGAATTGTGTAAGACTGATGATTCACAGACTATTTTTAAGACTGAAGCAAATAAAACATTACATGTTAATAAAATAAAATAACAAATAAATAAATACTATAGTGAAAGTAAAAAAGAGAATGACTGCATAGATACATAATGGCCATAAGTACATTGGTTGTTCACCCTCATGATCGCGTGGCTGACTGGGAGCTGCGGCTGCTCCCCTGCCCAGCCTCACAGAGAGAGCTGGATCATATTTCACTAGCCCTGGAAAAGACCAAAAATAAAAATTCAGAGCATGATTTCTGTGGAATGCTTACAGCTTTTACATTATCATAAGTGGGAACATGGTAAGTTAGGGACTGTTGCTTATTCTTTTGCAAGAAAAAAAAACTGAAAGAAATAAAAATTCTGTATTGTGCATTTAAAAGACTAAAAGCACGGTCACTTAATTAAAACGTTATATGAGTTACAAAGAAAATTACATGGGTTTCTAGGTTATCAGTAGAGTATTTCCCATACTCTATTTCCCATAAATAGTTCAGATTAATAATTCCTTCAAGTTACTAACAAATGTTATAGATTGAAAACATGAGTTTTTCTTTGTGATATTTGAGATCTTCAAGAAAAAGAATTAAAAATTAAAACCACCACCACCAACAAAAAAAGAAGAAGAACAAAGATCTCAGGCAGAAATGGAATTATTTATATAACAAAATTTCTTATGAAAAATACACTGAGTTACTACATCACTCATTTATAAACTATTTTCTGACAAATGCAGTTATTAAAAGCCTATAGTATGTTTCATAAAATGTCAAGCAAATGAAGGTAATATAGAGGACTTTTTACCAATGCTTTTGCTAGTAGTTAGACTTCAGTAGCCTTTAGAGACCATTAAGTACCCTTTGGCTAATTGGCCAATGGAAGATTAATCCTCTTTTTATTCTAGCAGCACTATTTTAACACCCTTTACACTCTGTCAGTGTAGTGTCTGAATGACAAAATAATATTGTGCATGAATAATAAGCAGAAAAGTTAAATTAACATCTCATGTTTCACATGCCATACCAATGTGTCAGAAGAACTTTCTTTTTAAGTCACTGACATTCAACTTTTTAAAACAATCTCATGTTGACATCTTATTGAGGTGAATCTTCCTAATTACTGCTAATTGCCTATCAAGAAAAAAACTCTTTCCGTGAAGTGAAGTTGTCTAGTACAGATGAACGTAGCTCCAGTGTGCACATTAAAGACAAAGCATGACACCTGAGGTGCTACTTTGTTATAAGGTCATACTAAATATGGTTTGCAATTAACAAAGCCATTTTTTATGGTACTGGAAATGCCAATCTGTCTTGATGCGTTCAAATTAGGTTCTATCAAAGAAGTATGGATATCTGCATATGGATAAGAGACATGCTACTTCTAGTAACATGTACAGGAAGTAAAATTAATTCAATGCCCTTACACTTTGTGATGGGAGTTCTAAGTGATGCCCAATTAAATAGTTTTATAAATGTGTTTGAATATGATTTCTCAAAATGAAAATCAAATATAATATTATTATAAAAGCCAAATCATTTTAAAAGTTTACTACTACTTTTCTCAAAACAGCCCCAAAACTGAAAACATTTAACACGTACACTTTAATTTGTACTTATAGTTTTGATGTGATAGGCATTTATAGTAAATATTAACCTAAGCAATAACAGCAATATAATGTGTTTCAAAATAATCAGAATAACTAACCTAACGACTTTTAACTGGATTGAAGTTAAACCACATCACTTACACTTCTGCCCCCAAAACTATGGAAAAAGGTTCAGTAAAAATGTATTATTATGACATTTGGAAAACTAATAAAGCTGACTTTCCAATATTTGTGGGAAAACTATCATTATCTGATTTATTCATAGCAAGAGGAACTCAACTATACGTTTATTGTTATTTCCAATCCCCTATTCTAGTTACTAAAATAAATGCCCCTTCAAGACTTTTATAACCAAGTACAAAATACAAAGACAGATATTCAGAACAAAAAGTATATCCAGAATGATTCATCATCATCACTATTTTAAGAATTTTTCAATGTTCATATGGTAATATTATCAGATCAGTCTCAGCCCTCCTAGACATTTGATATGCACAAGATATGCTTACTAATGACCACTAAGGAAGGTGCAATGATTCCCATTCTGATTCCCTTCCCAAGAGAAAATGAGAACAGCAACACACATGCCATTCCAAAGAAGAAACTAAGCATTTGTCTTTCTAAACTTTTTTGCATTTTCCTTCTGCTTTCCACTGCTTAAACTCAGCTAATTCAACACAGAAGTATCTATTCCTCACTCATCCTATACCTATTCTCCTCATTCTAGGCTTCCTCCATCCCCTTTGTCAATACTTATTTCAGTTGCGTAAGCTGTTAAGGGGGCAGGACAGAAAGAATCCACCCCAATTAAACTACTCAAACAATGAAGAAAAAGGAAAAAAAAAACAAACTTCCCAAATCACCAAAAATAATAGTTGATATTTCAGAGTGATATTAATACTGTATCTAAGTAAAGAACAGCCATAAAATTTTAAATGAAGTTATAGATAGTGACTGACCTATTAGGAACGAAGGCTACCATATTCTAGGATATCTGCAGAAGTCTCATGAAGATTGTCTCATTCTCCTTTAATTAAACTTGGTTTTCCTACATAACAGATTTCAATACTTTTATTCGATTGTTTTTCCTTCCTAGTGGGTAATTTACTTATTGTACTATATAAAAGGCCTTTGTGAATAGGCTTAAAGAAACTAATACTCACGTATAGTATTGTTACTAACTGGAAGTGAGAACCTAGATAATTAAAATTTGCTCATAATACTTTATACCAAACTCAAAAGTCACTGATATTCTTTAAAATAATCTTTGAATTCAAAAAATTTATACTAGATCAGGATATATTTCTGTAATTCATATTTTCAAAAGATAAAACCATTTTCAATTAGTAAGCTACTAAAATACATGTATATCGACATGAAATTTATTTATATAACACTGGAATCAATTCATAGAATTGATTCTTCTGGGGAAATAAATCCAAAAGTTTAAATCATCATTTCTAGCACCAATTTTATATATTCAAACTACTAAAAGGATATACATTTCTTAAGTATATGCTAAATGTGAACAGCATCTTAATACTTATTGAAATATTTAACTGAGAGGGTCAATAGTTAATAGCATGTCTTCCCTCAGTTGTACTAGAGCATAAGCTCTGAAAACAAATTACTTGGATGAAAGCCAGTCAGGGAATTTCAAAAATCCTACAACTCATTACAAATTTAACAGCAGCAATACTAAGTATTCATATAATTTTGATTACATTTATAAATATACCTTATTGGGGCGCCTGGGTGGCTCAGTGGATTAAGCCGCTGCCTTCGGCTCAGGTCATGATCTCAGGGTTCTGGGATTGAGCCCTGCATCGGGCTCTCTGCTCAGCAGGGAGCCTGCTTCCCCCACCTCTCTCTGCCTGACTCTCTGCCTACTTGTGATCTCTCTGTCAAATAAATAAATAAAATCTTAAAAAAAAATAAAAAAATATATATATACATACATATATACACCTTATTAAAATTCTCAAGGGATGGGGTGCCTGGATGGCTCAGTGGGTTAAAGCCTCTGCCTTTGGCTCAGGTCATGGTCCCAGGGTCTTGGGATCAAGCCCCACATCTGACTCTCTGCTCAGCAGGGAGCCTGCTTCTTCCTCTCTCTCTTTGCCTGCCTTTCTGCCTACCTGTGATCTCTATCAAATAAATAAATAAAATCTAAAAAAAAAATTCTCAAGGGAAACAATAATGTTTTCTCTATTTCCTTTGTAAGTTTCCTAAGATTTAAGAGAGTAAAAGCATGGACATTTCTTTAAAAGAATGGTTTTTGCAAATTTGGACCTGATAAGATAAAAGGTTACTGATAACATTTTAAATGGGATTTTTTAAAAATTAAAAATTAACATATGTGAAAATTACTAAAAAATTACTAAGAAACCCATGGCATAAAGTAGAAATTTCTTTTAAAGCAGGAAAGAAGATTTACAAAGCTTGGATTTAAATGATATTATACAAGGTATTTCTCAGAGGTTTCATTAAAAAGCTCTTTTTAAAAAAAGGCTCTTTTTTTTAAACACAAAAATTTCAGACAGGTACTTCTTCCATCATCCTTCACTCCATTTTCTATCTAGAATTATCTTCTGTTTATCACATTCTTTCAAATAGTAAGCCTTATCCTAACAGAGTAATCACTTAATAAATTTGTGCTATGTGAAACATTCAGATTCATATCAATCTTTAGGAAGAGGATAGTCTGGAGTAAAAGAACTCAAATTAATTTTTTATTAATTGAGCTGGTTTCTCTGCTTTCCTCCTTTAACAGTGGTTCTGAAAGAATACCTAGGGCTTAGATATGTATTTTTGGAAATTAGAGTGGCACTGAAATGGGTGAGAGGTGGGAGCACCAGATACAGCAGAAGGTGGACATCAGTCCTGCCCAACAGAAACTGCCCTGTTTCCTGCATGAATTTTAAATTTCCTCCCAGTTACTCCTGTAGATGAAAAATATGCACATAATGAAATGAACCTAAATCCTAACCAAAAATTACATATAAACAAGGTTTTTTTTTTTTTTTTTTTTTTTCCTGTGGACCAGAAATTTATAAACCATGTAAATCAAGGAAAGACTGAAAGATGAGAAAGAGAAATCTTTCTTTTCTGGGGTCTAAGCTATAAGGATGTCACCATATGGCCAGGGACACATGAAAAAGATGGTCAGAGGGGAAGAGCTGTGAGATAAGGACTAACACTGAAGATGTAAGTCTGGTTTCAGGTACCACTGCTCTTCCCAAGGCTATTCCCTGCGGCAGTTCGTCCTTTGATTTGGTGAACTTCTTTTTTTTCTGTTTTTGTTTGTTTGTTTGTTTGTTTTTAGTTTGAGTTTAGATTCTGGTATTTGCTATCAAAAGGGTTTTGCTAAAAAAACCTTCTAAGGAAAGTCCAACAAGCTCTTCCCTGTTATTCTATCTTTAATTCCTCTATGGCATCCCACACTGTGAAACAACAGTTCTCTTTTGCTTGTAACAAATTTTCCCTCCCTTGTTTCTGTATCACAGTACTCTCCTACTTCTTCTGATTCCTCTTCTCTCCCTATATAAAATACTCCCTGAAATTTATTATCTTACTGGAAAAATGTGTTCTACCTCCACCATTATTTCTCTGGAATAATGGCATTGATAGGTTTCCTCATTTTTATGATATACGTCAAATATGCAGTAGCTACACAAAGAAAAATACAATGAACATGGACTCATGTGTTAACCATTCAACAAAGATACTGTGTTGCCAATAGAGTTGAAGACTATGAACCTATCTTTGCTGACTCACCAAAAATAATCATTATCTGAACAACTTTGGTGTTCATCATTGCCTTACATTTCTTTACACTTTTGATACATGTATGTGTATTTCCAAAACAAACAGAGTGATTTTAAGACATTCCCTTTTCGCATTTTAACATCACTGAAGTTGGGATGCATCTTCCACTCCTGGATACCATATAATTCCTGCTATTACTTAAATAATATTTATTTTTTAAGAGTGTATATATTGCTGACTTCTGGCACATACAATACCATCATCTTAGCATATATTGACTTTATAGCCAGCAATCTTGCTGAAATCTATTATTAACTTGTCTTGAGATTCTGTGCAGACAACTAATGATGCTTTGTGTCTGCTGTGCAGACAACTAATGTGCAACAACTAATGATGCTTTCGCTTCTTCATTTCTAACACTTTTAACTTTCATTTCTTTTTCTTAGTGCCTGTACCCTCTAGTACAATGTCTCAGACAAGCAATGATAGCAGACATAAATGTCTTTCTCCTGATGTTAAAAGGAATGGTTTTTACATCCACCATTAAGTATGATGGCTGTTTTAGGTTTTTGGTACATAATTTTTTAACAGAATAAGAAAGTTCTCTGCTGTATTTCATTTACTAAGAGAATTTTATCATGAACAGGTATTTAATTGTATAAAAATACTGTCTTTGGGTTTTTCATTGTCATAAAAATTAACGTAACACAAGATTTATCCTCTTAACCGATCTGTAAGCATATAGTACAGTATTTAAACATCCCTCTCAGCATACTTTCACTGCATCCATATGTTTTGATACGCTGCGTTTTCATTTCATTTCTCTTGTGGTATTTTCTAATTTCCCTGGTGACTTCTTCTTTGACCCACTGGTTAAAAGTGTGTTGTTTAACTTCCATATATTTGTGGGTTTTACAGTTTTTTTTCTGCTATTGATTTCTAGTTTTAGTCCATTGTGGTCAGAAAAGATACTTTGTATGGTTTCAATTTTCTCGAATTTAAGACTTATTTTGTGGCCTAACATGTGGTCTATCCTGCAGAATGTTCCATGTGCACTTGAAAAGAATACTGTAGTTGGTGGCGAGTTCTGTATAAGTCTGGCAGGTCCAATTAGTCTATAGCGTTCTTCAAGTTCTGTATTTCCGGATTCTTTTCACATCATTCATATACCTCTGTTTCTTTAGGGTCAGTTTCTGGAAATTTATTTTGTTCCTCTGATTCAGCCATTTTACTCTGTTTCTTTGTGCTCCTTATAACTTTGGGTCGCTATCCATGCACTTGAAGAAACAACCACCTCTTCCTCTTTACAAACTGGCTTCACATACAGAAAAAAAAAAACCTTCACCAGGATCAGCCCCAGCTAGAGATTCTGGAAACTCTCAAAACTTCCCTGTGGATATGACTTGTCTGAGCTAGTGTGTGTAGATTTCTAATTAAATACATTTTCTGTTTGTTTACTTTGTTTACTTCCCAGGAGCTCATAATCTCAGCATTGCTTACTCTGGTGCCTGTCTGCTATACTGGGGTCCATAGAAGCAGAAACATGCCACCCAGCTCTTTATTTAATCTCAGCAGCCCCAGACATCTACCTAGAGTACACCCAGTTCCACTGGTGCCCCAACTGGGCTAGACAGAAATGAGTTTCTCAGGCAGGCCCTGCGGAGCTGGGACATTGTACACACACCCCATTCTTCTTTCCATATCGGCTTGTCTGCTGCACCAAAGGCCTTGTGGAGCAGCAGCATGCCATCCAGCTCGTCTAGTTCTTAGTGGTTCCCACGCTTCTAGAGTATATGGGTCCTGTATGAGGTTTAAGATGGGCAAGAAACAAGCCCCTCAGGCACTCTCCTCCTTAAAAGCTGCAACAGTGGATACCTGTTCCTCATCTCTCTCTCTCTCTCTCCCTGAGAGAGGAACTTCTGCTTCAAGCTGTATCGGCTTCTGTCTGGTGTGGCAGGGGTCCTCTGCAACAGCAGCAGGCCATCCAGCTCTTTTGGTTCTCAGTGGCCTCCAGGCATCTAGAGCATGACAGGTCCCATCCATGCTCTGAGACAGGTGAAAAAGCAGCCATTCCTGCAGGCTTGCTGAAAAGCCAGAAGGTTGGACATAAGGTCCAGTATACTCCTTTTCTCCTCAGGGAGGACCCACAAACCATGAGTTTCTTCTGGATCACAAGGCAGTATGATAGCGGGAGGGACTAAGCTGAAGGAGTGCCCCACCAATCTGAATACAGCTAGCTGCACACTCCCGAGGGGTACAGTGCCTTTTCATTGGTTTCTGAATTTCTCACAAAAGGAATTGGCCTGAGTATTGTTGCTGAATTGGTTTCTCTATGGGAAGGAGGGTCCGGTGCTTCCCTCAAATTCTGCCATCTTCCTGATGTTGCTTTAGATTTTCTGCACCTTTAATACATTTTTCCCCTTTCTTTGTTGTAGTAATGAATTATATAAATAATTTTTCTAATGATGAAATAAGCTATTTTACTTCTGGAATTATCCTCATTTGTGATATTTATTTATCATAGTTTGATTAGATTTGTTAATAGTTTAGGAATATTTACCCATATTCATAGCTGAGATGAGCCTTTAATTTTCCTTTCTCGTATTTTCCTATCTTGTTAT
The DNA here is from genome assembly GCF_963455335.1 of Martes martes. NCBI lineage: Eukaryota > Metazoa > Chordata > Mammalia > Carnivora > Mustelidae > Martes > Martes martes. Next base: position 45,430,256 of record NC_137900.1, on the reverse strand, counting down.
TGTGTTACAGTTAGAGTACCCTCATAAAATGAGGTGAAATTTACTTCTCTTTCTTCTCTTCTTTGGGAAAATGTGTATGCCTAGCAGAACTTACATATGAAACTCAAATTTCAATCTCACAAACTGTTCATAATGTGGTATCACTTTTTACTGATAGCTTTATTAAGGTATAATTTACATAGATGAAATTCATCCATTTTTAAAGTATCTGATTGAATGATTTTTAGTATATTAATAGAGTTGTGCAATTATACCAAACACTAAATTTAGAACATTGCCATCACACCAGAAAGAAACCTCATGCCCACTTACAGACATTTCTTTCCCAACTCCGTGCCTATGCAATCTCTAGTCTACTTTTTGTCTCTATAGACTTTGCCTTTTCTGGACATTCCATATAAATGAAATGTTACTGTGTTTGATCTTCAGTCACTGACTTCTTCCCACTGGGCATGTTTTTAAGG